>NC_135238.1:39590200-40790200 GCF_051348905.1 Ranitomeya variabilis
TGTATTTCCTCCATATTGAGCGGTGTTACTTGCGATAGCTTCATCCTATGAAGTACATGTGATTGCTTCATTGATTGTGAAATAATAACACACAGACAGCAGAAGCAATCCACGGGAAGCTCTATTTTAGGCCATGGCTTTCACCAGCTTGCCTTGGAGCTCGCCTGCCGGCTAAACGTATGATTTCCTAACCAAAAGGAGGACAATTAGGGTCACTGTTTATGCTTGTAATTAGGCCATGTTCACACGTTCCTTTTGTGCTGCTTTTTTTTCAGCAATCAAAACCTGATCTCTTGCAGTAAAAAAGCAGCAGACAAAAAGCAGGTTTAACTGCTTGTATTGCTGCGTTTTTTGCTGCGCTTTTAAGGATCCCAAAGTTTAGCTTCACCTCCACCATACACGGTGTTAGGCCACCAATCTAAGGCTGGTTTCACACTAGTGTTCGGCAGGGCTGCGTAGTTCCTCTGTGAAGCCCCGCCCACTGCCACGCCTCTTCCTTCAGCTCCGCCTACGGCTGCATGCGTCCTGCGTACCCTATCTTTAACAATGGGTGCGTAGGCCATGCGGATGTATGCGAATGCCTCCGCATGTGTCGTTTTCACTCTGCCCCAACAAAATGCAACATGTCGGCGCAGCGTGAAAACAACGCATGCGGAGGCACCCGCATACATCCGCTATGTACCCAATGTTATAGATAGGGTATGCAGGATGCATGCAGCTGTAGGCGGAGCTGAATAAAGAGGTGCGGCAGTGGGCGGGGCTTCACGGAGGAAGTCCGCAGTCCTGTAGCGTGAAACCAGCCTAAGACATATGTGACACTAAAAACATTTTTGGAAATAAAGGGCAAAATGGTCCAATTATTTAGAGGAAAAAGATTTTTATGTCTGAAAAAATAGTGACTATTCTGAACCAAAAAATGTCATGAGTTCAAGAAAAAAAAGACAATTACAAATGTAACAGCAGCAGGGGGAGTTGGTCGGGAATAGTTTACCTAAGACTTTGGCAGTTTTAACCATCTCTTCATCCCCTTTTAGAGAGACATAAAATAAAAAATGTGCAAAATGTTCTCTTAAAGGGGCTCTCTTCCTTTAAGGTAATCTAGATCCTCAGGAACAGTTTGTTATAAAAAAAATAAAAAGCAAACTGCAATTTACTAATTTTCCTCAGGACCACCGCTGAGTCTCCACCGCCGGCTGCTCCCAGTTTCCCTTATTGGCTGGAATGCTGATGTCACACAGTACAGCAGCCAATCACTTTTCAGCAGCTTCGCCCACGTAGATGGAACACCCCGCTCAGAGCCGTTGAGCTCACTACAGCCAATAATTAACTTCGGTAACGGCGGTGAAGACACATTGAAAGACTCTCTGGACAGTCAACTCCACAGTAAGAATGTAACAAAATCATATATATAATTAGTCATCAAGCTAATAAATAATTAACCCATTTTTATCATATATAATAAGAATAGCCGCAGCGCTAAAAAAACTAAAATGACAGACCACATCATAGGGCAACAGTATAGACATATATTACCTATAGGTTGCGATTCATTATTGACTTTTCGCCTGTTTTACACTTTGAGCCTTTTTTGTTTGCTTGCACCAAATTCATTATTTTATTTTTGCCCCTTTTCAAGTCTATTTTATACGTGCTCTCCTGTTTTTTATTTTCTGTTCCTCTTTGTGGGTGGAGTCTATCAATCTCACGAGTTTTACCCTGATCCATCAATTGTGACTTTTTAAAAAGTTCATAAAATTTGGCGCAACTTCACTCTAGTCCCCCCAGTGTTTTTTTTGCATACAACAAATTGTTGGCACAATTTTTGTAACTTTTGTAACCAACTACAGTAAATAATTCAGCAACTAATACCACTAGACAAAAAAGGTTATTTTAAAAAAAACCTGCAAATGATGAATCGGGACCATAGAGTGTAAATACTAGATCCAATAAATAAGTAGTTAACTCAGTGATACTTAGAACAAATACACACACAAATAACGAATGTTAGTTTTAGCCATTATGGAGTGCACCATACAGAATGCCTACTCCTCCTTGGTCAGGCCTCATCTAGAATACTGTGCTCAGCTCTGGACACCACATTCCAAAAAAGACATTGAAGAAGTGAAGCAAGTTCAGAGAAGAGCTACCAGGATGGTGAGCGAACTGCAAACTATGTCCTACGAGAGACGGTTAAAGGATCTGGGAAAGTTTAGCTTGAAAAAAAGAAGCTAAGAGGAGACTTAATAGCTGTCTACAAATATCTGAAGGGCTGTCACAGTGTAGAGGGATCATCATTATTCTCATTTGCACATGGAAACACGAGAAGCAATGGAATGAAACTGAAAGGGAGAAGATACAGATTAGATATTACAAAACACTTTTTGACAGTGAGGGTGATCAATGAGTGGAACAGGCTGCCACGAGAGGTGGTGAGTTCTCCTTCAATGGAAGTCTTCAAACAGAGGCCGGACAGACATCTGTCTGGGATGGTTTAGTGAATCCTGCATTGAGCAGGGGGTTGGACACGATGACTCTTGACGTCCTTTCCAACTCTAATATTCTATGATTCTAAGCACCTCAATGCACGTTTTGCTTTCCATCCCTCTTGGCTCTTCAGGGTATGCTGCTCAGTTTGTAGCTAAGTGGGAGGCAAGTAGGTGGATTAGTGTTGCGCCTACAATAAATTATGGTTGTGGAGAGGGCTTTCTCTGACATATGTGTGCATACTATAGACCAGACTTATAGCTTAGGGGCCAATGGGCACAAAATGCTCCAATATTTGATTGAATGCTACACCTAAAATTGCTGTTGGAAGAAGGCACCTTCAAATGTGAGAGACCAGGAGCAGTTTGTAAAAGAAGAATAGTCCAAGAATCTAGTTGAGAGGTGCAGGAAACTTGTTGATAGTTATAGGAAGCCATTGATTTAGTTATTTTTTCCAAAAGGTGTTCAACCAAATATTAACTTGAGGGTACCAACAATTTTGTGGGGCACTTTTTGGTTTTTTTGTGTTGTTCCAATACACACAAAGGAAATTAACATGTGTATTACAAAACATGTGTAATTGCAATAATTTTCTGGGAGATATAATTCATTTTCTGGAACAATTTCAAGGGTTCCAACACTAACGCCATGACTGTAACTACATTTTCTTAGACGTAGAGCTATGTTGCATGTATATATGAATGGAATAGGGATTAGTTCATTTAATGTGGCTTGGTTTTTCTCATTGGGCTGATATTGGGCTCCGGCTGCTTTTGGTCAACAGAGAACCTATCGGCGTAAGTTCAGGTATTTTATCTCCTAGTGAAAGGTGTTTTCTCCAGAGAATATTCCATAACAAAAAACTATAGACTTCTATCTCATAACTAAGTGATGGAGCAGAAAAAAAAGGAAACCCACACTTGACTTTTTAGCTATCTCGCTGGTTCTAAAGAAAAAAAATCTTGTCTGTGTCAACATTTTTCCGAGAGTCTTGGAAATCTTCTGTGACAACTTTGTGCAAAGTATATCAATGAGTTTCAAATCCTTTTGGACAAGTGTAATATGCACAGGTGCTGCATCCTAAAATCCCCCTTATGTGTTCCAAAAAGTAGCAAAATAAATTAACTTCTCTGTCAAAACAAGAACATACTTGGTTACTCAGTGAAAAAAAAAAAATGACCTAGATTCATGAATCCATCAGCCTAAGTCGTGTGCTTAAAAATGTGTTGAAATGGATGATTCTGACATTATGTATTTGCATAGTAAAAGACATTTCTTTATAAAATGTAACATTAGACGGAATGTCTCTCCTTATCATATTTCTACTTGTTAAACTCTTAAAAACTTATCTATTTTGAGCCCCCCCCAAAAAATCTTATTATAATACTGTACTATTTTTTTTTATTTTTTTTCTTTAAGTCTCATTCCAAAAAGTCATAATGTTTTTATATTTCTGTAATCATGGCAAAGTTAAAATATTCAATGACAATATTTTAGAGTTCTGGCAATTTATTAACTTTTCATTTTTAGGAGTCTGGGGGGATTAATGTAATAAACAGAATTTCACCAAAACTCTTTGTGTTTTACTTCTGCTGTTTACAGAGCAACAACAAAAAATTATTAACACGATCCTATGTCCCGAATATGGTTGTTTCAGTACTTTTCAATAACAAAAACATGTTTTTTGTAAAAAAAAAAAACTTTTTTTTTGTTGATGCATTTAGAGAGACATTTTATTGTTACTTTATCACTATAGCCAAAGGCTTTTCTTATAGGATGGGTTGAAGATCTTACTGAAATTGTTTTTGGGGAAGCAATCACTTTATAATTGATTATTACTATTTTTAGAGGAAATACATAGAAAACCAGTAATTCTAAAGTCTATTATGTTTCACAAAAAAAGATATTAAGTTAACTTTGTTTAATGGGTCATTAAAATTGCTTCAATACCAAATTGTAACGTTAGTCACCGTTCACAGGCAAACCGCGAGGTACAATAGTCAAACTTTTCAGGTCAGATACCAAGAGAGCACGTAATAAGCAAAAGGGAAAAGATGAAGGCAAAGTCAGGTCACGGTCCGAAGTCAGAATGCCAGGAAAATAGCAAATCAGAGCAAATGGATAGTCAGAATGAGGTCCAAAGTCAGGTAGCAATAGATCAATGAACAGAATACAGAACATTAGGCAAACAGCACCACCGAGTGAACGCTATGTTTGGCAGAGATTTGAGATGGGAACTCAGCTAAATAGAAAGGAATTGATTAGAAACAGGGAGCACCTGCAAGGAGCCCAGAACCTCCCAGTCTCTGATTGGATGGCTGAGCTGTCAATCAAGGTACCGACAGCTCAGCGCACCCCTGCACCAGATTGAATGACTGAGCTGTCTATAAAGACAGTCAGTGACAGCTCAGCATGCCCCTGCACCTGATTGAATGACTGAGCTGTCTATAAAGACAGAGACAGCTCTCAGCATGCCACTGCATGTGATTGAATGATTGAACTTTCACTCATTGTGCCCATGATATGCTAAGGGGAGGAATCATGATACAAATATGTTTTTTTACGGTGAACTAGTAATATAACAACAAAGGAAAATATTTTTAATTGAAAAGAGGGTTATTTTTTTAATTACATTGTGAGGAGACAATTTTTTAACAATCTTATTTTAGCTCTTTTTGTGTGTATCTTTTCTTGGAAAACCAAGCGAGCAGTGTATGGTGTCAGATTTATATGGTCTCCAAAGTGTAGAACAGTAGACAAACAGGAGAGATTAGAAACGAGACTCATAACACTCAGTCGCCCCATTTTACAAAACTATTGGAAATTTCAGGACTTGGACCACCACCAAATCAAAACTTCTGATTTAGCATGAAGTTTTTAAAATGGTTTTGTGCCCTTTAAGCCCTTTATGTCCAAGTAATTTTTCATTTTTGAGTTTTCATTTTTTTGCTCCCATTTTTCCCAGAGTTCTAACTTTTGTATTTTTCCATCAAATTGGCCATATGAAGGCTTGACTTTTGCTGGATGAGTTGTACTTTTGAATGACACCATTGATTTTAACATATAGTGTACTGAAAATAAAATTCAATTGCAGTGCAATTGCAAAAAACGTACAAATTCACTATTGTTTTTTACTTACCGTATATACTCGTGTATAAGCTGACCCGAGTATAAGCCGACCCCCCTAATTTTGCCACAAAAAACTGGGAAAACTTATTGACTCGAGTATAAGCCTAGGGTGGAAAATGCAGCAGCTACCGGTGAATTTCAAAAATAAAAATAGATGCTCCATACCGTTCATTATGGCCCCATAGCTGTGCCATATAGTGCTCTGCACCATTCATTATTGCCCCATAGCTGTGCCATATAGTGCTCTGCACCGTTCATTATTGCCCCATAGCTGTGCCATATAGTGCTCTGCACCGTTCATTATTGCCCCATAGCTGTGCCATATAGTGCTCTGCACCGTTCATTATTGCCCCATAGATGTACCATAGAAAGCTGTGCCATTGCTGCTGCTGCAATAAAAAAAAAATGACATACTCACCTCTCTTGCTTGCAGCTCCTCAGCGTCCCGTCCCGGCATCTCTCTGCACTGACTGATCAGGCAGAGGGCGGCGCGCACACTATATGCGTCATCGCGCCCTCTGACCTGCACAGTCAGAGCGGAGAGCGGCGCCCGGCGTGTGGAACGCGGACAGGTGAATATGCGATACTTACCTGCTCCCGGCGTCCCGCTCCTTCCCCCGGACAGCTGGTCTCCGGGTGCCGCAGCCTCTTCCTCTATCAGCGGTCACTGTTACCGCTCATTAGAGAAATGAATATGCGGCTCCACCCCTATGGGAGTGGAGTCCATATTAATTTCTCTAATGAGCGGTCCCACGTGACCGCTGAACAGGGGAAGAGGCTGCGGCACCCGGAGACCGTGGGACTGCAGGGACAGCGCCAGGAGCCCCGGAAGCAGATAAGTATTCCTCAGCGTCCTCTCCCCCTCACCCGCCGACCCTGCCACCGACGGTGACTCGAGTATAAGCCGAGAGGGGCACTTTCAGCCCAAAAATTTGGGCTGAAAATCTCGGCTTATACTCGAGTATATATGGTACCATGTTCAATAAAGGGTAAAACTGACCTGTCATTATAATTCTTCAGGTCATTACGAGTTTGGAAATACCAAACATTTATAGTTTCTTTTTTATTTAAGTGGTGAAGCAAAAATCCAAAGTTTGTAAGAAAAAAATGGTGCCATTTTCCGTGACTGATAGTGTCTCCATTTTTTTCTACTTTTTACTTGTTTCAATATTTATTCTCCTTAAGAGACTGCAATCTTCCTATCACTTTTGCTACACATACCAGAGCTTCAGCCTTGCCATGTGTAGCAGAAATCATCCTGTTCTATGAATCATCTCCTATGCTCATAAGAAATCTGCAATGACAAGCATGTGGGTCTTGTGCAGATCGCCGGTTATCATGCCAACTCATCGCGCCCCGCGATCATGTGACAGGGGTGACGATGGGACAGGTTTGTGATGCGCTTCCAGAGCGCTTGTATTAAATGCTGCTATCAGTTATTGACAACGGCATTTAACATGTTAACAGCCGCTGGTGGATTGCGATTCCACCCGCGGCTGTTAGAGGCTCAGTGTCGGAGCCTGCATCAAACGCAGGAACACAGCCTATGATGTATCTACTATATACGCCATAGAATTTGAATGGGTTCAGTAAAATATTCTATCCTATGGTCATTGCATTCCAAACGGCGCTTCTTCCCTTCCGAGCTCTGCCATGCGCTCAAACGGTGGTTCCCCCCCCCATATGAGGTATCAGCGTACTCGGGACAAATTGGACAACAACTTTTGGGGTCCAATTTCTCCTGTTACCCTTGGGAAAATACAAAACTTGGGGCTAAAAAATAATTTTTGTGAAAAAAAAATAAAATTTTATTTTCACAGCTCTGCGTTATAAGCTGTAGTGAAATACTTGGGGGTTCAAATCAAAGCTCTCACATCACATCTAGATAAGTTCCTTAGGGGGTCTACTTTCCAAAATGGTATCACTTGTGGGGGGTTTCAATGTTTAGGCACATCAGGGGCTCTCCAAACGCGACATGGCATTCCATCTCAATTCCAGTCAATTTTGCGTTCAAAAGTCAAACGGCGCTCCTTCCCTTCCGAGCTCTGCCATGCTCCCAAACAGTGGTTTACCCCCACATATGGGGTATCAGCGTACTCAGGACAAATTGCACAACAACTTTTAGTGTCCATTTTCTCCTGTTACCATTGGTAAAATAAAACAAATTGGAGCTGAAGTAAATTTTTTGTGAAAAAAAGTTAAATGTTCATTTATTTGAACATTCCAAAAATTCCTGTGAAACACCTGAAGGGTTAATAAACTTCTTGAATGTGGTTTTGAGCACCTTGAGCGGTGCAGTTTATAGAATGGTGTCACACTTGGTTATTTTCTATCACATAGATCCATCAAAATGACTTCAAATGTGATGTGGTGCTTAAAAAAATTTTGTTGTAAAAATGAGAAATTGCTGGTCAAATTTAACCCTTATAACTCCCTAACAAAAAAATGTTGGTTCCAAAATTGTGCTGATGTAAAGTTGACATGTGGGAAATGTTACCTATTAAGTGTTTTGTGTGACATATCTCTGTGATTTAAGGGCATAAAAATTCAAATTTGGAAAATTGCCAAATATTGAAAATTTTCACCAAATTTCAGCTTTTTCACAAATAAACGCAGGTAATATCAAATAAATTTTACCAACATCATGAAGTACAATATGTCAAGAGAAAACAGTGTCAGAATCATCAGGATCCATTGAAGCGTTCCAGAGTTATAACCTCATAAAGGGACTGTGGTCAGAATTGTAAAAATTGGCGTGGTCATTAACGTGCAAACTACGCTTTGGGCTTAAGGGGTTAACAGTGGGTTAACACAGATGATTATCGGGTCATCTAAATAGGCTGACAATCATCTGCTTCTTCGTTGGGTTAAGCATTTTTAACCCTTTCGCGACATGTGCCGTACATGTACTGCGCATGTCGGGTCCCCTGCTTTGATGTGCGCTCCGGCGGTGAGCGCACATTAAAGTCGCGACATGTCAGCTGTTTTGCACAGCTGACATGTGCGCGCAATAGCGGCGGGTGAAATCGCTATTCACCCGCCGCTATTAACCTGTTAAATGCCGCTGTCAAATGCAGACAGCGGCATTTAACTACCGCATCCGGCCGGGCGGCCGGAAATGACGTCATCGCCGACCCCCATCACATGATCGGGGGTCGGCGATGCATCAGGAAGGTAACCATAGAGGTCCTTGAGGCCTCTATGGTTACTGATGCCGGCCTGCTGTGAGCGCCCCCCTGTGGTCGGCGCTCACAGCACACCTGCATTTCAGCTACATAACAGCGATCTGATGATCGCTGTTATGTAGCAGAGCCGATCGGGCTGTGCCTGCTTCTAGCCTCCCTTGGAGGCTATTGAAGCATGGCAAAAGTGAAAAAAAAAAGTTTTTAAAAATGTGAAAAAAATATTAAAAATATAAAAGTTTAAATCACCCCCCTTTCGCCCCATCCTAAATAAAACAATAAAAAAAACCAAAACCTACACATATTTGGTATCGCCGCGTTCAGAATCGCCCGATCTATCAATTAAAAAAAAGCATTAACCTAATCGCTAAACAGCGTAGCGAGAAAAAAATCCGAAACGCCAGAATTACGTTTTTTGGTCGCCGCGACATTGCGTTAAAATGCAATAACAGGCGATCAAAAGAACTTATCTGCACCAAAATGGTATCATTAAAAACATCAGCTCGGCACGCAAAAAATAAGCCCTCACCCGACCCCATATCACGAAAATTGGAGACGCTACGGGTATCGGAAAATGGCACTTTTTGTTTTGTTTTTTTAAGCAAAGTTTGGAATTTTTTTTCACCACTTGGATAAAAAATAACCTAGACATGTTAGGTGTCTATGAACTCGTAATGACCTAGAGAATCATAAAAAGCCAAACAAAAAACAAGTGTGGGATTGCACTTTTTTGCAATTTCACCGCACTTGGAATTTTTTTCCTGTTTTCTAGTACACGACATGCTAAAGCCAATGATGTCGTTCAAAAGTACAACTCGTCCCACAAAAAATAAGCCCTCATATGACCATATTGATGGAAAAATAAAAAAGTTATGGCTCTGGGAAGGAGGGGAGCGAAAAACGAAAACACAAAAACGAAAAAGGGCCGCAACTTGAAGGGGTTAAAAATCATCATTATCGGCAGCACATCATCTATGTGTAAACATAACGTGCTGCTGAGAACAATGAAGGTCTATGAGCACTGGACGATCTATAACTGATCATTCTGTAGACATTGGATGTGATGTTGCCCTGCCTTAAATCTTAAAAAAACTACCGCTGCTCAGCAGACATGTGACAGATCGGCGGTAGTTTAGCGTTTCAGGGCGGCTAGTGTAAACGCGAGCCTTCATCCATATTAGCGTATCTGATATCAATATTACCGTATTTCCCTTAATTATCAAAAAAAAACCTTAAAATTACTGTAGAAACCAATCTCCGTCATCACGAACTCGTGACACAACTGTTTTTTTTATTTACCTTTGGAAGACCATAGTATACAGGATTTGCTATTCTTCCCTTGCAGAAATAACAAAAAAATGTCCTTTCTTCCTTTCATTTAGCTACAGATGAATGCCTGTGTCTTTCTGAACAAGTGAATCCGCTTGTTTGGATCTTCACCTTCTGCCACCTTTCTCTGGTTTCTTCCTGGAGCTGCTATTTGACCCTTGCCACTATGTAAAGCTTCAATGGCATTAATGTATTCATCAACATCTGGTGCATGAAAATTCACAGTTTCCATTATTAGTTTTCACATGACAATGCTAATGCGGCTCAGCACAGCAGTTGGGACTTATACTTTATTCATTTTCCTCAAATTTAATTTTTTTTTTCTCGGAAAAGAAAACTATTTCTATGCGGTATTGTCAGGCTTTGCTTGATGTATTGTACGTGCATGCAATTTGGCAAATTGCATTGTATTTTTATATTATTCATTCTTAGCAGATTAAGTAAATGGCCATCAATAAGTTTTTATAGACGAGACACACCATTAAAATAGTCTTAGTTTAGTCTTGTCGTGATGCTCTAATAAAGTTAAACCACCTGGTGCAGCGATAATATGTAGGCAAAAATTGAATATATGACATGTAAACTGCATTATTTCCATATAGACTACGTTTATGAAATTGGGATACTTGGAGAACAAATTGGATGATTTTTGAGTGCCCACCAGCCATGACAAGGTGTAACTTTTTTGATGGGACCCTAACCTGGTTGGTGGGCACACACAAATTGAACAATACGTGCACAGAGTACCTCAATTTCATAAGAATAGTCTATATGGCAGTAATTCAGTTTACATTTCATAGGCAGTATTCATTGTTTTCATATATTGGTTTACACAGTGTGCTGTTAGTATTGCATTTTTTTGGTATGTATTTACTGCAGTTACTGTTGCTTGCACCCATTCACAGATTCTTCCTTCCACATTGGATGTGTTGGTCAATTTTTTTTTTTTTTTTGCTTATCCATTAGGTATCAAGCTAAGAAGCCATTCCACAATGCCACAACGACTAGAATTGTCAATAAACTCTTTGCTCTAGTTGATCCAGATCCAGGAGGAGTCACTTATTACAAGCAGAAGCTCCTTACCAGGTCTTAGGTAGAGATGGGCGGATCTTTTTGAAATTCAAATTTGTCGACTTCACCAAATTCTCCCCAAAAATTGGTTTCGGCACCAAATAGATCTGAATGGATTTCAGTACTGGAGAGCTTGTAATTATTCGTAAAATACACGTCGGGGGAGGAGAGAAAAAAAGATAAAGGACACCACTGACCATAAGAGTTTACACTTTAGAAGCGAGGGAGATTTAGACCTGTAGGGACTAGGCAGATACACAGAAAAGCATGGCAATGATAGTGCACTTTAGGGGGATGTTCAGATGCTCAGAAACTGATTTATCAGTCGGAACTTGGCTGCACCTAATGTGAGCTGTAGGGTGTCGTACATGCAAAGCTGTAGGTTGCTTGTGTGAGATGCACCAGTGGTAACTGGAGAGCTGCTGGATGCTTGCTTGTGGTGCTGTGGTGCAGAGACTTCAGATCTACCTAGTAGATCTTCAGCCTCATTTGCATATCAATTCAAACTTTGATTTATCAGTAACAAAGGAACGGACTGGACATGTAAAGGTATAGCTGGACTTGTCATTGAGAGAGATACATGTACATATAAATAGTTTTGGGGGTGAAATCTTGTTGACAGAATACCTTTAAGACAGGAAATAAGTTACATTTTGAGTAAAGAATTTTTTTTCTTACTTCAGCAGTTGGCTGCTCTTCACGGCTTGTAATGTTTTGCCAGCGCCTTACGCTTAATGTCCACCAAGGTTACTTAACTTTCTGTAAAACCTCAGAACATGCTGATGCATTCATAATACACTATACTGTTCCTTCTAAACTGACACAAGATTCCTTTTTGATAAGAATGCTGCTTCATCTTAATGTCCCCTGTCTCTAATAATTTTTTTGTAAAATATATTGAATAGTTAAAGGTGGTGTAACTAAGACTTGTCTCATTTCGGAAGAAGAACATTGGTCTACAGGTACACGAATCACAAGGGAAAGAAAAGTGTCTAACATGCCTTATAAATAATATCACTTGGTTATTAGGATAACTTTGGTAACATTTTCACCAAACACGTTCATACACCCTACAAAAGTAAAGATTTATTTTCCAGGGTGGTCTAAGATTTACAAAGTATCCATCCCTAAATGCATTCATTAACGTGGAATACCTAAATTGTGCCTCTGGTCTCCATTTGGCTTTTTTTTTTACTATGTTAACATACATTTTTTAGGAGTAGTTTTTTAGAGTGGATCTACTGTAAAATCCTCCACCAAAACTGGTTAATTTCTTGGGAAATGCACTTTTGAGTTTTTACGTTTTTTAATAAAAACCAAAATAAATACCTTGTGGAAAAAAGACATGTCATTGACTCATTTCTATGAAGTTGATCCTGACATATTCTGGTCCAAGTAACTATAGGCAGTGATGACTCGAAAGGCTGCAAATAATACAAATGTGGGACTCCAGAGTTGGTGTTTCTATGGATGTCTGTTTTGAGCCAATACTCACACAAAGTGATTTCATCAGATAGCTTCAACTCGACTGCAGAGGCACGAGTGAAGATTCCAGAAAATGGTGTGCTTTCAAGCTGAATTCTTGTAGTTATGCACAATAGCTGCAATAGCTGTAGGTAAAAAGACAATTCTGAACCAGAGATGTCCAGTTATGAACCTCAGCCAAAGATGGAGGACAAACACAGAGGAAGAAGAAGGGAGGGATTACTTACATCAGAGATGGGCAAGATGGAGAAAGACAGGACAAACTTCCATAAGACATACTGAATCCATAGCAGCTTAACAGGAACAATACCAAACCATGGAACATGACATAATACATTCAAGAAGAACTTTGAACGATACGTCCAACATGGAATGACTCCAACATGGCGGTCCGGCTCAACATGACAACAGTCATTTATAAGAGAAAAATGAAGGTTAATTTCCAACCGTATTTTCGCACTCATCATTCTCTGCGTTCACCCCTGACTATGTCTAACTATGCACCTGTATGCCGCAAAAAAAGCTGACTACAATATAAATTACACTAAATGATAAAGTCTTTTTCATTCTAAAGCGTTCCTGTAAAAAAAAAGGTTATAAATTAGCCTTTTAACAGAATACAATCTCCAGCTGATACTTAAAATATAAAAACTATAGAAAGTTTGTGAAAGTTAATAAGTCAAATATTTTCAGTTTAAGTGTTATATAAATCTCCCGGAGAAGGCCTTAACGTTTTTGTAGCTTACTGGTCAGAGTATTAAGTTTGTCTGGTATCATGATCTCAATGGCAAGAGAACATAGCATAAGCATATATAGGAACTAGCTCTTGGAAGATGGGAACTGAGCTGACCATGAACTAAACCTAACGCACAACTAGCAGTGGCCGGGTAGCATGCCTACGTTGATTCTAGATGCCCAGCCCAGCCGGAGGACTAAATAAAGCTAGCAGAGGAAAATATTAGTCCTAGCTCACCTCTAGAGAAATACCCCGAAAGGAGACAGAGGCCCCCCACATGTATTGGCGGTGAGTTGAGATGAAATAACAAACGTAGTATGAAAATAGGTTTAGCAAATTTGAGGTCCACTTACTACATAGCAGAAGACAGAAAGGACACTTTCATGGTCAGCTGAAAACCCTATCAAAAACACCATCCAGAAATTACTTTAAAACTCTGGCATTAACTCATAACACCAGAGTGGCAATTCCCGTTCACAAGAGCTTTCCAGACACAGTAACGAAACTACAGCTGTGAACTGGAACAAAATGCAAAAACAAACATGGACAAGAGTCCAACTTATCTAGTAGTTGTCTAGGAGCAGGAACAAGCACAGAGAGGCTTCTGATAACATTGTTGACCGGCAAGCAACTAACAGAGCAGCAAGGTTATATAGCGACTCCCACATCTTGATGGGAACAGGTGAACAGAGAAGATGAAGACACCAGTTCAATTCCACCAGTAGCCACCGGGGGAGCCCAGAATCCAAATTCACAACAGTCTGGCATGTGAATTATTTTTACAAAATTCTGGAAAAGGGGCTAAACAAAAAAAAGAATCAAAACTCATATAGCCACCTTCCTTATGTTCCCATTCTAATGCTGCCCAATATCTTCTTTTCCTGGTCATTATGTCCTTCTGCAGTTCTTGTCATACAATCACAAGGCCATGTGACCCCTGCAGCCAATCACTCATTACAGTACTGATCATCTACAGCCAGTGATTGACCATATCGGTCACATGACCTCATGATGGGACGTCATAGCTGCAACAGGAAGTAGAGACCGGTGAGATTTTTTTTTTTAACCAATTTTGAATATTTTTTTTAGTGTTGGACTCCCCATGCCTTTAAAATGTTAGACCTGTGGCATGCTTTTGTGTCCCAATGACAACACTCTCTTCCTAGTGAGGCATATATGACAACTCTCCTAAATTTGACAAAATTGTCCAAATTTTTCAGAAACCGTCATGGCAAATATTTAGGGGCCCCGCACCAAATAGGCGGAGTTTAAACTATAAATGGTAGTTTCTGAGAAGGAATGATGGCAGGACCAGGCTGGACCAAGGTAGAACAAAGAGATGTCGGAATTTCTAACACCAATGTTGGGATCTATCATTATGATAAAGATATTATGTGGATCCAAATTATCAACATCAATTTCCACACCCTGATGCATTTAATTTAAAGGACTGTGTCTTGGAGAACTTTCCTTTCAGTACTCCTGCTTACCTTGGTAAACATTCAGTCAATTATTGCATGCTACACATCATAAATCCCCCTCTCCAAGCCATAAAGCAATTAAGAACTGAATATCTGGACCCGAGCCTAGAACACGCGGCCTAAATCGTATAAATGTTGAATGATAATGTACATTAAGTCCTTTTGATCCATTTTGGCTTGTTAGTTTATGTGATCACATTATATAACCAGAGGAACTGCACTAACCTCAGACTTACGCCATTTTTGTTTTTCTGCCAATCAATAAAGCAGATTTTGTATTATCCCATTAGTAATACTTTTTGGGATTTTAGATGGTATATTTTATATCATATTTATTTTATAAGTTGAAGTGAAAATGTCGTGAATAAATCACTTTTGGTGAAGTCTTCGATCTTGAAGGCTTAATCCTCCATAGCGTTGATTATAATATCTGTAAGGCTAGGGTCACACGACCATGTATTCCCTCATCCGAGAAAGTCGGGTCAATTATGCAAATAATACTCTAATCAGAGTTTGATCAGAGCTTAATCACAGTGTGATCTGATTTTCTCAGATGAAGAGAAGATGGAGAAAATATGTCTCCATCTTCTCCATTTTGTCAGTCCATGAAAATCAGAATGCATTCGAATATTCGAATATTGGATCAAACTTGAGTTTGCTGCTATTTTACCTTTAAACCAGCTCATTCCAAGGAAAAAATTGGACATGTGCACGGCCCCATAGTATAACGTTGGTCCTAGTGCGATCCGATGTTTTGTAGGATTGTACTTGGGCTGAAGATACGACCATCTGCAAGAGCCCTTACTGAAAGGAAAGGTCAAGTGTCCAAGTAAAAAACAGACCTTTTTTTCATTAGTGTGTCATATTCATATCTCATTTATTTTTGCTCCGATTGCCCCTTTTTTACATCCATGTATCATCAGCTTTTCTTGCCTGCAAATGAAATAAACCTGATATAGGATGCAGCAGACCCCCATAGCAAAGGTGAGGTCAGGACAGGTGCAAAATCCTGATTAAGCAATCACTCACAAACCTACCAAGCATGGAGACTTTATGTTGGTATTGTAGGCTTAGTGTTCTCTGACCAAAGAGCACAAAGGCGCCATCCAACCACGTCACGGTGTACCTAAATATGGATGGCCCTATCACTAATGTCCTACCTCTTTGTAAATTGCCAAATACTTGTGAACCTGTACATACATTTAATAATAAAGGTGTGTGTGGCCCTATTTTTCTTTTTTTTTTGGTATACATTGGGGGTGTGTGGCCCCCTCAAGGACTCACCATCCTTATCGACACTTGCTTCCCACCTAGGTTTTATTTGAAAGCTGCGTCTGGTTTTCACTCCCTTCTTCAGTTCAGATGAGGCCTGGTTTAGCACATGGAGAGTTAGGACATTGGTGATAGGGATCATCCATATTTAGGCACACCTTGACATGGTTGGATGGCTTTTGCACTCTTTGATTAAAAAAATGCTAAGTACCTTATGTTTTTAACATTTGCAGCAATAGTGGAGTTCACATATTCATTAATCACAGTGTGCTGACGAACAATCTCTGTATAACTAATTTCAGATCAGATTTCCATAATTGGTGGCAGATACCTGTAGACCTATATCAGATTTCGTCCCACCATGTCAGTAAGCATGTAACGTATGTTAAATGGCTCTGTGCTTTTTAATCAGGAAACAGCGAGCAACAGTTAGAATCTTGAAAGCACAGCATGTTCCTGTCGGCAATAAAAGTGAGAATTTTTGACTAAAGCAGAAAATTAAGCAGTGACAACAGGCAATAGCTCGAAAGTGGAGAAACTTGGGAGATCTCATCACACCTTGTCAGAGAAACATATTTTAGTAATAATATTAATAACCATTTCACATTGATCAGAAAAAGCTTATATCACAAAAGGCAATAAACCAACCTTGGAAACTACGTATAAGATCGGTGTATACTGTGAGGGGTTGACTCACTCAGCTGCTTCAAAGCTAGACACAGGAACGCTTTTCGTGGTAAATCACCTGCTGGTTTATTATGGAACAGCATAAACAATAGTATGGTACAGCACAGTAGACATGGCCTTTCTGGTATAATGGCAAAACAAAAAAGATAACATATTTCAAAGTCCGTATGTCTGAGGGATTTGCCTGCTCAGACGACCATGTGTCTTCGGCTCCACCTGGAGCAACCATTTGAAGTCTTTCCTCTCCAAACCACAACACACAGACTGCCTCTCAAGTTCAGCTATTTCAACACAGACCATGTGACTGATCACATGACAGTGACATCACACAGGTCCTGTCAGCACACGCCGCTACCAGCTCTGCAGGTGAAGATAAGGTGGACATCTTCCCACCCACTCTATAGATGTCCACATAAAACCAGCTCATGTATGCAACTTTAACTTAACCCTAGTCACAACCCCTAGTGTGCAGGAGGAAAATACTCTGTTTTCACATCACTGATGCCATTATGCGCAGTGACACATATCTCCCCTCATATACCAATTGGTTTCAGGCTTAAAACCAACGTGACTGTTGGCTTTGAAGCCATCACAAATAACTTCAGCTAAAGCTGAAACAAATGACTTTTTTCATACTGGTTGTGCATCTTAATCTTTTTTAATCATGATATTATAAACTTGTGGCTTTATTGGGAAGCTCCAGTGCAAGTATCCCTTGTCTCCAGTGTTAGACTGAGGTACATAGGACCCACCAGAGAAAGTGATGCAGCCAGGGTCGTACTGGCCCACCGAAGAAACGGAAGATTCTCCGGTGGGCCCAGGCACTGACACCTGCTGGCATATTGGCCAGCAGCTGCCTAGGCCCCCACTGCTACAGAGGCCCCCCAGCCAGTGGCATGTCGCTAATAGTGGTACATCCAGCTGCTATGGGGCTCCTGAGTCAAGGGGGGCCCTCCCAATGCCAGAGAGCAGCAGATGTAGACAGGAGACCACGTAATTGGTGCCATCACACATCGTGGCAGGTTAAGCAACTGAAGCATCTAAGCTGTAAAATAGTGAGGCCCCTGTGTCACCCCATCTAAGAAGGATTGAAATACATTGTATAAGCAATCAAGTCATCGCAAGCTCAAGTCTTAGACAAAATGTTAAAAATAGTTTAAAAACATTTAACATGACTTTCCTTTTCCAGTCTAAACTTTTAAATGATAACAATATCTATCCTGCGTGATGAATGCCATAAAAAAGTAATAATTGCTAAGTTTCGTTAATGTTGCCTCCCCCCAAAAAATGGAATAAACACCAAGCAAAAAGGTGTATGTTCTTCAAACTAGTAACAATAAAAAAAAACTGTCTTACAGCTCCATCAACAAAAAAGAAAAAAAAGCTCTGGGTCTAAGAATATTGTAAAACAAGCAACTGCTTATTTTTTTTAATTTTCATGAGTGAGTCTATCAGCTTCGCAATCAAAGTAAGCATGAAGGCATGCTATTTTCCAGTTTTCCCATATAGTTCTGCTATTTATGTGTGAACCTTACTTTACTGGTAAAAAACAGATGCCATTACTTCACTGTTTGCCTATGGTTAACTATTTCCTACCTGTAAGCTACTGTTTGTGTACATCTGTAAAATAAGCTATAACTCTGAAACTCAGTTTTAGAGAGTCTATTTGTCTGTCACTTATGTGTAACCGCACCTATGCAAGCCCAAATCAGTTTGCATTAAATTACTGTTATCCTGCTATCCACTGCATCCCTGCTGGAAGATATCAGATTCCTATGAATCTACTGTCTCCATGTGTATCCTCAAATCTGACTCTGCTTTATCTGGTGCTAACTGCTCAACTTGACTATTTGCAATCCTGCATGTCCCTTTGTTCTGATTCACATGCCATCCAGAAAGACTTGTTTCATTGCTCCATCACCTTCAGTTTGTGCTGCTCAACATGACCTATGGCTTAGAAAATCCCCTTCACCAGGTGAGCCCATAACAATGTTTATGTGTGATTGAATTGAAGCAGCACTCTAATCAAACTGTTCAAGCCAGCAGCAGCTGCTAGGCTCTGTCTCAAAGACAAAATTACTCTCTCACCTCTCCCTAGCAATTAAATCTTCATGGGTCCTTTTTCATCTTGCACTTCACACATCTTCACTGCTTTATTGTCTCACACTATCAGTATAAGTTTTTTTTTCAGTTTTTATGGCTTTCTCTACCTATCTCTATAGTTTAGCTATGACCTTTCACTATCCAAATTCACTACAAAATGGCCGCTGCATTTCTTACTCCTGCTTTTTTACAGGCTTTAACAGCTTTTGAGTTCCATAATTCTGGCTGAAGTCTGTTTAGCATAACACAGGTGTTTTCATTTGTCTTCTCTATCACCTTTCGGGTGCTGCTTTATATTTTTTCTCCCTGCTGGCCTTTCCTGCTGGTGTTAGTCTCTTTTGGATCTCCAGTAGTGTTGAGCATTCCGATACCGCAAGTATCGGGTATCGGACGATATTTGCGTTATCGGAATTCCGATACCGAGTTCCGATATTTTTGTGATATCGGAAATCGGAATCGGAAGTTCCCAGTGTATGGTTCCCAGGGTCTGGAGGAGAGGAGACTCTCCTTCAGGCCCTGGGATCCATATTCATGTAAAAAATGAAGAATTAAAATAAAAAATATGGATATACTCACCCCTCCGGCGGCCCCTGGACCTTACCGATGTAACCGGCAGCCTCCGTTCTTAAGAATGAGGAGTTTATGACCTGCGATGACGTCGCGGCTTGTGATTGGTCGCGTGAGCGGTCACATGAGCGGTCACGCGACCAATCACAAGCCGCGACGTCATCGAAGGTCCTAAACTCCTCATTCTTAGGAACGGAGGCTGCCGGTTACATCAGTAAGTTCCAGGGGCCGTCCGAGGGGTGAGTATATCCATATTTTTTATTTTAATTCTTTATTTTTTACATGAATATGGATCCCAGGGCCTGAAGGAGAGTTTCCTCTCCTTCAGACCCTGGGAACTATCCAGGATAGCTTCCGATACTTGTGTCCTATTGACTTGTATTGGTATCGGGTATCGGTATCGGCGATATCCGATATTTTTCGGATATCGGCCGATACTATCCGATACCGATACTTTCAAGTATCGGAAGGTATCGCTCAACACTAATCTCCAGTCATTCTGCTGTATTGTAAAGCCAGTCAGTGAAATTCCAGCTAGGGTGTATCTTTTAGTTGTTTCTGTTCTGTACTAAGCACTAGTGTTGAGCATTCCGATACTGCAAGTATCGGGTATCGGCCGATATTTGCTGTATCGGAATTCCGATACCGAGATCCGATACTTTTGTGGTATCGGGTATCGGTATCGAAACAACATTAATGTGTAAAATAAAGAATTAAAAAAAAAAATATTGCTATACTCACCTCTCCGACGCAGCTTGCACCTTACCGAGGGAACCGGCAGCGTTGTTTGCTTAAAATTCGCGCTTTAACTTCCTTACTTGAAGTCCCGGCTTGTGATTGGTCGCGCGCCGCCCATGTGACCCGCGACGCGACCAATCACAGCAAGCCGTGACATCACAGGAGGCAGGAGACGCGCATTTTAAATGCGCGCGTCTCCTGCCTCCTGTGACGTCACGGCTTGTGATTGGTCGCGTCGCCCATGTGACCGCGACGCAACCAATCACAACGCCGGAACGTAATTTTAAAATCCTGAAGGACCTAAAATTACGTCACGGCTTGCTGTGATTGGTCGCGTCGCGGTCACATGGGCGGCGCGCGACCAATCACAAGCCGGGACTTCAAGTAAGGAAGTTAAAGCGCGAATTTTAAGCAAACAACGCTGCCGGTTCCCTCGCTGAAGTCCAGGCTGCGTCGGAGAGGTGAGTATAGCAATATTTTTTATTTTACAGTTAGGTCCATATATATTTGGACAGAGACAACATTTTTCTCATTTTGGTTATAGACATTACCACAATTTAATTTTAAACAAAACAATTCAGATGCAGTTGAAGTTCAGACTTTTAGCTTTCATTTGAGGATATCCATATTAAAATTGGATGAAGAGTTTAGGAGTTTCAGCTCCTTAACCTGTGCCACCCTGTTTTTTAAAGGGACCAAAAGTAATTGGACAATTGACTCCAAGGCTATTTCATGGACAGGTGTGGGCAATCCCTTCATTATGTCATTCTCAACTAAGCAGATAAAAGGCCTGGAGTTGATTTGAGGTGTGGTGCTTGCATTTGGAAGGTTTTCCTATGAAGTAAACATGCGGTCAAAAGTGCTCTCCATGAAGGTGAAACAAGCCATTCTTAAGCTGTGAAAACAGAGAAAAAACCCATCCGAGAAATTGCTACAATATTAGGAGTGGCAAAATGTACAGTTTGGTACATCCTGAGAAGGAAAGAAAGCACTGGTGATCTCATCAATGCAAAAAGACCTGGGCGCCCACGGAAGACAACAGTGGTGGATGATCACAGAATAATCTCCATGGTGAAGAGAAACCCCTTCACAACAGCCAACCAAGTGACCAACACTCTCCAGGAGGTCGGCGTATCAATATCCAAATCTACCATAAAGAGAAGACTGCATGAAAGAAATACAGAGGGTTCACTGCACGGTGCAAGCCACTCATAAGCATCAAGAATAAAAAGGCTAGACTGGACTTTGCTAAAAAACATCTAAAAAAGCCAGCACAGTTCAGGAAGAACATTCTTTGGACAGATGAAACCAAGATCAACCTCTACCAGAATGATGGAAAGAGAAAAGTATGGTGAAGGCGTGGTACAGCTCATGATCCAAAGCATACTACATCCTCTGTAAAACACGGCGGAGGCAGTGTGATGGCTTGGGCATGCATGGCTGCCAGTGGCACTGGGTCACTAGTGTTTATTGATGATGTGACACAGGACAGAAGCAGCCGAATGAATTCTGAGGTATCCAGAGCCATACTGTGTGCTCAGATCCAGCCAAATGCAGCAAAACTGATTGGTCGTCGTTTCATACTACAGATGGACAATGACCCAAAACATAAAGCCAAAGCAACTCAGGAGTTTATTAAAGCAAAGAAGTGGAATATTCTTGAATGGCCAAGTCAGTCACCTGATCTCAACCCAATTGAGCATGCATTTCACTTGTTAAAGACTAAACTTCAGACAGAAAGGCCCACAAACAAACAGCAACTGAAAACCACCACAGTGAAGACCTGGCAGAGCATCAAAAAGGAGGAAACACAGCGTCTGGTGATGTCCATGAGTTCAAGACTTCAGGCAGTCATTGCCAACAAAGGGTTTTCAACCAAGTACTAGAAATGAACATTTTATTTAAAATTATTTAATCTGTCCAATTACTTTTGGTCCCTTTAAAAACAGGGTGGCACATGTTAAGGAGCTGAAACTCCCAAACCCTCCATCCAATTTTAATGTGGATATCCTCAAATGAAAGCTGAAAGTCTGACCTTCAACTGCATCTGAATTGTTTTGTTTAAAATTCATTGTGGTAATGTCTATAACCAAAATGAGAAAAATGTTGTCTCTGTCCAAATATATATGGACCTAACTGTAATTCTTTATTTTACACATTAATATGGTTCCCAGGGCCTGAAGGAGAGTTTCCTGTCCTTCAGACCCTGGGAACCATCAGGAATACCGTCCGATACATGAGTCCCATTGACTTGTATTGGTATCGGGTATCGGTATCGGATTAGATCCGATAATTTGCCGGTATCGGCCGATACTTTCCGATACCGATACTTTCAAGTATCGGACGGTATCGCTCAACACTACTAAGCACCTATTTTCAGGTTTTTGTTTTAAAAGTTGGCTGAATATTATCTAGCAGTACGTACTTTATACTTTATTTTGTATTTCATGGTCTATTTTACTCACTCTTGGATTTTTCTTTTCTCAGAACTGTGATGGGCTGTGTGACAGAGCAGGCAGGGACAGCAGGCCAATGAACAATCCAACAACTTTTATTGAGACGGGGAGAATATATAATCGAACATAGATATGGTTCCTTAGAGTCTGCAAAAGGGTCAAATCTGGGGGTACCACCCGATAATCTTTAGTTTCGGTCCTCAAATCCAGCGGGGTGGTGAGACATCACAGTCACAAGTGACAAATTAACTTCAATCTCCATACAATGCACAGTACCTGGCCGCAGCTGCAGATCCTGCCCTTTCCAATACACAGCATCAGCTATCTCAACATGTGACTTATTTATTTATTTATTATACTCACTTGTAGAGCGCCATTAACCCCTTTCTGACCTCGGACGGGATAGTATGTCCGAGGTCAGAAGCCCCGCTTTGATGTGGGCTCCGGCGGTAAGCCCGCATCAAAGCCGGGACATGTCAGCTGTTTTGAACAGCTGACATGTGCCCGTAATAGGGGCGGGCAGAATCGCGATCTGCCCTCGCCTATTAACTAGTTAAATGCCGCTGTCAAACGCAGACAGCGACATTTAACTACCGCATCCGGCCGGGCGGCCGGAAATGATGGCATCGCCGACCCCCGTCACATGATCGGGGGTCGGCGATGCTTCAGAATAGTAACCATAGAGGTCCTTGAGACCTTTATGGTTACTGATCTCCGGCAGCTGTGAGCGCCACCCTGTGGTCGGCGCTCACAGCACACCTGATTTTCTGCTACATAGCAGAGAACAGCAGATCGCTGCTATGTAGCAGAGCCGATCGTGCTGTGCCTGCTTCTAGCCTCCCATGGAGGCTATTGAAGCATGGCAAAAGTAAAGAAAAAAAGTAAAAAAAATGTGAAAAAAATAAAAAAAAATATAAAAGTTTAAATCACCCCCCTTTCGCCCCAATCAAAATAAATCAATAAAAAAAAAATCACACCTACACATATTTGGTATCCCCGAGTTCAGAATCGCCCGATCTATCAATAAAAATAGCATTAACCTGATCGCTAAATGGCGTAGCGAGAAAAAAATTCGAAACGCCAGAATTATGTTTTTTTGGTCGCCGTGACATTGCATTAAAATGCAAATGCAATAACGGGCGATCAAAAGAACGTATCTGCACTAAAATGCTATCATTAAAAACATCAGCTCAGCACGCAAAAAATAAGCCCTCAACCGACCCCAGATCATGAAAAATGGAGACGCTACGAGTATCGGAAAATGGCGCAATTTTTTATTTATTTTTTTTTAACAAAGTTTGGAATTTTTTTTCACCACTTAGGTAAAAAATAATCTAGTCATGTTAGATGTCTATGAACTCGTAATGACCTGGAGAATCATAATGGCAGGTCAGTTTTAGCATTTAGTGAACCTAGCAAAAAAGCCAAACAAAAAAGAAGTGTGAGATTGCACTTTTTTTGCAATTTCACTGCACTTGGAACTTTTTCCCATTTTCTAGCACACGACATGCTAAAACCAATGATGTCGTTCAAAAGTACAACTCGTCCTGCAAAAAATAAGCCCTCACATGGCCAAATTGACGGAAAAATAAAAAAGTTATGGCTCTGGGAAGGAGGGGAGTGAAAAACAAACACGAAAAAACGGAAAATCCCAAGGTCATGATGGGGTTAATTCCACAGCGCTTTACAGATATTTCTTTATAGGCATTGTCCCAATTGGGGCTCACAATCTAGATTCCCTATCAGTATGTCTTTGGAATGTGGGAGGAAACCCACAGAAACATGGGGAGAACATACAAACTCCTTGCAGATGTTGCCCTTGGTGGGATTTGAACCCAGGAACCCCGAGGGTTGCAAGGCTGCAGTGCTAACCACTGAGCCACAGTGCTGCCTATGGTTGTCCTACCTCTCTTGGGATCAGCGGCTCATGTTGGGCAGAGATACTAACACCCAACCACTTAAGCATAGCTCAAAGGATGAAAAATGTTCCAGAAGCCAAGTCTCAGCCTGTCTGCAGGTTTGTGTATTCTGGGATGCCCCCTGCCGAGAGGAACAAAGACAAACATGCCCCCATCAAATGCAGGACAAGGAATGCTAATGTAGACTTGATTACAGTATGGTCCATGAAACAGGCTGGGATTGACACTCCATTACAAGAATACTTTCCCTTCTGTAGATAATTCACCCTCTGCTCTGCCCTTTGGTTCTTTATAACGAATGTGAAGCGCTCAACGGCCTTTCAGGCAGCATAAGTCCAAGTTGCCATCTTCGAGTCTGTGGTTAGGGCTATCTCAGCTCATGCAAAAATTACTAGTGACTGTGGGGTCAGGATCTCTAGTCTGGACAGGAACCTGCAGGGTCAGTTGCTGTTTTTTAGCTTAACCTATTTTCCCAAGTGAGTTGCTACACTAGTATAACACCTTCCTGCTTGGCTATACCTTGTGATGAGAGAGCTGCAAGTTATTATACTTGCTCAGCCATACCCAAAGTCAGGTGATTCTTTTTTTGGCAAATCTAATCTTTTGCCTATATAAAATGGGGCACCCATTTTAGTCAATTTGCAAAAATCGAATTCCATATTTAAAATTCCCAAACAAAATTCAATTTTATTAAAATTCAGCTGATTTAATAAATTCCTAAAACTTTTAGACAAATTTGATTTGTATTGGTCTTTTGGTCTCTACTCTTTAGTGCTCACCATGTAGTAAAAGTGTCCTCATACAATAATACACAATACTATTGGCCATTCTTTCTCTTGCATACGCAATATGAATATATTTGAAATATATAGGTTTGGGAAAGATGAAGGATGAAAATTAGTCTTTTTTTTTTTTTTTTTTTTACAAAATTTTCCTATAAATCTCTTCAAAAATTAAAATTGAATATTTAATAGAAAAAACGTCTATTTCACAAGCTAAGTGCGATACTATCACAGCCATGGACCCTAAACAGGAAAACCAATGTGCTGGTTTCAGCAAGCTTCATTACTTGACCCAGTGGCTCATAAATTTTGACATACTCTTCTTGATTGAAGACAGGATTATTTCACTGCAATATATTTTATTACATATGATGATTCCAAGGTGAAGGGAACTTATAAAAGTGAATGGACGTAAATATTTTTGATTTAATGTGATTGGTATCTCATGCCATAAAACTGAAAACTTGGATGAAATGAATACTCAAAATGAATGGACTGTTGAAGTCACTGATCTTCCGGAATCCTGATTTATTGACTATGTGTAGGAGTAATTCTCACTGGTCACGAGAAGTATAACCAGTATGAAAAAATTACTTAGCACATCCAGTGATTCATGTTGTTCAATATTATATCCCATATTAAAAAAGTTGTTAGCACTGGTTAAAATAATCAGTTCTTCTGTGTCTAGATGTTAGTTTTAATTGTTATGGTCCCCCATATTGTTCTTTCAAAGGGAGCAGCCACCTAATGTTTCCAGCGCCAATGCACGCACAGGTAGTGGGTAAGACAGTCTCCCTTCTCTGTCACGACCTATACATAGCCTGGATAGGACAGAAACACACAATAAGACAGTACCACAAGAGAAATGAGAGAGGGTAAGAGTTAAGGTGGTGCTCACCTGGGGTGGTTGTGTATGGACACAACATCTATAAGAGCCTTATAATCCGCTACTGTTGCCCCGTGGCTAGAGGAAAGAGTCTTCCAGATTGAAATTCACTTTAGTGGACAGATCATGGTACCAGGACTTCGCTTGCACAAATGAAGTATCCTCGATGGTATGAAATGAATGTTCTTATTAGCCAAAGTGTTTCAATTATTCTTTTTATTATTATTTATTATTTATTATTATAGCGCCATTTATTCCATGGCGCTTTACATGTGAGGAGGGGTATACATAATAAAAACAGGTACAATAATCTTGAACAATACAAGTCACAACTGGTACATGAGGCGAGAGGACCCTGCCTGCGAGGGCTCACAATCTACAAGGGATGGGTGAGGATAGAGTAGGTAAGGATAGAGCTGGTTGTGCAGTGATTTGGTCGATCGGTGGTTACTGCAGGTTGTAGGCTTGTCGGAAGAGGTAGGTCTTCAGGTTCTTTTTGAAGGTTTTGATGGTAGGTGAGAGTCTGATGTGTTGTGGTAGAGAGTTCCAGAGTAGGGGTGATGTGCGAGAGAAATCTTGTATGCGATTGTGGGAAGAGGAGATAAGAGGGGAGTAGAGAAGGAGATCTTGTGAGGATCAGAGGTTGCGTGCACGAAAGTATCGGGAGACGAGGTCACAGATGTATGGAGGAGACAGGTTGTGGATGGCTTTGTATGTCATGGTTAGGCTTTTGTACTGGAGTCTCTGGGTAATGGGGAGCCAGTGAAGGGATTGACAGAGGGGAGAGGCCGGGGAATAGCGGGGGGACAGGTGGATTAGTCGGGCAGCAGAGTTTAGAATAGATTGAAGGGGTGCGAGAGTGTTAGAGGGGAGGCCACAGAGCAGGAGGTTACAGTAGTCAAGGTGAGAGATGATGAGGGCATGGACTAGGGTTTTTGCAGATTCTTGGTTGAGGAATGTATGGATCCGTGAAATACTTTTGAGTTGAAGTTCAATACCAGACTGGCACCTTTTGCAAGGTAAAAAAAAACAACCATAGAAAGAAAAAGGGGATGGATGAGCTATTGAAATAAGCTAGTTCGCCTGACCCCTTTGCCAGCACTGATAATGTGCCAAAACAGGAACCAGAGAACGATGCTGGTATTTGAAGTTCAAGGCTCTGTTTCATGATCAAAATACAACATTATGTATTAGTAAGTTACATTACCTACTATGTAAAACACATTTAAGGTTTTTTGTTTTAGCTAGACAACTCCTCTAATACCCTTGTTTTGCCATCAGAACTATATAGTTTATAATGTTCCCTAAGCAGATAAACTGTGAACTGAATTGTCCTATAATTTTAGACCTCTAGTTGGTGAACTTTAGCCCCTTCATTCGCTAAGCTAGTTTTCACCCAGACCCTAAATTTTTAATTTTCACACTGACAACAAGAGAAAATGGACCCCAAAATTTGTTGTGCAATTTCTCCTGAGTACACCGTTACCCATATGTGGTCGAAAACTACTATGGAGGCACAGTGCAAACCTCAGAAGTGAAGAAACTCCATATTGGAGTTCAGATTTCACTGGAATGGTTTGAAGGAGCCATGTCTCATTGGCAGAATCCCTGAGGTGCCATAACAGCAGAAACCCCCCCACATGTGACTTCATTTTACAAACTACACTTCCTAATGAATTAATCTAGGGGTGCAGGGATCATATTGACACCACATGTGCCTCACAGAATTTTATACCATTGGGTGGTGAAGAATCAATAATTACATTTTTACGACTAAAATGTTGATTTTGCCCTGTTTTTAATTTTTCTATGGGCTAACAGGAAAAAAAGAACCTCAGTTTGTTATAAAAATTTCTCCTGAGCACACCAATACCCTAAAATGTAATTGGTAAATACTTTTCAGGCACAATGCAAAGCTCAGAAGGGCCATATTATAGTGCAGATTTTACTGTTATGGTTTGTGGCTGTCATAACACACTGGGAGAGCCCCTGAGGTGCCAGAACAGCAGAACCCCTCATAAGTGACCCAATTATACAAATTACACCTCTCAATGAATTCATCAAGGGGTACAGTGATCATATTGACACAATACGTATGTCACAAAATCTTTTACCATTGGGTAGTAAAGAAAATATAATTTCATTTTTTCAACCAAAATTTAGTTTTAGCCCTAGATTTTACATTTTCACAAGGAGGAGTGGGTAACAATGGCACCGCAATTTTTCCCACAATTTTGTCTGAAAGTGGAAATACCCCAAATGTGACTATATATTACTGCTTAGCCATACAATAAGACTAGGGAGGAAGGGATGGAGCGCTATTTGCCTCCTGGAGCACAGATTTTCTGAGAATAGTTTGCAGAATCCAAATTCACAGCCCCTAAGTGCTAAAATCCTACAACAAGTGACCCCATTTTGAAAATTATACCCCTTCGGAAATTTATCTACAGGTGTAGTGATGATTTTAGCTCCATGGGTGTTTTCCAGAAACAAGCAGCAGTGGATGTTGCTGAGTGAAAATTGCAAACTGCCATTGTAGTGCCCAGTATGTTGTAGTGCCCAGTATGTTGTAGTGATGAGTACGTTGTAGTGCCCGTACATTGTGCCCAGCTCATGCTTCTGGAGATACGTACCTGTAAATTAGTTGGGCTTTCATAGCTACAGAAATGCCAAACATGTGAGTGCTAAATGTGGTTTAGGTGCACTGGGGCTCAGAATGGAGTGAGGGCAGTTGTATTTGGGTTTGCAAAACTCGCTGAATTTCTTTCAGGGGGCAAGGAGCCATTATACTTTTCCAGAACCTTTGTGCTATCAGTAACATGGAAGCCCAATATATTTCCAATGACAGATGACGGACCTGATTGGGGGCTTTTTTTGTGGATTGATTTGAAGCTTCTGTTAGGAACATTTTGCATAATATTTGGGATCACGTTTATCTTGCTCTCTTTGCTGAGCACTTATATCGGGGGTTTCCTTCTAAATCTCCAAGTGATGTGATTCAAATGAAACCCCCAAAGGATCTATTAACTATAATGAGGCAGCAGAGTTACTCTGGACTCCATCTGGCCTCTTTTCAGCAGTATCCTTTTCAGAAGTGCCCAAAACTGTGGTCGATTGCACTTTCAAGCACACCTAGAAAGATGCACACCACCAGATCATAGGCCAGACGGCGTCCACAATGACTCCATCTGCTTCATTATAGGGGATCTTCCGCCGGGAGTTCTCGATTTGATAAAGGGTCTTATACTATCCTTATTTAATAAATTACCAAGTATTGGATTGACAAGGCTACAATTAGGTGGAATCATA
Source organism: Ranitomeya variabilis (assembly GCF_051348905.1). NCBI lineage: Eukaryota > Metazoa > Chordata > Amphibia > Anura > Dendrobatidae > Ranitomeya > Ranitomeya variabilis. The sequence continues at coordinate 39,619,817 of NC_135238.1, forward strand.
ACTGGATCAGTGATCGTACTCAAAGAGTGGTAATAAATGGTTGCACATCAAATTGGAAGAGTGCTTCAAGTGGGGTACCACAAGTCTCTGTCCTGGCCCCAGTGTTGTTCAACATTTTTGTAAATGATCTAGATAAAGGAACTGAAGGTAAACAAATCAAATTTGCAGATGATGGAAAGCTAGGCAGGATAGCTAACATTAGAGAAGACAGAGAAAGGATTCAGAAGGATCTAGATAAGCTTGAACAATGGACAGCGACTAATAGAATAATATTTAACAGGGACAAATGCAAGATTCTACATCTAGGCAAGAAGAATGAGCACTACATCTACAGAATGGGATGAATAGAACTAAGCAACAGCACGTGTGAAAAAGACTAGGGTATAGTAATAGATCACAGACTGCACATGAGTCAACAGTGTGATGCAGAAGCAAAAAAGGTAAACAAGTTCCACGATGTATTAAGAGAAGCATAGATTCTAGATCAAGTGAAGTTACTATCCCTTCTGCTCCTTCTTGGTCAGACCTCATCTGGAATAGTGTGTCAAGTTCAGAGCACCACATTTTAAAAAGGCATTGAAAAGATGGAGCAAGTTCAGAAAAGAGCTATCAGGATGGTGAGTGGTGTGTCCTAAGTGGAATAGTTAAAGGATCTGGGAATGTTTCGTTTGCAAAACAGAAGACTAAAAGTACACTTAATAGGTGTATGCAAATATCTGAAGGACTGTCGCAGAGTAGAGGGATTATCCATATTTTCATTTGCACATGGAAAAATGAGAAGCAAGGGAATGAAAGTTAAAGGGAGAAGATACAGATTAGATAATATTAGAAAAACAGTGAGGGTGATCAATGAATGGAGGCTACCATGAGAGGTGGTGAGTTCTCCTTCAATGGATGTCTTCAAACAGAGGCTGGACAGACATCTGTCTGAGATGATTTAATGAATCCTGCATTGAGCAGGGGATTGGACACAATGACCCTTGAGGTCGCTTCCAACTCTAACATTCTAGGGTTCTATGAAATTCCTCAGGTGTTGCTGAAGCATCCTGATTCTTTGGGGAAAGCAACTTCTGGAAGGATTCAGAGGCATCTAAACATTTAGACAAGCACAGAAGGGGTGTGGACAAGGCAGAGATGTAGAGGGGCGAGGAAAAGGCAGAGGTGGGGAGAGGGAGTGGACAGGGTTTATGATCGAAAAAGGAGGAGGTGTAAGGCTTGATGTGTTATTCCCCCTTCTACCTTCCATGGCCAAAATGGGTATAGCTCTTTGTGGGTCCTGGTCAACAAAAATGGAGTTACAAAAACAGCTGACCACAGCTATGCTATGCTGCTTGTGTTGCTGTAACTCCCATTCATTTTTATGGAAGTTATGCAACCAAGTAGTATAGGCAGGAGCATAACTATAGTGGATGCAGGGGTTGCAGTTGCACCTTGGCCCTGTAGAGTAGTTGGTCTCAAAAAGTCAGTTTGAGAAGACCATTTGAGAAGACCAATTATATTAAAGACCTGTGATAGTTGAGGGCTCGGTTGGAGATTTTACATGATGACCCACAAGCCGCAAGTTATGCCACTGAGTGCAGTTGTGCTCAGTTGTTTTCGTAAGGCCGCCATTAATTGATGTAAACCGAAAGCCGGCATTATCATTTCGGCTATGAAAGGCAGAGATGAGAATAACTCTTTAAAAAAATTGTATATTTGGCAAAAGGGCAATTCTGACCAATGTGCCAATTTATGACCAATGTGTAACATCAATATCCAATAACCAATACCCATCCTCTAATATTTAATTCAAAATCACTATGAGTACTGAAAGCCCATGTGTCAGATTTTGATCCCAAAAGATGCATCCTTTCTAAATATTTCCCCAGAAGTGCTAATGTAAAGACCTTGGTATGGATATACAGTTTTAGGCAGGTTTATCCGTTGAGTTGTCCTAAAATCTGTTTCCTTTATATCTTGTTTTAATTTCCCATTTGCTTCAGTTAGAGATGAGACACATATAAAACAGATTACAAAAGACTTTCCCTCCAGATGTACTGTCATGTAATGTGTCTTTTCTGGAGCTTATATCTTTTTTATTGTCTGTTGGTGGATGCAGAAAATAGCTTTAATATTGTTTGATGGAGTTCTGATTGTTTTTTACCCCACGTGATGTAAACATTTGAGAAGAGAACACTTTAAATTGACAGCTAAAATGCTCTTCTCTTTGAGCTTGATACAAGCAAAATTGACTTTGCAGCTTTGATGCTGTTTTCCAGATAGAAAGGGAAAAAAAAATATTTTTTATAGAACACAATTTAAGCCCCGGTGTTGTGTCTTTGTATAGACACTTATAATAGCGTTACAAATTCTGCTGTTTTGGTCCGAAGAGGATGGAAGCAAGAATGTCTGAAAGTAAGTGTTACCTTTCATCTATTAATACAAGCCTCAAAGGTCATTGACAATTACCAAAGAATGATCTTTAGCTCTTTGGAAAAGTCTTTTTCGCACAAATTGGTATAGATATAATTTGAAAAAACAAAACAAAAACAATGCTTAGGAGTCCAGGGCACATGTAGGATGAGTCGCTGAAGAAAAGAGAAATTCTGGCTGTGTACACTGAGTCTTTTTGCTGATTTTTTGGAGTGGAAACTGAGCAGAAACTTAAAGGGAACCTGTCACCTGAATTTGGTGGGTCCTTTTTTGGGTCATATGGGCGGTGTTTTGGGGTCTTTTATTAACCCCTTTCTTTCCCGCTGGCCGCACGCTGGTCGCAAAATTGACTTGACGTTGATTCGCTTTCCTCCCTAGTTAACGCGTGTGCAAAGCAATCTTGCCTTGTGCATGCGCAGTACGCTTTGCCCAACTGCGGGCAAAGCCGAAAACCATTAGTGCGCATGCGCCGGTGCACTATGTCCCGGAAGTATTTCGCTGTGTTCCGGGACATGGCTTTCGGCTTTGCCCACAGTTGATTGCTTTGCGCATGCGTTAACTAGGGAGGAAAGTGAATCAACGTCAAGTCAATTTCGCGACCAGCGTGCGGCCAGCGGGAAAGACATGGGTTAATAAAAGACCCGAAAACACCGCTCCATATGACTCAAAAAAGGACCCGCCAAATTAGGTGACAAGTTCCCTTTAAGGTTTTTTTAGGAGTTTTGCATTTTGAGGAGAATTTGGAGAGTTTCCGCTCAGTTTTTTCTTAATCTGTGCTCCCCAAACTCCCGAAAAACCCTGTGCATGCATACCCATAGAGGAGGGTTTAGGAATTTGCTCATTATCAAAGAGGTTTTCCAAGATCGGCAATATTTGATCTAAAGGTAGAAAATGCCACAAAATAAGAAAGGAGTCATTATGTAACTGATAATCTGATGCTCCAGCATGGCCGTACCAGTGATTCCCAATGGTCTCCATTAACTTCTACCCAAATGACCACTGAAGCCAAACACTGGACTCAGGATTAAATGACACAAGATTGCTAAGGCCAAAAATTGGCTGCCGAGGCCATGTGGGTATTCGGCACATGACTGCTGCAGGGATCTACAAAGAGACTATCTAAAAGCACTGGATTGTAAGGGGGCATATAACGTAAGTAAAGGTACCTTCACACTAAACGATATCGCTAGCGATCCGTGACGTTGCAGCGTCCTAGCTAGCGATATCGTTGAGTGTGACAGGCAGCAGCGATCAGGATCCTGCTGTGATATCGCTGGTCGTTGGTTAAAGTTCAGAACTTTATTTGGTCGTCAGATCGCCGTGTATCGTTGTGTTTGACAGCAAAAGCAACGATACCAGCGATGTTTTACAATGGTAACCAGGGTAAATATCGGGTTACTAAGCGCAGGGCCGCACTTAGTAACCCGATGTTTACCCTGGTTACCAGCGTAAAATGTAAAAAAACAAACAGTACATACTCACCTTCGCGTCCCCCAGCGTCCGCTTCCTGCACTGACTGAGCGCCGGCCGTGAAGTGAAAGCACAGCACAGCGGTGACGTCACCGCTCTGCTGTTAGGGCCGGCACTCACAGTCAGTGCAGGAAGCGGACGCCGGGGGACGTGAATGTAAGTATGTAGTGTTTGTTTTTTTACATTTTACACTGGTAATCAGGGTAAACATCGGGTTACTAAGCGCAGCCCTGCGCTTAGCAACCCGATGTTTACCCTGGTTACCCAGGGACCTCGGCATCGTTGGTCGCTGGAGAGCGGTCTGTGTGACAGCTCTCCAGCGACCAAACAGCGACGCTGCAGCGATCGGCATCGTTGTCTGTATCGCTGCAGTGTCGCTTATTGTGACGGTACCTTAAGGCTTCTTGTGATTATTGGTATCTGTTGTTCAATCCCTGGTTCTGAACTCTGGCCAACTTTTGGCTTGACACATTGGACTGCTTTCTTGGTGATAATCATTGACTTTGCTCTTAGCTACAATACAGTTCCTTTAGTGAATCTGCCACCAATCAGTGACTATCTTGGAAATCCAAAAAAAATCCATAAATCTTTACAGAAGGTAAAAAGTTATTTCCACACACCTATCAACTATCTCCAGCAGTCCCATGGCATTGGCATTCATGTGGGTCCACCTTTCCTTTCCAATGGAGCATTTCTGATCGGTGAAGGCCCCAGTGGATCCCTAGTAAGCAATAAATTATCACCTATCCCTCCACAATGGAAAGGTGATAACTTTCTCAGATAGAAATAACGCTTGGAAATGAGTATTCCAAATAACTAGCCAATATTAATTGGCTTTAAATCAACCGTCAAACATGCAAAATGCTTGTTCGATGGGTGACATGATTGTTAAGCTTGCTCTAAAATCATTGTTCTCATCCTGTGTAATGATCATTCTATTCGAATGAAAGTTATTTCAAACTGTCTAAATAGGCTATGAAATGACCACCGATGTGGTCGATTGGACTTGTGTAACAACCATTGGTGGGCCTCTCCATATCGCAATCTAGAAAGTACCCAGCCATTTTCAGCTTAGAGAATGGTCACATTATGGATTAGAAGATCCACATTTCCATAGAGAGAACTAAGAGTTAAAATAATTTAAAAAAAAATCAATTATTCATTGGTTATATCTATTTAAAAATGTCGTAAAGTTCATCACGGTGATTTCTAAATCTTCAAATTTTCTGGAATAATGTGAGCGCAACAACCCATTTAAATTACAAATCCAATCAGCATTCAGCAATTGCTCTGCTTGTGATTAGTTCACGTTACTTGATTGAATTTTCTTTTTTCTTCGTTTGTTAGAGATTAAACAGTTATAACCAATTATGATTTTATACTTTGTCCTGAATTAAAGAATTAAGCGTGATTATATGAGGTAGTCTGCATCTACATAGTCATTGCGAAAGGGTTGTGACAATATAATGATACTGATGAAAAAGTCCTACAATCGGGATGCACACATTATTATTTACAGAGCTAATTATGAAGATGAATGAGGAGTAAGAGATATTCACGATGACCCTTCTAAGTTCCAATTTATATAAAAACAATATAAAAAAAGGCAAATATATTACTATAAATCATAATAAATGGATTTGTCTAACCTAAGGTCTGCCACATGTGTAAGCCTGTTAGACCCTATCAGTTTCCCAATGAAGGGGCAATACACTGCAATAAAGTAATTGTACAGTATATTATTGTAGCAATCAAAACAACAGTATGATTAAGCCACCTAAGAGGACTACAAAATGTAAAAAAGGAGTTAAAAAATAAAAAAAACATATTTTTGCTTATATAAAAAATAATGTATATAAAAGGCCACATAATCTATAGTGCCTCAACTGGAACTGTGCAAATTGCCTCTTCTGAGAAAAAGAGGACTTTACTCTATAGCGCCACCTATTGGAAGTAGCGATCCTACAAGTCACAATCAACCCTTTAACGAGTCGTGCAATATGACTTAGGATAAAAGCTAAATCAGTATCTCAATCTCCAGTATCCCAACTGGAACTGGAAATTCTGGCCAGGAGACCGGGATTTCAATGCGAGTCCCGCTTCTGAATTGTTTCAATGTCAACATGATGAATCCATGATACAGTTGGAACCTTGGTCGACCAGATATCTATAGGCCATGCCTATTGTTGTCTTGTAGGTTGCTCCAGGCCTATTACCTAGAAGATGTCACCATACCGGCATAGTTGGTGTGATAACATTGTCTGCGCCACCTCACTCTATGTGCTGGGACAATGAGGACTCATTTTCTTGGATTAAGTGATTAGAACATTTTTTTTTAGGGGGGGTGCGATACACTTACGGGGAATCATTATGTTTTGAAGGGGCACTAATGGGGCATTAATACTTTATAAAGAGGACACTCAGGTGTAGAGTTGGATGGACTGATTCACGGGACTCCGGTCGATCGGCCAGGCCAGTGCTCTGTAACTGCTGTTGGATGGAAGCTCTGTGAATCTCTTTCCTGGACACGGCTTTTGATCAGTTTGGCTAGCGCAACATCATCCGCACGTCATGCTATAATGATAATGTCTCACCAGCCCAGCTAACCAAAAGTCGCATGGGGATCCTTTAAGGTAAGTGATTAGCGAGCCTACATCCAGCAACAAGAGATTACTCACCAGGCCGATGGACAGGAGTTCCCAAAACAACACACCCAACTATACTTTATCAACTCTACTTAGTACTTAGGGTTAATTATTCGTTTCAAAGCGGCACTCAGGGGCATTGCTACTGGGTAAGGTAGTATAAGACTTTCCTTACCCAAGCGCTAGAAGCCCACACTATGGCTCTGCTTGCATCCAAATGTACATAAGGATTTAAAGACTATTTCTCAGTGACGGAATATCCATTTGTGACCAGAAAGGTATGTCTGAAAATTAATTTTAATACCTCTCCTCCCCCCCCTGCAATGCAATTGGACAAGTTTCCTTTAAGTATTGTAGTTTTGAAAGCCATTCCATATAAGCTTCTTGTACAAGCTCTAAAAATACATGTCTATGAGGATACCAATTATAAACAAAGGATGAATTGTAGGAAAATGTGACATTACCTGTGACCTTTCTATTTCTGTAGAATTGGCATCATGTTACCAAAAGTTTTGCAAAAAATAAGTCATAGCCGTTAGCCAAGTATTGTGTTCTACGGGTTTCAAGATGTTTTGACTCAAATTTATAAAATTGTTTATGATGGCTCTACCATAACATAAAGCAAATTCCCACTTTCCAGGATATGGGACAGAGCTTTATGCATTTGGAAAGCTTCCTCAGGGAATTAGCTTCACAAGAGTAGCCCAGAATAGATCCATCAAAACACCAGCTCAGATGAGCCTGATGTGTTTACGAGCTGTCTTCCTGTTTTCCAACAAGGCATTGATATGTGACCATTCTAAAGATAGTAAATATAGACAGTCTGGACATCCTGACACTGGTTTAGAGGACAAGTAAAGAAGTGGAAAGGGAATTTCTGTTAGCACTATTTCACATAATTCTCTGCTGAATCTTTTGTAATTTATCTTTATAGGGTGATTGAGCTCCGTTCTCCATATACAAAGCTTCTATCCAATGCATTGGTACAGAATTAGAAGATGCAATCCAGTCCGCCTGGAGCCACCACTCGGTGGAGCTTCTGAGCTCACTGTATACATACTTAAAAGGATTCTTTCAAATGGTTTTTGCATACCAAACTATATACTATAATGGACATTTATCTTTTTTTCTATGTATCCCAACCAAATAAACCCACTGCACCCCCCAAAAAATGCTAACTGCGTAACTTTTAGTAAATAAGAACATCTTTACACTGATGAACATCTCAGAGAGGCCATTTCCCAAAGCACACCAAGTTCTGTACATGCACCAGGCTGGAAACACTCAGTGCTTGAGTAAGATTTCTGTATTGGATGTATTGGACACACTACCGTTTTAAAATAAGGAACCCCTCCATAAAGACCAAGGAAGTAGCTTTAGGTGGGGTTTAGATGGGAGATTTGGTGCACTTGCCAGGTCTGTTACATAATCGAGTAAAGCTGATTTTCATTCCATTCTTTAAAATCCTGAATCGTTCTGCAGCCGCACAGGTATGTTTCAACATATCTAAATTGATTATTCTCTCAAGCATAAATAGTTAAAATTCCAAAGTGGTTGAAAAAAAAAAGAATTTTTGCAAATGTTTTTGTTATTAAAAATAATTTCACTTCTCAAGAATGGAAGGATTTTAAATTATATTGTTTACTGTGTAAGTCAAGTTGACTCTATTTGCACCATCGGACAGTGCGCAGATTTGGCCAGCAGCGTGACGATGCCACTGGTACAAACTTCTAATGCAGCAGGTGTGCACCACCTTTCCAGTAAGTAGGAAGTCTGGAGGTGGGGGAAAAGTGTGTTCCTGTAGATGTTTAGATAGATCTTTTAAAAGAGTTGTCCAGGACTGTTTTCTGTTACGATGGGCCTAAAAACTAACAGGCAGGTAGTTGCTAACAGAAGCAAATACTTGCCTGTCCTAGAAGTCAACAGAGCAGCTCTTCTTCCGGGTTGCCCTGTTGACAGGGTGTAACTAGCGACGTCATGCTGATAGACAGCCGGCTCCAGTATTTAGGCAGTGTGGAGCTGGCTGTCAATCAACAAGACATCAGCAGAGATGCCCCATCAACAGAGCAGAGCAGAATAGACGCCACTGCTTTGTCGACGTTGAGTCACTGGAAGCCACTGAATCGCCAACAGAAGCTTTCTGTGACTTCTCCATGTCGCAGAGATTGGCACCGGGCACAAGAGGCAGTTAGGTAGCATCTTCGGGCCTGTTAGTTCTTAGGCCCATTTAAAAAAAAAGTCCCGGATAACCCCTTTAAAGTTACCTATTTGTCACTGAAGATGATTTAATAGGCATAAACCATATGACAAGCTCCCTTAAAGGTATTTTTTGAAAAATAAAATACAATGTACAATTTTGTTTTCCTAGTCTCTGCTGGACACAGCTGTGAGACTTCAAGATTTCTATGATTGGGATGCATCGGTAGTTTCAACAATACTCAGAAATACAATCTCATAATGCCCCAGGCAGCATGCAAAGAACAAAAGTGCAGTTTACCATGTGAGCCCGCTAGTCAATATGTATATGGGGTGAGTTAATCTGCCAAGAAATTTACACATGATGGATGGATGTGACATCATACATCACGAGAGCGTAGACGAGAAGCAGTGATGATGTGGCTGGCAATAACTATAATTTGTCTTTAGAGGGAATTTCAGTAAAGTATGTAATTTTAAAAGCTGTTCTTACAGCCCTTCTAAGGATAAAGATTAAATCAGAAGATCTTGGAAGACCCCTTTATTTTTGAGAATTTTGTATAAATAGTATGCAGTCAACTTCTATTCTCCCTCTAGTGATGGCTTATAGCACCAAGATTTGTATTAATTTATTATGCAATTTGTTTTTAAGCAATCTTTGACTCAATCTCAAGCCATGGCGACTTGATGGATGAACGATCTGTAGGAAGATCGATCTTGTGCCAAGCCTAGACAAGTCCACCAGGGTCTTCTCTGTCGTTGTTTTGATAGTATCAAGCTATTGGGTTACTAGTCTTCCTTTTCTCCTTGTTCCTTCTGTTCTTCTCACTATAATATCCTTCTCTAGTGATTTATTTCTTCATTTGATGTGTCCACAGTAGGCAAGTCATAGCTTGGAGATCCTTGCTTCGGGCAACTGTCTTTCTTGATTTTTCCAAAATTGGTTTGTTTATTCTTCTTGCCATCCATGGTTTTGATAATATCCTTACCCAACACCATATTTCTAAGTCTTCAATTCTTCTATCTTGATACTTTATCGTCCAGGTTTCGCATCAATATGTTACTACAGAAAAGTCCTAACTATGTTTAAGCTGTGTCTTCACCACCAGTGAAGTGCTCCTTGATTTGAAGACCTTGTCCAGTAACTATATTTGTTGATTTGCCCATAGCTATTCTCCTATTGACTTTTAGTGTTTTCTCTGCATCATGAGTGATCATCGATACAAGTAGGTTGAAGACCTTTACAATTTCCAGTTCATCGCTGTCCATCTCAATTGTGTCCCGGTCGTACGTTGCACTAGTCAATATCTACTGTATGTAATATCTATGCAATATATCAAAACTTTAATAAGATTCATTTAAGCTAATTTTAAAATAAGCGCAGTTTCTTCCCAATGTTGAACATTTCTATTAATAAGGACCGGGATTAGTTTTACATTTGGTGCCAAAGTAGAATACCAAAAAAAAAGATCATGTTTCTCAGTGCAGCACCTTGTGCTTACTTTGAATACATTATCATAAATGAAAATGCAAGCAATTCAATCAATTGGTTTTATAATTGCTTACTACCACGGTGACGCCACCCAGATGTTATTTTATAGAATGGAACACATTTGGAGATAAAGCTCCATATGTTTTACTGGTACATTTTAAGCAAATTATGCTAATCAAGATGAAGAGCAATTTAATACTTCTCAATACTAATTTGTAAATTATTGATATGTCCTTCACAAGTCTTTATATAATTAAAGTTTTGCCAAAACTTTTTGTTGCTCAGCCTCACACAAAAGAAAGAAAATTATAAAAGAAGTCCAGATCTTGAAGGTAAGGATGTCTATGGTTCTCTTGGTAAAGGCTGCCAGCCAAGATGTTACTGTATAGTTGCAACGGGAATATATGGTGTATACTTTGCAAACTATAACAATTTTGAGAAACTTTTCTTTTTCTACTTTTTTTACATTAGTTTAGTGTTAGCCATTTTATATACTTTCTGAGTTTAGGATCTATGTTTAGAATCCTTATCTCTTGGCTAAAGTAGAGATCAGTTAGAAAGAGCGTCCCTCACTCTGGAGGACCTGTCCTAACCCTCATTGCATGCTCAACACATTTACCTGTGGTAGCGCTGCCGAAGATACTTGTTTCTAGGTTTCCCAAGAGCTAACTGCTGAACGTTTGGGATCTTAACAAGGGTCATTTAGTGATTAGCTTTTTGTCAAGGGATTCTTCTAATATGAAATGACTTCAAAAAGCCCAACACCCATTTTACAAAAAAGCACGACAAAATTTCTAAATAGGGTGTTTTCACATTTTCATAGGTCTCACTTCTGCAATGTGAGGAAATACCTTTTCATACTCTCCAGACCTCTCGCAATTTTGCCATAAAACTCTGCTTTCCACCAGCCATAGAATTCTATCTTGGAGATGAACCTTAACTAGATATGATCAGATTTATTCGAGTGGAATTGTATTTTCCTTTAATTTAAAAAAAAATCTTATGCTTCAGAATATGATTTTTTTGCTATTTGCTCATCTTGAATTCGGCAAAATAACGACCAGCTGTGGCCACCATTTTGCTGAATCGTAGCAGTAAGTAAATGGTCAAAAAAATACAATAATAATACTCACCTTACCATTCTTTTGTCCCGCAGCCTGCTGTCTATACATCTTTTCTTTCTGTAGCTCTTTTCTCCTCTCATCACGCACATCCGCTTTTCGCTTGACAAGGCATAAGACATCGCCCAGTAACTTGAGCACCGCTAGACGGAACATCATGGTGGCACAATGAATGCCATGATGGCACTGCACAAAGTGATATCATAGGATTCATTGAGTTGGAAGCCACAGCATGTCGTGAAGAGGTTGAAGTGGATGTGTTTGATGGGGAAGAGGAAAAGAAGCGTAGCTGAAGTCTGTATGGTGGCGGGACAGGTGAGCAATGAAGTTTTTTGGGTTTTTTTTTTACATCCTTCTCTTATTATGCTATGGGGTTTAGAGAGACCCCAGAGCATAGTTAGAAACATTCAGTTAGCAGACTATAACTTCACCGTCAATCAAATTTCTGCATAAAATATGGGCAAACTGGAAATCTTGAATCTTGGCTGATTGGAACATCTCTAGTCTTCACTATAGATGAGTACATCCACAAAATTCAACTTGGACCAGTAGGTTCAAACCAGCCAGAAGATTTGATTCAGTCCAAATAAAATTGAGTCTTAATCAAATTTGCCTCAATGTACTTTTTATCATGCTCTGAGGTTTCTTTAGACCTAAAATCACAATAAGCAAAGGGTCAGAAAGGGGTTAAAAAATAAAATATCCTACTGACCAATCCTAAAACCTCCCCTCACCTGTCCTGTCACTGCAGGTCCCCACTAAGTCCTTCACTTGCTTTGTGCAAGACTTTAAGCGCTGAAATGGTCTTATGCGGCCATGTTAGGGTGCAATGTACATCATTGACTTTTGTGGTGGCAGTCATGACCTGTACCGAAGACCAAACCAAGTACAGAAGAGAAGAGTGATCTGAAGTAGGCACAGAACAGGACAGGGAATTGTGATAACAAGACAGGTGAGGTGCAGCTCTACAAAAGGTGAGTACTTGAGATGAGCAAAAAAATTAGCAGGACCCTGGCCCAAGTTACGCATTAGTAGTCTGTGGCCACCAGATCAGAGCTATGTGAACCTCTACCAACCTCTCATCATTCCTGGTGTCTCTTCTAATTAATAAAATTAATAGGCCAGATGCGATATCATATGTGTGTCCATCTGCAGTGATGATGTCTCACTGGGCAAACTAATCAGAAGAGGTGAGAAGGATCCTGGCAAGTAGGAGGAGGTTTGCAAATCTCTGGTCTGGTGGCCACATACTATTATTCTTCTTGGGAATTTGTTTTATTCAACTTGAGTAAGTCTAATTTGTTTTTTAAATAAAGTTTTCCCAGCCCTCAAAAGAATGTAGCAAAATGGCAATCCACACAAAACAAATAAGAAATATTTTTTAGGCAAAAATGGAGAAAAGAATCCTTCCTTTGTCTTTGGTCCAAATTTGGCTCCTTTCTCAATCGTTTGTCGTCCATTGTCTTATCGTGAAGGCGCATTTGTGATAAATAATAAGATTTAAACAAAAATAATTGAATGTAACAACAATAACTTTATTTGTATTGGAACAAAATAATATGTACACATGGAAGTTTATCATACCGCTCTTTCGGAAGTCTTAACAGAGTGATCTTGCTAATTAAAAAAAAATAATTTTTGGCAGGAACTAAATACATTCCGTGGCTTAGAAGAAATGAAAACTGTCTAAGAACGGAGACTATTTCCTTAAACCAAATTTCAACAAGCTATTTAAAAATGACCTTCTCGTCCCCCGATATCTAAAAATATTCGGCACAATCTAAAATGAGATTTTGTCATTGAAGAGGAAAAAAAATGTTAGATTCTTTCGATTTGTTCTGCAAGAACGCACAGCTTCTCAATTTTTCTCTAAGCTTGGCAAGGATTTTTGAGAAGATGAGAGATTTTATTATGGCATGCACCATCGATGAACCCTTCCAGGCTACTGAAGCTATTAGCACTGTGGAAGGGAAAAATTGCTTAATTGTTAGTCAGTAAACTTGCAGAAATCTTTTATTTGCCAGTATACTAATGAGAGACATTAGCTTTGTTCTGTGCTACTTCCAGTCAGGTCTTGGCTGGCCATAAGGAAGAGATTTGATGTTTTGGGATTTTTTTCCAAAAGTTGCCTGACAGCATGAATTGTTACAAAACAGTAAAGGAAACATTCGGAAACTGCTCAGTGCCCCTTTCCTTTGGCACTGATCCTGTGGCAATGATGTCACAGCCTTCTTCTTCCATATGACTTCAGCAGCCAATCTTTGTGTCCAAGAATCCTGTTGGCTCGTACTGTCCCCGCGATGTTGGTGCCGCATCTGCCGGCACTCACGTGACATGGTTATATCATGTGAGCACTGCAGCCAATCAGCAGCTGCTAATGGGCTGCTTCGCTCATATTTTTCTTGTACCAAACTCAGATTTCTATTTGAGGTGTGAACACTGCAGCCCATTATCCGCTGGTTGGCTACAGTGTTAACATGACGTAACAGTGCTGTGTGAGTTCCGGGAAGCACAACACCAACATAGCTGCAAATCGTGACATTACGGCAAATCGTTAGACAGGTTGCAGCTCACATCACGGCCACGGGGTGGCCACATATTGTACACATACAACACAAACAACTTGTGACAGAGTATCAGAAATTTTTAATTTTTTTAACTGAAAATTTTGTGCGCCGATTTTCAGGATATGTTGTTGATAGAAAAGGCCAGGTACAGAAAGTCACATTTCTTTGTTTTAATGGACAAGATACATAATGGAATATCAAGTATTGGGTATTATCATGTAGTGAAAAATTTACTAAAAAGTCGAATTAATGGTAATAAATAAAATAAATATAAAATTATAACCAATAAGCATTCAACAGAACTGGGGAAAAGGCCAAGAAGCCCACCGCTAAATAGATATGTGAGTACAATATTTTACCCTTTATTTAGGGAGTGCAACTCCCAATCCCTGGAACTACAAACGGGATTCAATCCTATTCACTGCAGGTTATTTATTATGGATTTCTAAAAAGATAGGAAAAAATAAAAAGTCTGCAATCTGTGCTCATGGTCACATGTAATCCGGCCACTGTATGAGTGGGGGAAGGGAAGAGACAACTGTTCTGAACCTACTCTTAATTTTTATGAAAAATGGTTGTCCATTTTTATACCTATAAATAATGGAATAATCACGACTAAGGCCTGTTTTACACTATGTTTTTGTTCTATGTTTGACATATTCATTTGTGCTATAAGCAGATATGCTTTTTTTTACATAAAATACCAGAATAAAATGCAATCTATTCACAGTTACCACTGCACAGGTCACTGTACATGCCTATAACAATCTCATGTGGAAATTGATAGGTCTGGGGTTTTTACGTTTTATAAGACTGCCTTTATTATCTAGTATAGAGCAAAAAAAAATTCTAATCATAAAAAAAAATTAGGAAAAAAATGGGGCAGATTTACTATTGTGTGTTTGCCTCGACTTTGGCAGTAAATGCACCAAATTTTGGCACATTTTTATGGAAATAGTCCCATCTAGTCTAGACCAGTTTACATATTTAACACATTGTTTGTGCTCCGCTAGAAAAGGGAGTGACTTAAATTGAAAAGGGAGTGGCTTAACATGCAACAGCAGGAGTGGCTTAACATGCAGCAACACAATTATGCCAAAATTTGGGTGCAAAAAAGAGAAGCCAAGTAAGCCAACTAAAAATCGCTGTAAAGTTACACTAAAGTATCTAAAGATGCATCAAATAATATTAAGCATGAACCCTTGTGGAAAAATTGGCGTATTTCCAGAAAGTGAAAATAAAATGACTGATATGAATTGATTGATCATGGAAGAATTTACAATCCGTGTCTTTATCATCTCTTATTTTACTGTCATTTGATATAAATGGATTTGTAGGGTTTAATTTAATAACCTTTTGAGAAATTGTATGTGAGTAGTAAAGATCCAGTGACTCACAAATGTCTGATGTTTATTGATTTCTCGTGTCTTAGTCAATGAACTTCTGGAGTTGTCAATTTTTATCTGCAATTTATGAAATTGTGAGTTTTATTTATAAAAACGCAAAAAACAAAATAAGTGATGACATTGAATGGTGAAAAATAACTGAACATGGAGAGATGATTCTCCACCTAATAGAATTTTCTTAACACGTTAGCTTTGAATATTAAATTGAATTACTTTGTCAAAACATTGTTGACCATATCATATCATATCATATTATTTTAATTTTTTTTATTTCATTAAAGTGGTAGTCTCAAGTTCTTAAATTGTTTTAATTAGGTAGACAGCATGAAAATAAGCAAGTTTGTAAATGACTTGCTTTTTCTAGCTGTCGTCATTCTCCTGCAATGACAGATCTTATCTTTTATAGTGTACTGCTCTTTTCTATGGAGCCTGGCCATCCAGATTATGACAAAGTGTGTGCAGAGGCTGCACTGCAAGAGGGAGTTTAACTCTTAACATACCAGCCACCTCTTTCCAGCTCATTTATTTCTACACAGCAGTTATCTGCTCATCTCCCTCCCCTTTCTCTCATCTTCTTAAGAAATGCAGTTTTAAATCACCACCAGGCAGCTTTCACAGCATATCCATGCTTCTCTGCTCTCCCTATCTGGACCTGTGTGCTCATTCCAATAACCTTATGGGTACTGTCACACTCTGCAACTTTCCAACGATCACGACCAGCGATACGACCTTGCAGCAGACTGCAAGGAACCTGATGGGCATCGGAATGTGAGTATGTATGGTTTTTTTTTTTTACTTTTACGATGGTAACCAGGGTAAACATCGGGTTACTAAGCGCGGCCCTGCGCTTAGTAACCCGATGTTTACCCTGGTTACAAGCGAACGCATCGTTGGATCGGTGTCACACACACCGATCCAGCGATGACAGCGGGAGATCCAGCGACGAAGGAAAGTTCCAAATGATCTGCTACGACGTACGATTCTCAGCAGGGTCCCTGATCGCTGCTGCGTGTCAGACACAGCGATATCGTATGGATATCGCTGGAAAGTCACGGATCGTACCGTCGTAGCGACAAAAGTGCCACTGTGTGACAGTACCCTATATCTCTATGTATAAATACAGTGATAACAGTGTAGACTAAGAACAAACAACTGATGGCTGAATGTGTTGTAGCTGAACTTGAACTGAGCTTTATAGTTCTACTAATACTACATCTCTGCTATTCACCAAAACTGTCACTCGTTGAGGAGATACTGCCCTGCCAGAAACCAGTAAGTAAGAAGACTGTAAGGAGACTTCATAGCTCTGAGCTGCTCAAGAGACAACTTAAGAATACCCCTTTAAGTAAATTGTTCAGTGTAATATGTAGAGAAAATATAATTTAAAAGGTTAGTATTGAGATAGAAAATGAAGAGACTGCTTTCTTTCCAGAAAAAATGCCACTCTTCATCATGGACTATATTGCATCCTATCATAATTCAAGTGTTGACATACTAGACACAGCCTACATCCAAAAATTGACAGACAACTAGGTAGGAAAAGATTGATAAAGTAGTAGAAATTAGTCAAGTCTCTGATGGTAAAAACTGACGCTGGCCAAACTCTCTTGTAGGCCACGTTCACATGTTCAGTATTTGGTGACTTTTTTACCTCAGTATTTGTAAGCCAAAATCAGGAGTGGAACAACCAAAGGAAAAGTATAATAGAAACACGTCACCACTTCAGTATTTATCACCCACTCCTGGTTTTGGCTTACAAATACTGAGGTAAAAAACTGACCAAATACTAACCGTGAGAACGTGACTTAAGACCTCCTTCACATGTTCGTGTTTCAGGTATTTGTGACATCCATTTTTTTTTCACAAATACCCCACGTACCCATTATAATCTATGGTGCTGCACACATGTCCGTGTAATCCCCACAGAGACATGACCGCTTTACCCCGACAGCACGGATGACAAGAGCCAATACAAGATTAAGGGTCTGTTTAAAACATGTACAACCCATTGATTGCACCAGTGTCTCATCCGAGTGCCATCTGTGTGTTGTATGTGTTGGAAGGCGACAGTTGGACAGGTCATGGATGGGAGGTATACGTCCCCAAGGTGCCAAGCCTCGGTGATGTAGGACCCGGAGAAGTATGCTCCACAACACTTAGTGCTGAGATGTACTTTATTTGCCTGGATGATGGATCTGGGTTTTACGAGCAGCTGAAAGAGCTGCTCACTTACCACCCGTCCAGGTCTTGGATGGTCTGATTTAACCCCTTAGTGACAGAGCCAATTTGGTACTTAATGACCGAGCCAATTTTTACAATTCTGACCACTGTCACTTTAAGAGGTTATAACTCTGGAACGCTTTATCGGATCCCGCTGATTCTGAGACTGTTTTTTTGTGACATATTATACTTCAAGTTAGTGGTAACATTTCTTCGATATTACTTGCGATTATTTATGAAAAAAACGGAAATATGGCGAAAATTTTTACAATTTTGCAATTTTCAAACTTTGTATTTTTATGCCCTTAAATCAGAGAGACATGTCACAAAAAATAGTTAATAAATAAAATTTCCCACATGTCTACTTTACATCAGCACAATTTTGGAAACAAAATTTTTTTTGTTAGGGAGTTATAAGGGTTAAAAGTTGACCAGCAATTTCTCATTTTTACACCACCATGTTTTTTTTAGGGACCACATCACCTTTGAAGTCATTTTGGTCTATATGATAGAAAATAACCAAGTGTGACACTATTCTAAAAACTGCACCCCTCAAGCTGCTCAAAACCACATTCAAGAAGTTTATTAACCCTTTACGTACTTCACAGGAACTGAAACAAAGTGGAAGAAAAAAATGAACATTTAACTTTTTTTTGCAAACATTTTATTCAGAACCATTTTTTTTAATTTTCAGAAGTGTAAAAACAGACATTTAACCACAAATTTTGTTGTGCAATTTCTCCTGAGTACGCCGATACCCCATATGTGGAGGTAAACCACTGTTTGGGCGCACCGCAGAGCTTGGAAGAGAAGGAGTGCCGTTTGACTGTTTCAATGCAGAATTGGCTGGAATTGAGATCGGACGCCATGTCGCGTTTGGAGAGCCCCTGATGTGCCTAAACAGTGGAAACCCCCCACAAGTGACACCATTTTGGAAACTAGACCCCTTAAGGAACTTATCTAAATGTGTGGTGAGCACTTTAAACCCCCAGGTGCTTCACAGAGGTTTATAACGTAGAGCCGTGAAAATAAAAAATCGCATTTTTTCTACAAAAATGATCTTTTTGCCCCCAATTTTTTATTTTCACAAAGGTAACAGGAGAAATTAGACCACAAAAGTTGTTGTGCAATTTCTCCTGAGTATGTCGATACCCCATATGTCGGGGTAAACCACTGTTTGGGCGCACCGCAGAGCTTGGAAGAGAAGGAGTGTCGTTTTACTTTTTCAATGTAGAATTGGCTGGAATTGAGATCGGACGCCATGTCACGTTTGGAGAGCCCCTGTTGTGCCTAAACAGTGGAAACCCCCCACAAATGACACAATTTTGGAAACTAGACCCCTTAAGGAACTTATCTAGATGTGTGTTGAGCACTTTAAACCCCCAGGTGCTTCACAGAAGTTTATAACGTAGAGCCGTGAAAATAAAAAAATCACATTTTTTCTACAAAAATTATCTCTTTGTCTCCAAATTTTTATTTTACCAAGGGTAACAGGAGAAAATGGACCCCAGAAGTTGTTGTACAATTTGTCCTGAGTACGCCGACTGTTGTGAACTCTGTTTTTGGGCTCCCTCTTGTGGTCACAAGTGGTACTGTGTGAGTGTTGTCTTTGGGCTCCCTCTGGTGGCTCTTTTGTCATTCTGCAGGTCTGAGGTTGGATCAGCTGTCTCGTTATCTGTTAGCTGGTTCCTATTTAGTTCATCTGGACTCTCAGTGGTTGCCTGCTGTCGTTGTATTCAGTGCTATTCTGTTTGCTCCTGTCTACATCCGTTATCAGTCTCTCCAAGTGAAGCTAAGTTTTGTTTGCTTATTTTTGCTCATCTGTGTTCAAGATTTGTCCTAGTATATTATGTGTTTGGTCCAGCTTGCTAATATGTGATTTCCCTGCTTGCTGGTGCTCTGGGGTGCTGAGTTGCTCCCCCCACATCGTTAGTTGGTGTGGGGGTTCTCGCATTCTCTGCGTGGATATTTTTGCATAGGGTTTTTTACTGACCGCACAGATCCCTTGCTATTTTCTGCTATCTAGCGTTAGAGGGCCTCATTTGCTTAACCTGTTTCATCTCTGCGTTTGTCTTTTCCTCTTAACTCACCGTTATTATTCGTGGGGGGCTTCTATATCTTTGGGGTATTTCTCTGAGGCAAGTGAGGTCTTTACTTTCTCTTTAGGGGTAGTCAGTTTCTCAGGCCGTGAAGAGACGTCTAGGATTTCAGGAAACGTTCCTCGGCTACCTTTAGTGTGTTTGGTTAGAATCAGGTTTGCGGTCAGTCCAGTTACCACATCCCCAGAGCTTGTCCTATTATCTCTGACTTAGCTGGTTAGATTTGTGATCCTAAGCCACTGGGATCATAACAGCCGACACCCCATATGTGGGGGTAAACCACTGTTTGGGCGCATGGCTGAGCTCGGAAGCAAAGGAGCGCCATTTGACTTTTCAATGCAAAATTGACTGGAATTGAGATCGGACGCCATGTCGCGTTTGGAGAGCCCCTGATGTGCCTAAACAGTAGAAACCCCCCAAAAGTGACCCCATTTTGGAAACTAAACCCCCCATGGAACTTATCTAGATGTGTAGTGAGAACTTTGAATGCCCAAGTGCATCACAGAAGTTTATAATGCAGAGTCGTGAAAATAAAAAATATATTTTTTTTTAACAAAAAAGATTTTTTAGCCCCCAAGTTTTTATTTTCACAAGGGTAACAAGAGAAATTGGACCCCAAAAGTTGTTGTCCAATTTGTCCTGAGTATGCTGGTACCCCATATGTGGGGGTAAACCACTGTTTGGGCGCATGGCTGAGCTTGGAAGGGAAGAAGCGCCGTTTTGGAATGCAGACTTTGATAGAATTGTCTGCGGGCGTTATGTTGCATTTGCAGACCCCTAATGTACCTAAACAGTAAAAAACCCCAACAAGTGAACCCATTTTGGAAAATAGACCCCCCAAGGAACTTATCTAGATATGTGGTGAGAACTTTGAATGCCCAAGTGCTTCACAGAAGTTTATAATGCAGAGTAGTGAAAATATAAAATATATTTTTTTCCCACAAAAAAGATTTTTTAGCCCCCAAATTTTTATTTTCACAAGGGTAACAAGAGAAATTGGACCCCAAAAGTTGTTGTCCAATTTGTCCTGAGTATTCTGGTACCCAATATATGGGGGTAAACCACTGTTTGGGCACACGGCAGAGCTCGGAAGGGAAGGAGCGCCATTTTGGAATGCAGGCTTTTGATAGAATGGTCTGCGGGCGTTACGTTGCGTTTGCAGAGCCACTGATGTACCTAAACAGTAGAAACCCCCCACAAGTGACCCCATTTTGGAAACTAGACCCCCCAAGGAACTTATCTAGATATGTGGTGAGAACTTTTAATGCCCAGGTGCTTCACAGAAGTTTATAATGCAGAGTAGTGAAAATAGAAAATATTTTCTTTTTCACAAAATAGATTTTTTAGCCCCCAAGTTTTTATTTTCACAAGGGTAACAAGAGAAAGTGGATGCCAATATTTGTTCTCCAATTTGTCCTGAGTATGCTGGTACCCCATATGTGGGGGTAAACCACTGTTTGGGCAGAGCTCGGAAGAGAAGGAGCGCCATTTTGGAATTCAGACTTTGATAGAATTGTCTGTGGGTGTTATGTTGCGTTTGCAGAGCCCCTGATGTACCTAAACAGTAGAAAACCCCCACAAGTGACCAAATTTTGGAAACTGGACCCCCTAAGGAACTTATCTAGATATGTGGTGAGAACTTTGAATGCTCAAGTGCTTCACAGAAGTTTATAATGCAGAGTAGTGAAAATAAAAAAATATTTTTTTTCCCACAAAAAAGATTTTTAGCCCCCAAGTTTTTATTTTCACAAGGGTAACAGGAGAAATTGGACCCCAAAAGTTGTCCAATTTATCCCGAGTACGCTGATGCCCCATATGTGGGGGTAAACCACTGTTTGGGCGCACGGCAGAGTTCAGAAGGGAGGGAGCACCATTTGACTTTTTTAGCGCAAAATTGGCTGTCGTGTTTGGAGACCCCCTGATGTACCTAAACAGTGGAAACCCCCCAATTCTAACTCCAACCCTAACTCCAACACACCCCTAACCCTAATCTCAACACGATCCATAATCCTAATCACAACCCTAACGATAATCACAACCCTAACCCCAAAACAGCCCTAATCTCAACCCTAACCATAACCCTAATCAAAACCCTAAATCCAACACACACACTAACCATAATCTCAACCCTAACCTCAAACCTATCCCTAATCCCAATACACCCCTAACCCTAATCCCAACCCTAACCTTAACCCTAATCCCAACCCTAACCCTAATCCCAACCCTAATCCCAAACGTAACCCTAATCCCAACCCTAATCCCAAACATAACCCTAATCCCAACCCTAATCCCAAACGTAACCCTAATACCAACCCTAATCCAAACCCTAACCTTAATCCCAACTCTAACCCTAACTTTAGCCCCAACCCTAACCATAACTTTAGCCCCAACCCTAACCCTAACCCTTATTTTAGCCCCAACCATAGCCCTAACCCTAACTTTAGCCCCAACCCTAACCCTAAATTTAACCCTAACCCTAGCCCTAACTTTAGCCCCAACCCTAACCCTAAGGCTACTTTCACACTTGCGTCGTGTGGCATCCGTCACAATCTGTCGTTTTGGACAAAAAACGGATTCTGCAAATGTGCCCACAGGATGCCTTTTTTGCCCATAGACTTGTATTACCGACGGATGGCCACACGTCGCGTCCATCGTGCACTGGATCCGTTGTGTTTTGGTGGACTGTCGTCACAAAAAAAGTTCAATGTAACCTTTTTTTTGTACGTCGCGTCTGCCATTTCCACGCATGCCTGGCCGTAACTCTGCCCCCTCCTCCCCAGGACATAGACTGGGCAGTGGATGCGTTGAAAAACTGCATCCGCTGCCCACGTTGTGCACAATTTTCACAACGTGCGTCGGTACGTCGGGCCAACGCATTGTGACCGCCCCGTACCGACGCAAGTGTGAAAGAAGCCTAAGGCTACTTTCACACTAGCGTCGTACTCGGCCCATCGCAGTGTGTCGGGCCGACGTACCGACGCTAGCGTTGTAAGCGCCGCACAACGGGTGCAGCGGATGCTGTTTTTTCAAAGCATCCGCTGCCCCATTGTGAGGTGCGGGGAGGCGGGGGCGGAGTTCCGGCCGCGCATGCGCGGTCGGAAATGGCGGACACGTCGCACAAAAAAAGTTACATGTAGCGTTTTTTTGTGCTGACAGTCCGCCAAAGCACGACGCATCCGTCGCATGACGGATGCGACGTGTGGCAATCCGTCGCAATGTGTCGCTAATGCAAGTCAATGGAGAAAAAAACGCATCCTGCAAGCACTTTTGCAGGATGCGTTTTTTCTCCAATGACGCATTGCGACGGAAGCCAAAAAACGCTAGTGTGAAAGTAGCCTAACCCTAACCCTAACCCTAAATTTAGCCCCAACCCTAACCCTAAATTTAGCCCCAACCCTAACCCTAGCCCTAGCCCTAACCCTAACCCTAAACCTAGCCCTAACCCTAACCCTAGCCCTAACCCTAACCCTAACCCTAATTTTAGCCCCAACCAGTCTCTCCTGCCGGCAGGCAGATGGCAGCAGATGGCGGGCGCTGTTATGATCCTAGTGGCTGAGGATCACAAAATGAACTAGCTAAGTTACTGAACATAGAACGAGCTCTAGGGAGGTGGTAACTGGACTGACCGCAAAACCTGATCCTAACCAAACACACTAAAGGCAGCCGGTGAACGTGCCTAAATTCCTGGACGTCTCGACGCAGCCTGAGAAACTTGCTACCCCTAAAGAGAAAGTACACACACACCAAAAAGGGATGCTAGACTGCACTAATAATATAATGTCAACTTTATTAAAGAACAGGTAAAACCGAATACATAAAAAATGAGACACCACAGAGAACAGACACAACTGGAAGGGATGGCTGGAAAATAAGTGGCTAACATAGAACAACTACCTCCCAATACGATATCAAAGCAGATAGTAATAGCATTCAACCAGTTCCAAAATATAACTACCGATATGGTGACTGAAAAAGTGCAACAGTGCAATCAATCAGACAATAAATTAATAAATATTCACAAATACCAAGTGGTATACTATATATTATATATTATAAGAAGTATGTAAAAAGCATCAGTCAGCATATCGGAAAGTATATCATACATCCATTAGTACATACCAGGAGGAACTTATTTACCTAATAGATGCCACCAGCCAGGGACCCGACCACACCCAACGCGCGTTTCGCTAGGAAAGCTTCGTCCCTATAGAGAAAGTAAGACCTCACTTGCCTCAGAGAAATGACCCGAAAGATATAGTAAGCCCCCAACAAATATTAACGGTGAGGTAAGGGGAAAATACAAAACGTAGAAATGAAAACAGATTCAGCAAATGAGGCCCACTAATACTAGATAGCAGAAGACAGGCAGGGAACTGTGCGGTCAGTAAAAAACCCTATACAAAATATCCACACTGAGAATACAAGAACCCCCACACCAACTAACGGTGTGAGGGGAGAAACTCAGCCCCCTAGAGCTACCAGCAAGCAAGGAAATCACATATTAGCAAGCTGGACAAGGACAAGTAAATAACCAAGAAAAATATTGAACACTAATGAGCAAAAAATAACCAAACAGAAAACTTAGCTTCTCTTGAAGAGACTGATAGCGAAGGAATTCAGGAGAGATCAAGATAGCACTGAATACATCGACAGCAGGCAAACACTGAAAGTCCAGGTGAGCTAAATAGGAAACCAGCTAACAGATAACGAGACAGCTGATCCTGCCTCAGACCTGCAGAATGACACAAAGAGCCACCAGAGGGAGCCCAAAGACAGCACTCACACAGTACCACTTGTGACCACAAGAGGGAGCCCAAAAACAGAGTTCACAACAGGGCGCACTGCGCATGCGCCCGCCATTTTCTTTCCCGAGGAAGAAGCCGGCCGGCAAGAGGAGACGCAGGAGGACCCAGGGACACTGGGTGAGTATGATAGGGTCCCCGAATCCCCCTATTTCTCTGTCCTCTGATGTGCGATCACATCAGAGGACAGAGAATTAGAGATCGCTTTTCTTTTTTTTTTTTTTTGCGGTCGCCGGTAAACAGTTAATTACCGGCGATCGCAAAACAGGGGTCGGTAAAAACCGACCCCGATCATGTTCTTTGTGGTCTCGGCTACCCCCGGCAGCTGAGACCCCAAAGATCTTCCGGGTGCCAGGCGGCGGGCGCACTGCTCATGTGCCCGCCATTTTTTCCCGGAAAAAGATGGCGGCGCCCATCGGGAGCCACGAGGAGCACCGGGGGAGATAGGTGAGTATTGGGGGGCTATTGGGGGCCATCGGGGACACTATTTCTCTGTCCTCCGATGTGCGATCACATCGGAGGACAGAGAAATTAAATGGCAAATCGCGGTTTTTTTTTTTGTTGCGACCGCCGGTAAACGGTTAATTACCGGCGATCGCAACTCGGGGGTCGGTAAAAACCCCCCGAATCATGTTCTCTGGGGTCTCGGCTACCCTCGGCAACCGAGACCCCAGAGAAAATCCGACTCTGGGGGGCGCTATTCACTTTTTCCACAGCGCCGTTAATTAACGGCGCTGTGGTTTAAGTACCCTTAGCGGCCGCCGTTAAAAGGCGTATCGGCGGTCGTTAAGGGGTTAAGGTAGCTGGTGTTGTCTCACTTGGTCTCTGTGTGTGTGCAAGGAGAGGAGGCCTTGTATGTGCTGCTCGGAGCCTGAGAAGGAAAGACTCACATTTAGACTGGTGAGCCCATGTGTAATATGGACTGCTTATTTTCTATTTTTGTTTTGTTATACTTTTTTGTATCTGTAAGAGGCTACTTCATTTTGATAAACCCAGATGGCACACGGATGGCTCACTGATGGCACACATGACACTAGTACCATTTTTCCAATATGTGTACTATATGGACGTGTAAACTCTCACTAAAAAAACACTGACGAAACTCGGACACTGATGTGTGAATATATACCTAAGTAAGGTATATGAACAGACAAGTTTTTCACGCTCATGTAGATTGTGCATTTAAGCCTGCGTCTGATAGCGCTGCTCCTAGCAATATTTCTGGTTAATATTCCCTGACCTTTACATTTGCCATTTTTGCGTGTCTGTATACAGCAGCGTATTCAGCCTTTTATCTGCATGAAAGGCCATTCGGATCTCGAGTGTGTTCCCAACAAATCTTTAATATGTTTTCTTGCTGACTCATAATTAAGCACCGTGGCTAGTGATTTTCTCTGAACCGGAATATAAATTAAAGGCAAGCTTGCTGGAGGTAACATATTTCACCGGCCCTGTGTTGAGATTTCATTGAAAATGCTGACACATAATCATAACAATGATAGATAAGTGATTTTATGATGTTAGCTGTGTTTTAATGTCTTATATAGTAAATGCCTTTGCCGAAATTGATAGAGAGTGAGGGAGGCTTTAATCTACTCTGCATAATCTTTTGATTTATTCCCCGAGATTCTGCTTTGAGAAATAGCTTTGCTGGTAATGTAGAAGCAAAATCATGGGGAAATTAATCAATAAGGTGTAAATTGTCAAGAGCAACTTTATTCAATGTAGGCAAAAAGTAGACCAAAGAGTTATAATATTTAAAGGAAATGTGTAACAGAAATAGGCTCTTTAGACAGGGTCATGATTGTGGTGTAAGGGTGGCAGACAGTAGTGTCTAGGGACCCTATATGTGAGCCATACAATTCTTTACCTTAGTGTCATACAGAACATGCAATGTAGTAGACTGTAAAAATATGCTTTAAAGGGAACCTGTCACCTCCAGTAATACTATCCACCTGCAGAAATGGTGGAAAAAATTGTTTTCCGGGATTTTTTTTTGTTTACAATGTACCTAAGAACTAACAAGCATGTAGTTGCTATCTACCTGCCTGTTGTGCCTGGTGCTGATCTCATCAGGCACATAACAGTCACAAACTGCTCCTGCCAGCAATTCAGCAGCTTCCGATGATGTCACTTCGACAGAGCAGAAGCTTCTGTTCCGCTCTGATCTGCTGATGGGGAGAGACTGCTGATGTCATGCTGATTGACAGCCGACTACCTGCTGTCTAACTATGGGAAGCTGGCTGTCAATCAGCACAACGTCAGCAGTCATGGCCAGTCAACAGAGTCATCTGGAAGAAGAGCTGCTCTGTTGACGTAGAACAGCTGAATCGCCAACAGGAGCCGTCAGTTAGCCAGTGCTGCGTAGAACAGGCAGGTCGTTGTCTCTGTTAGCAACAATCAGCCTGTTAGTTTTTAGGCAAATAGTGAAAAAAAATTCTTGGATAAACTCTTTAAATCATGTTTGGCTGCTTATTGGAAAAGATGCTACAAGGAGAAAATTAAAGTGAACCTGTCACCAGGTTTGGCCAATAATAGATACAGCCACCACATTTCAGGGCTGATATACAGCATTCTATAATGCTGTGTATCTACCCTCAATGCGACCTAAAAGAGAAGAAAAATAATGTTTATTATACTCACCTGTGGGGTGGTCCGGTCCAATGGGCGTCGATGGTCTTGGTCCCATCTTCTTACGATCCCGCATCCCTTCGTCAACCACATAGTCTTCTCGGCATAGCACTCCTGTGAAGGCGTACTTCTCTGCCCTGTCGAGGGCAGAGCAAAATGCTGCACTGCGCATGTGCCTGGCTCTTTGACCTTTCCCGGCGCCTGCGCACTGCAGTACTTTGCTCTCCCCTCAACAGGGCAGAGAAATATGCCTGCTCAGGAGCGCGGTGCCGAGGAGATGCTTCATCCACATAAAGCAAGCAGGAGGGCAAGAAGAAGGGAGGCAGTGGACCAAAACCAGCGACGCCCATCAGACCGGACCACTCCGCAAGTGAGTATAATAAAAGTTATTTTTCTTCTCTTACAAATTGGGTTGGGGACAGATATACAGCATTATAGAATGCTGTATATCAGCCCCTGAAAGGGAGTGGCCGTAACTCGTATTGCCCAAACCAGGAGACAGGTTCCCTTTAAGTTTTATTTGCAGCTGTTCTGTTCCAGTCCTCAGCTGGAGAGGGGAGTGATTAGAGATGGCGGCTGTAATCACTCTGTGGAACTTTGGTTGACAGCTTACTCTGCACATCACTCTGCTGGCTGTCAATCAAAATGCTGGGGATTGATTACTGCACGCTCACTGCCTAGTGAGCGGTGACTGTAATCGCTAGCTGCACCACTCTGATGACTGGAAGTGAGTGGCTGTCAGGAGAAAAGAACTTCACTTTCTCCCTGTAGCTGTGGTCCAGTATGTCTGCAAGATATGATCTTGGCGCCATTTACCTGTAGATCAGGTAAATCAAAAATCCAAAACCATGAACTATAGCCCTCCTCACTTTTTGTTAGGGTTCATTTAGATGTCTGTTTTTTTTATTTTTGTTTCGAATGCGAGAAAAACAGGCCGAGTCTCATCAGTGTTTTTTGAGAATCTGATCTAATGTTATGTAACTTACTATTTATCATTTTTATATTTTTTTTGTTTGGCTGAAAAAACTTCTGTAAGAAAATGAAATAAATAAATACATTTAAACATTTCCGTTTTGGCCATTTACTACATATTTCGTTGTACTGGGAGGATTTTAATATAATTGTACAACATTGGAAAACATAAAAGTATTCCCTTGTGACTGGATATCGGCATTAAAGTTTCATTAGGTTCCTTTTAAGCTCGCAAGTGTCCGCACGCCTCTACTTTCTACCTGAGCTTAGCAAATGCGATGGCTACAATTTATAGAAGGCAGAAATAAGACATTTTCAACTACACATTCTATTTACAACCCACTGGAGGATACAATTGTATCCTCCGAAATGAAGACCGTAAAGAAAATTGCTTCCATGTAATATAAAATCTGAAAGGTTTACATGTATTTTCCTGATTGCCACATTAGGGAACAGAAATACCGGGCGACTTCTGCCATGGTTCTCAATATTCCTTCACTAGGGGGAAGACTGAAAGGTGATCTAATATCAAAGCGACAAACCCATGTATCATTCGGATGTCACACAGCTAAATTTGGCAACTTTAAATAGTTCGACAAGAAAGCTGAATTAAAGGAACTCAACCTAAAAATGAATATGTAATTCAAACAAGAACTTTAGTCTTCCTCGCTGTTTGCTAGGACTCATTCAGACATCCATTTTTTCCCACGCACAAATAAATGGACCAAGTTTCTTTACAATTTTTTTATCAGAATTTAAGCATAGTGTCATCAGAGTTGGCCATGTCCAATATAGATAAAGGATCCAGCTTCCAGGATGTATAAAATACATCAAATTTTATATAATCCATTAAAAAAGTGATAAAATTTACATACTTTGCAAAAGTGAATACACTCCATGGACCCAACGCGTTTCGGACGCTACAGCATTCTTAGCCCTGGACTATATTTTTCACTTTTTTAATGGATGAAAGTGGCATGCTTTCTGGGCTTCCCCCACCGGCTAGATTAATTTTGGAATAGGTGACATGGATCATTTTGTTTATTTGAACAACACAGTTTGCTTCAAGTTTCAGAAGTTTTTATTGGATGAGAAAAAAAACTTTCTCCAACTTCTTCTATCAATGAATCCGTGAAAAACAGATGTCATGCAAGTGCAGTCCGATTTTTTCACAGACTCGTAGACTTGAATTGGCAATTTGTTTCAAGACTTGGATCATTATAGGAGATATAGAGGAAAGTGCAATCATCTGCTCTCACTCGAACACATGCGCGTGGTTTTGGATAGTTTCCAGCGGACTTCCATTCAATACATACAGTAGAGAAACATACAATGATGCAGCACTGATATTGAGAGCTTAGGCTGCTTTCACACATCAGTTTTTTGCCATCAGTCACAATTCGTTGAATTTTGAAAAAAACGGATCCAGCGAATGATGCCGCCGGATCCGTTTTTCTCATAGACTTGTATTAGAGACGGATGGCCTCACGTTTCATCCATTTTTCGCCGGATCTGTTGAAAATTGTTTACCCAGCAGCTGGAGAAAATGGACATAGTAACGTATTTTGTGTCTGGTGAAAAAACAGACAGCGACAGATCCATCGCTGTCCGTCATTTGCTAAAATGGAAGCCTATGGTGCCAGATACGTCAAATGGCGACGGATTCCGTTTTTTTAACTGAGCATGCTCCGATTTTTTTAGGATCCAATTAGCTGGATGAGTTCGTCGGATCTGGTGGAAAAACGGATCCATCACATCAGTTTTTCACAATCTGCGACGGATCCTTTTTTTTTCAAAATTCGACGGATTGCGACTGATGGCAAAAAACTGATATGTGAAAGCAGCCTTAAAGGGAACCTGTTATCAGGTTTTTCCCACATAGCCTATGGCCACTAAAAGAGACTTCCTGTTCCCCCATAGATCCTGGAAGGATTCGGCCAGTCTGTTTTTAATTATCTGATGTCATAGACCTAATGGAAAAGAGAAGAATTAACTTGGTAGAAAGGCAAAATAAGCAATTGTAAGTGCACAGTGCTGTATAATATGAAGACTGCAATATGTTAAGAGGGTAACAATTTTGATGGGAGAAGGGCTTCTTTAAGGCTTAATGGGTGACTAACAGACAATCGTTTAGATACGAAGCCTCAGTTTAGCTCCAAGTCTAATCCATTGCAACCCCAGAGGTCCTCAACTCCCACGTAGGCCTTATGTCACAAGATCTGTGTGTCACCATGTAGTGGCTTCATAAGCCTGACAATCTAGTTCTGATATCTGAACCACACTGAGCATCTTTCTGAGCGTGGACACTTAATTATATCTATGGATTGAAAATTAAGCCTAACATCTGGACATTATCCCATCCACTGATATTTTCTTCAGGATCAAATCCAGTTTACCATCTGTTGGATGGGATAGTTGGTATGGAATACATTACCTTCCAACTAAGCACAGCTGCACAAGGCACTGGAGTCATTATAATCTATTTGCAAGTCTTTGAAAACCTTGTTAATTCCATGTTCGGGTAAAATGATACTTCTCTGAATGCATAAACGTGTGTACGCAGGTTAGAAGTTGCAATGCTTCTCAGGGCACGAACTTGAATCCCATAGCAAATAATGAGGTGTGTGAGTGAATAAAGGTTGTTAATCGTTACGTGATTGCTTCAATACTTAGGTGTAAAGGAATATCTTATCAGGTTATTTTGATAATTACTCTTTTAAGCACTAGGGAACAGCAACAACACAACGCAATATTCAATGCAGATAAAATAAGACTGACATGTGCAAATTAATAATCTACTGAGCTAAACTAATCCAACATTAAAATATGGGCAGGTGTGAATGATGCACTATTTAACTATTGGGTAGAACGGGCCAAACAAGTCCCCGATCTTGGAAAACATTGGAGGCTTCAGGGTCGAGACCACAGTGATATAACAATGGATAGTTATTAGATCTACATCCTTGTGTCCTGAAAAGTAATAATTCTAGAAGAAATAATACAAACTATGCAAGGAAAAATACATAATGATGATAAAATATATTTTTATTGAAAATACATTAAAAAAAGAGTACATAAGTAACAACTATTAAAACAGGCACAAGTTAAAGTCAGACCCCTTGAGGAAGCCGGGTTCTGGCGATACCTGTGAGGTCTCTATTTCCCTATATCCTGATTTTGGTAGCATTTCTTGCGCTTTGTACTCTCTTTACATTTATTGGCTCTGGATATGTATATTTGACACTGCACTATTTTTTAGATATTTACAGCTTTTTGATTTGCTTTTCAACCCACATCTTGCATAACTGAGCATTTCTTTGTCGAGAACAAGCAAAACAAATCGCCATCCAGGAAATCAGTAAAGATTTCAAGGTCAATACCACAGTGATATAACAATTTACAGGTAGTAGATCTACATACACGTGTTCATCTGAAAAAGAACAGCTATGAAATAAAATTGACAAATGATGCAAGGAGAATTACTTTTCAATTTGAAGACTTATTTTTTAATGAAAATTCAAAATGGAGGGCATGAGTAACACCAAATAAATAAACATTATTAAAACAGGCACAAACTAAAGTGAGACCCCTTGAGGAAGTCGGGCTCTGGCTATACCTGTTACGTCCCTCACAGGGAATCTATTTCCCTATACCCTAATTTTTGGTAGTTACTTGATCCATTTCCTGCTCTTGTACTCCATTTACATTTATTGTCTCTGGATATGCACATTTGACACTAGATTATTTTTTTAGTTATTTATAGCTTTTTGAATTTCTTTACAACCCACACCTTGCATAATTGGGAATTTCCTTTGGGAGAAGAAGCCAAATAAATCCCTCATTGTGGAAATCAGTGTAGATTCCAAGGTGGAAATCACAGTGACATATAGATCTATATATATGTGCCCATCTGAAAAATAACAACTATGGAAGAAAATTGCTAAACTATGCAAGGAGATGTACATTCCAATTAGAAGACTTAATTTTTATTGAAAATTAAAAATGGAGGGCATAAGCAACACCAAATAAATAAACACTATTAAAACAGGCACAAACTAAAGTGAGACCCCCTGAGGAAGCCGGGTTTTGGCGATACACATGGAGCCACCTTGTCCCTCACAGGGAATCTAATTTCCTATATCCTGGCTTTGGTACTGACTTGATTATTTTCTTGCTCTTTCTACCACTGTTTACATTTATTGACTCTGGCTATGTACACTCGACGCTGTACTATTTTGTTATTTATAGATTTGCGTTCTCTTTTTAACTCACATCTTGCATAATTGAGCATGCCCTTCTTTAGAGAGGTCGTTTAGTTTTTTGTTCACTGGGTGTTTTGGATTCTTACAAATAATTATCTTATTGCCCTGTGAGTACGTCTTGCCTTTCATTTTTGGGATGGAACTGTTCCAACATTGTGGCACTTTATTTTGTACCTGTTTTAATTGTTTTTACTTTTTTTGTTATTTATGTCCACTTTTTTAATGGAATTTGAATTAAAAAAAATTAAGTTTTATAACCGAGATGTGTTAGGAGTCAAGTTCCTGCCGCTGCACAGGGGGAATCTCGAACCATGTCCGCTGTGGTCTCCCATTCTCCTCCAGCTGCAGTGGAGCCTGCTCAGCAGAGACGACGGTCCCAGCATCTGGCTCAAGCTGATACTGTACGATTGGTTACTGCTGCCTTTCCAGGCTCTGCCTTTGTAGCCAGTACTGATCAGCAGCGAGCAGGTGTTTCAGGGAGTAAGTGCTGCTTTTACCATACTGAGCATGCCCACAGGACGACCTCCCATTGGAGGTTGGGGTCACATGCTCAGGTCCTGTAGCAGCTCCTATTGGACCACTAGGAAGGTCCTTGAGTGCTACAGCTATAAAAGGTTTGCATGGCTGCACGGCCATGCGCTAGTATAGACTTGATATGTGTGTGTGTCGATGAATGTCTGTCAATGGATGAAAGCTCCTTAATCATTCCCATTCCTTGTGTTGATGACTGCTCGCAAATGGTGGAAGCTACCTAACGCCGACAGTGCTACCTGCATACTAAGCACACGTTTCAGTATCTATTTGCAGTGCCCGTCTTTACGGCACCATGCGCAATCAGTGCGCTTTCCTGACAGCTGGTCAGTGTAGGGTGAGAATTCCCACTTGGACTGAGCATCTGATTCAGGGCGTCCTCTGTTGTGAATTCTGTTCTCGAACTCCCTCCGGTGGTTATGAATGGTACTTCGGTGAGTTCTGTCCATGGACTCCCTCTGGTGGCTGTGAGTGGAGCTGCTGGCTCTAAGGTTTCTTCCTCAGCTGACCTCGTTTAGTTCTAGGCTGCTGCTCTATTTAACTCCACTTAGATCGTTACTTGATGTCAGCTGTCAATGTTCTAGTACTGGTTCAGTTCTCTCTTGGATCTTTCAGATGACCTGTCTACTCCAGCAAAAGCTAAGTCCCTG
The DNA here is from genome assembly GCF_051348905.1 of Ranitomeya variabilis. Classification (NCBI taxonomy): domain Eukaryota; kingdom Metazoa; phylum Chordata; class Amphibia; order Anura; family Dendrobatidae; genus Ranitomeya; species Ranitomeya variabilis. The sequence continues at coordinate 39,653,293 of NC_135238.1, forward strand.
CTAGCTTATTTGTTTACCACTGTTTTTTGTCCAGCTTGCTATCATGATTTTGCCCGGCTAGCTGGAAGCTCTGGGATGCAGAGTGGCACCTCCACGCCGTGAGTCGGTGCGGGGGTCTCTTTTGCACACTCTGCGTGGTTTTTTGGTAGTTTTTTATGCTGACCGCAAAGATACCTTTTCTATCCTCAGTCTGTTTAGTTAAGTCTGGCCTCCTTTGCTGAAACCTATTTCATTCCTGTGTTTGTGACTTCCATCTTAACTCACAGTCAATATTTGTGGGGGGCTGCTTATTTCTTTGGGGAATTTCTCTGAGGCAAGTTAGGTTTTATTTTCTATCTTTAGGGGTAGTTAGCTCTTAGGCTGTGAAGAGGCGTCTAGGCAGAGTCAGGTACGCTCCACGGCTATTTCTAGTTGTTTGTGATAGGATTAGGGGTTGCGGTCAGCAGAGCTCCCACTTCCCAGAGCTTGTCCTGTATTACTAGTTTGCTCATCAGGTCATTCCTAGTGCTCCTAACCACCAGGTCATCATAACAGTACAGCTGGCCCATAAAGTGTTAATGCATCTCAATAGAGGGATAAGAGAAGTTCTGAGACCATTTTTTTTTCCTCTGCAGCGTGTTTTGTTTTTCTTTTCCCTTGCGCCAGGAGATCCTGCATTGCGTAATGTAGATGCGTTTTTTCTGGCGCTTGGGTTGCTTTATGATGAACCAGATTCAGTGGATCAGGCAGAGAAAATCTTGCTGGCTTTGTGTCAGGGTCAGGATGAAGCGGAGGTATATTGTCAGAAGTTTAGAAAGTGGTCTGTGCTTACTCAGTGGAATGAGTGTGCCCTGGCGGCAGTTTTCAGAAAGGGTCTTTCTGAAGCCCTTAAGGATGTTATGGTGGGATTCCCCATGCCTGCTGGTCTGAATGAGTCTATGTCCTTGGCCATTCAGATCGATCGACGCTTACATGAGCGCAAAACTGTGCACCATTTGGCGTTATCTTCTGAGCAGAGGCCTGAGCCTATGCAATGTGATAGGACCTTGACCAGAGCTGAAAGGCAAGACTACAGACGTCAGAATGGGCTGTGTTTTTACTGTGGTGACTCCACTCATGCTATCTCTGATTGTCCTAAACGCACTAAGCGGTTCGCTAGGTCTGCCACCATTGGTATGGTACAGCCAAAATTTCTTTTGTCCGTTACTCTGATCTGCTCTTTGTCGTCCTATTCTGTTATGGCATTTGTGGATTCAGGCGCTGCCCTGAATTTTATGGACTTGGAGTTTGCCAGGCGCTGTGGTTTTTTCTTGGAGCCTTTACAGTATCCTATTCCATTGAGAGGAATTGATGCTACGCCTTTGGCCAAGAATAAGCCTCAGTACTGGACTCAATTGACCATGTGCATGGCTCCTGCACATCAGGAGGATATTCGCTTTTTGGTGTTGCATAATCTGCATGATGTGGTCGTTTTGGGTTTGCCATGGCTACAGGTCCATAATCCAGTATTGGATTGGAAATCAATGTCTGTATCCAGTTGGGGTTGTCAAGGGGTACATGGGGATGTCCCATTGTTGTCAATTTCGTCTTCCCATCCTTCTGAAGTCCCTGAGTTCTTGTCAGATTACCAGGATGTATTTGATGAGCCCAAATCCAGTGCCCTACCTCCTCATAGGGATTGCGATTGTGCTATTAATTTGATTCCTGGTAGTAAGTTTCCGAAGGGCCGACTGTTCAATTTATCTGTGCCAGAACATGCCGCTATGTGGAGTTATGTAAAGGAGTCCTTGGAGAAAGGGCATATTCGCCCGTCGTCGTCACCGTTGGGAGCAGGGTTTTTTTTTTGTGGCCAAGAAGGATGGTTCTCTGAGACCTTGTATAGATTACCGCCTTCTCAATAAAATCACCGTCAAATTTCAGTACCCCTTGCCGTTACTGTCTGATTTGTTTGCTAGAATTAAGGGGGCTAGCTGGTTCACCAAGATAGATCTTCGAGGGGCGTATAATCTTGTGCATATTAAACAGGGCGACGAATGGAAAACAGCATTTAATACGCCCGAGGGCCATTTTGAGTACCTGGTGATGCCATTCGGGCTTTCTAATGCTCCATCTGTGTTTCAGTCCTTTATGCATGACATCTTCCGAAAGTACCTGGATAGATTCATGATTGTATATTTGGATGATATTTTGGTCTTTTCGGACGATTGGGAGTCTCATGTGAAGCAGGTCAGAAAGGTGTTCCAGGTCCTTCGTGCTAATTCCTTGTTTGTGAAGGGGTCTAAATGTCTCTTTGGAGTTCAGAAGGTTTCATTTTTGGGCTTCATTTTTTCCCCTTCTACTATCGAGATGGACCCTGTTAAAGTTCAGGCCATTCATGATTGGACTCAGCCTACTTCTGTGAAGAGCCTTCAGAAATTCCTGGGCTTTGCTAATTTTTACCGTCGCTTCATCGCTAATTTTTCTAGTGTTGTTAAACCATTGACTGATTTGACCAAGAAAGGTGCGGATGTGGTCAATTGGTCCTCTGTGGCCGTTGAGGCTTTTCAGGAGTTGAAGCGTCGTTTTTCTTCTGCCCCTGTGTTGTGTCAGCCAGATGTTTCGCTCCCGTTTCAGGTCGAGGTGGATGCTTCTGAGATTGGAGCAGGGGCTGTTCTATCTCAAAGAAGTTCTGATGGCTCGGTGATGAAACCATGTGCTTTCTTTTCTAGAAAGTTTTCACCTGCTGAGCGCAATTATGATGTGGGCAATCGAGAGTTGTTGGCCATGAAGTGGGCGTTCGAGGAGTGGCGACATTGGCTTGAAGGAGCCAAGCATCGCGTGGTGGTCTTGACGATCACAAGAATCTGACTTATCTCGAGTCTGCCAAGCGGTTGAATCCTAGACAGGCTCGATGGTCGCTGTTTTTCTCCCGCTTCGATTTTGTGGTTTCGTACCTTCCGGGCTCTAAGAATGTGAAGGCTGATATGCCCTTTCAAGGAGTTTTGTGCCTGGTTCTCCGGGAGTTCCTGAGTCGGCTGGTATTCTCAAAGAGGGGGTAATTTTGTCTGCCATCTCCCCTGATTTGCGGCGGGTGCTGCAGGAGTTTCAGGCTGATAGACCTGACCGTTGCCCAGCGGAGAAACTGTTTGTACCTGATAAATGGACTAGTAGAGTTATCTCTGAGGTTCATTGTTCTGTGTTGGCTGGTCATCCTGGAATCTTTGGTACCAGGGATTTGGTGGCTAGATCCTTTTGGTGGCCTTCCTTGTCACGGGATGTGCGTTCTTTTGTGCAGTCCTGTGGGACTTGTGCTCGGGCTAAGCCCTGCTGTTCTTGTGCCAGTGGGTTGCTTTTAACCTTGCCGGTCCCGAAAAGGCCCTGGACGCATATTTCTATGGATTTTATTTCAGATCTCCCTGTCTCTCAAAGGATGTCGGTTATCTGGGTGGTTTGTGATCGCTTCTCTAAGATGGTCCATTTGGTACCTTTGCCTAAATTGCCTTCCTCCTCTGATTTGGTTCCATTATTTTTCCAGCATGTGGTTCCTTTACATGGCATTCCGGAGAACATCGTGTCGGACAGAGGTTCCCAGTTTGTTTCGAGGTTTTGGCGGTCCTTTTGTGCTAAGATGGGCATTGATTTGTCTTTTTCTTCAGCTTTCCATCCTCAGACAAATGGCCAAACCGAACGAACCAATCAGACTTTGGAGACATATCTGAGATGCTTTGTTTCTGCTGATCAGGACGATTGGGTGTCCTTATTGCCTTTGGCTGAGTTCGCCCTGGCCAGCTCGGCCACTTTGGTTTCGCCTTTTTTCTGTAATTCTGGTTTCCACCCTCGTTTTTCTTCAGGACAGGTTGAGCCTTCGGAGTCTCCTGGTGTGGATTCTATGGTGGACAGGTTGCAGCAGATTCGGACTCATGTGGTGGACAATTTGACATTGTCCCAGGAGAAGGCTCAGCGTTTCGCTAACCGCCATCGCTGTGTTGGTCCCCGACTTCGTGTTGGGGATTTGGTTTGGTTATCGTCTCGTTATGTTCCTACGAAGGTTTCGTCTCCTAAGTTTAAGCCTCGTTTCATTGGTCTTTATTAGATTTTGGAAATTCTTAATCCTGTGTCATTTTGTTTGGACCTTCCACTTCCAGCTTCTTTCGCCATCCATAATGTTACATATAGTTACATAGTTACATAGTTATTGAGGTTGAAGGAAGACTTTAAGTCCATCTAGTTCAACCCATAGCCTAACCTAACATGCCCTAACATGTTGATCCAGAGGAAGGCAAAAAAAACCCATGTGGCAAGGAGTAACTCCACCATGGGGAAAAAAATTCCTTCCCGACTCCACATACGGCAATCAGACTAGTTCCCTGGATCAACGCCTTATCAAGGAATCTAGTGTATATACCCTGTAATATTATACTTTTCCAGAAAGGTATCCAGTCCCCTCTTAAATTTAATTAATGAATCACTCATTACAACATCATACGGCAGAGAGTTCCATAGTCTCACTGCTCTTACAGTAAAGAATCCGCATCTGTTATTATGCTTAAACCTTCTTTCCTCCAGACGTAGAGGATGCCCCCTTGTCCCTGTCTCAGGTCTATGATTAAAAAGATCATCAGAAAGGTCTTTGTACTGTCCCCTCATATATTTATACATTAAAATAAGATCACCCCTTAGTCTTCGTTTTTCCAAACTAAATAGCCCCAAGTGTAATAACCTATCTTGGTATTGCAGACCCCCCAGTCCTCTAATAACCTTGGTCGCTCTTCTCTGCACCCGCTCTAGTTCAGCTATGTCTTTCTTATACACCGGAGACCAGAACTGTGCACAGTATTCTAAGTGTGGTCGAACTAGTGACTTGTATAGAGGTAAAATTATGTTCTCCTCATGAGCATCTATGCCTCTTTTAATACATCCCATTATTTTATTTGCCTTTGTAGCAGCTGCCTGACACTGGCCACTGAATATGAGTCTGTCATCCACCCATACACCCAGGTCTTTTTCATTGATGGTTTTGCCCAGAGTTTTAGAATTAAGCACATAGTTATACATCTTATTACTTCTACCCAAGTGCATGACCTTACATTTATCCCCATTAAAACTCATTTGCCATTTATCAGCCCAAGCTTCTAGTTTACATAAATCATCCTGTAATATAAAATTGTCCTCCCCTGTATTGATTACCCTACAGAGTTTAGTGTCATCTGCAAATATGTGTGTTCCATAGGTCGTTGTTGCGGAGATATGTGGCTCCTATGGTTCCCTCCGTCGACCCTCCTGCCCCAGTGTTGGTTGAGGGGGAGTTGGAGTATGTGGTGGAGAAGATTTTGGATTCTCGTATTTCGAGACGGAAACTTCAGTACCTAGTCAAGTGGAAAGGTTATGGTCGGGAGGATAATTCCTGGGTGGTTGCCTCTGATGTTCATGCTGCCGATCTTGTTCGTGCCTTTCATTTGGCTCGTCCTGATCGGCCTGGGGGCTCTGGTGAGGGTTTGGTGACCCCTCCTCAAGGGGGGGGTACTGTTGTGAATTCTGTTCTCGAACTCCCTCCGGTGGTTATGAATGGTACTTCCGTGAGTTCTGTCCATGGACTCCCTCTGGTGGCTGTGAGTGGAGCTGCTGGCTCTGAGGTTTTTTCCTCAGCTGACCTCGTTTAGTTCTAGGCTGCTGCTCTATTTAACTCCACTTAGATCGTTACTTGATGCCAGCTGTCAATGTTCTAGTACTGGTTCAGTTCTCTCTTGGATCTTTCAGATGACCTGTCTACTCCAGCAAAAGCTAAGTCCCTGCTAGCTTATTTGTTTACCACTGTTTTTTGTCCAGCTTGCTATCATGATTTTGCCCGGCTAGCTGGAAGCTCTGGGATGCAGAGTGGCACCTCCACGCCGTGAGTCGGTGCGGGGGTCTCTTTTGCACACTCTGCGTGGTTTTTTGGTAGTTTTTTATGCTGGCCGCAAAGATACCTTTTCTATTCTCAGTCTGTTTAGTTAACTCTGGCCTCCTTTGCTGAAACCTATTTCATTCCTGTGTTTGTGACTTCCATCTTAACTCACAGTCAATATTTGTGGGGGGCTGCTTATTTCTTTGGGGAATTTCTCTGAGGCAAGTTAGGTTTTATTTTCTATCTTTAGGGGTAGTTAGCTCTTAGGCTGTGAAGAGGCGTCTAGGCAGAGTCAGGTACGCTCCACGGCTATTTCTAGTTGTTTGTGATAGGATTAGGGGTTGCGGTCAGCAGAGCTCCCACTTCCCAGAGCTTGTCCTGTATTACTAGTTTGCTCATCAGGTCATTCCTAGTGCTCCTAACCACCAGGTCATCATAACAGTCCTCAGACGCTGGCTCAAAAGCCACCGAGGGTCAGAGCGAGTCCAATCACCAGTTTAGTGGGGGTGATTCCTAGGGATCCCACTAGTGTCTTTCAGCTGCACCCTGTGACTACTAACAGGGCGCAGCGTAATTACGGTGACTCTGTGAAGCAACAGAGTTCGCTTCCATTCACACTGGGTGAGGTCTAGCCCACGTGAGATCAAGCGTCCATCCGCTATTACTGAACAGCAGGTGCCATCTCCGCACGGTGGACCCCGGACTGCGAACGCACCTTATATTCTTTAATATTATTATTTGGTGCGTTCCGCCAGTCCTAACAGGATGTATTTTCTCTTGCATATGTTGTCTTTTTTCGTCCATATTTATAGCTTTTTTTCACTCTGCAGTGCACATCCTTTACTAATTTGAGGTGCCCCTTAACAGTTATTTTCAATATACTATCTGAAAAATAAGACACTGCTGAAAAAGCAGAGTCCATTCGAAGTCCATTTTACTAATTGTGTTCTACGGCTTCATCAGGGGTTCATTTAGAAATAGCCCTTTAGATCTTATCAGATGTATGTCCTGTGTGTGCAATAACAGCTAACAGGATTACAATTCATGCACATTTTCTGCACAATGGAAAAAAATTCTCTGTTCCGCAAAAGATGCTTCTTATTTTTCCAATTGCTGTTTACTCATTTTGAAGGGTTTTTGTCACTTTTTTAATCAACTATAAATGTCATATTTATGCTGGTAATAATCAAGAAGTTTTTGACCATCGTATGTGTTTTGGATGCATATTATAGACAGAAATAAAAATGACTGCTTGTGGCGCACCAAAACTTTCTTTAAAAATGTCCTATTTCTTTATAATTGTTATTTTTTTCCCATACCCATTAAAACTAAATATATTAATAAATGCAAGCCTACTTTAGGTTGTAGAAGTTTGGAGAGAGTTTGTGCAACATAATGACATTGATTGTACGTTTTGTTTGAACCTGAAGGAGAGACACCTACATTACAGGATCTCCTTCTGTGAAATAACACTGAAATACTCTTCTGGCACTTATTGATTTTGCTTCCTGTTGAAACTTCTTTCATACCCTCCTTTCTCGGCCAGAGAAATGCAGTTTCCCCATGGCTTCTTGTATGGGAAGTAATGGACATCATAGGGAGACTGAGATATCCCGATAAAAAATGCTGTATTGTGCTTTTAAGGGCAAAATGTGACGGTAATACCATATTTAGATCTTAAAGTATCCAGGAGAAGTTGGTACTGAAAGATGTCCAGACATAGAAGTCTTATAAACCAACATTTATGTAAGAGGCCACCAACCAGCAGTTCATCTATAAGTATCAAAAATAAAGCTCAGTATCTTGGGTTAAAATTTGCCACCCAAGCGCTCTCATTGGGGAACATAGATTTGGTGGACCAAATGCATCTAGACTAGTGTTGAGCATTCCGATACTGCAAGTATCGGGTATCGGCCGATACTTGCTGTATCGGAATTCCGATACCGAGATCCGATATTTTTGTGGTATCGGGTATCGGTATCGAAACAACATTAATGTAAAAATGTGTAAAAGAAAGAATTAAAATAAAAAATATTGCTATACTCACCTCTCCGACGCAGCCTGCACCTTACCGAGGGAAGCGGCAGCGTTCTTTGTTTAAAATTCGCGCTTTTCTTTCCTTTACTGAAGTCCCAGCTTGTGATTGGTCGCGTGCCGACCATGTGGCCGGGACGCAACCAATCACAGCAAGCCGTGACGTAATTTCAGGTCCTTCAGGATTTTAAAATTACGTTCCGGCGTTGTGATTGGTTGGTTGCGTCGCGATCAACCAATCACAAGCCGGGAGGCTGGACACGCGCGCATTTTAAAATTTTAAAATGCGCGCGTGTCCAGCCTCCCGGCTTGTGATTGGTTGATCGCGATGCAACCAATCACAAGCCGGGACGTCACGGGAGGCTGGACACGCGCCCATTTTAAAATGCGCGCGTGTCCAGCCTCCCGTGACGTCACGGCTTGTGATTGGTTGCGTCTCCCATGTGACTGCGACGCAACCAATCACAAAGCCGGGACGTAATTTTAAAATCCTTAAGGACCTGAAATTACGTCACGGCTTGCTGTGATTGGTTGCGTTGCCCATGTGACTGCGACGCAACCAATCACAACGCTGGAACATAATTTTAAAATCCTGAAGGACCTGAAATTACGTCACGGCTTGCTGTGATTGGTTGCGTCCCGGCCACATGGTCGGCACGCGACCAATCACAAGCCGGGACTTCAGTAAAGGAAAGAACAGCGCGAATTTTAAACAAAGAACGCTGCCGCTTCCCTCGGTAAGGTGCAGGCTGCGTCGGAGAGGTGAGTATAGCAATATTTTTTATTTTAATTCTTTCTTTTACACATTTTTACATTAATGTTGTTTCGATACCGATACCCGATACCACAAAAATATCGGATCTCGGTATCGGAATTCCGATACAGCAAGTATCGGCCGATACCCGATACTTGCAGTATCGGAATGCTCAACACTACCGGTGACACCAGAAGGTTAGAAAATTGTGGTATTCCATCTAGCTGCTGAATACCATTGACCTGGATGCCAATCGTAGTACCCGATTTGACCCACTAATCTTTAATAGACAGGTTTAGGGGGAAAAAAGTTAATGGGAGTGCTTCTTTAAATTTTGAAGGGTTTCTTCCACCACTAATAGTGATAGATTATAAGATCTGCCATAAACGTATAGTTGCTAGGATCCCCACTGACCATCAAAGTTATTCCTCTTTAGCTCCCATCGACCATGTTTGATTTTTCTTAGAAAATACCAGGACGGTTTATAGCCTAAATTCTTGAACATTTTTATAGAAATTGATTCTTATTATGGTTTATATAGAAACAGATAAACTACAAATTTTCAGGTAAGGTTAACTAAGGCAACATGGTCATCATTAGAGTTGAGCAACTTTTACGTTTTTCGGACTTGTCAAAAGTTGGGTCGGGTGAAATCGGCCGATTTTTGCGTAAAGTCGGGGGCCGACTGAAACACGAAACCCAATGCAAGTCAAAGGGGAATCAAAGTGCGCAGTGAGTGGAGGACAGGAAAACACCTACATTGCCCATTTTAATGCCAAAAACATCAATTCTTATTACTGAAGCTTGTCAATCTTAATTCACTTTATAATAATAGTTAGGCATTGAAAACTGGGGGTCATTTGGCTAAAGTTGTGGGGGGGTAGGGCTGGCTCAAGATTTTTGTGGGCCCAGGAAACGCGGAATACGTCACGGCGGTGGAGCAGGGAGAAGTAAGTATTTCAACTTTGCAAGTGCTGTGATCCTGAGCAAGCAGGGGGGCCCACTCGTTGGCATTGGCACTGGCACAGGGCCCCTCAAAGTACGGCGGTGTGTTTGATGGCGGGTGGCGCCTCCCACCGGCAGAGACACTTTTGCGTACTCTGAGGGGCCCTGTGCCAGTGACGTCGCCAACGAGTATGCCCCCCCACCTGATGAAGGAACCTGCACTTTCATCTGCACCTTCCTCTTTGTCCCCGTGTAAGGTGGTATAGTATGCGGGAAGGGGAACCTGACTTTCAGCAGGGTCAGATTCTGGCTGTGTAGAGTGCAAGGGGAATGTAGTGGTCTGGGTCAATGTACCAGCAGACTCATCTAGCAGTGGCTAGGCAATGGGCAGGATGAGGAGGAAACACAGATATAGGCCCAAATAATAAAGTAGGCTAAATGCAGTTCAAAGTTGGTAACAGGACTAAACAGGCAGCATTGCTTTGTTCAGTGGAGGACAACTGTAATGAGGGACAGACACAGTTATTAGCCCAAATAATTAAGTAGGCTAAATGCAGTTCAAAATTGGTAACAGGACTAAACAGGCGGCATTGCTTTGTTCAGTGGAGGAAAACTGTAAGTAGTGGTGGACACAGTTAGTAGGCCCAAATTAGTAAGTAGGCTAAATGCAGTTCAAAATTGGTAACAGGACTAAACTGGCGGCATTCCTTTGTTCAGTGGAGGACAACTGTAAGAAGCGGCAGACACAGTTAGTAGGCCCAAATAATTAAGTAGGCTAAATGTCTGCCAAAAAATTGTTCATAAATAAACAGGTGGCATAGCTAGTTACAGGGGTGGGCTCCTTTGCTGAGTAGCAGACAGTGGTAGTAGGCGCAAAGTATTAACTGGTCTAAATGGAGGCCAGGGCCCCTGTATATTTTAACTATCATCTATCATTTTAACAAATTTGTATTGGCAGTGCCATTGAAGGATTTAACAGCACAGACTACACAGTGGTGGAGCAAGGAGAGGTAAGTATTGCAAGTGGTAGAGCACTGTTCGAGCTGGGGGGAACACTCTCTCGTGGGCGGCGGTACTGGCACAGGGCCCCTCATATTACGACAGTGTGTCTGACGTTGGTTGTGCACCACCACCGTCACAGACACTTCATTGTACTATGAGGGACCCTGTGCCAGTGCCGTCGCCCAAGAGTGGGCACATCCACCTGTCCAGGCAAATGGCACTCGCACGGGTGCTTGCGCCAAGTGGGGACCACGGCCCTGTGGGGGGAGTCAGCCCATTTAGGGAGGTATAAAAATGGCCTATGGTGGACATTCAGCAGCTGCAAATGGAGGAATTGGAGAAGTCAGTAAGAGGAGGCCAAAAGCAAGACATTTTTCAGGCAAGCTACGTGTCAGCAGGGGAAGGTGGGGCAAAATAATTTGAAATCCATGATCGGTTTATTTTATTGAAGGTTAGATCATCAACATTTTGGCTAGCCAGACGTGTCCTTATTTTGGTCAGTATTGAACCAGCAGCACTGAAGACTCTTTCTGATAGCACACTAGCAGCAGGGCAAGCGAGCTCCTGTAATGCATATTCTGCCAATTCAGGCCAGGTGTCTATTTTAGATGCTTTTGCCACTACCACCAGATGCATCACCACCACCACCACCATCAGTACCAGCTGGCAACCACCGCCCATGGGCTCTTCCACCAGACTTCCTAATTTTTTGGAAAATCTAACCAAAATAAAAACCGTTATATGGTACTGTAAAACAAGGTAGTAGGTGTATATAAACTTGTTGAGAATTTAAATCTCCCTTTTTTTTTTGGGAGACTGAACCAAAACTCAGGCCCTGTGCTGTTGTGAATTCTGCTCTTGGGCTCCCTCCGGTGGTTATAAGTGGTAGCGCTGCTGTCTCTGGATCGCAGCATTCATCAGGTGTGTCCACTTTTTGCAATTCTGACTGGGCTATTTAGTCTTGCTTGACCCTTTAGTCAGTGCCAGTTGTCCATTGTTCCTGGAGGATTCACATCCCTGCCTGGTCTCTCCTGCTTTGCTGTTCATTTCAACAAAGATAAGTTCTGGCCTTGATTTTTGCTGTCCACATGCTGTGGGCCTTATTGTTCAGTTCTTTTCCATGTTTTTGTCTTGTCCAGCTTGGTCTGTATAAGGATTTGTTTAGCCAAGCTGGTATCTCTGGAGATGCAGATATACCCTCCATATCTTTAGTTAGATGTGGAGATTTTGTATTTTCTGTGGTGGATATTTTGTAGTGTTTTAATACTGACCGCATAGTACTCTGTCCTATCCTTTCTATTTAGCTAGAAGTGGCCTCCTTTGCTAAATTCTGATTTCAGTCTGTGTATGTTTTTTCCCTCTCCTCTCACAGTCAATATTTGTGGGGGGCTGTCTATCCTTTGGGGATTTTCTCTGAGGCAAGATAGTTTTCCCTTTTCTATCTCTAGGGGTAATTAGTCCTCCGGCTGTGTTGAGATGTCTAGGGAGTGAAACGTACATTCCACGGCTACTTCTAGTTGCGGTGTGAAGTTCAGGGTCTGCGGTCAGTACAGGTACCACCTTCTCCAGAGTACGCCTCATGCTGCTCTTAGGCCACCAGATCATAACACTGTGCATAACACAACACAATGTAAGTGGCAGAATGTGGCTGGCTGATATACGACAAACTAACAGAACTGAAGTACATCCACTTTGTGAGAATTTGAATCTCCCTTTTTTTTTGGGGGGAGACAGCACCACAAGTCAGGCCCAGTGAATAACACAACACAATGTAAGTGGCAGAAAGTGGCTGGAAGATATCTGAAAAAATCCAAGGACTGTAGTACAATTTCAATCTCCCTACAATGATCTCAGGACAAGTATGGCAGCAACAAAAAGGACTGCTGCACACAAAGTGTGGACAAATAAACAAGATAACTGCAGAAAGGAGCAACAGGATTTTTGCTTTTAAAAAAGCAGTTGGTTTGCACAGCAGCGTGCACACAGCAATGCAGCTATCAGGGAGCCTTACAAGGCAGCCTAATAAGCTACAGAGCTGATGCACAAAGATATAGCCTCCACTGTCCCTGCAAAACAAAGGTGGTGTTGGACAGTGGAAATTGCTACAGCACAAGCGGTTTGGGGGTTAATCTTCCCTCCCTAACGATATCCCTGCTTCCGATGAAGCTGCAGCAACCTCTCCCTATGCTGAGATCGGCAGAAGTAAGATGGCGGTCGGCGTGCACACCCCTTTATAGCCCCTGTGACACCGCAGAAAGAAAGCCAATCACTGTCATGCCCTTCTCTAAGATGGTGGGGACCGAGATCTATGTCATCACGATGCCCACACTCTGCGTCCTCCTTTATTGGCTGAGAAATGGCGCTAAACGCGTCATACGAAACGCGACTTTGGCGCGAAGATCGCCGACCTCATGGCCGATCCCACACTAGGATCAGGTTTCATGAAACCCGACTTTGCCGAAAGTCGGCGATTTTTGAATTTGTCCGATCCGTTTCACTCAACCCTAGTCATCATGTGTTTACAGTTGATGTGAGCAAATTTGCTAAAATTGTATTCATCAGATCCACTGAAAATTGGATGGAAAATTTGATGTGCATAAATTTTTTTCAGAAAAAAAATCAGATGAGTCCTGATAGTCATTAAAAATAAGGTTAATTATGCTGTCTTATCTGCTGACATCAGAGCATAAAAAAACTGAAGGGCTTGGAAGGGATTAAAAACTTGGGTGCATCAAAGTAAAAAAGGATATTGTCACCAAAGCAGAGCATCGACGTAAGAAGATATCAGATGACCGGCAGAGAGGTGAGGCAGCATGGACAGGTGAGAAGATAGGTGAGTATGATTTATTTTGAATTATCATTTATTTATCATTTATATTATATCTATATTGTTTATTTTGCTTTCATTTTTTTATTGTGGTAGTAGCAGTGGGCTATATACAGTCTGATTAGAATATTAACCCCTTCATGACCTTGGGATTTTCCGTTTTTCCGTGTTCGTTTTTCACTCCCCTCCTTCCCAGAGCCATAACTTTTTTATTTTTCCATCAATTTGGCCATGTGAGGGCTTATTTTTTGCAGGATGAGTTGTACTTTTGAACGACATCATTGGTTTTACCGTGTTGTGTACTAGAAAACGGGAAAAAAATTCCAAGTGCGGTGAAATTGCAAAAAAAGTGCAATCCCACACTTGTTTTTTGCTTGGCTTTTTTGCTAGGTTCACTAAATGCTAAAACTGATCTGCCATTATGATTCTCCAGGTCACTACAAGATCATAGACACCAAACACGTCTAGGTTATTTTTTACCTAAGTGGTATAAAAAAATTCCAAACAGTGCTAAAAAAAAAAAAAAAAAAAATTGCGCCATATTCCGATACTCGTAGCGTCTCCATTTTTCATGATCTGGGGTCAGTTGAAAGCTTATTTTTTGCGTGCCGAGCTGGCATTTTTAATGATTCCAATTTGGTGCAGATACGTTCTTTTGATCGCCCGTTATTGCATTTTAATGCAATGTCGCGGCAACCAAAAAAAACATAATTCTGGCGTTTCGATTTTTTTTCTCGTTACGCCGTTTAGAGACCAGGTTAATGCTTTTTTTTATTGATAGATCGGGCGATTCTGAACGTGGCGATACCAAATATGTGTAGGTTTAATTTTTTTTTTATTGATTTATTTTGATAGAGGCGAAAGGGGGGTGATTTAAACTTTTATATTTTTTTTATTTTTTTTCACATTTTTTTTACCTTTTTTTACCTTTTGCCATGCTTCAATAGCCTCCATGGGAGGCTAGAAGCAGGCACAGCACGATCGCCTCTGCTACATAGTAGCGATCTGCTGTTCGCTGCTATGTAGTAGAAAATCAGGTGTGCTGTGAGCGCCGACCACAGGGTGGTGCTCACAGCTGCCGGGGATCAGTAACCATAGAGGTCTCAAGGACCTCTATGGTTACAATGGAGAAGCATCGCCGACCTCCGATCATGTGACGGGGGTCGGCGATGCGCTCATATCCGGCCGCCCGGCCGGATGCGGTAGTTAAATGCCGCTGTCTGCGTTTGACAGCGGCATTTAACTAGTTAATAGCGGCGGGTGAATCGTGATTTCACCCGCTGCTATTGCGGGCACATGTCAGCTGTTCAAAACAGCTGACATGTCCCGGCTTTGATGCGGGCTCACCGCGGAGCCCTGCATCAAAGCAGGGGAGCTGACCTCGGACGTACTATCCCGTCCGAGGTCAGTAAGGGGTTAAACTAAGAACCTCAAGTTCAGTCTTGTAAATTTTTGGCTTGGCAGAATTATATTAATGTATAATTTTTGGATGCGTGGTCCATGTCCTTTTTTCTACAGTTATGGCATATTGTATTAATGTCCCCTCGTTTAGTTTTACTTGGACCAGAACTCCTCCCATTTGACCCAAATGTTTTTAAATTAGCAGGAGATTGCAAGAGGGGTTTCGCCCATTTACGCTCGTATCTCACAGTCTGATAACATGCAAAAGGTGAGTTTTTCAGGTCTGCTCACTTGGTGTTGGTGCTGTGTGTTGGCCGTTGTTGATGTGATGGTGTGTTTGTGAGGTGGGGTGGCCTGGAGCCATGGGGGTGGCCTAGAACCATGGCACCACAGCCTTTAGGGTAGGAATTCACTGAGAGACAATTTACCATGACGTGGCAGTGGGCTTCTTACAGTCTGATCAGAATATTAAACTAAGAACCTCATGTTCAGTTTTGTAAATGTTCGCCTAGCAGAATCAGGTCAGTGTATTATTTTTTGAGGTGCGGCCTATGTCCTGTTTTTTCTACAGTTATAGCTTGTGTTTTATTGTGTTTTTGACCCCTTCTTAGACCAGATTTGTCTATAAGCTTTACCACTGTTATGATAACTAGAGTTGAGCGAATTTGCTTGGATTCAGTTCCGATTACGACCGGCAGCAAATATTGCTTTTGCACTTTTCGTCAACCACAACCGAACATCATTAGAGTCAATGGGAGTAGAAATTCCCGAATATGTTTGTAACCGATCAGCAAACATAAATTCGTCACGAATAGGGAACCAATATGGCACGAACATGGCAAATTTAGATTCGGCGACCAAATCCAAACAAATTCCTTCAACTCTAATGATAACATCACTATACTGTGTGTTTCCATTTACATGTTGCACTCTATTGTGTTAATAATAGGACTATGCTGTGTGTTAGTGTGCTTGTAAATATATGACAATTGAGTTTGAATTTGCATTTCTGATGTTACAATATTGTGAGTGTGAAGATAAAAACAAAATGAGAACACACCCTGTAATAAGTAAATGAATAATAAAAATAATACTTGTAAATAAAATAGGGTACTTAGTTAACACTATTTTGATTAAAAAAAAAAGCACAAAAGCCATCCCACCGCGACAAGGTATTCCCAATTGGGACTCTACCTAACTCTTGTAGTTCACCTCACAATGTGTCAGCAAACGCCCAAAGAGATAAGGGCATTGCAAGATCTGGTTCGGAATGTGCAGCATAGTGTTGCCCTCTTACCAACATATTTTTAGGTGATGATTTCCCGCCGCTGCACAGGGGGAATCTCAAACCATCTCCACTGCGGTCTCCCATTCTTCTTCATCCGCAGTGGAGCCTGCTCAGCGGAGACGTCTGGCTCAGGCAGATACTGTGCGCTTGGTTACTGCTGATCTTCCAGGCTCAGCCATTGTAGCCAGCACTGTTCTGCGGTGAGCAGATGCTACTGGGACTAGGTCCTGCTTTTCCTCTACTGAGCATGCCCAAGGGGCGACCTCTCATTGGAGGTCGGAGGTCACATGCTCAGGTCTTGTAGCAGTTCCTACTGGACCACTAGGAAGGTCCTGGAGAGCTTCCTCTATAAAAGGTTTGCATGGCCGCATGGCCATGCGCTAGTATCAACTTATGTTCACAAGTGTATGAGCTTTGCTACTTTGTGGTCTGTGTCAGCATGTGTGCAGGGTCGGCTGTAAGCCGTTAGAATTCAAGCACCTCCGGAGAGGAGTTTCTGTGAATTTAGGACTGGCGTATTGCCACTAGAATTCCGGCACCTCTGGAGAGGAGTTTGTGTGTGTGAATTTAGGCTGGCGTATAGCCACTAGAATTATGGCACCTCCGGAGAGGAGTTGTTTGAGTGCTGTTGCTGACTGTATGACCACTGTGTGCTACCTGCTCCATTAGTGAGCTTCGATCCTCTGTGAGGTTAACAGAGCACAGTGTTACTTTTAATCCCGGCGACTCTGTGAAGCAACAGAGTTCGCTCCTATACAGACCAGATGACGGAACCCATGTCTATTCAGGCGTAGTATCGCCATATAGTGCTGCCATTTACTAGCAGCAGGTTCCACTCCTGCAAGGTGGACCCCGGGCTGCGATCGCACCTATACTATCTCTATATTTACTCGGTGCGTTCCACCAGCCCTAACACATATGCTCTGGTTTAATTTTCTTAGGTTTTGGTTTAGTTTTCTGTATTTTTTTGCTATGACTCTATTAGCACACTCACATGGGTTATGTACCAACAAGGAGAGACAAATGCCTGAACCCAAAAGGTCCCTTTTCAGACTTGGAAAGGCTCTAATCTGACCCTGATTTATCTGGGCCTCACCACGGAGATTGGCACCCAAAGCATACGCAATGGGACCCTCACTCGACCGACTTACCCTGAATGTCCTTAACTGCACCCTCTTTATAAACAATGTGCAACATTAAAATAAAGCTATAAAGTGAAATATACAAAAATCTAAGAAAGAGGCACATGCCTGTAAATGTGTTCACACAGGAAAGAGGGAAGAACCACACAACAAATGGAATACGTGGAAAACTTCCCAGACCCCTAAGACTGAAGTCTGAATTCATGGGTAGACGTGAATACCTCTCTTCCAAGTTTAACTTTATGGGTAGGCAGGACCCTGCTGCAATTAAAATCCACCACATGCTGAAAGGCAGACTTCAGTCTTAGAGAGGTATTCACATTAGACACGTTAGGACCCATCAGTTTTGAGACCACCTTGCGTTGGTTGATGGACATGCATGAATTGGCCAAATTATGTACTTTTTTTTCAGTGTGATGGCTGTTACGCTTTTTTTGTATCAAAATAGTGTTAACTAAGTACTCTATGTTAATTTCATGCACTATTACTATTCATCTACTTATTACAGGGTATTTGCTCATTTTGTTTTTATCTTAGGGTCTGTCTGTTAAATGGCCACAGTCTGAATGCGCACCTATGCATTGCACTTATACCACCATACGTCCTTGCTCAATTTTTTTTTGTATTGTTAATATTGTGAGCGTGTTTTCAAGCTGAGCTCTTTTTCAATTTCTAGGCTGTGTTTCTTTGTAATATTGCAGTAATGTGTTCTATTGTGTTCAAGTACCGCTTCTTGTACCAATGTTGTTTTTCTAGCTACTTAGAGTTATTAATTTTTTGTTCACACAGTCGAAATGCCATCCTTAACTAATAAGTGAAAATTAACTGTTGAAAACAGAGCGTGAACCCACAAATGTTGTTTAGTATGCCCACTCTTCTATGTATCATACTGCAATCATTCATTACTTACATTACAAGATGCTAGAGCTATAGACGTATATTATGAAATAATATGTTTTTTCTTTATACACAAACCATGCAGATAATTAAAGTGAATACGGAAAAAATTGACACCCATCTAAAAATACCCAGAAATAACAATTGTTTCCTAGTGACAACGTTTGGGCATTATACCCAGATGATACAATTTTGAGCACAATGAACAATGGAAGAGTCAGCGAGGCCAAACAATATAACAAGATTTGGTTTTGTACGCTGTACGGATATGCTGAGGAACACACTTAAGGAAAGATTATGACAAAACAATGAAGGCTTAGCAAGAGAATGAGGCTGAATAAATGTGTACACATGTATGGCGTGACTCAAGAGAGCACACAATACACACATTGATGTGTATGCTAATTGCGTTGTAAACTAAGCAGAGCACAGTAATGGAAAATTCAATTTCTGCAAGCTTCAAGTAGATGTAGAGTGGTTCAATCTCCATAATGTAGAGGGAGAAAGGTCATGACTTTCAGAGCTGGCAGATGGGCTTCTACTTGTTTTACAACATGCTAATTAAAGCAAGTAGTTATTGTGATTGCCAATTAAAATAGAATATATATCTTAATAATAAAAAAGATGTGGCTATCAAAAACATTCATGTTTATGACTGACAAGATCAAATAGTCTCCTTTAAACTTTATACCTATACCTAGAGGGGTTATCTGGGACTTTGCTTACTTTTTCCTATTTGGTCTAAGTACTTACAGGCAGGTAGTTGCTCCTCTGCCCGGTGGCAATATCTATTGGCTCAGAGTGTTCACGGACCGCTCTTTCCGATGATGTTACATCGACACAACAGCTTCTTCTCTTCTAATCTGCTGTCAACAGGATGTCACTTCCGATGTTATGCTGATTGACAGCTGGCTCCTACTGAGCCTGAGCAGATTGGAAGTGGAAGAGCTGCTCTGTTGATGTGAAATTAAATTAAGCAGCAGAATCTCTGGCAGGAGCGGTCCGACCGTTACCACTCTGAACAAGTAGAGATCGGCACCAGGCAGAACAAGCAGGTTGTTAGGCAGGAAGATGCCTGTAAGTTCTTAGCCCCAGGAGCGTAATGATTGCAGTTTCAGAGGGTGCAACCGCATGTGAGCTCATGTCAACGATGCCAGTACCTACTTTGGCTGGATGTGTATCCGAGGACGTACATTCAGCTGAAGTCTATTGCTGCTTAGGGACCCATCAGCTCCCTGCGCTGCAATACATGCCACTGGCCAATGAGAGGTTGGCAGTTCAAGTTGGCATGCCTGTCACGAGTGGCATTTGGCAATGCTGTCATGTTCTACCTATGCCGGCACACTGTAGTCAGCTGCTGGCTACAGAAGTGGATGACGAAAGTTGTAGGAGCAGAGGAAGGTAAGAAGAATCGTTTATTTTTTTTCATGTTTTGTAAAACACAACAGATATTATACCGGAAAGGGGCCCAAGATGGAGGCATTACCAGGAAGGGGCCCAGGATCAAGGACGTTACATCAGGAAGTGGCCCAGGATAGGGATCATTATACCAGAATGGTGTCAAGGATGGGGGGCATTAAACTAGGAAGGAGCCCAGGATGGGGGGGCATTAAAATAGGATGGGGGTTATTATACCAATAAGGGGCCCAGGATTGAATACATTACACCAGGGCCGGACTGGCAATTCTGGCAAATGCCAGAAGGGCCTGTCTGGTTGTGGGCTGCCTTGTCTGCTATGTTGTTAACAGAATCGGTGTTCTCAAGACACCCGTACTGTTAAGAGTTGTGATGGAGCACAAAGTTGCTGACTCCGTCACTTACCCCGGCAGGCCACGGGTATCATTAGAAATATTGGTCTTGTAGAAAACCTTACTTTCCTCCATCCAGGGTAATATTAGTAATATATCCCATCTGGTTCATGGGGATGGGGACAACATGGGCCTGTGTGATTTCAAATGCCAGGACTGAATTTTAGCCCCAGACCTTACCTGCATTACACCAGGAAGGGGCTCAGGATGTGGGTCATTATACCATAATGGAGAAAAGGATGGAGATCATTATACCAGGAAGGGGCCCAGGATCAGGGACAGTATATCAGGATGAGGGATATTGTTACAGGATATGGAACATTTTACCAGGAAGAGGCCCATGATGGGGAACATTATATCAAGTTAGGTGACATTGTTGCAGGAAGTGGCCAGTATGGTGGTCATTGTTACTGGAAATGGCTCAAGATGGGAGAAATTATAACAGAAAAAGACACATGACAATGGATTTTTTTAACTGAAAGAGGTTTGGAATGAGAGACATTACTACAGGATGGGGGTCATAATGGGAGAAATTATTTCAGAAAGAGGCCAACACTGTGGTTATTATTATGGAAAAGGGCAAGGAAAGGGAAATTATTACAGAAAGGGGCCAGAATGGGTGACATTATTGCAGGAAGAGACCAGGGGACATTATAACAAAAAGGTTCCAGGATGGGGACACTATTACATGGAACATATATGTCTTTATATTTTCTAGAATGCTACAAAGGCACATACATTTAACCAACATGGAGGTGGGGGTCTGGGTCTAAATTTTGCATGCAGGCCCATGTGATTCTTGTTACACCACTGCTTAGCCCTATAGGGAAAAATAAGCAAAGTCCCAGATAAACCCTTAAATAGGCTTATGCATGGAATAAAAAAATATGTTAAAATGGGCTCAAACATTTAGAACAAAAATGTAAAGAAGTAATATTCACTTACAGTGATATCCCATGTGTGGTGGAAAATTACTGTTTAGGCGCACGGCAGGGCTTGTAAGGTAGTATATGGAAACTGAATTCTGGAGCTCAATTTTGGCTGGAGTAGGTTGCAGATGCCATGTTACATTTTAAGAGCCCCTGGAGGAACTGAGAGATAGTGTCAAGTTCAGGAAGTGTCATGTTCTGTTAGAGGGAGTGTGGTGAAGTGCTAGCAGTGGTAATGGGCAATGGGCTGCTAGTACCACCATGAGCCTGTTACTTGGGGCAATGGATTGCCGTAGACCCCTTTCGGGTGAGTCCATCTATCGGGCCTGGGACCTCAAGTTGGACATAGGGGCCTTTGGGGCAGTAAGCCTGAGGTGCTGCAGGGACAAAGGACTCAGACTCTTAGAAGCGGATGGTAATGGAATCCAGGTACACTGGCTTCGAGGGTGAAGAATTCCTAGTGCTAGAGGAATTAGCAAGATGGATGCTCTACTCAGACTGAGAACTAGGGCTAAAGTTATGTCTAGTTCTTGTGGGATAGACTGTAACCTGTGGTGCCCTATCCTCCATGCTTCATTGTATTAAGCGTAAACTGTTCAGTTAAAGTTTGACTGTTAAAGTATTTAGTGACCCCTGGATTGTGTGCTGCGAAGGTTCTGGAAGATGAAGGCCTATAGCCAGTGGAGACATATGGGCAACAAGTGAGTATGATGCACCCCACACATAACAGCAAACCAGGAAAGGGGCACAATTTTCCTGTAGGGTGCCAGAGCATGGGTCCTTTTCTGTATATCTATGTATTTTACGCTATTTACGGTGGAGTTTACTTTCACACGTTGAATACCCACAAAATACAAAAAAGTCAGAAAAACATTTAAAATTAAATATTTGCAAAAACATTTACCATTACTTAGATACAACTAAATAGTTTGGGTTCATACTAAATGTCTGCCGCACAAACAATTGTATGATATTAGATATTCCTATACCAACAAAAGACGAAAGAACACTAATTATGTCCTATTGTACCAATAAAAACGTTAACAATCAATTATATTGTTAATTAGGGATGATATATCATCATACATTATGATATGAGAACTATAAACCAGGGCTTCAAACTGCAGAATTAAAATGAAGATGGGAATACTGTATTTCTGTATTCTGCAAGCGACTTTATCACGGGCCCTGAGAGATCAATAAACACTGTATCACTAACTCTTCTATTTCGAGAGAACATAGGATGGAGTCTAAGCCTGTAATTGTAGCTAGGATTGTGCTATACTCTGCATGGAAACTAAAAGAGAATTAACTTCCCAAACTACTGAGATTATAAAAAGGCAAATGAATGAATAAAAAAAAAAAACCTGATGCCGAATGTATAAATAAAAACTTATGAAACATCATATCTATCAAATTAGATATCATCTTAGACCTACAGAAAAGATTTCCCTAGCACTTAAGGTTGCATCAAATTTTGGAAGTGACCCATAATGTGATATGATTCATATGTAGGGGAGTAACAAGGACCTGCTACGCCAGACGCAAAATTTGGAATCGTGCTCCATCATGAACATTAGCCATGAGCAAATATTTTTGGCTCTTTGGCCAATTCACAAATTTACTGGTCATTAGGGTGAAAGCAAAATGCAGGTGAACGTACATTCTAATGGCCGGAAAAGCAGGTCAATTGGCAAAATGTAAATTTGGGAAAAATATGTTCACCCATATTCAGGAGCGGAAATACAATTGGTGCAACCTGTGCAGCCACACAGGTGCTCAAGAGGTAAAGGAGGCCCATTTCTAGCTCCAAAGCATCAAAACGAGTCTTCATTAGGGGACTCAAAAGGGCCCACGCTGTTTTTGCTCAGGTGCCATCTTTTGCCTGTGTCCACCCCTGCCTGTATTCACGTCTCATCTTGATGGTAAGAAGACGCCATACTGCTGCTATGGGAGAAAAGTAGAGATGAGTAAATCATTTTTGACAAATTTTGCCATATTTATTAATTTACTATGGCATACAATTAGGGAATCAATTTGCCTATGAGCCTCTTAATGAATTTGTGAAGGCTGAAACAGATACAAGGGTTCTCTGGTCTTGAGCTACAAGCCTGCCATCACTCCATGTACCTGCAGACTTGTGATTCCTTACGTTGCGTGCACTCTGAGGATTCTCTGATGCTGGTCCCGGAAGCGGCCAATCATATGACTGCAAGTAGGCGATATGCATACTCCCGGCCACATTTCGACTAGACGTATCCAACCTCATTTAATGCAAGTGTATTGGAAAAGGCAGGAAACAGTCTAGTCGGAATGTGGCCTGAGTATCCATATTTCACACAGTATTTGCGTTCACATGATCGCCGGCAGCGGACTATCCTCATAGCATGCAATGTTTTCAATGTGAGGATTCACAAGTCTGTAGGCATATAGAGTCACTGCAGATATATATATTTTGAGACCGGAAAATTCCTTTAACTAATTTTTAGACAAAAGGTAACAGACAATCAAGAAGGATTGGGGCTACATGCCAACTTTAGACTCAACACAAAGTGGGTCCAAAGATTGCAGAATGGCTATGTTATATAGCACCATAATAAATGTGAATCTGGTAACATTGATGACAGCTTTCAAGTCTCCATTGTTCCGACACACAAGTCACAAGAGAGTCAAACCTGTTGGACATCTTGCAATTTGTAGATCAATTCAACTGTAAAGTCACAGCTCAACTAAATTTTTCACCCAATCCCCATAATAACAATTTTAATATTGGCCACAGTTCCCAATCCTCACCTATGAAAAATAATATCAGAGAAAATTCACATTTTATCAGTTTATTAGACAGTGTATGAAAATCACAAACAACAATGCAACCGTAAAACTAAGATAATAGATGTGTTCTCAATAGATCAGCGTTTTCTTTATTTTTTCATTATTTTGCTGTGATTCTCTGTGATACAAATTTTTCAGATAACACTATGTACCATGGAAACTGCATTATCCATCTTAAATTAAACCATACGAGTAGGGGGCAAAGATAAAGAAAATTGTAGTGAAAATGTTAACATCATTATATGTAAGTGTTGTTATGTTTTTTCTATGTTGAAATCAATAAAAAGATGTTTAAAACAGAAAATATTGGCTAAAACAACAAATGTAATCACTGTCACAGGTTTACTGTGACATAGAGGGTCCAGAAGACCACAGTGTCTGATTTCACATTCTCCTGCACTGATTAGAAGCACTTCACAATCATATTAAATGGTGCAGGTTTCTATCAGCAGTGCAGGAGTTCATCTTTTTAGGTTGAGTGCTGCTGGAGCCTTCCAGCTTAGATGATTTCAGCTGTTCAGTATTGGCCACTCCCCTCTTCTATATATAGTCGTCTCTGGCAATCAGGATTGTAAGTGTTAGGTTAATTCTGGTTCAGGAGCGGGGAGGCGTTTGGAGTGTTGTTCTAAAGACTGTTGGTTAGAATTTTGTCTGTATGCTTACCCTCATCCTCTCCCATTTGCTTTCTTTCCATTCCTTCACCCCCTGGTGTTCTGCTGTGTTGTTTGTGAGTGTATATTTGTGTGATTGGTATTTTCCTTTATCCCTGTACGTATTCCCCTGTAAATCTGGGTTGTGTATTCTTGTACGCTACTACTCTCCATTTCCCTGGGTAGGAGAGGGGACAGTTTAAGGCTGATCTAGGAGCTCAGCAAGGTATGTGGTCCCGGCATCTTCACCATTAGAAGTAATCCAGGGAGCTGGGATAGCTAAGAGCCCCTAGCTTTAGGGAAGGGGAAGGAGCCCCAAGCACCGGGATATCTGAGCCGTGACAGTAACTTTGTGAATTTTCTATGCTGCACTGGATGAAGCACAACAAGAATCAGATTATTTTTAATGGTATTGATATTACTGAGGTTAAATCTGAGTTTTTTTAACTGTTCTTTTCCATGGTCACAAATAATAAACATAAAAATAAGTGTCAACATGTGTGGAGCGACATGACAATCATGAAATAGCATTGCATAAAAAGTTAAGTCTTATCTGGTGAAGTAAATGTTCAAAGCCCTTGGTCTGGATGAGGCGTTCTAATATGTCTAAAAACATGGACAGGCTGTTAGGAGTCAAGTTCCCGCCGCTGCACAGGGGGAATCTCGAACCATGTCCGCTGTGGTCTCTCATTCTCCTCCAGCCACAGTAGAGCCTGCTCAGCGGAGATGTCGGTCCCAGCATCTGGCTCAAGCTGACACTGTGCGCTTGGTTACTGCTGCCTTTCCAGGCTCTGCCTTTGTAGCCAGTGCTGATCAGTAGCGAGCAGGCATTTAAGGGACTAAGTCCTGCTTTTCCCATACTGAGCATGCCCACAGAACGACCTCCTATTGGAGGTCAGGGGTCACACGCTCAGGTCCTGTAGCAGCTCCTATTGGACCACTAGGAAGGTCCTTGAGTGCTACAGCTATAAAAGGTTCGCATGGCCATGCGTTAGTATAAACTTGATAATGTGTGTCCGTAGATGAATGTCTGTCGATGGATGAAAGCTCCTTAATCATTCCCATTCCTAGTGTTGATGACTGCTCGCGAATGGTGGAAGCTACCTAGCACACGACAGTGCTACCTGCACACTTAGCCCACGTTTCAGTGTTTATTTGCAGTGCCCGTCTTTACGGCACCGTGAGCAATCAGTGCGTTTTCCTGACAGCTGATCAGTGTAGGGCAGGAATTCCCACTTGGACTCAGCATCTGACTCAGGGCGTCCTCTGGCGCGGGCTCAAAAGCCACCGAGGGTCAGAGTGAGTCCAATCACCAGTTTAGTGGGGGTGATTCATAGGGATCCCAGTAGTGTCTTTCAGCTGCACCCTGTGACTGTCAACAGGGCACAGCATATTTATGGTGACTCTGTGAAGCAACAGAGTTCGCTTCCATTCACACTGGATGAGGTCTAGCCCACGTGTGAGCAAGCGTCATTCCGCCATTACTCAGCAGCAGGAGTCATCTCTGGACCCCGGACTGCAAACTCACTTCATATTCTTTAATATCATTATTTGGTGCGTTCCGCCAGTCCTAACACAGGCAGCACTGGTGTAGCAGAGCAGTCAAGTGGGAACAATAGTGACAGATATGCCAAAGCTAGAACAATAGAACTGGAGTACATAAGCTGGAATCCATGATAAAGCAGAGTAAAGGCCCCGTCACACTTAGCGACGCTAAAGCGATCCCGACAACGATACGACCTGTCAGGGATCGTTGCTGCGTCGCTATGTGGTTGCTGGTGAGATGTCAAACAGTGAGATCTTCCCAACGATGCAGCAGTGATGCGGCGACCTGTAGCGACCTGTACAACGATGTCACATGGCAGCTATTATGACGATTCAGTGTCTGAGTCGTCAACGAGGTCGTTGGTAAGCTGTTAAACACAGCGATGTGTGCTACCCAGCGGGACCTCAACGATCAAAAAAAGGTCCAGGCCATTCCACTACTGAGGTCGCTGTTGCGTCACAAAACTTGTGACTCAGCAGCGATCTCGCTAGCGACCTCGCTTAGTGTGACGGGGGCTTAAGGCACAATGATGTAGCAGTGTTGGATCCAGCGATGTGGAACCAATTCAGCAGAGCTGAGTTTGTAATGAGGGGTACCATGTAGCAGAGCTGGCACAACGATGAATGATGAAGCAGTACTGGAATCACAGAAAAGCAGAGATGATGGCATATACAATGTAGCAGTACTGAAACCACATTGAAGACTGATCTAGCTGTTTTTGAACCATACAATATTAGTTCTGAACAGTAGAGACTGCATGTAGGACGATGTACAGGCAGGTCACCAACTACCACTTGTTGTCTGAGATGGGTTAATTGACTCAGGAAGGCGATGTTATGTGGCACTCTGACACACAATAGAACAGATGGAGCCAAATGCCAGCGATGGAAGAGACGCGCTCAGCAGCATTGCATCTAATGATTTTCATTGGGGTTGCATGGTGATCTGTGTCACAAATCCCAAAAACTGAAATCCAAACACAACTATGCCCCACTTGTAAGCTATGGGAGACTTTTACTTACACGTGACAGCTCTTACGTATGGTTGCCCTGAGGAAGGAGTCGGTGTGACCCTGAAACGTGTTGACAATAAACCATCATACTATATCCGATTGTGGATGTCATCCTTCCATTAAGCGCAGATCACTCCCATTTTCTTGGCAATCTCATGTCCACATTTTTCCTACGAATGTTTTTGTTTCTTGTACTTCTAGCCTAATATTGACAGGCAGCAGAATGGTCCTTCAGATGATCAGATGTCCCGGGACTAAGATTAATAATAAGATTCAACTGAAACATTTCTTATGAGAAATCAACTCACCTGAAGCTGATGAAACAGCTTGATCATTAATAATAATTGGAAATGCATAGTGGGGCAAATTTAGTAATCTAATTTATAGCAAGTGCAAGCTTAGATAAAGAGTTTCAAAATGCGCCACATTTATCATATTATCATTGGTACATCTTTAGAAAATGTTGTCCAATTTAACACCATTGGGTTAACTTAGTTTTAGACCAAACTTTTTCACCCACATGTTTGTTAATCTTACACCATGCCCACTCATAGCCAAGCCATTCCTCCCAATAAGGCCACATTTAAAAATTCTACAACTAGATGCAATAATTTGCTCCAAAATGCACCAAAATTAGCTCCAATTTCATTCCAAATTGAGGAGCACTTACTATATTACATCTGCCTCAATAACCGCAATATAATAAAGCACAGATTAATACAAAAAACTTCAAGAGGGATTAATTCTTCTTAAATCTGGTGACTTTTCTCTTTACCTAACAATCTCATGATATAAATAGTACAATTAGCTTCAGGCTTATGATGCATAGGTCAAAATGAACTCATAATGCAATGAAATACCATAATATATCATTATCTGAATAAAATAAATGACATTGCCAAATTGTAAACTAAATCCATATTCATTGACCTAATCAGCAGACCTTAGTAAAGGACCTCTCATAATGACACCTTGTATTCTGAAACAAAGATCCCTGAACTGCATTGATTTCGCATTGATTCCAGAGTGTTGGTTTTGTGTACTTTTGATTGGATTGTGTGCAGCAGATAGGATCGCTGATTTTAGCGGATTCTTCAAGGCCGTCCTTGACCATAAGGAACAAAATCACTGGCATTGACAAATGCGATACAGAAAAAAATGGTGTAAAGTAAAAGGTAATAAACACAGATAAGAGGCAAAGTGATGTAAGGGTTTTGTTTTTGAAAAATATCACTTTGTCCTATTTTTTACTATTCTAGAACCAAATCAAGTTTTTATTTTCTATATGTATTTTTCTTTTATCTGCATTCTCTAATAGGGTAATTTTTGTCAGTCACCCCAATTCTCCAAATAAAGGACACTTTTCGAAGAGGAGGCACAACAGCAATCAGCTAATTTTCATGTGTCCAGATTCTCTTACCTCCGACGATCAGCTGTTATCACCAAAGGAAGCCATGGATATCCACATATCAACATATGTAAGGTAACATGGAGGTTTAAATACACATCCAGCCATTCAAATGAATGGCTATCCATGTAACGATTGGGTGCCACAGATCAGTCACAGTAGTACACGCTCTTACAGAGTAACTTTCCACTATGGCATGTAGTAAGGCAACAACCCACTCTATCAAGCTCTTAAGACCAAGGCTGATGGGACAATACTTTTAAACCAGTTTATTTGACCAGTCATGAATAGTGTTGAGCGATACCGTCCGATACTTGAAAGTATCGGTATCGGAAAGTATCGGCCGATACTGGCAAAGTATCGGATCTAATCCGATACCGATACCCGATACCAATACAAGTCAATGGGACACCAAGTATCGGACGGTATCCTGTATGGTTCCCAGGGTCTGAAGGAGAGGAAACTCTCCTTCAGGCCCTGGGATCCATATCAATGTGTAAAAGAAAGAATTAAAATAAAAAATAGGGATATACTCACCCTCTGACGCGCCCTGGACTTTACCGCCGTAACCGGGAGCCGTTGTACCTAAGAATGCACGCTTGAAGGGCCTTAGATGACGTCACGGCGCTCTGATTGGTCCGTAGCGGTCGCGTGACTGCTACGCGACCAATCACAAAGCCGTGACGTCACCTAAGGTCTTTCAAGCGCTTGAAATACCTTAGAAGACGTCCGCAGCTTCTGATTGGTCGTGTAGCGGTCGCGTGACCGCTACGCGACCAATCACAAAGCCGTGACGTCACCTAAGGTCTTTCAAGCGCTTGAAAGACCTTAGGTGACGTCACAGCTTTGTGATTGGTCGCGTAGCGGTCACGCGACCGCTACGCGACCAATCAGAAGCTGCGGACGTCTTCTAAGGTATTTCAAGCGCTTGAAAGACCTTAGGTGACGTCACGGCTTTGTGATTGGTCGCGTAGCGGTCACGCAACCGCTACGGACCAATCAGAGCGCCGTGACGTCATCTAAGGCCCTTCAAGCGCGCATTCTTAGGTACAACGGCTCCCGGTTACGGCGGTAAAGTCCAGGGGCCGCCGGAGAGGTGAGTATATCCCTATTTTTTATTTTAATTTTTTCTTTTACACATTGATATTAATCCCGATACCGATTCCCGATACCACAAAAGTATCGGATCTCGGTATCGGAATTCCGATACCGCAAGTATCGGCCGATACCCGATACTTGCAGTATCGGAATGCTCAACACTATTCATGAATGAACGAAAGGTAATTTCCAACTTAGCAATTAAGAATTATTGTGATTAAATTATGGCTAGGGGTCTGACCTCTAGAGCCACCATCGACCTTGAGCATGATAAGCTCAGATCCCTTTGCCGCCTGCCCTCTCCCAGCGACCCATAGCACCATGACGTCAATCAAATAAATGGGGCTTGCTTCAGTATCCCACACAGCTGTGCTCGTGTTTGACTGTCTGTGCAGGAAACTGGGGCACTGAGTTCAAGCTATTCTCAGGATCGGTATTAATTAGAGATGAGCAGCTAGGGAAAAATTTGAATTTGCTTGTTCACATGGATTTTCCAAGAAAATTCGATTTGTGGAGAAGTTTTTCTCAAATTTAATGTCCCTTATTATACTTTGAAGGTACAGATGATTGACCTCATGGAGACCAAAACATCCAACACCGCGGAGACACCATCACGTGTTTCTCAACACGGTGATCCAGAACACTGCCCCAATATGCAAATGCATGTAGAGTAGCTGCGGAAACACATCACGTGTTTCTCAACGCAAGCAGTGAATAGCCAGGCCTTTCCCCAGGAAGGAACAACCACGGGAAGGGCAGCATCTGATAAAGGAAAACATCCAATAAAGGAAAACCACCTATGCCAAGCATGGTGTCGATCCACAGACAGCTGTTTCGGGGTTTTTGCCCCTCATCAGTGTGGAGTAGGAAACTGGCTATATATATGGCCTTATTAAACTTTTGGTATCTCACCAGAACCAAGTGCATAACAAAATGTAAGATGTGAAAAATAAAAAAATCCTTATACTCTGCTAACCGCTCACCTCCCCGGCCACTCTGCTCCTCGCCATCATTTGTTCGGTCCTCTTCATATTGCCACCTCTGAAATTCCCAGGCCAGGCATCTCACACTGAACTGGGACTTCCAGCTTTGAAGAGGCCTGGGAGGGTTCTGCATAAGCAATATAACGGTGCACACCATGAGATCATGATTTTCAAGTACTTGTACTGGCCCTTATCCAAGCTGGAAGTGCTGGCTCAGCTGAAGAGGTGTGGGAATTTCAGCGCAAACGGGGGTGATATGAAGATGTGATGAGGGTTGGATGGGTGATGGCGAGGGGCTGGAGAGGTGAGTATAAGGATTTTTCTTATCTTTTAACATTTTGATGACCTTTCATGGTTCAGAAAAATGGTGGCTAGCAGCCTCCGTTTTGCTGAATTCACACACAATCGAATTCCAAAAAAATCCACATTTATGCAAATGAAAATTTTTGCCAAAATTTGAATACAATTTCATTTCCATTCAAATGTATTCGCTCATCTCTTCTAGTGATCCCAAAGCTTAACCCTTGGTGATCGGTAGTGTTGAGCCACCCTCCTAGTGTTCGAGTTTTGTTCGGTTCGTCGAATTGGGGCGCGTTCAACGAATGTTCGTCGAACGTTCGACGTACACCGTCGAACCCCATTGAAACCAATGGCAGGCAAACACAAACACATACAAATACATAGAAAACACATAGAAAAACCTTAAAAGGTGTCCAAAAGCTGACAAGCTGCTTAGAAGACACAACAAACACATGGAAAAGTCACAAGTACATATAGTCAAGCGAAAAGAAAAGAGGTGGAGGAGTAAAAGGAGGAGGAGACACAGATATAGACATGTCATGCCCTTCTAAAATCAAGAAAGGCTGGAGTAAAAATCTAAAATCAGCCTACCAACACCCAGACGTCGTGACAAAAAAAATTAAAAAAGAAATATCTTTAGGTAGAATGGCAGGTCCATTGATAACACTTTCCTTAGAAGACGTAGTGGTATCCCCATTGGGAGTCGTGCCAAAAAAGGAACCCAATACATTCAGACTAATCCGCCATTTGTCATATCCAAGGGGCAGGTCAGTAAACAACAACATCGACGCTGAACCAAGTACAGTACTATATACTGTACCTCCTTTGACGAGGCAATCAGGCGGGTCAAGAAGTTGGGAAGGGGCACCCTAATGGCCAAAACAGACATTGAGGGGGCATTCCAGTTACTACCTGTGCCTCCGAATAGTGTCCTCCCATTGGGCTGCTTCTGTGAAGGAGCATACTACATAGATCGCTGTTTGCCCATGGGGTGCTCCATATCCTGCTCACTATTTGAGGCATTTAGCTGCTTCATCGAATGGGCCATCATGAACGTTTCTAAGGGGTCACATATTATCCATTACCTCAACGACTTCTTATGCCTGGGCCCAAAAGATTCGCCACAGTGTGAATACACGCGGTAGTCCACTTGTGAGAAGGAGAGAGCTGGAGGGAGAGCGGACACCCCAGAGCCGAGGGGTTAGATTGAGAAAGGAAGAAGGTGGTGTAGCTTGCTTCATGGTTGGGGTACTCTGCTGAGTAGCAGAAACTGCTACTAGGCCCAAAGTATTGCCTGGGCTAGATGCAGTTAAAAATTAGTAATTAGATAAACAGGCAGTGTAGCTTGCTTCATGGGTGGGCTACTCTGCTGACTAGCAGACACTGAAGCTTTGGAGCAGACCTCTGAATCCCAGGCCATAGTATGAGTAAACAGCTCTGCAGACTCAACCATCTGTGTTACCCCAAGCCATAGTGTATGTAGTTTCTAAAGGTTAAAAGGGGAGGAGCAATCCCACCCACCTGGAATTGACGATGCCAACGTCATGTAAAACACAGCAAGGGGACTCCAAAAAGAGTCTCCATTTTTTCCAAAAATTGGTCCACAGACACCACTTAAGTGGCATCAATTTCGCCAGAGTTTCTTAAAATGGTTGGTGAGGTGATTTTCAAAAATCATCAAGCTTCTAGTCTCCCCAGGATGACACAAGGGTAGAAAAGTCCTTGCGGATCCAGGATTTGTTCATCTTGATGAACGTTAGTCTGTCTACATTGTCACTGGGCAGCCATGTGCACTTATCTGTCAGCACACCACCAGCAGTGCTGAACACACGTTCAGAGAGAACGCTGGCTGCGGGGCACGAGAAGATCTCCAAGGCGTGAGTGGCGAGCTCAGGCCATTTTTCCAGATTGGAAGCCCAAAATGAGCAAGGGTCCAGTTCCACAGTCATGGCATCGATGTTCAGAGGTGTATCTAGCCTTTCCAGCACCCCCCCCAAACCCTCCTCCATTTGAACCTTAACTCTATTGAAACTGTATGAGCAAGCC
Source organism: Ranitomeya variabilis (assembly GCF_051348905.1). Taxonomy (NCBI): domain Eukaryota; kingdom Metazoa; phylum Chordata; class Amphibia; order Anura; family Dendrobatidae; genus Ranitomeya; species Ranitomeya variabilis. The sequence goes on from NC_135238.1 coordinate 39,686,037, forward strand.
AAGGTACATTCCTAAATCTCCATAATGTTAAAATAGATACCAATAAAAGTAAAATGAATTGAGACATCAGTAGGTTAAGTGTTTTTGAATATCCATATTGAATCAGGAGCCCCATATAATCCTGCATAAAGGTTAATAATGGCCCCATGAGATGCTCCATAGACACATTTGACCAATATAGTGCTGCAGAAATGTTGATTATGGCCCCATAAGATGCTCCATACAGACATTTGCCCCATATAGTGCTGCACAAATGTTATGGCCCCATAAGATGCTCTATACAGACACTTGCCCCATATAGTGCTGCACAAATGTTATGGCCCCATAAGATGCTCTATACAGACACTTGCCCCATATAGTGCTGCACAAATGTTATGGCCCCATAAGATGCTCTATACAGACACTTGCCCCATATAGTGCTGCACAAATGTTATGGCCCCATAAGATGCTCTATACAGACACTTGCCCCATATAGTGCTGCACAAATGTTATGGCCCCATAAGATGCTCTATACAGATACTTGCCCCATATAGTGCTGCAAAAATGTTATGGCCCCATAAGATGCTCTATACAGACACTTGCCCCATATAGTGCTGCACAAATGTTATGACCCCATAAGATGCTCTATACAGACACTTGCCCCATATAGTGCTGCACAAATGTTATGGCCCCATAAGATGCTCCATACAGACACTTGCCCCGTTATAGTGCGGCACAAAGGTTATGGCCCCCATATAGTGCTGCACAAACGTTATGGCCCCACATAGTGCTGCACAAACATTATGGCCCCCATATAGTGCAGCACAAACATGGCCCCAATATAGTGCTGCACAAACATTATGGCCCCATATAGTGCTGCACAAACGTTATGGCCCCCATATAGTGCTGCACAAACATTACGGCCCCCATATAGTGCAGCACAAACATGGCCCCAATATAGTGCTGCACAAACGTTATGGCCCCCATATAGTGCTGCACAAACGTTATGGCCCCCATATAGTGCTGCACAAACATTACGGCCCCCATATAGTGCAGCACAAACATGGCCCCAATATAGTGCTGCACAAACGTTATGGCCCCACATAGTGCTGCACAAACATTATGGCCCCCATATAGTGCAGCACAAACATGGCCCCAATATAGTGCTGCACAAACATTATGGCCCCATATAGTGCTGCACAAACGTTATGGCCCCCATATAGTGCTGCACAAACATTACGGCCCCCATATAGTGCAGCACAAACATGGCCCCAATATAGTGCTGCACAAACGTTATGGCCCCCATATAGTGCTGCACAAACATTATGGCCCCCATATTGTGCTGCACAAACATTATGACCCCCATATAGTGCTGCACAAACATTATGGCCCCCATATAGTGCTGCACAAACATTATGGCCCCCATATAGTGCTGCACAAACATTATGGCCCCCATATAGTGCTGCACAAACATTATGGCCCCCATGTAGTGCTGCACAAGCATTATGGCCCCCATATAGTGCTGCACAAACATTATGGCCCCCATATAGTGCTGCACAAACATTGTGGCCCCCATATAGTGCTGCACAAACATTATGACCCCCATATAGTGCTGCACAAACGTTATGGCCCCCATATAGTGCTGCACAAGTGTTATGGCCCCCATATAGTGCTGCACAAATGTTATGGCCCCCATACAGTGCTGCACAAACATTATGGCCTCATATAGTGCTGCACAAATGTTATGGCCCCATAAGATGCCCCATACAGATATTTGCCCCATTTGCTGTTACTGCGATAAAAAAAAATAAAAAATTACATACTCACCTCTCCATCGCTCAGGCCCCCGGCACTTTCAATATTCACCTGACTTCGTTCCAGCCGCTGCTCCATCTTCCGCCTCCTCTGCACTGACGTTTAGGCAGAGGGTGCGCACTAACTACATCATCGCACCCTCTGACCTCAGTGTCACTGCAGAAGACGGACGGCGACTGTAACGAGGAGCAGGTGAATATCACGCAGCGCAGCGCACCCCTCCCCGTATACTCACCTGCCCCTGGCGCGGTGCAGTCCCTGCTTCCCCGGCGCTGCTGCTTCTTCCTTTACTGAGCGGTCACCGTTACCGCTCATTACAGTAATAAATATGCGGCTCCACCCCTATGGGAGGTGGAGCCGCATATTCATTACTGTAATGAGTGGTACCATGTGACCCCTCAGTACAGGAAGAAGCCGGGCCGCCGGGAAGCAGGGACCTGCAGGGACCGCGCCAGGAGTAGGTGAGTATAATTAGACAGCCTCCGCTCCCTGGCCCTGCCAACCCCCTCCTTGGACCGCCGCATCATCAGGCGGCCCGCTGGTGCCCCCCTGTCAGCTTCACCCGGGGCACATGCCCCGGCTGCCCCCCCTGGATACGCCACTGTCGATGTTAACTTGGAGATACACCTGTACCATCCTCTCTAGGCATTGGCTATGCATGAGACTTCTTGTCTCCTGTGGCCTTGCAAAGGATGGTCTAAAAAATTCTTTAAACGATTGGAAAAAATTGCTGTTACCACCAGATACGATGCTACTGTTACGGTTTGAGTGATGACTCGACAGTCCCATGGTTGGCAAGTCAGAACTCAGAGATTCACTACGTGTACCACTGGTGTTTTGTGGAAAAGCAGATGTAAGATTCTGTAACAGTCTCTGCTGATACTCCTGCATGTGTAAATCCCTTTCTATGGCAGGAATTATTTCGCCAAATTTACTTTTGTACCAGGGATCTAAGAGTGTGGCAACCCAGTAGTCGGCATTACTTCAGATTCTGACAATCTGAGGGTCATGTTGCAGGTAGTGCAGCAAGAAGGCACTCATGTGTCTTGCATATCCAGGAGGACCAAGTACTTGTTGTCTTGGTGGCAGCGAGGTGAGAATCATGCTTCCTTCCTCTGCCCTCTCCCCCCAACCTCGCACAACAGAAATTTGATCAAGGTCTCCCTCATCTGATGAGTTTCCATGCCCAGCGCCAGTTCGTCCTCCACTTCTTCCTCAGCTCCTTCACCTTCCTCAACAGTTTGGCTGCTACCATGCGCCCTCGGTAATCCCTCTCCCCCACCCTCCAATGCCAGCCGCCTTGGTGCTGCCGACCATCTGGACCTTGGAGATATTATCCCTTCCGCATACGACTCCTCCTGTTCCTCCTTCTCCTCCTCTTGTCCTACCACCTGAATCCGAATACTGTTTAAGGTGTGCTCCAGCTTGTAAATGACCGGAATAGTCATGTTAATAATGGCATCGTCAGCAATAAACATCTTCGTCTCTATTTCAAAACTGTGCAGAAGCGTGCATAGGTCCCTGATCTGAGACCACTCCTGCAGCGTGATTTGCACCACCTCTGGATCTCGTTGGTCCAGGCTATATGTCATAACGTAATGCACCAGGGCTAGTCGGTGCTGCCACAGTCGCTCAACATGTGCAGAGTTGAATTCCACAGTGTGGGCACATCGCATTTCAGCCGGTGAACTGGCAGGCCCAACGACTTCTGTAGAGATGTAAGTCGTTGAGCTGCGGGATGCTAATGGCTGAAGTGAGCACACAGCGACTGTGCCCTCTGCAGAAGCCCATCTAGTCCAGGATAGTGGGATAAAAATTGCTGGACAACCAGGGTCAAAACGTGAGTAATACAAGGCACGTGTGTGACATTGCCCCAGCAAAGGGTTGCACCAATATTTGCAGCATTGTCGCACACGGTCTTCCCTGGCTGCAGGTTCAGTGGAGACAACCATTGTTGGTACTCGGTCTCCAGAGCTGACCACAACTTCTCAGCTGTGTGACTCACATTTCCCAGACATTTCAAGGTAAACACCGCCTGATGCTGTTACTGGTGACAGCATAGTAAGGAGGTGTGCAGGATTCCTTCTGCCCAGTTAGAATGTGGGGGGCATTATCAGACAGGCTTTGGGTGCAGGACCGAGATCTTCAACAGCTTGCAGATGGTGAAATTCAACCTCTTAGCTTTGTCATGGCTAGGAGGAAACGGTCTTTTACTTGTCCACATTTGAGGGACCCGTGGATGGCTGCCGTGCTTAGATGGGGTTGAGTAGGGTGTCCCTGGCAAACTGCTGGTCTGTGAGGAAGGTGCAGGCAGAGATATAATGTTGCCTTGATCAAAATGTGGTGGTCTCGATGTCGGAGAGCGCTCAACACCAGCAGGTGTTTTGACTTGCAAATTTCCTGACGACCTGCCGATCACACTGGCTGTTGCGGGTAAAGAGGTGGAAGGTCTGCATCCAAAACCATGTGCGACTGCTGTCCCCACAGTCAGAGAGGATGAAGAGGCCGTGGATGCACTTGATTGGGCAGACGGTGGTTGGCCCAGCCCACTAGGCCCCATTCTAGCACAGTGAGTTTCCCATTGCAACTTATGCCTCATATACATGTGACGGTTCATGCATGAAGTACTCAAACTAGTAATTTTTTGGCCTCTACTAAGATTTTGGTGACAAATCTTACAGACAACATGAGTTGGGTCATCCTTTGCAATCTCAAAAAATGCCCAGGCTATGCAAGGCTTAGAGCCCATGTGACCTGAAGAGCCACCACGACTTGTGCTCAGAGGCACAGTTTTGGTTGAGGATGCAGTTGTTGACGTGCTTCCAGTACTCCATCTCTGTCCAGGAAGGCGCAACCTAACCTCATCGTCACTAGCATCCTCCACTGCTGACCTCATGGACTGACGGACTGTGGGTTGACAGTAAGTGGGGTCTCCAACCTCATCATCATCTCCCTGTGTGTTCTCACACCCGTCATCCTCAGAGCCAACCTCTTCCTGCCCTCACCGAAAAGTCAAGTTTTCGTTCCAGTCAGGTATCTCAGTCTCATCATCATCTTCCTCATTGTCTCCACCAACAGGAGTTACAGTTTGGGAACGAGGGTCTACATTATGCTCAAAACCTTCTTCATCTGGGCCTGGATCCGAATCACAAAGTTTCTGGGCATCAGTGCAGATAATTTCCTCGTCTGGAATCACAGAAGCTCTGGAGCAGACCTCTGATTCCCAGGCTATAGTATGAGTAAACAGCTCTGCAGACTCAACCATCTGTGTTACCCCATACTAAGATGGGCGGCTGGAGACTTGGGAGCTGTTAGGAAGCAAGTGCGATTGGGGTGACACCTCTGAGGACAGGAGTATTTGTGATGTTGAAGTTGAGGTGGAGAAGAGCCCACTTGAATGAGCACTTGATATCCGTTCAAGCACCTGCTGTTTTTGTGCCTCATCTGGAATTTGTGGCGATGCTTGCAGCGATGATCGTAAGAAAGGGATCATATCTGATTGTCCACGAAATGAAGTAGACATCTTACTTTGGCTGGAAGATGGCCTTTCTTCTGCAGATGTTACTGTTGCTTTACCACCTACCCCACGGACACAACCTTTTTTTCCCTTTCCAACACGCCTATTCCCCTTTCCACCAGCAGCAGGCCTTTTGCCACTCATTTTGGTGCTTAACTAATTGGTAACTCTGTAGTTGTTGGTACAAAAAACGATGGATGGAAATCGAGCAGAGCTGAGTGGCCAAACTGTGGTACTAGCCCAAAAACGATTTACTGGGTTAGATGCAGTAAAAATTTAGATACACTGGCGGTGTAGCTAGCTTCAGAGGTGGGCTACTCCGCTGACGTGCAGACACTGCTACTAAGCCCAAAATGATTTACTGGGTTAGATGCAGTAAAAATTTAGATACACAGGCGGTGTAGCTAGCTTCACAGGCAGGCTATTCAGATGACTACCAGACAATGCTACTTGCCCAAAAGGATTGGCTGAGCTAGATTACACCAAATGCTGTGACAAACACTTGCACAGCACTGGCACAGACCTGTCTGGCAAAAAGTGCTATGAACTGCTGTAACCTACCCTGAAAAGGGCTGATATTGCAACTAGTCCTGACTCCCTAAACATATCTCTCTCTATCTAACTGCAAATTCGCTCGCAATAAACACTCTTAGACTGTATAGCACCGACAGCAGCAGCGGTGCCGTCTAACACTAAGCTGCAGCAGTGAGGAAATGGTGGCGACGGGGAAAATAGCTGGTCTTTATAAGGCAAGGACATGTGACATACACAGCCAATGACACATGCCCTTGCTTGTGTGCATCAGATGCACTTTGCTGTGTGTGTGCACTGCTGATAGGCTGAGAGTCTGCACGGCCCCACTGTAGATGCGGGAAAGAAAAAAGAAATGGAGATCGGCATTATTTCAGCACAGATCTATCCCACCCCTCACACACTATACACTGAAATAGTCTATTAACATTGATAAACAGTTTTAATGTGAAAATCAAGTTAGGCTTTAGGTGAACGAACAGTTATCGAATAGTGTTGAGCGATACCTTCCGATATTTGAAAGTATCGGTATCGGATAGTATCGGCCGATATCTGAAAAATATCGGATATCGCCGATACCGATACCCGATACCAATACAAGTCAATGGGACACAAATATCGGAAGGTATCCTGGATGGTTCCCAGGGTCTGAAGGAGAGGAAACTCTCCTTCAGGTCCTGGGATCCATATTCATGTGTAAAATAAAGAATAAAAATAAAAAATATTGATATACTCACCCCTCCGGCGGCCCCTGGACCTTACCGATGTAACCGGCAGCCTCCGTTCCTAAGAATGAGCGCGTGAAGGACCTTCGATGACGTCGCGGCTTGTGATTGGTCGCGTGAGCGGTCACATGAGCGGTCAAGCGACCAATCACAAGCCGCGACGTCATTGAAGGTCTTTCACGCGCTCATTCTTAGGAACGGAGGCTGCCGGTTACATCGGTAAGGTCCAGGGGCCGCCGAGGGGTGAGTATATCAATATTTTTTATTTTTATTCTTTATTTTACACATGAATATGGATCCCGATACCGATTCCCGATATTGCAAAAATATCGGAACTCGGTATCGGAATTCCGATACCGCAAATATCGGCCGATACCCGATACTTGCGGTACCGGAATGCTCAACACTATTATCGAACAGAAACTCGAACAGCCGAATTTTAAGCAAATTGTTCGAGTTCGTCGAACAACTCGAACACCGCTCATCTCTAGTGATCAGTAAGTAATGACATACCCTAGACATAATTTATCACTTACTAAGACTGGAATACCCCTCTAAGTACTTTTTAGTCATGTGCATTCAATAAGTGTCACTGCCATTGTGGTGATCAAATGTCATCGCTCATCTACTAGAATGGCTGATGGATCTGGATCTGCAGTTGTTGACTATCAGGTAAAGAACATAGGTCATTTATTAATATTTTTATTAATAGAGAATATGGAAGCAGACTAAGGAATTACGACTCACACCAGTCAATTTCTTCAGTATTCCCCAAACTTTCCCCAATCTCTGAGTGATTGCCAATGACAGATACAATTAACCTCACAAGCACAACCTTACGTAATCATTTCTTACTAATTTTTCTTTCCTCTTTGTGCTCTATGATTCTCACTTATATAGAAGTCACACATATTATGTAAAGTTTGTCATTACAAGACAGGGGCTTAAAAACTGTGAAAATAAAACTTTTCAGAATTTTTAAATTTATATTGAGATAAGTTCAATTAAATGCATGCAAGAGAAATGTGAGAGCTCGGCAGCTGGTGCTCAGCTTTATATGTTGCATGGAATACAAAATGCTATTTCTGAATTGTTGGATCAAATAATTAATAGATAGCTGTAAAATTATATTTTATTACTCTTGCAGTGTAATAAAAAAATGATAAAAAAGATGAGCCTTAAACAGCCCATTCCTACTGCATTTCTACTGGGTCACAAAGCGGCTTCATTAGTGCTATGGCCACAATGCCAGCATCTTCTACAATTCCACCCAATAGTGATCTTAGTTCAGATCACTACACCCTTCTGATATCTGGGTATTGGGGTGGTAATATGGATGCTAAAGTTTGCCCAATGGGATGCTTCCTTCCATGGGTAGTCAGTAGTGATGTGCTCGTTACTCGGGTTTGTCGAGCATGCTCGGGTGTTCTCCCAGTATTTTGGGCATGCTCGGAGATTATGTTTAAGTTGCCGCAGCTGCATGATTTGCAGCCGAATACATGTGGGGATTCCATAACAAACTGGCAACCCCCACATGTATTCAGGCTGTCTAGCAGCCGCAAATCATGCAGCTGGGGTGACTCAAACACAATCTCTGAGCATGCCCCAAATATTCGGAGACCACCCAAGCATGCTCAGAAATCTCGAGTAACGAGCATACTCGCTCATCACTAGTAGTCAGTCATTTGCAAAAATGGAAAGTGCTTTTTTCCAAAATTTCAGAATACTATGTTCTCTTCTTCATCAGAGGTTACTGGAGTCTTCTCCAAAAATAGTATTTTACTAGATGAAAAATGGCAGTAAGACTAGTTTCCCAAGTCCAACTTCCACAGTCCAAGTATAGCCAATGATATCCAGACCAGTCATGAGTCTCCTGCCTAGACTCTACAGCCTCTAAAGCTAATATGGGGCTAGTAAGTTTGGTCCAAGAAGCATGCAGCTGGTCCTGATATTGCTGTCCATGATCAAACCATGAAAATTGTTTGAGTGAAACCGAACCAGCCTAAGTAATAAAGAAAACTTGTGAAAGACGCCTCTTCTTAGCATAGTGTCTTACTGAGATGCATGATCTAAGCCTTACTGGTTGTCATGGACTCTATCCAAACACCCATTGTAAAAGGTTCTAACTGTTAGAAAGTGTATCCATAGCAAATAGTTCAAAAAAATCAAAGTTGAATTGGCAAAGTGTTTTCCATATTCAAGAAAGTGGACCCCAAATTCTTTAATCTACCTAAAGCAGCAAACCCAGCATGTACTCACCTAACCGGGGACAGTGCTGCCTCCCCCACCCACGCCTGCTCCGGTCTTGGTGTGTTGGCTGCAGCGGTGATGTGACATAGCAAATGTGGCGAATCACTGAGCTCAGCAGTTCATATCATTTCCCTAAGCACAGCATCTGAGCTCAGTGAGAGGCTTCAGGAGCAAATCACAACGTTGCTGTAACATAACCAATGCAACCAAAACAAAGACCCATGGTAGGATGCCAGCAATAAACTCAGGGAGGAAAAAAATTAGCTCTGGTCGTTGGGTTAGGTATTTTGAAGCATTTAAGGTTTACATTCTAAAAAGTGAAAATCCCTTTAAGTGCACTGGGTTGTGAAAGCACTTTACAAGCCTCTGCCTCAGCGGTTCTAGTCAACAACCATCACCACCTTCCTCTACTAGGTTGGTCAATCACTGGCTGAGCAGTCAAGCAGAGGAAGGTAGGGCTGAGCAGGGAATAGAATTGGGGAAGCAGAGGCTTGGGAAGTGCTTTGATGCTCTCAGAACACTTAAGCCTGATTTGCATGACTTAAAACAGCAATTTTTTTTGTAAGGGAAGGTAAAAATGTGGATGACATTATTTCTCAGAGATCAGCATGCCCCTATAAACAGTTTGGGGAGGTGAGGCTCATACCAACAGATTTCCTTTTGAGCAGCAGGACAACAGTAAACCTCTTCCATCTGCTTTATTAGTAGATATTAGGGTTGAGCGACTTTAACATTTTTAGGATCGAGACGGGTTTCGCGAAACCCGACTTTGTCAAAAGTCGAGTCGAGTCAAATTGTCCGATTATTGCGCAAAGTCGGGGATCGACCGAAACACGAAACCCGATGCAAGTCAATGGGGGAGCAAAGTCAGTCTCTCTCTCTCTCTCTCCCCTCCATCATCCCTGCAAAGCAAAGGTTGTGTTGGACTGTGGAAATCGCTACATCCCAAACGGTAATATGGCGGTTTTACCCCCTGTGACGCCGCAAAAAGCAAGCCGGAACCTATGTCATCACGCTGCCCACACTCCTTCATTGGCTGAAAAATGGTGGGGAAAGCGTCATATGAAACCCGACCTTGGCGCGAAGATCGCCGACCACATGGCCGATCCCACAGTGGGATCGGGTCGGGTTTCATGAAACCCGACTTTGCTGAACGTCGGCGATTTTTGAACATGTCCGATCCGTTTCGCTCAACCCTAGTAGATATCGTTAAAAATAAATATAGGTGAGAAAAAAACATTCCTTTCGTTCACATTTACAGTGATCGGCCAGTCAATATTGAAAATGTGACTATGCATAGCTAATGTATAATCAATGGACCTAGTGCCCTTCTTCATAAATGATCCTTCCGTCCTCTGTGTATTCTGATCCACATTTGCATTTTTAAGAAATGTCCGTCTTTGTCTTAGACATTCCGATGGAAAACAATCTGAAGATGTCTGAGCAGCCGCCCTCCGCTCCACTGCATTTGTACAAGGTACAATCAGATTAATTCAGAATGACCAACAAGGTAGCTGAACCTTTCTTTTTAAGACTAATTATCAAGACATGTCCAATATTTCACTGTAGAAAACGGGTCATGAAATGAGACTCGACAAAAGTGGAAGCAAATTGCAATTAGTAACTTATCCAATAGAGTTCAGAGAAATCAATTCATCATCTAACCCAGTAATGACCTTTCTGGATTGCAAGCTCTTTTGGTCATGAATGATTTAAGAAAGTATCAATCAGCATTATCTTGTAGCTGATCCGGTCTGGGATGTGTATGGAAACACAATTACAGGTATTTTAGTGCCCTTTAAATGGAGAAGACCTTTTCAAAAAGAACTTATTTTATTGACAAAAACTAAAGTCAAGGAAATCTTGAAGGTCAAAGAATAAAGTGAGAACTTTGTGCTTTGGTTCAATATAACATACACCACCCTGGACTCCAGGCAATCCCCACATGTGTTGAGGCCGTCTAACAGCCTCAAATATACAAGCACTCCCAGATGTTCGGATAACAACCAACCGTGCTCGGATAAGAAGTTATCCGAACACTTTCGCTCATCACCAGTCACCATGTAATGGAGTAGAACATTCTCATTTAATCCTTTGTGAAGATTATCTGTCAAACTATTATAAGAAATAATGTACAGTCAAGCATTTACATTAATTGTGTTCATTTATGTTGGGAACTTATTACTTTCCAAATCCTAATTAATTTTGATTAATTTCAATGGATTTTACACACACAGCAAGTAGGAGAGCAAAATGCTTAAGGAATGAAAATTGATATCTTCCATGTCCATAGGGAGTCAATGATGTAATATCTATCTATCTATCTATCTATCTATCTATCTATCTATCTATCTATCTATCTATCTATCATCTATCTATATATATCCTCTATCTATCCTCTATCTATCTACAGTATATATCTATCTATCCTTCTCTCTGTCATGTCTGACACAGTGGGGAAGTGCTCAGTACTGGAGTTGAATGTAACATTAATCCACAAATAAATTACAAGTTGAATGTGACCTTTCCTGCTGAATTGTATTTATTTTCTTTCCATATACTTCCCATCAGTCATTGTACTTTTATTATGTCAGAATCCAGACAGGAAATTCTTCACTCTCTGGAAACATCAGCTTGAACCTTTTTTAAAAAAAGATTTCAGTTCAAAATGAAGCCAAACATCGCGAAGCAAATCCCAAGAAGAAATAGTTCACGCTGAATATTTTTGCTATTTTTCTGTTTGAGCAATCTTTTGGTATAAACTCCTGAAATTCCCAAATTAGTTTCCACTTTATTGATTTATTTATCAGATTTCATTCCTTAAGCATTTTGCTCTCCTACTTGCTGTGTGTGTAAAATGTGATTATATTATAATGTATAAGAAGTTATTCCTAAAACACAATGTTATTATCAGAGTAGCTTCTCCATAACAAGGTGGACGTCCGATAACTTTCTCTCGAGCAGCTTTTTCTCCCATCTCTGTTTTGTGCCGTTCTTCTGCTACTCATCCGGCAAATGTAAAAAATAAACTTTGATACAATCTTATCAGGGCAGGAATCATCAGTGTAGAGACCCTCCACCTATCGAGAAGAAAAATTGTAACATTGAATGGTTTATTTAAAACATTTCCAAGAAAAATAGCAGAGGAACTCAACACGTCTAGTAGGAATGTGGCCGGAAGTATGGAAATCGCATACTTGACCTCCCCCTCTCGACGTTGGGACCAGACAATCCTTAGATTGTGATGTAAGGATTCACAAGTCTGCAGTCACGCAGAGTGATGGCAGAGTTAAGGCTGGATAACCACTTTATATGTTGCTGTCAATGCCTAACAGAGACATGCAATCCCGGTAGGGCAAAAGTTCTGGCACTTGTAGGTTTCCCCTCCAGGCGCCAATGGGTTTCAGTAACGGCCAAGCTCCTGCTGAAGGCTCATGTCACCACAAGCTTGGGACTTCTTTCAATCGCAGATCAATATTTGTACTCTATACTGCCAGTATTTAGCACAAGTGATCACATTTTGATTGCGACTGCATGCTCAATCAAGTCCGCATTGGGGACCAAAACAATTATACTGTAAAAGATTAAAGTAAAGTTCTCGAAAACGTTCAATAAAATTAGAAAAAAAAAGTTTCAGATCCCTCATTTGTCCATCCAAAAATAAAAAAAATGAGCATATTTGACATTGCCATGTAAAGGTTTGATCTATGACAATATGAAATGATTTATCCTAAATGTTAAAAGCCTTAAATAAAAAAAAATAAACAACAGAAATTCCATTTTTTAACAACAAAACTGCAATAAAAAGCAATCAAAATGTCATATTTGAGCCAAAATGGTTTCAATACAAACTACAACTATATGCAGAAAAAACAAGACCTCATACAGCTCCATCGATGTAAAAATAATAAAGTTATGGGCCAAGAAAAAAAATCTATATTTTTGTAATCAAATTTAGCCACTAAGATAATAAAAAAGCGATATACTGTTATTTTTGTATCACCATATTGTATTTACCTGAAGAAGTATATAGAATTTTTTTTTTTATTTACTGGACAATGAATGCCATAAAAAAAAAAAAATGGAGGATTTTTTGTTATAATTTCATCGTGCGTGGTATTTTTGTACCCATTTTTCTGTACATTATCTGGTAAAATAAACAGAGTAATTGAAAAGTACAATTCTGCATAAGCAAAAGTAAAAAAAAACTTTGTTTTTTTTTTGTTGTCTGGAGTTTACTCTGTATGTACCTTGCATATAAATGATGGCAGATGACTAGGATATGACATCGCTTACCGAACAGAGCAGTCTTCAGGATGAAGAAATAGTAACATAAGTTCAGCATTACAATACAGATTATGTTTGCACAGTTTATGGACATGCACTTTCTTCTTCATTCTCTTAATCGGAGGACTTTAACCCCTTCATGACCTTCGACATGTATTTACATCAAAAGTCATGTCCCGACCTTTGATTCGGGCTCAGACGCTGGGCCCACATCATTTCCCACACTTGATGGCTGGCGGTCATAAGAGATTGTGATTTTTGCTATACATAGCAGTGTTGAAGCCCTGCTGGGTATAGCATAAGTGAATCGGATCAATCCCAGCTTCATGTCTCCTAAGGAGAATATTGAAGTCGGTAAAAATTGTACAAAAAAGGTTTTTAAAAAAATATGAAAAAATACGAAACATACAAAAGTTTAAAGTTTTGCCCAATTGAAAATAAAACAATAAAAAATACACATATTGGTAGTTGCTTGGGGCATACAGTGCTCATTGAATAACAGTTCTGATCCCAGAGATTCCTCCTATTATACATTAATGGTGTTTATTCAGAAGTCAACACTTTTATCACTCTAGTTACATAATAGAGATAAGAGGGTGTTTGAACAAGCTCATGGCTCAAGCACAGTGACATCTATGATTAGAACTGCTCTGGAAACTGAGGATGATGGAGGCCTGGGGAATGTGTTTTTACAGGACTGATAAGAGCCCTGTTAAGAGAGGGAGGGGAGGATGGAGGTGAGCAGCTAACTGCTGTATATAAATCAATGGGCTAAGGAGAGCTGACTGGGATGTAAGGAGTCAACTCCTCTCCTGGAATGTCTACTGTGGACACTCTCCAGGTTCTGATGTCCAAGCTCTATGAAAATAAGCTGTACACTACGTAAGATCAAAGCTCTAATTGGTGAGGAATTACAGAAAATAGAAAAAGCAAGTCAATTGCAAACTTGCTTACTTTAATGATGTATAACTAACTTAAACTATTTAATAAGATGAGAATAACATTTTAAGGGCTTCATTAATTAAGTTTTTTAAAGGGGTTGTGTAATTCAACATGGTCATAGTCATAGGTACATTTTAGAACTACAGAAAACCAATTGAAATTATTTGGTTGAACTAGCTGGGGGCAATCATCAATATGATCATCTCCACATTGTTCTCTTTTGTAGGAGCTTGGTAATTGTTGGTACTGCTATTACCCAGAGGCTCCGACAATTCTTGGATTTACATCTGGTTCATATGTTAAATATTTTGGTCAGTACAGTGGCTCAGTGATTAGCTCTGTAGCCCCGCATTGATAGAGGCCTGGGTTCAAATCCCACCAAAGACAACATCAACATGGAGTTTGCATGTTCTTCTTGTGTTTCCGTGTGTCTCCTCTTGGGCTGTGGAAATTAATGGTGAGTAAAATAAATGTATACACTATTTATTGGCACCATTGACAGGGTTTTCTTTATAAATCACAGATTTATATTACATTTTAATGTTTAATGGTGGAAACGACATTGAAAAAAATAATGAATGCTGCTTCTAACCAATGCCAATACTTAGCAACTAATTTCTTTCTAAATTAGCTCAGGTTTTGAAGAGCTCTTCAAATCCAAGTTCATTTTTGAACACTCTGACATCTTAAAAAATATGTTTAAGGCTCTGGACTTTCTTCTCCAAGAAGTTTTCTTATATTATATTAAAACTTCAGCTAACAACATAAAAAGCTTACTTATTGAGTTTTCCTTTAAACTGGATTTTTAACAACTGAATTGGTCTAAAAGGTTACAAGCCGATCCAGCCAGCAGGTCACAGCATGTTCACTTTGTTCCTCGCTAGTGTTTTGTCTACTCCTGACTTTCTTTTTTGTCACTTTATATTTTATCACTTATTGAAAGAAGAAATGTGGAGAAATAGAACTGCTTCATATTGAGTATATAATTGCATTTCTTTCATATTACTCCAGACAAAAAGTGTTTGAAGGAGCCGGTATTCTAAAGTTTGACCATGTTTTTTCTTCAAGTGCACCCTGCAACTGCACACTAAAAATCATGGGTTAAGGCTCAGTTCCCATTGCTTATGGTAGCATATGTACAAATCAAACAAATGTCACTGGAAAATAATATAATTCATTAGTCATTGGCCACATTGCAAAATATCTTATGGTGACCTGCTCTACAGGAAAGTACAGTCCGTCATGTTTGTGTAGTCAGTAAAAGAAAGTTTTGTCAGCACAAAATTCCATCCCAACGTGGGCCAAAAGGGCTCTCTTCCAGCCTCCGACAGAACTGCAAAACAATGGTTATGTTGGGTGTATGCTCTGGTAGCTTTCCTGGCAAATATGCCCAAATTATTCCCTTCAGCTAATGTGAACATAGTCTAATCTCTCTAGTCTATTGTAATTTGTAAAAAAAACAGCTACATTTTATAGCTATCATCAAGGGAAGAAGTCAAATTATTTTTTGCCCAAATTTTAGGTGTCAACACCGTTCTCTAAACTACTCTTTGAGAAAGCAAACTATAAGAAGCGAAATGCGCGTCGGGGGTCTCTCTTTCTGGAACCAACCCAGTGTTCTGTTGCCTCCTTTCTTACTGGTAAGCGCCGTCTTTGTGCTTAATAGACTTTGTGGCTATGTTTACTGATTAACAGCAGCTCACTGCCATCACTTGTACTGGCCATGTACACCGGGGGTGTCCGCCTTTTTTGACTGTCCTTATGCACTTTTTATATGTATATGCACTATTTTTTGATACCGTGTTTATGAAATAAAATATTACTCTTTTAACCTACATACTCCCTTGTCCTCCGCTTATGGTTACCGTATGGAGTTGGTTTCCCTTTTTGATTTTGGGTCTTTTTGCACTATCTAGTGCTCACATTTCCCATGTTCTATCAATATGTTTCCTGGTTGTGTTATTAGATTAAACTACCACATGATTTCATCACCCCAGGTATCATTTTCATCAGTATAATGGCGTCTGCATGTATATATATATATATACACACTGCTCCAAAAAATAATGGGGACACTAATACCCCACATCCTAGATATCACTGAATGAAATATTCCAGTTGCAAATCTTTATTCATTACATAGTGGAATGTGTTGAGAACAATAAAACCTAATAATGATCAACATAAATCACAAATAATATCTCACTGAGGTCTGGAGTTTGAATGATGCTCAAAATCAAAGTGGAAAATGAAGTTACAGGCTAGCTCAACTGCAGTGGAAATGCCTCAAGACAAGGAAAGGATGCTCAATAGTGTGTGTGGCCTCCATGTGCCTGTATGACCTCCTTATAACACCTGGGCATGCTCCTGATGAGGTGGCGGATGGTCTCCTGAGGGATCTCCCAGACCTGGACTAAATCATCCGTCAACTCCTGGACAGTCCTTGGTGCAATGTGATGTTGGTGGATGGTGCGAGACATGATGTTCCATGATGTGTTCAATCAGATTCAGGTCTGCGGAACGGGTGGGTGGGCCAGTCCATAGCTTCAATGCCTTGATCTTGCAGGAACTGCTGACACACTCCAGCCACGTGAGGTCTGGCATTGTCCTGCATTAGAAGGAACCCAAGGCCAACTGCACCAGCATATGATCTCACAACGGGTCTGAGGATCTCATCTCAGTACCTAATGGCAGTCAGGCTACCTCTGGCGAGCACATGGAGGGCTGTGCGGCCCTCCAAAGAAAGGCCACCCCACACCATTAGTGACCCACTGCCAAACCGGTCATGCTGAGGGATGTTGCAGACAGCAGATTGCTCTCCAAGGCATCTCCAGACTCTGTCATGTCTGTCACACGTGCTTAGTGTGAACCTGCTTTCATCTGTGAAGAGCACAGGGCGCCAGTGGTGAATTTGCCAATCCTGGTGTTCTGTGGCAAATGCCATGCATCCTGCACAGTGTTGGGCTGTAAGCACTACCCCCATCTGTGGACGTCAGACATTCAGTCCATCCTCATGGAGTCGGTTTCTAACCATTTGTGCAGACACATGCATATGTGTGGCCTGCTGGAGGTCATTTTGCAGGGCTCTGGCAGTGCTCCTCCTGTTCCTCCTTGCACAAAAGCTGAGGTAGCGGTCCTGCTGATGGGTTGTTGCCCTCCTACGGCCCCCTCTACATCTCCTGGTGTACTGGCCTGTCTCCTGGTAGCACCTTCAGCCTCTGGACACTACGCTGACAGACACAGCAAACCTTCTTGCCACAGCTCGCATTGATGTGCCATCCTGGATGAGCTGCACTACCTGAGCCACTTGTGTGGGTTGTAGAGTCCGTCACATGCTACCACGAGTGTGAAAGCACAACCAACATTCCAAAGTGACCAAAACATCAGCCAAAAATCATTGATACTGAGATGTGGTCTGTGCTCCCCACCTGCAGAACCACTCCTTTATTGAGTGTGTCTTGATAATTGCCAATAATTTCCATCTGTTGTCTATTCCATTTGCACAACAGCATGTGAAATTAAAAACAATACAAGATTACACTGGCGCTGTCCTGTAGAACTATATGTGTAAGCTGCTGGCACCCTGGCAGGTGGGATGTGCGAACCTGCCAACAGGAAATATCCAAATAGAAAAACACACAGAGGGCTGCCGCGCTAAGAACACATGTAAACACATACACATATACCGGTGCCCACCTTCTCGTGTCCGCATCCGTGCCTGCACAGTCAGAAATCCTGGAGCGGCTCTGCTGGGTGTGTGCCCGAAGTGGCTGGTGGTGCGGATGGCTGAGCTAGGTCCGCAGGTAGGGAGCGTCCTCCCTTTACACCCCGTTTCCTACGGACAGGTGACGTCACCGCTAAGCCACGCCCCCAAACACCACGCTACTGCATGGCGGCGCCTTCGGCCGAGGCACACCGCCGGCTGCTACAGTAGGTGATTTTAGAGCTATCCGGGGTGTAAAGGGAGGACGCTCCCTACCTGCGGACCTAGCTCAGCCATCCGCACCACCAGCCACTTCGGGCACACACCCAGCAGAGCCGCTCCAGCATTTCTGACTGTGCAGGCACGGATGCGGACACAAGAAGGTGGGCACCAGTATATGTGTATGTGTTTACATGTGTTCTTAGCGCGGCAGCCCTCTGTGTGTTTTTCAGCATGTGAAATTAATTGTCAAACAGTGTTGCTTCCTAAGTGGATAATTTGATTTCACAAAAGTTTGATTTACTTGGAGTCATATTCTGTCGTTTAAGTGTTCCCACTATTTTTTTGAGCAGTGTACATATGTATATATACACTCACCGGCCACTTTATTAGGTACACCATGCTAGTAACGGGTTGGACCCCCTTTTGCCTTCAGAACTGCCTCAATTCTTCATGGCATAGATTCAACAAGGTGCTGGAAGCATTCCTCAGAGATTTTGGTCCATATTGACATGATGGCATCACACAGTTGCCGCAGATTTGTCGGCTGCACATCCCAAAGATGCTCCATACAAGGCAGGATGGATCCATGCTTTCATGTTGTTTACGCCAAATTCTGACCCTACCATCCGAATGTCGCAGCAGAAATCGAGACTCATCAGACCAAGCAACGTTTTTCCAATCTTCTACTGTCCAATTTCGATGAGCTTGTACAAATTGTAGCCTCAGTTTCCTGTTCTTAGCTGAAAGGAGTGGTACCCGGTGTGGTCTTCTGCTGCTGTAGCCCATCTGCCTCAAAGTTCGATGCACTGTGCGTTCAGAGATGCTCTTAGGCCTACCTTGGTTGTAACGGGTGGCGATTTGAGTCACTGTTGCCTTTCTATCAGCTCGAACCAGTCTGCCCATTCTCCTCTGACCTCTGGCATCAACAAGGTATTTCCGCCCACAGAACTGCCGCTCACTGGATTTTTTTTCTTTTTCGGACCATTCTCAGTAAACCCTAGAGATGGTTGTGCGTGAAAATCCCAGTAGATCAGCAGTTTCTGAAATACTCAGACCAGCCCTTCTGGCACCAACAACCATGCCACGTTCAAAGGCACTCAAATCACCTTTCTTCCCCATACTGATGCTCGGTTTGAACTGCAGGAGATTGTCTTGACCATGTCTAC
The DNA here is from genome assembly GCF_051348905.1 of Ranitomeya variabilis. Classification (NCBI taxonomy): domain Eukaryota; kingdom Metazoa; phylum Chordata; class Amphibia; order Anura; family Dendrobatidae; genus Ranitomeya; species Ranitomeya variabilis. The sequence continues at coordinate 39,705,174 of NC_135238.1, forward strand.
ATGCCTAAATGCACTGAGTTGCCGCCATGTGATTGGCTGATTAGAAATTAAGTGTTAACAAGAAGTTGGACAGGTGTACCTAATAAAGTGGCCAGTGAGTGTATATATATATATATATATATATATATATATATATATATATATATATATATATATATATATATATATATATACAGTTGTGCTCAAACGTTTACATATCCCTTTGGAATTTTTGCTTTCTTGGCCTTTTTTTTAGAGAATATGAATGATAGCGCCAAAGCTTTATCTCCACTCATGGTTAGCGGATAGGTGAAGCCATTTATTGTCAAACTACTGTGTTTTCTCTTTTTAAATCATAATGACAACCCAAAACATCAAAATGACCCTGTTCTAAAGTTTACATGCTCTGGTGATTTTTGCTTGATAACATGCACAGAAGTTGACACAAATGGGTTTGAATGGCTACTAAAGGTAACATCCTCACCTGTGACTTGTTTGCTTGTAATCAGTGTGTGTGTGCATAAAAGCTGAGTAAGTTTCTGGGATCCAGACAGACTCTTCCATCTTTCATCCAGCCACTGACGTTTCTGGATTGTGAGTCATGGGGAAAGCAAAAGAATTGTCAACGGATCTATGGGAAAAGATAGTTGAACTGTATAAAACAGTAAAGGGATGCAAAAAGATATCTAAGGAATTCATAATGCCAGTCAGCAGAGTTCAAACTGTGATTAACAAATGGAAAATCAGGGGCTCTGTAAAATCAAAACCACGGTCAGGTATGCCAGAAAAAATGTCATCCACAACTGCCAGGAAAATTGTTCGGGACGCAAAGAAAAACCCACAAGTAACATCAACTGAAATACAGAACTCTCTGAAAACTAGCGGTGTGGTTGTTTCAAGATGCACAATAAGGAGGCACTTGAAGAGAAATGGGCTGCATGGTCGAGTCACCAGAAGAAAGCCATTACTGCACAAATGCCACAAAATATCTCGCCTACAATATGCAAAACAGCACAGCGACAAGCCTCAAAACTTCTGGAACAAGGTAATTTGGAGGGATGAGACCAAAATTAAACCAGAAACATTACATTTGGAGAGAGGTCAACAAGGCCTATGATGAAAGGAACACCATTCCTACTGTAAAGCACGGAGGTGGATCGCTGATGTTTTGGGGATGTGTAAGCTACAAAGGCACAGGATACTTGGTCAAAGTTGAAGGAAAGATAAATGCAGCACATTATCAGCAAATACTGGAGGCAGTTTTTCACTCATCAGCCCAGAAGCTGCGCATGGGACGTACTTGGATGTTCCAACATGACAATGATCCAAAACACAAGGCCAATTCGACCTGTCATTGGCTACAGCAGATCAAAGTGAAGGTTCTGGAGTGGCCATCTCAATCTCCTGACCTCAATTTCATTGAGCCACTCTGGGGAGATCTCAAGAGCGCAGTTCATGCTAGACAGCCCAGGAATTTCCAGGAACTGGAGGCTTTTTGCCAAGAAGAGTGGGCAGCTTTACCATCTGAGAAAATAAAGAACCTCATCCACAACTACCGCAAAAGACTTCAAGCTGCCATTGATGTTAGAGGGGGCAATACACGGTATTAAGAAATGGGGTATGTGCACTTTTGATCAGGGTCATTTGGATTTTTTGGGTTGTCATTATGATTTAAAAAGAGAAAACACAGTAGATTCACAATAAATGGCTTCACCCAACCATTAACCATGAGTGGAGAACAGGTTTTGGTGTTATCATTCATATTCTCTGAAAAAAGGCCAAGAAAGCAAAAATTCTGTCGGGGGATTTTAAACTTTTGAGGACAACTGTATACACTGTTAGGTTCCTTTTCAATAAAAACCACAGTATGATGGGTTTTCCCATTAAGAAGCACTCACTATACAGCACAGAACTTACTCATTTTCTAAAAAAAAACCTCTTCATGATTAAAATCAGTTTTTAAGATCCCTTGTCCTATGACATTAGCCATGGTCTGCATATCTTATGCAGGAGACAATAATTGCAGCGTGTCTTTATTTCAAAGGATTTTATTCTTGCTTTATTAAGTTTGTTGCTGAAAATACAAGAAACACAGATGTGATCACGCCTAATCAGTAATGGAATAGCTTCAGACAATTGAACATTTATTAATGCTTTCCCCAGTGGCACTAGACCCAGCCAAATAAATGGATTCAGCAGTACATTTTCTACACAAGTTGTGGCGGACAGGAAGAATAACAGGTTTCCAATCCTCTTCTCGGTTTGTTTTGCCAGGACAAATGCGATGTCCAAGAAATTCTGCTGGAAGGAACTAAAATATGTCTTTATGTTATAATTCTGCCTTTTTTCATTGGTCGACTGAAAGCAATATCATAAAGGCATTGCTGGTAAACAGGTACGGAGGGGCGAAACAAATTTGGCTAGGAAGAGAGCAATATAAATGTTGGCCCTGCAAATGTTAAATTAAACATAATTGATTTGTTCTCGCTGCTAATGAGGTAATATATCTGTTCTACCTGCGTAATGAAACGTTTTTTAGAGTATTTCAAAGTGGATTAAAAGGAACAATAGCACTTAAAAAATTGATTAACCTTGTAACTACTGATTCTGAGTTATAGCCTGTATTATAGTCCATAGCTGCATTTATAATTCTGCAGACTTCAGAGCTGAAATCTCCCAGCCCGCAATATTGTCACTGGATGCACTATGGTAATCTGCAACTCTACTTTTTAACAAGCATTGTACAGTAATCTGATGTCAAATGCGTGTCATGTCCTCCTGGGAGATGTGGGATTAGAAGATCACATATCTTCCATTTAGTCTGTGTTCATGTCCCATATTAAATGGATTTGGTTTCTTTTGGTGCTGAAGAGGTTAACAACCCTTTCTATGCCAGCCAGAAACATGCAGCTCCATTTCAGCTGCTTCTGACCTGGTCATTACCTCTCCCTATAAACGTGTCCATATTTTCTTGTCTTTGCCAGTGAATGCTTTGCTTCCCAGCTTCTTGGAGATGCTGTGCTGAATTGGAGATCGTTGTTGCTACTGGAGATTGTTGCATGCTGTTTTTGGGTGTATGCTTTCCACATTTTCTCATTCCCATTTGGCTGATATATTCCTATCCTTCCCTTTATACCTCTCTACCTTTAGTGAGTGTTTGTATGTTTGTTGCTTTCTGTTACCCCTTTCTATCTTATGTGTTGATGCACTAGCATTCCTGTCGTGGGCCTCCTGGGAGACGGAGAGGGGACATTTAAGGGAATAACAGGAGATCAGTAAGGTCAGAGACTCAGGCCTCTCTACCTTCAAGAGTACCCCAGGGACAGGGATAGTTAGTGTCCCAGTTCCAGTGTCAGTTTGAGGCCCCCCTTTCTTACCAAAAGTCCATGATAGTGTGCCATCTGATGTAAGGAAGCTAAGTGTATCACTGTATTCTAGAATATTAGAAGAGGGTTCCTTCCTTCGCATATGTCAGCAGTGTCCAGACCATCCTGATGGAAAAATTCTATGCACACCCAGTTTCTATGGCGGATATGATAAAATTCTGGTTTTGGGAAGACTTCCAATGGTAATACTGATCCCGCCGGACATAAAATTGACTCCATAAGAAAATATGGGATTAGTTTTATAATTATTTTCCCTCTAGCTTTTTTACACTAGCCAGAGTGAAAAAGAACAAACACACATAATGTGAATTGGCCCTAAGATTTTAGGGTCTTCTTGACAAAAAAAATTGTTAACTGTTTTCAAAATCTTGAATGCAGCACTTGATATTAACTTTAAGGTAGGTATTGTTACTTACCTGTGTTGGCTCCGGGGCCGGGCCCTGCTCCATTCACCCAGGGCCTCCACACATTGATGTGGTCCATGCCAGGTTCACAAGTTGCCCAGAGAACTCCAGTGACAGCCTCACCCAAGCCTTTTAAGGCTGACTCAGGCATCAATGTGTGTCTGAGACCACGTGCACATGTTCAGCATTTGGTGAGTTTTTTACCTCAGTATCTGTAAGCCAAAACCAGGAGTGAACAATCAGAGGAAAAGTATAATAGAAACACCTCACCAATTCTGTATTTATCACCCACTCCTGGTTTTGGCTTACTAATACTGATGCAAAAAAAAAATATTTCCAAATACTCAAGATGTGCAGAGTCTATGTGTTTAGAAATCTTTGTATCCTGTTATCATGTGTCTTGGTGCTTATTTCACTATTAGTGAATCACTAACCAAACCTCTCTCCTGAGTCATCTCTGCAAACTCCTATTTTTTCTTCAATCTGCATTTACTTCCTGGCAAAGACCTGCTGCAAATCCTTCCTTTTCTCTAAGCATAACAAACTCTTCACTGGAGCTGTTCACATTATTAACACTGCCTCAGCAAACTGTATGTACTCTACAAGCTAGTTTGCCTGTTCATCACTGCTGTCAACAAATATCCATTTGTTTACCGTTTAACCATTTGTATGCTGTAGGCATTATGGATGGAGATGAGCAGATCTGGCAAAATGTGAATTTATAAAATTTTTCTAGGAAATGTAGTTCATAGCATAGTTATTCTATGCAAATTGAATGTTCTTGATTATGCACAAGGGTCTCTCTAGACTTCAGAGCATAATAAATGTCATATATATATATATATATATATATAAATATATATATATATTTTAAAAAATTACCTACCAACTCATCAGTTCAGCCTCTTCACTGCTCTATGCCTGTGGTGCGGTCATCGGAGCAGCCTACTTTTCTCCCATATCAAGTATCGTCCGCTCTGTTAACTCCAGGCTGGAACTTCTAGCCACAAAGGTGACTGCATGGTGCACATCATGACTTTACAGACTTGTAAAGCGCAGTGATCTCTGAGGTCTAGCCACATCCAGAAGTCCCAACCTAGAGTGAACAATCAGCGCTGCTCACTGCCCGGTCCTATTCTTTCCACAGTTGCATCTTTGACTTGTTCTCTCTAGGCCAGGACTTCCAGCTGTGACCAGGCCTCAGAGGTCTCTGTGTGTAGCACATCCGGGACGTTGCAATGACATACATGGACTTTTAGTGGCCAGAAGAGAACTGGCTGGGAGATGTGGCTCAAGACAGTTGACAGAGGTAGCTTTGAGGACTGGACAGTGGGCAAGAAGCAGTGCAGATGCCATACATATGAGTGAGTATTTTTAAACCTTTGCCAACGGTCTATGGATCAGCAAAATAGCAAGCAGTGAATTTACAATACATGCGTATTTTTGAAAATGCTTAATTTTTGTATATTCAAATATACTTAACTTCCATAAATTCATGCTACAAAAGCTGCTGCAAGTCCTAGACTAACTATATATCTTCAGTCCCTGTATACGTCTATACCTCTGGCCAGGACCGGACTGGACATCCTGGCAAATGCCAGAAGGGCCTGTCTGGTCGTGGGCCACCTTGTCTGCTACATTGTTATCAGAATCGGTGTTCTCAAGACACCCATATTGTTAAGAGTTGTGACTGAGGTATCATTACTAGTGTTGAGCATTCCGATACTGCAAATATCGGGTATCGGCCGATATTCGCTGTATCGGAATTCCGATACCGAGTTCCGATATTTCTGCGATATCGGAAATCGGAATCGGAAGTCCCCACAGTGCAAAAAGCACTATAATGGAGCGTGGGTGGTGCGTGGGCGGAGACTGCGTGTCTCTGTGCGGGCGGGGTCTGTGCGAGTGTGCGTGCCTGCCGGGGAGTCTGTGCGGCCTCTCCGGGGTTTGTACGGCCTCCCGGGGGGTCTGTGCGGCCTCTATGGGGTCTGTACGGCCTGCCGGAGGGTCTGTGCGGCCTCTCCGGGGTCTGTATGGCCTGCTGGGGGGTCTGTGCGGCCTCTCCGGGGTCTGTACGGCCTGCCGGGGGGTCTGTGCAGCCTCTCCTGGGTCTGTACGACCTGCCGGGGGGTCTGTACGGCCTGCCGGGGTGTCTGTGTGGACTGCCGGGGGTCTTTGTGTCTGTTCTGACAGTGATTGACACATTAGCCAATGATGGGACAGTAGTAGTCCCATCATCTGGCTAATGTGTTGAATGTAAAAAAAAAAAAAATACTCCATACATGCTACACACATACATACATGCTACATACATGCTACATACATACATACATGCTACATACATACATACATGCTACATACATACATGATACATACATGCTACATACAACATACATACATGCTACATACATACTACATATGTGCTACATACATACTATATACATACATACATCCATGCTACATACATGCTACATACATACATGCTACATACATACATGCTACATACATGCTACATACCTACATGCTACATACATACATACCACATACATACATACCACGTACATACATACCACATACATACATACCACATACATACTACATACATACATACTACATACATGCTACATACATACATACTACATACATGCTACATACATACATACTACATACATGCTACATACTACATACATACATGCTACATACATACTACATGCTACATACATGCTACATACTACATACATACTACATACATACATGCTTTATACATGCTACATACTACATACATACTACATACATACATGCTACATACATACTACATGCTACATACATGCTACATACATGCTACATACTACATACATATTACATACATGCTACATGCATGCTACATACATGCTACATACATACATACTACATACATGCTACATACATACTGCATACATACATACTACATACATGCTACATACATACATACTACATACATCCATACATACTACATACATGCTACTTACATGCTACATACATACATACATACATGCTACATACATACTACATACATACATCCATACATACTACATACATGCTACATACATCCATACATACTACATACATACATGCTACATACATACTACATGCTACATACATGCTACATACTACATACATATTACATACATGCTACATGCATGCTACATACATGCTACATACATACATACTACATACATGCTACATACATACTGCATACATACATACATACTACATACATGCTACATACATACTACATACATCCATACATACTACATACATGCTACTTACATGCTACATACATACATACATGCTACATACATACTGCATACATACATACTACATACATGCTACATACATACATACTACATACATCCATACATACTACATACATGCTACTTACATGCTACATACATACATACATACATGCTACATACATACTGCATACATACATCCATACATACTACATACATGCTACATACATACTACATGTATACATACTGAATACATACATACATACAATACATACATATAGACATACAGTACATTAAACATAGATTACATACTCACCATTACTTGTCACTTTGCTCCCCGAAGCCAGTGTCATCTGTAAAAAATATGAAAAAAATAAAAAAACAATATACTCCCTGTCCTCAGAAATCCACGAGTGTCCCACGACGATCTCCCATGGAGAGCAGCAGCAACAGCTGTTGCAACCGCTCTCCAGGGGCCCCAGGAACACAATGTCGGGAGGAAGGTATCCTTCCGCCACTGTATTCCTCCGCCGCTGTAAAAAAAAGTCTAGAGAGGGGCCATGGATATTGCCCCCCCCGGCTACAAATACCAGTCTGCAGCCTCCCAGGAAATGGCGCATCTGTAAGATGCGCCAATTCCGGCACTTAGCCCCTCTCTTCCCACTCCCGTGTAGCGGTGGGATATGGGGTATTAAGGGTTAATGTCACCTTGCTATCGTAAGGTTGACATTAAGCCGGGTTAATAATGGAGAGGCGTCAATAAGACGCCTATCCGTTAAACCAATAGTAAGAAAAGGGTTAATAAAACACACACACATTAGGAAAAAGTATTTTAACCCCTTCATGACCCAGCCTATTTTGGCCTTAATGACCTTGCCGTTTTTTGCAATTCTGACCAGTGTCCCTTTATGAGGTAATAACTCAGGAACGCTTCAACGGATCCTAGCGATTCTGAGATTGTTTTTTCGTGACATATTGGGCTTCATGTTAGTGGTAAATTTAGGTCGATAATTTCTGAGTTTATTTGTGAAAAAAACGGAAATTTGGCGAAAATTTTGAAAATTTCGCAATTTTCACATTTTGAATTTTTATTCTGTTAAACCAGAGAGTTATGTGATACAAAATAGTTAATAAATAACATTTCCCACATGTCTACTTTACATCAGCACAATTTTGGAAACAAATTTTTTTTTTGCTAGGAAGTTATAAGGGTTAAAATTTGACCAGTGATTTCTCATTTTTACAACAAAATTTACAAAACCATTTTTTTTAGGGACCACCTCACATTTGAAGTCAGTTTGAGGGTTCTATATGGCTGAAAATACCCCAAAGTGACACCATTCTAAAAACTGCACCCCTCAAGGTGCTCAAAACCACATTCAAGAAGTTTATTAACCCTTCAGGTGTTTCACAGCAGCAGAAGCAACATGGAAGGAAAAAATGAACATTTAACTTTTTAGTCACAAAAATGATCTTTTAGCAACATTTTTTTTATTTTCCCAAGGGTAAAAGGAAAAACTGGACCACGAACGATGTTGTCCAATTTGTCCTGAGTACGCTGATACCTCATATGTGGGGGTAAACCACTGTTTGGGCATACGGCAGGGCTTGGAAGGAAAGGAGCGCCATTTGACTTTTTGAATGAAAAATTGGCTCCAATCTTTAGCGGACACCATGTCGCGTTTGGAGAGCCCCCGTGTGCCTAAACATTGGAGCTCCCCCACAAGTGACCCCATTTTGGAAACTAGACCCCCCAAGGAACTTATCTAGAAGCATAGTGAGCACTTTAAACCCCCAGGTGCTTCACAAATTGATCCGTAAAAATTAAACAGTACTTTTTTTTCACAAAAAAATTATTTTAGCCTCAATTTTTTCATTTTCACATGGGCAACAGGATAAAATGGATCCTAAAATTTGTTGGACAATTTCTCCTGAGTACACTGATACCTCACATGTGGGGGTAAACCACTGTTTGGGCACATGGTAAGGCTCGGAAGGGAAGGAGCGCCATTTGACTTTTTGAATGAAAAATGATCTCCATCGCTAGCAGAGACCATGTCACGTTTGGAGAGCCCCCGTGTGCCTAAACATTGGAGCGCTCCCACAAGTGACCCCATTTTGGAAAGTAGACCCCCCAAGGAACTTATCTAGAAGCATAGTGAGCACTTTAAACTCTCAGGTGCTTCACAAATTGATCCGTAAAAATTAAAAAGTACTTTTTTTTCACACAAAATTTCTTTTAGCCTCAATTTTTTCATTTTCACATGGGCAACAGGATAAAATGGATCCTAAAATTTGTTGGGCAATTTCTGCTGAGTATGTTGATACCTCATATGTGGGGGTAAACCACTGTTTGGGTGCACGGCAAGGCTCGGAAGGGGAGGCGTGCCATTTGACTTTTTGAATGGAAAATTAGCTCCAATCGTTAGCGAACACCATGTCGCGTTTGGAGAGCCCCTGTGTGCCTAAACATTGGAGCTCCCCTACACGTGACCCCATTTTGGAAACTAGACCCCCCAAGGAACTTATCTAGATGCATAGTGAGCACTTATAACCCCCAGGTGCTTCACAGAAGTTTATAACGCAGAGCCGTGAAAATAAAAAAATAATTTTTCTTTCCTCAAAAATGAGTTTTAGCCCAGGATTTTTTAATTTTCCAAGGGTAATAGGAGAAATTGGACCCCAAATGTTGTTGTCCAGTTTGTCCTGAGTACGATGATACCCCATATGTGGGGGTAAACCACTGTTTGGGCACACGGCAGGGCTCGGAAGGGAAGGCACGCCATTTGGCTTTTTGAATGGAAAATTAGCTCCAATCATTAGCGGACACCATGTCACGTTTGGAGAGCCCCTGTGTGCCTAAACATTGGAGCTCCCTAACAAGTGACCCCATTTTGGAAACTAGACCTCCCAAGGAACTAATCTAGATGTGTGGTGAGCACTTTGAACCCCCAAGTGCTTCGCAGAAGTTTATAACGCAGAGCCGTGAAAATAAAAAATCATTTTTCTTTCCTCAAAAAAGATGTTTTAGCAAGCAATTTTTTATTTTCACAAGGGTAACAGGAGAAATTGGGCCCCAATGTTTGTTGCCCAGTTTGTTGTGAGTACAGTGATACCCCATATGTGGGGGTAAACCACTGTTTGGGCGCACGTCAGGGCTCGGAAGGGAAGTAGTGACATTTGAAATGCAGACTTTGATGGAATGGTCTGCGGGCGTCACGTTGCATTTGCAGAGCCCCTGATGTGCCTAAACAGTAGAAACACCCCACAAGTGACCCCATTTTGGAAACTAGACCCCCCAAGGAACTTATCTAGATGTGTGATGAGCACATTCAACCCCCAAGTGCTTCACAGAAGTTTACAACGCAGAGCCGTGAAAATAAAAAATCATTTTTCTTTCCTCAAAAAAGATGTTTTAGCAAGCAATTTTTTATTTTCACAAGGGTAACAGGAGAAATTGGGCCCCAATGTTTGTTGCCCAGTTTGTTGTGAGTACAGTGATACCCCATATGTGGGGGTAAACCACTGTTTGGGCGCACGTCAGGGCTCGGAAGGGAAGTAGTGACATTTGAAATGCAGACTTTGATGGAATGGTCTGCGGGCGTCACGTTGCATTTGCAGAGCCCCTGATGTGCCTAAACAGTAGAAACACCCCACAAGTGACCCCATTTTGGAAACTAGACCCCCCAAGGAACTTATCTAGATGTGTGATGAGCACGTTCAACCTCCAAGTGCTTCACAGAAGTTTACAACGCAGAGCCGTGAAAATAAAAAATAATTCTTCTTTCCTCAAAAATTATGTCTTAGCAAGTAATTTTTTATTTTTGCAAGGGTAACAGGAGAAATTGGACCCCAACAGTTGTTGCCCAGTTTGTCCTGAGTACGCTGGTACCCCAAATGTGGGGGTAAACCACTGTTTGGGCACACGTCGGGGCTTGGAAGGGAGGGAGCACCATTTGACTTTTTGAATGCAAGATTGGCTGGAATCAATGGTGGCGCCATGTTGCGTTTGGAGACCCCTGATGTGCCCTAACAGTGGAAACCCCTCATTTCTAACTTCAACACTAACCCCAACACACCCCTAATCCTAATCCCAACTGTAGCCATAACCCTAATCACAACCCTAACCCCAACACACCCCTAACCACAACCCTAACCCCAACACACCCGTAACCCTAATTCCAACCCTAGCCCTAATTCCAACCCTAACCCTAAGGCTATGTGCCCACGTAGCGGATTCGTGTGAGATTTTTCCGCACGACTTTTGAAAAATCTGCAAGTAAAAGGCACTGCGTTTTACCTGCGGATTTACAGCAGATTTCCAGTGTTTTTTTGTGCGGATTTCACCTGCGGATTCCTATTGAGGAACAGGTGTAAAACGCTGCGGAATCCGCACAAAGAATTGACATGCTGTGGAAAATACAACGCAGCGTTTCTGCACGGAATTTTCCGCACCATGGGCACAGCGGATTTGGTTTTCCATAGGTGTACACGGTACTGTAAACCTGATGGAAAACTGCTACGAATTCGCAGCGGCCAATCCGCTGCAGATCCGCGGCCGATCTGCTGCGGATCCGCGGCCGATCCGCTGCGGATCCGCGGCCGATCCGCTGCGGATCCGCGGCCGATCCGCTGCGGATCCGCGGCCGATCCGCTGCGGATCCGCGGCCGATCCGCTGCGGATCCGCTGCCAAATCCGCACATGCCATAACCCTAACCCTACCCGTAACCCTAACCCTAGTTCTAACCCTAACCCTAGTTCTAACCCTAACCACAGTGGGAAAAAAAAAATAAATATATTTTCTTTATTTTATTATTGTCCCTATCTATGGGGGTGATAAAGGGGGGGGTTTATTTATTATTTTTTTTATTTTGATCGCTGTGGTAGAACCTACCACAGCGATCAAAATGTACCTGTAAGGAATCTGCCGGCCGGCGGGCGTACTGAGCATGCGCCCGCCATTTTGGAAGATGGCGGCGCCCAGCGAGGAGACAGCCGGACACCGGGAGGATCGGTAAGTATGAAGGGGTGGTGGGGGGGTGGATCTGAGCACAGGGGGGGTGATCGGAGGACGGGGGGAGCGGACAGCAGGACGGGGGAGCGGGCAGGAGCACGGGGCAGCGGAGCACAGGACGGAGGGGACCGGACCCCATAACGGAGCGGTGGGGGGGCGATCGGTGGGGTGGGGGGTGGTCACTTCAGGTTTTCCAGCCATGGCCGATGATATTGCAGCATCGGCCATGGCTGGATTGTAATATTTCACCTGTTTTTTAGGTGAAATATTACAAATCGCTCTGATTGGCAGTTTCACTTTCAACAGCCAATCAGAGCGATCGTAGCCACGGGGGGGTGAAGCCACCCCCCCTGGGCTGAAGCACCACTCCCCCTCTCCCTGCAGATCGGGTAAAATAGGAGTTAACCCCTTCACCCGATCTGCAGGGACGCGATCATTCCATGACGCCACATAGGCATCATGGGTCGGATTGGCACGGGTTTTCATGACGCCTATGTGGCGTCATGGGTCGGGAAGGGGTTAATATTCTTCATTTCACCATACTTACCATACTTCAGCACCTGCAAAAAACGTAAAATAATAAACCGTATACTACCTGTCCGCCGTAGTCCAATTAATAACGAGTGTCCCACGACGATCTCCCCTATAGAACAGTGACATCGGGTGATGTCACTGCTCTATAGGACTCTCAGTGACACACTGACAGGAGACAATGGCTCCTGCAGTGCATCACTGAGGTTACTATAGGTCACTTTATGGCAATTGCTGCCTGGGAAAATTTGTCAGCCAGCAATGCCATAAAGTGAGACTAGTGACTTTTTTTTTACAGCGGCGGAGGAATACAGTGGCAGAAGGATACCTTCCTCCCGTCATTGTGTTCCTGGGGCCCCTGGAGAGCGGTTGCAACAGCTGTTGCTGCTGCTCTTCACGGGAGATCGTCGTGGGACACTCGTGGATTTCTGCGGACAGGGAGTATATTGTTTTTTTATTTTTTTCATATTTTTTACAGATGACACTGGCTTCGGGTATCAAAATGACAAGTAATGGTGAGTATGTAATCTATATGTTTAATGTACTGTATGTCTGTATGTATGTATGTAGTATGTATGCACGTAGTATGTATGTAGCATGTATGTAGTATGTATGGATGTATGTAGTATGTATGTATGTATGTAGCATGTATGTAGTATGTATGGATGTATGTATGCAGTATGTATGTAGCATGTATGTATGTAGCATGTATGTAGTATGTAGCATGTATGTAGTATGTAGCATGTATGTATGTAGTATGTATGTATGTATGTAGCATGTATGTATGTAGCAGGTAGCATGTATGTAGCATGTATGTATGTATGTAGCATGTATGTAGCAGGTATGTATGTAGTATATAGCATGTATGTATGTAGAATGTATGTATGTAGCATGTATGTAGCATGTATGTATGTAGTATGTAGCATGTATGTATGTAGAATGTATGTATGTAGCATGTATGTAGTATGTAGCATGTATGTATGTAGCATGTATGTATGTATGTAGCATGTATGTATGTAGCAGGTAGCATGTATGTAGCATGTATGTATGTATGTAGCATGTATGTAGCATGTAAGTATGTAGTATATAGCATGTATGTATGTAGAATGTATGTATGTAGCATGTATGTATGTAGTATGTAGCATGTATGTATGTAGAATGTATGTATGTAGCATGTATGTAGTATGTAGCATGTATGTATGTAGCATGTATGTATGTATGTAGCATGTATGTATGTAGCATGTATGTATGTATGTAGCAGGTAGCATGTATGTAGCATGTATGTATGTATGTAGCATGTATGTAGCATGTATGTATGTAGTATATAGCATGTATGTATGTAGAATGTATGGATGTAGCATGTATGTAGCATGTATGTATGTAGTATGTAGCATGTATGTATGTATGTATGTAGAATGTATGTATGTAGCATGTATGTAGTATGTAGCATGTATGTATGTAGCATGTATGTATGTATGTAGCATGTATGTATGTAGCAGGTAGCATGTATGTAGCATGTATGTATGTAGCATGTATGTAGCATGTAAGTATGTAGTATATAGCATGTATGTATGTAGAATGTATGTATGTAGCATGTATGTAGCATGTATGTATGTAGTATGTAGCATGTATGTAGTATGTAGCATGTATGTATGTAGCATGTATGTATGTATGTAGCATGTATGTATGCAGCATGTATGTATGTATGTAGTATGTATGTATGTATGTAGCATGTATGTAGCATGTATGTATGTAGCATGTATGTATGTATGTAGAATGTATGTATGTAGCATGTATGTATGTAGCATGTATGTATGTAGCATGTATGGAGTTTTTTTTTTCATTCAACACATAAGCCGGATGATGGGACTACTACTGTCCCATCATTGGCTAATGTGTCAATCACTGTTAGTGTAGCAGGCATAGCCCGATGGGACTACAAGTCGGATGATGCCCGCACTGAGACCCCCGCATGCCGCACTGAGACCCCCCCACCACAGAGACACCCCCCACGCCGCAGAGACAGCCCCCACACTGCAGAGACACCCCCCACACCACAGAGACCCCCCACGCTGCAGAGACCCCCCATGCCGCAGAGACCCCCCCACGCCACAGAGAACCCCAGCACGCCGCAGAGACACCCCCCACACTGCAGAGACACCCTCCCCCTCACCGCATAGAGACCCCCCACGCCGCAGAGACCCCCCCACGCCGCATCGAGCCCCGGCACGCCGCATAGAGCCTGGGCAGCCCGGATACAGCGCCGCATAGAATTAGATCCCTGGCAGGCCTGCACAGACCCCGCCCGCACACACAGACACTCACAGTCACCGCCCACGCACCGCCCACACTCTTCCCCCCTCCAGAGCAGCATATAGAAGGACAGAAAGGGCTGATTTACGTTCCGATATTTGTGTCCCATTCACTTGTATTGGTATCGGGTATCAGTATCGGCGATATCCGATATTTTTTGGATATCGGCCGATCCAATCCGATACCGATACTTTTGAATATCGGAAGGTATCGCTCAACACTAATCATTACAAATATTGGTCTTGTAGTAAATCTTCCTTTCCTCCATCCAGGGTAATATTAGTAATATATCCCATCTGGTGTTTGGGAACGGGGATAACATGGGCCTGTGTGATTTCAAATGCCAGGACTGAATTTCAGCCCCAGTCCGTACCTGCTTCTGGCACTGGGTCTTCTGGTGTTTCCTGCTCTGCTTATCTGCTGTCCTTGTCCTTGCCATTCCAAAGGTTATCCAGAAAGTCCTTCCTGCTGTACCTTCGCTTTTGGTCCATGTTGTCATCCCTAACCTGAGGCTATTTTTGGGGACTTGTGACAGAATGAAAAAAAATAAAGTCATTGGAGTGCTACTTTAAGTATCGGACTTCTGACAGGGTATGGGAATGATTATAATGGGTATTATTTACACATTTTTTTATAACGGTAAAAAACCCCACAAATTTATAGCATACAATTTGAGAAATCCAAAATTCATGCTGCAGGCAAGCTTTGGATATGATCTTTACTGGTTGATTGATAGGAAGGATCTGACCCATATATTCTATGACATCCTTAGTCCTAACATGCCGCCAATTAAAATATAACCCCTGTTTTGTCCAGAAGCTGCGGTTTTGCCTTTAAACAAAGGCAACAAACGTGATTAATCTTCCCTTGCCTTCACTGCTCTTTACACCGTGTAAAAAAAACATTTTTTTATTTTCTTGCTTTTTTTTTTTTTGCTGGAAATGCTGCCATGAGATGACACGTAAAAGGTCAAGACAAACTATTTTACTGTTTATATGTCTTTTTATTCCTAAAAACATGGGTTTGAGTTTTCTCCTCTGTTCCATTTGTTTAGTTGCTATAAAATGATCTGTCTTGTGAATTACTCTTTTCTTTTCCCCTAAGACTTCATAAGAAGGTGTGTGTTTAAGCTAATCTATTTCACTGTCATTTACTATAATCTTTTTGCTAGACAGTTTCATGATTCATTCGTAGCTTTTTCACCAACCCATTCCCAAGTGTTGGGTGTTTTAGACATTCTTAGCGTAGGCTGCTCCCTGAATGCAATAATATTTCTTTTAAGGGATCATCATATTGAGATAGAATGATGTAGGAATAGTCACAAGTAGTATAACACTTCTATAGAGAGTAGTGATAGATGCCTATCACACTCATATATTAGAACCATCTATTTTACGTTGTTTTACGTATATTATTACATCCATGAAAATTAAGTATCAACCAAATATGATTTTGATTTACGGTAAGTGTTTTTCATTAGTGCACACTCAGTACAAATAATATGCTGTGGTATACAGGATCGAAATTAAGCATACATTAATATTTCATCAGCATCTCCAAATAGTATATTATATATGAAGATTTTTTTTCTAGTCTTCTTTTGTATTTTTGCTTTTAGAACCACAGGATCATATTTTTTCTTAACACCAGTGAAGACCAGATCTTTTGAAATCCAAGTTTTCCAGGTTTTCTGAATTTTCCCAAAAATTAAATTGCCGTTGAAACAGAGAGTTAACTTCCTGGTGCTTTTACTGCAGTATATCTGAGATCAATCAATTCATAGTCACACTGCGTGACTATGCAGCTACAGCACTTCCCTATAATACTTGAACCGAGCAGTATTCACATATTACCATTGCCATTTTCAGTCTACTAGAGCACTAAAAGTCATAAACCACAACCACATTAGGCCTTTTTTCATATATATACCTATGTGAAATGAGCTGTGACCTCCTACCCCTACAATGTAAAAGTATAAAATAATGCTCTATGGCCGTTCCACACCTTTTATACTACTTGTGATAGTCCCCGTGATTGAGTGTGATAGATCATGTGATTTCATAGCTTCATGACATTCAAGGGAAGCCTGCACAGCCACATCTGATGCCATTTGTCCACCCTCTCAGACTTCAGCAGTGTGTGAAATGGTGATGCGCATTTATTTTATTTTTTTGGCAGATTCAGTCAATGTCATGCTGATTGACAGCTTAACTCCTGGGAGCCAGCTATCAACCGGTATGAAATCAGCTGTCATGCCCCATCAACAGAGCAGCCAGGAAGGAGAATAGCTACTCTGTTTACATGCGGCAGCTTAATCACTGGCAGGAGCAGTCAGTGACCACTCTGTCCCGGCACCGAGTAGAACAGGCAGGTAGTTGTCTATATTAGCTACTACTTGTGTGTTAGTTTTTAGGCTCATAGTAAAAAAATAAAATAATCCTAGACAACACCTTTAATAGAAGGAGTTAAAAATAATTATACTCACCTAGCCCATCGCCTGCTATGGCAGTTCCCAAGAGGGTCCTTATTTGGCATGGTCCCTTTGGCTTCAGTCTTCTATTCCAACTTCATCATTTGGCACCTCTGGGGCCAACTAGGCCTCAAGTAACATCATGACGTCAAGACATAGTGCGACAATGCACGTCATGACATCTTATGTAACTTAGTTTCTGACTAGACCTCAAGCAACGTCATGAGGCATCATGACTCAATGTTATGCTGTCATGAAGGTGTTTGAGGCCAAGTTAGCACAAGAAGCACCTGAAGAGTGAAGACAGAAGAGAAGACTGAACCTGGAAGCTAATGGACGCTGGTCACCTGGCTTGATTCGAACCAATTGAATCACCCCAAATTCGGGTTAAAATTTTTGAGAAATTCAAACAATAGTCAATCTGTTTCAAATCAATTTATTCTTTAGAATTCTTATGTCTACGTAGCTGTATGAAGTCTTATTTTTGCAAGATTAGTTGAGTTTTAATTTTGCCATTTTGCAGTACAAATAAAATTAAGTTTTATTTTCTTTTTAGGGGAGAATAAAAAAACTCATATCCATCGCTGCTTTTTATTCCCTAAATGACGTGCCGTTTGTTGTTATGCATAAATAATGTTGCCATTATAGGTCAGAATAATTCTGGTAACACTAAATAAAGTTTTTAGAATGTTTCACTACAGTTGCACAATAAACCCAATTTCTTAGAATAATCTTTTGCTTTTGTGCAGCCAGGTTTTGTTTTTCTATGTCACTTTTTATGTTTTAGTTGATGTAGTCACATGCCAGCTTGTTTATATAAATTTTTTAATAAAACCACTTTGTGGTATATATGATGTTAGTGCTATCGGAACGCACCAAGTATAGATAGGTAGCTACAAGGTACGTTTGCAGCCCGTGGTCCACCGTGCAGAGATATCCCCGTGTGAACTGGAAGTGATCTCTGTTGACTCACAGAGTCGCGAAGTACACATAACTATTACCCTAACTAAGGGTTGTGCTTGCTCTGGAACTCTTCTCTGCTAACTGCACACATGAAGGAACCAGATGCTAAGCCAAGGCTAATTGCCCCCACTGACGCTAGCTGCCTGCCTGAGTGTACAGTCCCAAAGCTACAGCCTCACACCACATATGTATAGAGTGGTATAGTATCCACTGGCATAAGCCAAACACATTTGATACTAGCGTATGGCCGTGCGGCCATGCAAACCTTTTATAGTTGCAGCTCTTCAGGACCTTCCTGGTGGACCAATAGGAGCTGCAACAGGGCCTGAGCGTGTGACCCCGACCTCCAATGAGTGGTCCTCCCATGGGCATGCTCAGTGCATGAAAAGCAGGACTTAGTCCCAGAAAAGCCTGCTCGTCGCTGACCAGTGCTGGCTACAAGGGCAGAGCCTGGAAAGGCAACAGTAACCATTTGCACAGTATCAGGCTGAGCCCGACGCTGGGACCGACGTCTCCGCTGAGCAGGTACCACCGCGGCTGGAGGAGAATGGGAGACTGCAGCAGACATGGTTTGAGATTCCCCCTGTGCAGCGGCGGGAACTCGACACCTAACATATGATTTATTTATTTACTATGAATAAGTGAATCTGCCAAAATTCTAATTTACAATATTTTATAGAATTTGACCAGAAAATTTGATTTGCATATAAGTTAATCAGTGGGGATCAAATTGTGCATGAAAGATATAGTTTATTTGGAAAGGTGGAAGAAAAATGATGTTTTCCATAAAGTAGCATCCTCGATGGGATACGGGGTGTATATTGGTTTTCATATCAACACTGTGAATTCTGTGTAAACTGTATGTTGTAACATATTGTGAGAATTTCTGACAGACAGCACTCAAAGGATGAATCTTCCCTCCAAGTGGCTTGTTTATATGACTCAGCTTTGCTTATTTTGCAGAAATTTGTGGAAAGAGCCGAAACAAGTTCCCCTGGCAGTCAGTCAATGACTGCATCTGAAAAGAGTCACAGTAGAGAGAAATAAATAGAGGAGGGCAGACTGCACCTTGGAGATGCTGATCTCTCCTTGACTTCAGAGTCAGAAAGGGAAGAAGGAAAAAGGTGGGGAGCTGACAACCTTAAAATTTCAAGGATCCCTATTGCACCTCCAGGAGGAAATAATGCCTCAGAGGAGAAACAGAGCTCAGGCCTAAGTAAAGGTACCTTCACACTAAGCGACGCTGCAGCGATATCGACAACGATGCCGATCGCTGCAGCGTCGCTGTGTGGTCGCTGGAGAGCTGTCACACAGACAGCTCTCCAGCGACCAACGATGCCGAAGTCCCCGGGTAACCAGGGTAAACATCGGGTTGCTAAGCGCAAGGCCGCGCTTAGTAACCCGATGTTTACCCTGGTTACCAGTGTAAATGTAAAAAAACAAACACTACATACTTACATTCGCGTCCCCCGGCGTCCGCTTCCCTGCACTGTGTAAGCGCCGGCAGTAGCAGGGCACAGCGGTGACGTCACCGCTGTGCTTTGCTTTCTGGCCGGCACTGACACATTCAGTGCAGGAAGCTCTGAGCAGCAGCAGTGCGGACGCCGGGGGACGTGACAGACATCAGAGGGTGAGTATGTAGTGTTTTTTTTTTTACTTTTACAATGCTAACCAGGGTAAATATCGGGTTACTAAGCGCGGCCCTGCGCTTAGTAACCCGATATTTACCCTGGTTACCATTGTAAAATATCTCTGGCATCGTTGCTTTTGCTGTCAAACACAACGATACATGCCGATCTGACGACCAAATAAAGTTCTGAACTTTCAGCAACGACCAGCGATATCACAGCAGGATCCAGATCGCTGCTGCGTGTCAAACACAACGATATCGCTATCCAGGACGCTGCAACATCACGGATCGCTGTCGTTATCACTGCAAAGTCGTTTAGTGTGAAGGTACCTTAAGGCTTAAATGCAAGAAAAAAAACACACTATGGCGCTCGCCACAACAGGGAGGGGGGCAAAAGGGGTTGACAGGAAAAATGGGCAGTGGAATGAACACCCCTAGCTGCTGGGACCACACAGGATCTGTGCCTATCCTGGGAAGAAAATATATAAACTATAGTGTCACAATACGGACAAAGTGGACCGCGCTCAGAGGTGCGTGCTGCGTGGTAATGGGCGGTAAGAAGCGGATGTTTAGATCCGAAGGGTTTTACCTCAGTTACCACTATACATATAGAGCCTGTATGAGTGCTGTAGATGATATGAAGATAATGTCATAAATGTGTATGCCTGTGCCGGCTATACAGCGAGGTGCTTACCTAGCTGCGCTTGTTCCTCCACCCCAGCGCCCGAAGTGAAGCCCGGACTGGCGTCCGGTGTGTGATCAGATGCGGCGTCCGTGGGGAGTAGAAGAGCGAAGGGGAGAAACAGAAGACTCTGCAGCTGACGCGGTACCTGGGGGCCCCGGCCGAAGGCGTCCCTGGTAGGCGAGCCAGCGCTAGCGGCCTTCTTTTTTCTCCTCGCGGTTACCAGGGACGCCTTCGACCGGGGCCCCCAGGTCCGGGCTTCACTTCGGGCGCTGGGGTGGAGGAACAAGCGCAGCTAGGTAAGCACCTCGCTGTATAGCCGGCACAGGCATACACATTTATGACATTATCTTCATATCATCTACAGCACTCATACAGGCTCTATATGTATAGTGGTAACTGAGGTAAAACCCTTCGGATCTAAACATCCGCTTCTTACCGCCCATTACCACGCAGCACGCACCTCTGAGCGCGGTCCACTTTGTCCGTATTGTGACACTATAGTTTATATACCTTAAGGCTTACTGAGTGAAGATTGATAGAAGGACGGCCTGAAAACGAGTAAATTGAATTGATAAGACAATTATTCCACAGATATCTGCCTGTCTGCATGTATGGTTCAACCTTCAACTGGGAGTGTAAATTTGACCACCAATTACCTACTGTTTGTATGTAGTTATTGACCTCATTATTATTAGGAGTTAACACTGCTTCTTCATGACTGGAGATTAGCTACTCAAACAACCACCACTATCAAAATTGTACCCTATGTAAATAGGTGTCTGTTGTGTAAACCATCATTCTCCACATTATCCTCTCTGAGATGCATAGATTTGGGATTTGTTATTAGCCCTGCACTAAAAGTCCCATCTTCAACTTTCTAATACGCACCTGATGTCACGACAAACTATTTCCCACTGTTACATTTTCTTTTTAGATTTTTATTGGGGGACTTTGTGTATGTGAAATTGGAGCGCAGGAAAGAGGTTCATCATGTCTGTGACGCAGAATATAGACCGCCAGGAAAACAGACCATCCCTCTACCATACACCGCATGAGGTTACCGCAAAAATTATTATTTTAATATATAACTTTATTGTTCGAATCCATTCCATTGGAATACAACATGAGTATTATTTTTTAAATTGGTTTTCTTGGAAGCAAAATTATTTTTCAAAATGCTAGAACTTAATTTTTTTAAAAAAATAATATAATAATATTATTCACATCACTGATCAACCACTGCTAACGTCTAATGCTACTTGGTCCTCCACTGGTCTTTAAGTAATGTCACTCTAGTGATCAGTGATGATGACATGTCATCTTCAACAGCAAGTGATTAGCTGCAGCGGTCATATGTCGCAGTGATGTGATCACTGTGGCAGGAAGTGGAAATTTGTAATGGACAGAGTAGCTTTAGGACATGAGACTCTGGGAATTGATGATGTGACCACCACTTTTTTTCAACTGTTTTATAATTTTCTATAGTAGAAAGACATGTTGAAAGCTTTCAGAATAACAAGTGTTCGCAAAGTATAGCTTTTCCAATAAAATACTGCAATTGCATTTTACAATATTTATTTCCACATGGACTCGAGCCAGTACGCGGAGTGCTAACTAATCTATTTTGCTGTGATATAGCAGACCTTTCCATCCTGTTTGTGCTCGGATGGTTGCTGTGATTGATACAGGTCATGTTTGTTTTAGGTGATGTAGCTGGTAATGTTAAGAAATCAGGGGAATGGCTCCGTGTGTTATCAACAGCAGGACACCGCCATACATTATAAATGATAGGGCGCAGGACAATTTATAGTGTATTTGCCTGAGAGATGTGTCTTGATTGCTGTAAGATAGAATAGTTTAATATTGTATATAAGTTATAACAAATTAAGTAGTCTCAATTCTTTACGAGACTTGTGCAGGTTTCTTAAGAATATAAATAACCGCCTTCAGGTATCTTTATCCCAGTGGACATATTTTATTAAGGAAGTGTTGACAAAATGAGAACTACGTTTTAGAAAAATTTTGGAAAATATCATCAATGGGACAGAAATTTCAGTTTTTATACAGTGGATACGGAAAGTATTCAGACCCCTTTAAATTTTTCACTCTTTGTTTCATTGCAGCCATTTGGAAAATTCAAAAAAGTTAATTTTTTCCTCATTAAGGTACACTCTGCACCCCATCTTGACTGAAAAAAACAGAAATGTAGAAACTTTTGCAAATTTATTAAAAGAGAAGCACCCGAACCCAGACTCCATTCGGATGAATGGGGAGCCCGAACATCCATTGTTTCCATGCTGTCATCTGCATGACAGCGCAGCAAACACTGCCTCTGATTGATGGTATGATTATTACCTCCGATTCGAGAGCTGCGGTTCCCACAATGTCAGATTACAGCATGAGCCAACAGCTGTGACTGATAGTAAAAAGTTTACCTTCAGTCACAGAGGTGTTGGCTGATGAGAGAGTAATACTCCCATCAACCTAAATCTGCTGTCACTGATAAAAGAGAGAAATGGAAGTATTAATCAGCCTGCACCTGCGCTACAAAATAAATTTAAAAAAAAAATTATGTTCTAGTTTTGATAACCAGCAAGGTAAAACTGACAGCTGCAGTCTACAACCCTCAGCTGTCAGCTTTATCATGGCTGGTTATCAAGAACTGAGGCATCCCCATGTCATTTTTTTAAATTATTTAAATAAATAATTGTAAAAAGCGGTGCGGGTTCCCCTCATTTTTGACAAGCAGACAAGCTAGAGCAGACAGCTGGAGCTGATTTTATCAGGCTGGTAAGAGGCCATGGATATTGCCCCTCACCAGCCTCAAAATAGCAGCCTGCAGCTACCCCAGAAAAGGCACATTTAATAGATGCGCCTATTCTGTGGCACCTGCAAGCTACTATTTTTAGCCTGGGGGATGGCACTATCCATGGCATCTTACCAGCCTAAGAATACCATCCCCCAGCTATTTGCTTTAGCTTGGCTGGTTGTCAAAAATAAGGGAGACCCCACAACATTTTTTAAAATTATTTATTTAAATTTAAAAAACAACATGGGGATACCTCTATTCTTGATAACCAGCCATGATAAAACTGACAGAAAAAGGTTGCAGCCTGCACCTGTCAGTTTTGATATGCTGGTTATCAAAAAGAGAACAGACCCCGCATCATTTTTTTTAAATGTATTTATTTATAGCTCAGGATCCAGCTGATGAGTACTCCTATCAGCGGCACCTGCTCTCGCTCTGTTAGCAGCAACAGCAGGCGTAGGCTGATGGGAGTAGTACTCAGATCAGCCGATGCCTCTGTGACCAGCGGTAAACTTTTTAAGATCAGAGGCAGTGTTTGCTGGTGTTTCTCATGCTGTCATGCACATGACAGAGTGGTTAACACCCAATGTTCTGGGTGCTGAACCCAAACAGTAATACGGACTTCCTGGAGAAGTCCATGTTCGGGGTCCGTGCCTGTACATTAGGTGTTAGGTACGGACTCCGAACTTTACTGTTTGTCTTCACTCATCACTACTGGTTTAATGTTAATGTGATTTGGAGTCACTCCGACTCATTCTTCAGGACAGCCACAATAAACCAAACCAAAATATTTATTGTGGTTGTACCGAAGAGGGAGTCAGAGTGACTCTGAAATGCATTGACATCAAACCAGCAATTCTTTATCTCATCATGACTTGTCATTTAATCAGCATCGCAGTATAGTTCCATCCACCTTGGCACATAAGTTCAAAACATTGTTACCCATTTTCTCCTCAGTGTACTTGACATTTCATAGACTTTTCTAGGCTCCATTGAAGTCATTTGAGCCCATAGAAGTCTATGGAAGCTATTGAATATATACAGTAACTTCTTATAATGGCATATTTTGAGCACAATGAAGACCTCTATTGGCCCCAATGGACCCTTTGGACTCTTTGGTCTATGGACTCAATTGAGCATATGCATAGACTGCTTTTTACTGCACAAGCTCGGCTTTTCATAGATATTAATGGAGATTGTAAAAGTCTATGAGAACAACTGTAAATAAAAAAGTACTAATATGTATTAGTACTTGAAGAAGAAATGAAGAAAATCAGTTGATAATAACTAGTTAAGTGAATATTTAATTTTAATTTGCATGCATTGCCGAATTAAAAACAAAATTGATTCATTGGAAACATTTTGATTCACCATGAATTGAAAGTCTTGCAAATCTTCCTGAACTCAGACTTGAGAACTCGGATTGTGTCCAACCTCTTTTAAGCACTTTAATGCAAACACAGCCTTAGTAATGTCAAAGTTACCCCAACATATATGGCTATTTGTAAATGGATGGTAACCTGCGTTAACCAAAAATGTGTTCCTTGCACGCTAATAGTCTACACTGATTTGCTGTCACAAACACTATTGGCATGGTTTGTTCAGTGTTTTATGTCTTTATCTTCTTGCTTCTATTGCTAAGCAGTGAGCTGTGACATCGTCTTACTTTCTAAATTCGCTACCAATTGGCTTCTGCATTTCCCAATGTACTCTATGATAGTCCCTCATAATTGGCTTTGCTATACCATGTGTTGCAATAATCAGTGGTGTAACTACAAAGGTATGGGCCCTGGTGCAAACTTTGAAATGGGTCACCCCCATGCCAAAATATTTTCCACCGAAATTCACATTTTCCATATTCATTTCGCACACTATAGTTTTGTTGCAATGCTGTATAGTCTGACCTAATACTGCCCTGTAATCACTGAGAAAAATGATTTTATAACTTACATGTCCCTATGCTAATTAGGGTGATGTCTTCGGAAGTGCAGACACTCTGGGAGTTCATGTCCTCCTCGCTCTAATTCCAAGCGCACTCCCGGCGTTTGAAATATGTGTGCTGTTTCTTCCTGGTATGACGCTGCAGCGCATCATTACCGGTCCTGTGCAGTGTGGGGGTGTTTTGGGTGTACTGGTTGGCTCTGGAGCATGCGCACTGCACATTCTGACGCTGGTGAGTACACCCAATACTTCCCCACAATGCACAGGACAGGAAATGATGCAGATGTGCATCATACCAGGAAGAAACAGCACACAGATTTCAAAAGTCGGGAGTGCGCTTGGAATTAGAGCGAGGGAGGACATGAATGCCCAGAGCTGGGTGCAGAGATGTATCTAGGTTCTCTAGCATCCGGGGCAAGAATTCACAGGGCACCATAGTGCAGCCTTTCGGTTCTCTCCTCACACGGCTCCATGATGCATCCCTTCAGTCTTCTCACAGCTCCATAGTTCAGTCCTAGGTGTGCATCCCCTCAGTCCTCTCACAGCTCTATGGTGCAGCCCCTCGGTGTGCATCTCCTCAGTCCTCTCACAGCTCCATGGTGCAGCCCCTCAGTCCTCACCTCACACATCTCCATAATGCAGCCCCACGGTCCTCTCCTCACACGGCTCCATGATGCAGCCCCACATTTCCTGCTCCTCTTCTTCATCAGCCTCCAGACAGCTTCCTGCTATGAGAGCCTCACTGACTGAAGGAGGCCTCGACCCTTCCGATGACATCATCACCTCAAAGAAACAACTCCATTCTAGTCCCTGATAGCCGGCAAGCTGCACTTCAGCTGACTCTCAGGCCGGGTAGTGGCAGAATGCAGCCACTGGGGGAGACACTGTGGACCGCAGCATGAGGTGGCCCGACTGCGCTCCCCTGCCGGCTGCGCCCGGGGCGGGCCCATAATCACTCCGGGCCCCATCGCAACTGCGACTGTTGTGAATTCTGTTTGTGGGCTCCCCCGGTGGTGTTTTATGGTAGTGCCACTTATTTGCCTTTTTCTATCCTTGATCACCTGTTGACACCCATTAGGGGAGTTTCCTATTTAAGGCTGCTTGGCTGCTGGTCTGATGCCGGCCAACAATGTATCAGTAGCATTCTGTTGCATTCTCCTGCCTCAAGATCCTGTTCAGCTAAGTTGAATTTTGTTTCTAGTTTATTCTATTTTTGTCCAGCTATTTGCAATGTGACTCTCTGTAGCTGGAAGCTCTCGTGGACTGGAATTGCCACTCCAGTGGCATGAGTTGTCACTGGAGTTTTAAAGTAATTTCAGGATGGTGTTTTTGAGTAGTGTTTTGAAGTTGACCGTGAAGTGACTCTTTCCTGTACTTCTGCTATCTAGTAAGTGGACCTCACTGTGCTAAATCTGCTGTTCATCCTACGTATGTCTTTTCCTCTTGACTCACCGTCAATATCTGTGGGGGGCTGCTATCTCCTTTTGGGGTTCATCTCTGGAGGTAAGGCAGGCCTGTATATTCCTCTGATAGGGGTAGTTAGATCTCCGGCTGGCGCGTGGTGTCTAGGGCATCGTAGGAAACACTCCCCGGCTACTTCCAGTGTCGTGTCAGGTTCAGGTCACGGTCACTTTAGTTCCCATCACCCGAGAGCTAGTCCGTTGTTATTTTGATTTCCCTGCCATTGGGAAAATCATAACAGTTTGGCCGGCCACATGTGTTAAACTATGCACTAAAGCAGGAAAGGATATGAAAAGGTTTTTTTTCCTTCTGTGTTTGGAAAGTGCACCTTAGTGCTTATTTGTACTCCTTGCTTAAACTGCAGTCTTCAGCCTTTTTTTTTTTCCTCTCCTCTTAATCTCTGAATGGCTTTGGTTACACCTGTTTGAATCATGGATCCACAGAGTTTGGTTGCAGGTCTGAATAACCTGGCTACAAAGGTCCAGAACTTACAAGATTTTGTTATACGTGCTCCAATGTCTGAACCTAAGATCCCTATGCCTGAATTTTTTACCGGAGACAGATCCCGTTTTTTGAATTTCAGAGAGAATTGTAAATTGTTTTTGTCTCTGAAATCTCACTCTGCTGGTGATCCTGCGCAACAGGTTAAAATTGTTATTTCTCTATTGCGGGGTGACCCACAAAGTTGGGCATTTGCATTGTCGCCAGGGGATCCTGCGTTATTAAATGTAGATGCGTTTTTTCTGGCTTTGGGGTTGCTTTATGAAGAACCTAATTTAGAGATTTTGGCTGAGAAAGCCTTGATAGCTCTTTCTCAAGGGCAAGATGAAGCTGAGATATACTGCCAAAAATTTCGTAAATGGTCGGTGCTTACTAAATGGAATGAGTGCGCTCTAGCAGCTAATTTCAGAGAAGGTCTCTCTGATGCCGTGAAGGATGTCATGGTGGGGTTCCCTGTGCCTACAGGTCTGAATGATGCCATGAAATTGGCTATCCAGATTGATCGGCGTTTACGGGAGCGCAAATCTGTGCACCATATGGCGGTATCTTCTGAGCAAAAATCTGTACACCATATGGCGGTATCTTTTGAGCAAAAACCTGTGCACCATATGGCGGTATCTTCTGAGCAAAAACCTGTGCACCATATGGCGGTATCTTCTGAGCAAAAACCTGTGCATCATTTGGCGGTGACCTCTGAAAAGGCACCAGAGCATATGCAATGCGATAGTGTATTGTCTAGAGGCGAACGACAGAATTACAGGCGCAAAAATGGGTTGTGCTTCTATTGTGGAGATCCAGCTCATGTTATATCAGCATGCTCTAAACGCATAAAGAAGGTTGATAAAAAGGTTGATAAATCTTTTTCTATGGGTACCTTGCAGTCTAAATTTCTTTTGTCCGTGACATTGATTTGTACTTTATCATCTGTTACTGTGGATGCTTATGTGGATTCTGGCGCCGCTCTGAGTCTCATGGATTGGTCCTTTGCCAAGCGTTGTGGGTTTGATTTAGAGCCTCTGGAGGTTTCTATTCCCTTAAAGGGTATTGATTCTACACCTTTGGCTAGCAATAAACCACAATATTGGACACAAGTGACTATGCATCTGTCCCCAGACCATCAGGAGATTATTCGTTTCCTTGTGTTACATAATCTACATGACGTATTAGTACTTGGATTACCATGGTTACAAATTCATAATCCAGTCTTGGACTGGAGATCAATGTCTGTGCTGAGCTGGGGATGTCAGGGGATTCATGGGGATGCACCTTTGGTTCCCATTTCTTCATCTACTCCCTCTGAGATCCCAGCATTTCTGTCAGATTTTTATGATGTCTTTCAGGAGCCTAAAACTGATTCTCTCCCTCCTCACAGAGAGTGTGACTGCGCTATTGAGTTGATTCCCGGTAGTAAATTTCCTAAGGGTCGCTTGTTTAATTTGTCTGTACCTGAACATACTGCTATGCGGGAGTATATCAGAGAATCTTTGGAAAAGGGTCATATTCGCCCCTCTTTGTCTCCACTGGGGGCAGGGTTTTTCTTTGTGGGTAAAAAGGATGGTTCATTGAGACCTTGTATCGACTATCGACTTCTGAATAAGATTACAGTTAAATACCAGTATCCGTTACCTTTACTGACTGATCTTTTTGCTCGCATAAAGGGGGCGAAGTGGTTCACTAAGATCGATCTACGTGGTGCGTATAATTTGGTGCGGATTAAGCAGGGGGATGAGTGGAAGACCGCATTTAATACGCCTGAAGGCCATTTTGAGTATTTGGTAATGCCTTTCGGTCTCGCGAATGCCCCTTCCGTTTTTCAGTCCTTTATGCACGATATTTTCCGTGAATATCTGGATAAATTTATGATTGTGTATTTGGATGATATTTTGATTTTTTCGGAGGACTGGGAATCTCATGTTCAACAGGTCAGGAGAGTTTTTCAGGTTTTACGAGCTAATTCTCTATTTGTGAACGGCTCAAAGTGTATTTTTGGGGTTCAGAGAATTTCCTTTTTGGGATATATTTTTTCCCCTTCATCTATGGAGATGGACCCTGTTAAGGTTCAGGCTATTTGTGATTGGGTACAACCTACTTCTCTAAAGAGTCTTCAGAAATTCTTGGGATTTGCTAATTTCTATCGCCGATTCATAGCGGGTTTTTCTGCCATTGCTAAACCTTTGACTGATTTGACCAAGAAGGGTGCTGATGTTGCTAATTGGTCCTCTGCGGCTGTGGAGGCCTTTCGGGAGCTTAAGCGCCGCTTTTCTTCTGCTCCTGTGTTGCGCCAGCCTGATGTTTCGCTCCCGTTCCAGGTTGAAGTAGATGCTTCCGAGATCGGAGCAGGTGCAGTTTTGTCGCAGAAAGGTCCTGACTGCTCAGTGATGAGACCATGTGCGTTTTTCTCTCGAAAGTTTTCGCCCGCTGAGCGAAATTATGATGTTGGAAATCGGGAGCTCTTGGCCATGAAGTGGGCATTTGAGGAGTGGCGTCATTGGCTTGAGGGTGCTAGACACCAGGTGGTGGTCTTGACTGACCACAAAAATCTAATTTATCTTGAGTCAGCCAGGCGTCTGAATCCTAGACAGGCGCGCTGGTCGTTGTTTTTCTCTCGATTTAACTTTGTGGTTTCATATCTGCCTGGGTCTAAGAATGTGAGGGCGGATGCCCTCTCTAGGAGTTTTGAGCCTGACTCGCCTGGTGATTCCGAACCTACTGGCATCCTGAAGGATGGGGTGATATTGTCAGCTGTCTCCCCAGACCTGCGGCGCTCTTTGCAGGAGTTTCAGGTGGATAGGCCTGATCGCTGTCCGCCTGGTAGATTGTTTGTCCCTGATGACTGGACCAGTAGAGTTATTTCGGAGGTTCACTCTTCCGCGTTGGCAGGTCATCCTGGAATTTTTGGCACCAGGGATCTGGTGTCTAGGTCCTTCTGGTGGCCTTCCTTGTCTCGAGATGTACGTATTTTTGTGCAGTCTTGTGATGTTTGTGCTCGGGCTAAGCCCTGCTGTTCCCGGGCCAGCGGGTTGTTGTTGCCCTTGCCTATTCCTAAGAGGCCTTGGACGCACATCTCTATGGACTTTATTTCTGACCTTCCTGTTTCTCGTAGGATGTCCGTCATCTGGGTGGTGTGTGACCGTTTTTCCAAGATGGTTCACTTGGTACCTTTGCCCAAATTGCCCTCCTCCTCTGAGCTGGTCCCTCTATTTTTTCAGAATGTTGTGCGTTTGCATGGTATTCCTGAGAATATAGTGTCTGACAGGGGTACTCAGTTTGTGTCTAGATTTTGGCGGGCGTTCTGTGCCAGGATGGGCATCAACTTGTCTTTTTCGTCTGCATTCCATCCTCAGACTAATGGCCAGACTGAGCGTACTAATCAGACCTTGGAGACTTACTTGAGGTGTTTTGTGTCCGCTGATCAGGACGATTGGCTTGATTTTTTGCCATTGGCAGAGTTTGCCCTTAACAATCGGGCCAGTTCTGCCACTTTGGTTTCTCCATTTTTTTGTAATTCAGGGTTTCACCCTCGCTTTTCGTCCGGTCAATTGGAGTCTTTGGATTGTCCTGGAGTAGATGCTGTGGTTGATAGAATGCATCAGATTTGGGGACAGGTTGTGGACAATCTGAAGTTGTCCCAGGAGAAGACTCAACAGTTCACTAATCGTCATCGGCGTGTCGGTCCTCGTCTTTGTGTTGGGGACCTGGTTTGGTTGTCTTCTCGATTTGTTCCTATGAAGGTCTCGTCTCCTAAGTTTAAGCCTCGGTTTATCGGCCCTTATAGGATTCTGGAGGTTCTTAATCCTGTGTCCTTTCGTTTGGACCTCCCAGCATCTTTTACTATTCATAATGTTTTTCATCGGTCATTGTTGCGGAGGTATGAGGTGCCGGTTGTTCCGTCTGCTGATCCTCCTGCTCCTGTGCTGGTTGAGGGTGAGTTGGAGTATGTGGTGGAAAAGATCTTGGACTCCCGTGTTTCCAGACGGAAACTTCAGTATCTGGTTAAGTGGAAAGGCTATGGTCAGGAGGATAATTCTTGGGTGACAGCATCTGATGTTCATGCTCCTGATTTGGTTCGTGCATTTCATAGTGCTCATCCAGATCGCCCTGGTGGTTCTGGTGAGGGTTCGGTGCCCCCTCCTTAAGGGGGGGGTACTGTTGTGAATTCTGTTTGTGGGCTCCCCCGGTGGTGTTTTATGGTAGTGCCACTTATTTGCCTTCTTCTATCCTTGATCACCTGTTGACACCCATTAGGGGAGTTTCCTATTTAAGGCTGCTTGGCTGCTGGTCTGATGCCGGCCAACAATGTATCAGTAGCATTCTGTTGCATTCTCCTGCCTCAAGATCCTGTTCAGCTAAGTTGAATTTTGTTTCTAGTTTATTCTATTTTTGTCCAGCTATTTGCAATGTGACTCTCTGTAGCTGGAAGCTCTCGTGGACTGGAATTGCCACTCCAGTGGCATGAGTTGTCACTGGAGTTTTAAAGTAATTTCAGGATGGTGTTTTTGAGTAGTGTTTTGAAGTTGACCGTGAAGTGACTCTTTCCTGTACTTCTGCTATCTAGTAAGTGGACCTCACTGTGCTAAATCTGCTGTTCATCCTACGTATGTCTTTTCCTCTTGACTCACCGTCAATATCTGTGGGGGGCTGCTATCTCCTTTTGGGGTTCATCTCTGGAGGTAAGGCAGGCCTGTATATTCCTCTGATAGGGGTAGTTAGATCTCCGGCTGGCGCGTGGTGTCTAGGGCATCGTAGGAAACACTCCCCGGCTACTTCCAGTGTCGTGTCAGGTTCAGGTCACGGTCACTTTAGTTCCCATCACCCGAGAGCTAGTCCGTTGTTATTTTGATTTCCCTGCCATTGGGAAAATCATAACATGCGACCCTTGGACCCCGGTAGTTATGCCCCTGGCGATAACTCAATGGCATCATGGGAAAGCCCACCGGCCACACCTTTCTGCAATGTATAGAATCGCAAAGTGAATTCATAAAAATTAAACACAAATTCAATTTGTGTCAAATTGATTTGCTCATCTTCAATGGCTATCATTGTTATCTTATATATTTTGCTGACCAAACCCAAGAAAAAACAAAATGAGCATATACTTAATAGTAAATAAATAAGTAAATATTAATAGTCCATGTAAATGACATTGGGCACTTAGTTACCACTATTTTGATCAAAAAAGCCATCCCACCGAGACAAGGTCAATTGGGATGGTCTCAATTGGGATTGTCCTATCCTGTCTCTAGTATTAAAACCTTACCTTTTGTCATCTGGCCTAAATGTGAATAATGGCAGAGCAGGACAGGGGCCCGACTATTCAGACACCTGTCCAAGAGCTAAGCATTCCATCTATTTTGCTTCCCATGGGCGGGTGTCGGAAAAGTCAGGACCTTGTCTTGGACTACCCTTAATCACATTGAGGTGGGTTGGCACAAGTTAAGGTTTTAGTACTAGAGACAGGAAAGGACTGTCCCGATTGGGTACACCTTGCCGTGGTGGGATGGCATTTGCACTTTTTTGATCAAAATAGTGGTAATTAAGTTCCCTATGTTACTTACATGTACTATTACTGTTTACGAACTGACTAACTATAGGGTATATACTAATTTTCTTGCGTTTTATCTGTGAAATGGCCACAGTGTGAATGTGCTCTAAAACATTGCACGCATGCCATCATATACTCTAGCTTATTTCTTTGGTTTTGTTATATAATTTGTAGTGATGAGCGAGTATGCTCGTTACTCGAGTTTCTCCGAACATGCTCGGGTGGTCTCCGATTATTTCGGCGTGCTCGGCGATTTAGTTTATGTTGATGCAGCTGCATGATTTGGGGCTGCTAGACAGCTTGAATACATGTGGGGATTACCTAGGCATGCTCAGAGAAACTCGAGTAACGAGCATACTAGCTCATCACTAATAATTTGCAGTCAAAGATATATTTTTCTCAATTTTTTCCAATTTTTAGGGTAAGAGTAAGTTGAAGGAGGAAGAGAAATTCTCGTGAATTACCGATAACAACCTAAATTATGGTTCCACGGTGTGGTTGCAGTGAGACTGACAATGCCATTCCAAAGCATTAGATGTCATGTCGGAATTCTCCAATCCAATCATGAGAAAAGAGCCTTACCAAAAATGATAGAACAAAATGTTCACGTCATTGATCTCCTGTTGAAAACTTTTGGTTCACTTTTATCCTCAATAAAGTTTCAACATTAAAGATTAAGCTTCTGTTCATTTGCTGGAAAATCGATATGTGGTTCGAACTTACTGTAGGTGTAACAGAAAACTCTTCAAAACACAAAATGGGTTCAGTTATAAAAGTATTGCGCTCAGGTCACCATGACATGTTGCGTTCTCTACTCTATGTCATGATTAATTCAACCACTTTGCCGTGTACACTATCTAAACTAGACTTATTGACGTCAATGAAGGCTCTTTCTCAAATATAAGGTCTTGAAAATGAAAATAACACAGCTCTGAAATATCTCTACCTCTGATACAAATTACATAGAGCCACAACTTGACCTGATCTAACATAATGAGAAAATCTGCTCATCGGTTTAATAATATCCAGTGGTAGGTTCGTGGTTAAAACGAATTGAACCATAGGAACCACACACTAGCGACAAGGGAAGTGTTCCTAGTAAACCAAAAATCGCTTGAGGCTTTGATCATACATGCTTTAAAATTTTCTTTCATGACAGAAACCCCGACACTTTGCCAAATCTCATCTGATAGATACTAATGGCATGTGACATACATCATTAACGTATATTGCTGTCTGTCAGGGCTCTGCCATTGTGTTGAAATAAAGAATGGTTGACAGCATAGACATCAAAGGCAAATGTCAGGATCTGGTTTCTCCTCCAGACATATGATAATCCAAATAAAATTAGTTTAACCAGCATTCCATAGTTTTTCTTTACTGGCACCAATGTATAAAGATTCTGATAAGTATACCTCACCTCCAGGTAAAAAAGATTTAGGCTATGTGCACACATTGCAGATTTTCCTGCGGATTTTTCTGCACTAAATCCGCAGCTCTTGGCAGAAAATGCAGGTGGGTTTTTGGTGCGTTTTTGTTGCATTTTTTGATGCGGTTTTTAATGCGTTTTTCCCTGCAGATTGTCTGTGTTTTTGACACAAATAAAGCTTGAACTGCAGTGGGAAAAAAAAACACATGATGTCATTTCCTTGTCCAACCCCTTCTTTTTCTATCCTCCATATTTGGTTAAAATACCCCTGGCTGTTCCCATGCTAGGAATATTAGCCCACAGCTGTCTGCATAGCCTTTCTGGCTGTAAAATATAGGGGGGCCCGAAAAAAAATTGCGTAGGGACCCCCTATATTTTTAGGCCAGAAAGGCTAGGCAGACAGCCGTGGGCCAATATTTGTGGCCTGGGAAGGGGTTAAAATACCCCTGGCTGTTCCCAGGCTAGGAATTAGCCCACAGCTGTCTGCGTAGCCTTTCTGGCTGTAAAATATAGGGGGGCCCAAAAAAAAATTGCGCAGGGTCCCCCAATATTTTTAGGCCAGAAAGGCTACACAGACAGCTGTGGGCCAATATTTGTGGCCTGGGAAGGGGTTAAAATACCCCTGGCTGTTCCCAGGCCATGAATATTAAGCCCACAGCTGTCTGCGAAGCCTTTCTGGCTCTCTAATATAGGGAGAGCCTCCCCAAAAAAGTGTTTGGGTCCCCCTATATTTTTAGGCCAGAAAGGCTACGCAGATAGCTGTGGGCTTATATTCATAGCCTAGGAAAGGGGCCATGGATATTTGCCCCCCCTGGCTACAAATAGAAGCCCGCAGCCACCCCAGAAAAGGCGCATCAAAAAGATGCGCCAATTCTGGCACTTAGCCCCTCTCTTCCCACTACCGTGTAGCGATGGGATATGGGGTAATGAGGGGTTAATTCCACCTTGCTATTGTAAGGTGGCATTAAGCCCGGTTAATAATGGAGAGGCGCCAATAAGATGCCTATCCATTATTAATCCTTTCAAAGGGTTAAAAAAACACAGACACTAGAAAAAAATATTTTAATGAAATAAACGCCCACTTTTTGACAAACCCTTTATTATACGCTCAATCCACCTGAAGACCCTCGACCTGAAAAAGAAATAAAAAAACAAACCAAATTCATACTCCCTGGCCCTGTCCGCAGAAATCCAATGAGGGTCCCACGACGATCTGCCATGGGGAACAGACATATCAGGAGATGTGTCTGCTCTCCACAGCTGCAGCAACACACTGACAGGAGCTCCGGCTCCTGTCGGTGTGTAACTGCACATTTGTAAGAGTTTACCGGCGTTCATTGATCCCGGTACTCTCGCTTTACGGCAGTGCTGCATGGGAAAGTTCACACGCAGCTCTAATGCCGTAAATAGAGATGCCGGAGCCGCTGAACTCCGGTAAAGGACGAGATACACTGCTAGGAGCTTCGCTCCTGGTAGTGTATCGCCGGAGAGCAAGCGATCGGCGTAGGACACTCATTGGGATATCTGAGACAGGGAGTATGGATTTTGTTTATTTTTTTGGATTTTTTCCTAGGGGACTGAGGGCTTCGCGTACGAGTGTGCTGTATGGTGAGTATATACTCTATGTTATATGGTGTATGTAATATCTGTCATGTATGTTACGTTTATTGTATGTGTGGACGATATGCCTCCATGCTGACGGTCACACTGCGCCCACGCACTTCCGCCCACGCTCTTCCTCCCACTTCCCAGCACTTCCTGCTGCAGCGGTTTCTACACCCAAACCGCAGAAAACCCGCAGATAGTTTTTCATCTGCGGGTTTTACTGCAGGTTTGACCCTCACAATGGAGGTCTATGGGTGCAGAACCGCTGCAGTTCCGCACAAAGAAGTGACATGCTGCGGAATGTAAACCGCTGCGTTTCTGCGCGGTTTTTCCCGCAGCATGTGCACAGCGGTTTGCGGTTGCCATAGGTTTACATGTTACTGTAAACGCAATGGAAACTGCAGCAGACCGCAGCAGCAAAATCGCTGCAGTTCCGCGGTAAAAACCGCAAAGTGTGAACATGGCCTTAATGGTAGAGACAAGCAAATTTGCCAAAATTTTCATTTGGCAGATTTGTTTGAATTCGTCTGGGAAATTCTAAATTGTTCAATGCAAACCAAATGTCTCCCGATTTCCCATAAAAAAAAAAAAATGGAGAAGTTAAAAAATAAAAAAATAATATACCGTACTCACCTCGCCTCTTACCTGTCCTGTTGCCGCAGCCTCTTGCTCTGTCCTCCATTGGTTCCCTTCCTCTTTCTCCAAGATTCTTTCCCTTCACTGTGTTCTCTTTGATGTCCCACATTACATGAAATCCAGCCACTTGCTTCTAGGACATTTGAACTCCAAGAAAGTTATAATGTGTATTTGATGAGCTCTAGTCAGTGTTGTAGGCACCTAAGAGTGAAAACTGAAGAGAGAAAAACTTTGGGAGCCAATAGAGGGCCGTCGGGGAGCTGTGGTGAGGCATAAGGTTAGAATAATATATATTTATAATTGATTCCTAAAAAAATGAATATTTGAGGAATCTATTTGCTCGACTCTATTTGGTGGGTCATATGTTAAAGTGGTGTCACAATTTTCAGGGGTATCTGTCAATATGCTATAGCCATATGTAGTCTTGATTATGGAAGCAGCTGATCAGGTGCAACAGTTTCTATAATTCTCATTCACTTTTATTGGAATTTTGGAAACATCAAAATAAAAACCGCCTACCTAATTATATGCCGGCAATCCCAGCCACCTCTGGCCATTGCACATTGACAGGTCTCAGCCATGAATGATCAGATGGAAATAACTATTTAATGACCTGGGTAATTTGATAAAGATTATATTGTGGTTTGACGTGTAATGTTTATGTATTAGGCAGGGGTAACACAACCGTTTTTCTCTCGTCCGAGAAAATCGGTCCAATTATGCTAATCACACTCCGATCAGACTCTGACCAGAGTGTGATCAAAGTGTGATCTGATTTTCTCAGAGGTGGAGAGAAAAAAAGAGTTTCTCCACCTTTTATATATTGTCAGTCTGTGAAAATCATCCAAGTATGGTCTGATTTTTTCCACGGATTTAGGCCGGTTTCACACGTCAGTGGCTCCAGTACGTGAGGTGACAGTTTCCTCACGTACCGGAGACACTGACACACGTAGACCCATAAAAATCAATGCATCTGTTCAGATGTCATTGATTTTTTGCAGACCGTGTCTCCGTGTGCCAAACACGGAGACATGTCAGTGTTCGTGGGAGCGCACGGATTACACGGACCCAATAGAGTCAATGGGTCTGTGTAAAACACGGACCTCACACGGACGTTCTCCGTCTGGAGTCTGTGTGCGTGCAGGAGACAGCGCTACAGTAAGCGCTGTCCCCCCCACATGGTGCTGTAGCCGCGATTCATATGTTCCCTGTAGCAGCGTTTGCTGCAGAGAAAATATGAATAATAGTGTTTAAAATAAAGATCTATGTGTCCGCCGCCCCCCCAACCCCTGTGCGCCCCCCCGCTGTCCTGAAAATACTCACCCGCTCCCACATTGGCTGTCACTCCTTCCTCTCTGCCCCGCGCCTCCTACTGTATGCGGTCACGTGGGGCCGCTCATTTACAATCATGAATAGTCGGCTCCGCCCCTATGGGAGGTGGAGCCACATATTCATGACTGTAAATGATCGGCCCCACGTGACCGCATACACTAGAAGCCGCGGCCAGACCAGGAAGCAGCGAGGGAGGCGGGTAAGTATTTTCAGAACAGCGGGGGGGGGGGCGCACAGGGGGTGGGGGGGCGGCGGACACATAGATCTTTATTTTAAACACTATTATTCATATTTTCTCTGCAGCAAACGCTGCTGCAGGGAACATATGAATCGCGGCTTCAGCACGATGCAGGGTACCACACGCGTGGGTACCACACGCTCCGTGTGGTACCCACTCGCCATACGGGCGGCACACGTGTGCCGCACGTATGGCCTACGTGAGTTCCCAGGCACACGGACACGGATAACTCCGGTACCGATTTATTCCGGTACCGGAATTATCTGGACGTGTGGGACAGCCCTTAACCCCTTAAGCCCCGAGGGTGGTTTGCACGTTAATGACCGGGCCAATTTTTACAATTCTGACCACTGTCCCTTTATGAGGCTATAACTCTGTAACGCTTTGACGGATCTTGGCGATTCTGACATTGTTTTCTCGTGACATATTGTACTTCATGTTAGTGGTAAAATTTATTCGATATAACTTGCGTTTATTTGTGAAAAAAATGGAAATTTGGCGAAAATTTTGAAAATTTCGCAATTTTCCAACTTTGAATTTTTATACCCTTAAATCACAGACATATGTCACGCAAAATACTTAAAAAGTAACATTTCCCACATGTCTACTTTACATCAGTACAATTTTGGAACCAAAATTTTTTTTTGTGACGGAGTTATAAGGGTTAAAAGTTGACCAGCAATTTCTCATTTTTACAACTCCATTTTTTGTTAGGGACCACATCTCATTTGAAGTCATTTTGAGGGGTCTATATGATAGAAAATACCCAAGTGTGACACCATTCTAAAAACTGCACCCCTCAAGGTGCTCAAAACCACATTCAAGAAGTTTATTAACCCTTCAGGTGTTTCACAGGAATTTTTGGAATGTTTAAATAAAAATGAGCATTTAACTTTTTTTCACAAAAAAATTATTTCAGCTCCAATTTGTTTTATTTTACCAAGGGTAACAGGAGAAAATGGACCCCCAAAGTTGTTGTAAAATTTGTCCTGAGTACGCTGATACCCCATATGTGGGGGTAAACCACTGTTTGGGCGCATGGCAGAGCTCGGAAGGAAAGGAGCGCCATTTGACTTTTCAATGCAAAATTGACTGGAATTGAGATGGGACGCCATGTTGCGTTTGGAGAGCCCCTGATGTGCCTAAACACTGAAACCCCCTACAAGTGACACCATTTTGGAAAGTAAACCCCCTAAGGAACTTATCTTGATGTGTGGTGAGCACTTTGACCCACCAAGTGCTTCACAGAAGTTTATAATGCACAGCCGTAAAAAAAAAAAATCATATTTTTTCACAAAAATGATCTTTTCGCCCCCAATTTTTTATTTTCCCAAGGGTAAGAGAAGAAATT
Source organism: Ranitomeya variabilis (assembly GCF_051348905.1). Classification (NCBI taxonomy): domain Eukaryota; kingdom Metazoa; phylum Chordata; class Amphibia; order Anura; family Dendrobatidae; genus Ranitomeya; species Ranitomeya variabilis. The sequence goes on from NC_135238.1 coordinate 39,744,667, forward strand.
GGACACCAAAAAATGTTGTGCAATTTGTCCTGAGTACGCTGATACCCGATATGTGGGTGTAAACCATTGTTTGGGTGCATGGCAGAGCTTGGAAGGGAAGGAGCGCCATTTGACTTTTCAATGCAAAATTGACTGGAATTGAGATGGGACGCCATGTTGCGTTTGGAGAGCCCCTGATGTGCCTAAACATTGAAACCCCCTACAAGTGACACCATTTTGGAAAGTAGACCCCCTAAGGAACTTATCTAGATGTGTGGTGAGCACTTTGACCCACCAAGTGCTTCACAGAAGTTTATACTGCAGAGCCGTAAAAATAAAAAATCATATTTTTTCACAAAAATGATCTTTTCACCCCCAATTTTTTATTTTCCCAAGGGTAAGAGAAGAAATTGGACCCCAAAAAATGTTGTGCAATTTGTCCTGAGTACGCTGATACCCCATATGTGGGTGTAAACCATTGTTTGGGCGCATGGCAGAGCTTGGAAGGGAAGGAGCGCCATTTGACTTTTCAATGCAAAATTGACTGGAATTGAGATGGGACGCCATGTTGCGTTTGGAGAGCCCCTGATGTGCCTAAACATTGAAACCCCCCACAAGTGACACCATTTTGGAAAGTAGACCCCCTAAGGAACTTATCTAGATGTGTTTTGAGAGCTTTGAACCCCCAAGTGTTTCACTACAGATTATAACGCAGAGCCGTGAAAATAATTTTATTTTTTTTTCTCAAAAATGATTTTTTAGCCCCCAGCTTTGTATTTTTACAAGGGTAACAGAATAAATTGGACCCCAAAATTTGTTTTCCAATTTGTCCTGAGTACGCTGATACCCCATATGTGGGGGGAACCACTGTTTGGGCGCATGACAGAGCTCGGAAGGGAAGGAGCGCCATTTGGAATGCAGACTTAAATGGATTGGTCAGCAGTAGTGTTGAGCGATACCGTCCGATACTTGAAAGTATCGGTATCGGAAAGTATCGGCCGATACCGGCAAAGTATCGGATCCAATCCGATACCGATACCCGATACCAATACAAGTCAATGGGACTCAAGTATCGGACGGTATTCCTGATGGTTCCCAGGGTCTGAAGGAGAGGAAACTCTCCTTCAGGCCCTGGGAACCATATAAATGTGTAAAAGAAAGAATTAAAATAAAAAATATCGCTATACTTTACCTCTCCGACGCAGCCGGGACCTCAGCGCAGGAACCGGCAGCGTTGTTTGTTTAAAATTCCCGCTTTTACATGGTTACGCGAACTCCCGGCTTGTGATTGGTCAGGGCGCCCATGTTGCCGGGCCGCGGACCAATCACAGCAAGCCGTGACGAAAATACGTCACGGCTTGCTGTGATTGGTCCGCGTCCCGGCAACATGGCCGCCATTAACCAATCACAAGCCGTGACGTCACGGGAGGCTGGACTTGCGCGCTTTTGAAAAAGCGCGCGTGTCCAGCCTCCAGTGACGTCCCGGCTTATGATTGGTCACGGCGCCATGTTGCCGGGACGCGGACCAATCACAGCAAGCCGTGACGAAAATACGTCACGGCTTGCTGTGATTGGTCCGCGGCCCGGCAACATGGCCGCCATTAACCAATCACAAGCCGTGACGTCACGGGAGGCAGGACAAGCGCGCATTTTAAAATTGCGCGCGTGTCCAGCCTCCCGGCTTGTGATTGGTTGATCGCGGCGCAACCAATCATAAGCCGGGACGTCACTGGAGGCTGGACACGCGCGCTTTTTCAAAAGCGCGCAAGTCCAGCCTCCCGTGACGTCACGGCTTGTGATTGGTTAATGGCGGCCATGTTGCCGGGACGCGGACCAATCACAGCAAGCCGTGACGTATTTTCGTCACGGCTTGCTGTGATTGGTCCGCGGCCCGGCAACATGGGCGCCCTGACCAATCACAAGCCGGGAGTTCGCGTAACCATGTAAAAGCGGGAATTTTAAACAAACAACGCTGCCGGTTCCTGCGCTGAGGTCCCGGCTGCGTCGGACAGGTGAGTATAGCGATATTTTTTATTTTAATTCTCTCTTTTACACATTTTAACAATGTTAAAATGTGTAAAAGAGAGAATTAAAATAAAATGTTGTTCCGATACCCGATACCCGATACCACAAGAGTATCGGAATCCCGGTATCGGAATTCCGATACAGCAAGTATCGGCCGATACCCGATACTTGCAGCATCGGAATGCTCAACACTAGTCAGCAGCCGTCACGTTGCATTTGCAGAGCCCCTGATGTACCCAAACAGTACAAACCCCCCACAAGTGACCCCATATTGGAAAATAGACCTCCCAAGGAACTTATCTAGATGTGTTTTGAGAACTTTGAACCCCCAAGTGTTTCACTAAAGTTTATAGCGCAAAGCCGTGGAAATAAAAATTCTTTTTTTTTTTTCACAAAAATGATTTTTTAGCCCCCAGTTTTGTATTTTCACAAGGGTAACAGGATAAATTAGACCCCAAAAGTTATTGTCCAATTTGTCCTGAGTACGCTGATATCCCATATGTGGGGGGGAACCACTGTTTGGGTGCATGACAGAGCTCGGAAGGGAAGGAGCTCCATTTGGAATGCAGCCTTAAATGGATTGGTCTGCAGGCGTCACGTTGCATTTGCACAGCCCCTGATGTACCCAAACAGTACAAACCCCCCACAAGTGACCCCATATTGGAAACTAGACCTCCCAAGGAACTTATCTAGATGTGTTGTGAGAACTTTCACTACAGTTTATAACGCAGAGCTGTGAAAATAAAACATCTTTTTTTTCCCACAAAAATGATTTTTAGCCCCCCAAATTTTTATTTTCCTAAGGATAACAAGAGAACTTGGACCCCAGAAGTTGTTGTTCAATTTGTCCCGAGTACGCTGATAACACATATGTTGGGGTAAACCCCTTTTTGGGCGCACGGGAGAGCTCGGAAGGGAAGGAGCACTGTTTTACTTTTTCAACGCAGAATTGGCTGGAATTGAGATTGGACGCCATGTCGCGCTTGGAGAGCCCCTGATGTGCCTGGACAGTGGAAACTCCCCAATTCTGCCTGAAACCCTAACCCAAACACACCCCTAACCCTAATCCCAACGGTAACCCTAACCACACCCCTAGCCCTGACACAGCCATAATTCTAATCCCAACCCTAATCCAAACCGTAAATGTAATCCAAACCCTAACCCTAACTTTAGCCCCAACCCTAACCCTAACTTTACCTCCAACCCTAGCCCTAACCCTAGCCCTAACCCTAACCCTACCCCTAACCCTAAACGTGACTGAAATACGTGGCACTGAAATACGTGGCACTGAAATACGTGGCACTTAAATACGTGGCACTTAAATACGTGGCACTGAAATACGTGGCACTGAAATACGTGGCACTGAAATACGTGCAACTGAAATACGTGGCACTGAAATACGTGCAACTGAAATACGTGGCACTGAAATACGTGATACGTGGCACTTAAATACGTGGCACTGAAACACATGGCACTGAAATACATGATACGTGGCACTTAAATACATGGCACTGAAATACGTGATACGTGGCACTGAAATACGTGGCACTGAAATACGTGGCACTGAAATACGTGGCACCGAAATACGTGCAACTGAAATACGTGGCACTGAAATACGTGCAACTGAAATACGTGGCACTGAAATACGTGATACGTGGCACTTAAATACGTGGCACTGAAACACATGGCACTGAAATACGTGATACGTGGCACTTAAATACATGGCACTGAAATACGTGATACGTGGCACTGAAATACGTGGCACTGAAATACGTGGCACTGAAATACGTGGCACTGAAATACGTGGCACTGAAATACGTGCAACTGAAATACGTGCAACTGAAATACGTGGTACTTAAATACGTGGCACTAAAATATGTGGCACTGAAATACGTGATACGTGGCACTGAAATACGTGATACGTGGCACTTAAATACGTGGCACTGAAACACGTGGCTGTTATGACCCCAGTGGACAGGGTCTCAGAGGAACGTGTAAGTCTGCAAGATACAAAAATCCAGCTCATAGGGCTGTGGTAACTGGGTTGACCAAATAGCTACTCCTAACGCCAACACTAGAAGTAGCCGGGGATCATGCCTACGGTGATCGCTAGATGACTCGCGCCAGCCGGAGAATCTAACTACCCCTAGGAGAAGAAAACAAAGACCTCTCTTGCCTCCAGAGAAAGGGACCCCAAAGCAAGATACTAGCCCCCCACAAATAATAACGGTGAGGTAAGAGGAAATGACAAACACAGAAATGAACCAGGTTCAGCAAAGAGAGGCCAGCTTACTAATAGCAGAATATAGCAAGATAACTTATCTGGTCAACAAAAACCCTATAAAAATCCACGCTGGAGATTCAAGAACCCCCGAACCGTCTAACGGTCCGGGGGGAGAACACCAGCCCCCTAGAGCTTCCAGCAAAGGTCAGGATACAGATAGGAACAAGCTGGACAAAAATACCAAACAAAACAAAAGCAAAAAGCAAAGAAACAGACTTAGCTTGAAAAACAGGAACCAGGATCAGAGGACAAGAGCACAACAGATTAGCTCTGATTTCAACGATGCCAGGCATTGAACTGAAGGTCCAGGGAGCTTATATAGCAACGCCCCTGAACTAACGGCCCAGGTGAGGATATAGGAAAAGACAGACGCTCCAGAGTCAAATCACTAATGACCACTAGAGGGAGCAAAAAGCAAAATCACAACAGTACCCCCCCTTAGTGAGGGGTCACCGAACCCTCACCACGACCACCAGGGCGATCAGGATGAGCGGCGTGAAAGGCACGAACTAAATCGGCCGCATGAACATCAGAGGCGACCACCCAGGAATTATCTTCCTGACCATAGCCCTTCCACTTGACCAGGTACTGAAGCCTCCGCCTGGAGAGACGAGAATCCAAGATCTTCTCCACCACGTACTCCAACTCGCCCTCAACCAACACCGGAGCAGGAGGCTCAGCAGAAGGAACCACAGGCACAACGTACCGCCGCAACAAGGACCTATGAAACACGTTGTGGATAGCAAACGACACAGGTAGATCCAGGCGAAAGGATACAGGATTAAGAATTTCCAATATCTTGTAAGGACCAATAAAACGAGGTTTAAATTTGGGAGAGGAAACCTTCATAGGAACAAAGTGGGAAGAAAGCCACACCAAATCCCCAACACGTAGTCGGGGACCCACACCGCGGCGGCGGTTGGCAAAGCGCTGAGCCCTCTCCTGTGACAACTTCAAGTTGTCCACCACAAGATTCCAGATCCGCTGCAACCTATCCACCACAGAATCCACCCCAGGGCAGTCAGAAGGTTCCACATGACCCGAAGAAAAACGAGGGTGGAAACCAGAGTTGCAGAAAAACGGCGAAACCAAGGTGGCGGAACTAGCCCGATTATTAAGGGCAAACTCAGCTAACGGCAAGAAGGTCACCCAATCGTCCTGATCAGCAGAGACAAAACACCTCAAATAAGCCTCCAAAGTCTGATTAGTTCGCTCCGTCTGTCCATTAGTCTGAGGATGGAAAGCAGACGAAAACGACAAGTCAATGCCCATCCTACTACAAAAGGATCGCCAGAATCTGGAAACGAACTGGGATCCTCTGTCTGACACAATATTCTCAGGGATGCCGTGCAAACGAACCACGTTCTGGAAAAACACAGAAACCAGATCGGAAGAGGAAGGCAGTTTAGGCAAAGGAACCAAATGGACCATCTTGGAGAAGCGATCACATATCACCCAGATAACAGACATGCCCTGAGACACCGGAAGATCAGAAATGAAATCCATGGAGATATGTGTCCAAGGTCTCTTAGGGACAGGCAAGGGCAAGAGCAACCCGCTGGCACGAGAACAGCAAGGCTTAGCTCGAGCACAAGTCCCACAGGACTGTACAAATGACCGCACATCCCTAGACAAGGAAGGCCACCAAAAGGATCTGGCCACCAGATCTCTGGTGCCAAAAATTCCTGGGTGACCTGCCAACACCGAGGAATGAACCTCGGAAATGACTCTGCTGGTCCACTTATCAGGCACAAACAGTCTGTCAGGTGGACAAGAATCAGGCCTATCAGCCTGAAATCTCTGCAACACACGTCGCAGATCAGGAGAAATAGCTGACAAGATAATACCATCCTTAAGAATACCAACAGGTTCAGCGACTCCAGGAGCATCAGGCACAAAGCTCCTGGAAAGAGCATCGGCCTTCACATTCTTTGAACCTGGTAAATACGAGACAACAAAGTCAAATCGGGAGAAAAACAATGACCAGCGGGCCTGTCTAGGATTCAGGCGTTTAGCAGACTCGAGATACATCAGATTTTTGTGATCAGTCAAGACCACCACACGATGCTTAGCACCCTCGAGCCAATGACGCCACTCCTCAAATGCCCATTTCATGGCCAACAACTCCCGATTGCCCACATCATAATTTCGCTCCGCAGGCGAAAACTTCCTAGAGAAAAAGGCGCAAGGTCTCATAACAGAGCAACCAGGGCCTCTCTGCGACAAAACGGCCCCTGCTCCAATCTCTGAAGCATCCACCTCAACTTGAAAGGGAAGCGAGACATCAGGCTGGCACAAAACAGGCGCCGAAGTAAACCGACGTTTCAACTCCTGGAAAGCCTCCACGGCAGCAGGAGCCCAATTAACCACATCGGAGCCCTTCTTGGTCATATCCGTCAAAGGTTTCACAATGCTAGAAAAGTTAGCGATAAAACGACGGTAGAAGTTAGCGAAACCCAAGAACTTCTGAAGACTCTTAACTGACGAGGGCTGAGTCCAATCAAGAATAGCTCGGACCTTGACTGGGTCCATCTCCACAGCAGAAGGGGAAAAAATGAACCCCAAAAAGGGAACCTTCTGTACACCAAAAAGACACTTTGAGCCCTTGACAAACAAAGAATTTTCACGCAAAATTTTAAAGACCATCCTGACCTGCTCCACATGCGAGTCCCAATTATCAGAAAAAAACAGAATATCATCCAGATAAACGATCAGAAATTTATCCAGATAGTTCCGGAAAATGTCATGCATAAAGGACTGAAAAACTGAAGGGGCATTAGAGAGCCCAAAAGGCATCACCAAGTACTCAAAATGACCTTCGGGCGTATTGAATGCGGTTTTCCATTCATCCCCTTGCTTAATGCGCACAAGGTTGTACGCACCACGAAGGTCTATCTTGGTAAACCACTTGGCACCTTTAATCCGGGCAAACAAGTCAGACAACAGCGGCAAAGGATACTGAAATTTGACAGTGATCTTATTTAAAAGCCGATAGTCAATACAAGGCCTCAAAGATCCGTCCTTTTTAGCCACAAAAAAGAATCCCGCACCAAGAGGGGAAGAAGACGGACGGATGTGTCCTTTCTCCAGAGACTCCTTGATATATGAACGCATAGCGGTATGTTCAGGTATCGACAGATTAAACAGTCTTCCCTTAGGAAATTTACTGCCTGGAATCAAATCTATTGCACAGTCACATTCCCTATGAGGAGGCAATGCACTGGACCTGGACTCGCTAAAGACATCCTGATAATCAGACAAGTACTCCGGAACTTCCGAAGGCGTAGAAGAAGCAATAGACACAGGCAGGGAATCCTCATGAACACCACGACAGCCCCAACTAGACACTGACATAGCCTTCCAGTCAAGGACTGGATTATGGGTCTGTAACCATGGCAGCCCCAAAACAACCAAATCATGCATTTTATGTAGAACGAGAAAACGTATCACCTCGCGGTGTTCAGGAGTCATGCACATGGTAACCTGTGTCCAATACTGCGGCTTATTTTCTGCCAATGGCGTAGCATCAATACCCCTAAGAGGGATAGGATTTTCTAATGGTTCAAGAATAAAACCACAGCGCTTAGCAAATGAGAGATCCATAAGACTCAGGGCAGCACCCGAATCTACAAACGCCATGACAGGATAAGATGACAGTGAGCAAATCAAAGTTACAGACAGAATAAACTTAGGATGCAAATTACCAATGGTGACAGGACTAACAACCTTAGATATACGTTTAGAGCATGCTGAGATAACATGTGTAGAATCACCACAGTAGTAGCACAAGCCATTCCGGCGTCTATGAATTTTCCTCTCATTTCTAGTCAGGATTCTATCACATTGCATCAAATCAGGTGTCCGTTCAGACAACACCATGAGGGAATTTGCGGTTTTTCTATCACATTGCATCACATCAGGTGTCTGTTCAGACAACAACATGAGGGAATTTGCGGTTTTGCGCTCCCGCAACCGCCGGTCAATTTGAATAGCCAGGGACATGGTATCATTCAGACCTGTGGGAATGGGAAAACCCACCATAACATTCTTAATGGCCTCAGAAAGGCCATTTCTAAAATTAGCGGCCAGTGCACACTCGTTCCAATGTGTCAGCACGGACCATTTCCGAAATTTTTGGCAATACACCTCAGCCTCGTCCTGGCCCTGAGACATAGCCAGCAAGGCTTTCTCTGCCTGAATCTCAAGATTGGGTTCCTCATAAAGTAAACCGAGCGCCAGAAAAAACGCATCAATATCAGCCAATGCCGGATCTCCTGGCGCCAACGAAAAAGCCCAATCCTGAGGGTCACCCCGTAAGAATGAAATAACAATTTTTACTTGTTGAGCAGAGTCTCCAGACGAACAAGGTTTCAGGGACAATAATAATTTACAATTATTCCTGAAATTCCTAAACTTAAATCGGTCTCCTGAAAACAGTTCAGGAATCGGAATCTTGGGTTCAGACCTAGGATTTCTGGTAACATAATCTTGTATACCCTGCACACGAGCGGCAAGCTGGTCCACACTTGTAATCAAGGTCTGGACATTCATGTCTGCAGCAAGCTTAAGCCACTCTGAGGTAAAGGGGAAAAGAAAAAAAAAAAAAAAATGAGAGGGAAAAAAACAACTCAAAATTTTCTTTCTTATAATCCCACTTCTGCAATGCATTAAACATTTAATACTGGCCTGGCATACTGTTATGACCCCAGTGGACAGGGTCTCAGAGGAACGTGTAAGTCTGCAAGATACAAAAATCCAGCTCATAGGGCTGTGGTAACTGGGTTGACCAAATAGCTACTCCTAACGCCAACACTAGAAGTAGCCAGGGATCATGCCTACGGTGATCGCTAGATGACTCGCGCCAGCCGGAGAATCTAACTACCCCTAGGAGAAGAAAACAAAGACCTCTCTTGCCTCCAGAGAAAGGGACCCCAAAGCAAGATACAAGCCCCCCACAAATAATAACGGTGAGGTAAGAGGAAATGACAAACACAGAAATGAACCAGGTTCAGCAAAGAGAGGCCAGCTTACTAATAGCAGAATATAGCAAGATAACTTATCTGGTCAACAAAAACCCTATAAAAATCCACGCTGGAGATTCAAGAACCCCCGAACCGTCTAACGGTCCGGGGGGAGAACACCAGCCCCCTAGAGCTTCCAGCAAAGGTCAGGATACAGATAGGAACAAGCTGGACAAAAATACCAAACAAAACAAAAGCAAAAAGCAAAGAAGCAGACTTAGCTTGAAAAACAGGAACCAGGATCAGAGGACAAGAGCACAACAGATTAGCTCTGATTTCAACGATGCCAGGCATTGAACTGAAGGTCCAGGGAGCTTATATAGCAACGTCCCTGAACTAACGGCCCAGGTGAGGATATAGGAAAAGACAGACGCTCCAGAGTCAAATCACTAATGACCACTAGAGGGAGCAAAAAGCAAAATCACAACACGTGGCACTGAAATACGTGATACGTGGCACTGAAATACGTGGCACTGAAATACGTGGCACTGAAATACGTGGCACTGAAATACGTGGCACTATGACTGTCAGAAAATGTTCATTAAACGGTTAGGGGTGAGGTTAGGGGTAGAGTTAGGGTTAGGGTTTGGATCTCTTTATCACCTTGATGGTGGTGGGTGGCTTTTCAGTGTGTTTTCTGTTTGTGTTTTTGTAAAAACGCATGCGTTTTTAACGCAAACGCATGTGCTTAAAAACGCAAGAAAATACTGCAGGTTGTATTTCTGAAAATGAACGCATGCAGAAAAAAAACGCATGCGTTTGAAAACGCGACCAAACCCGTACAAAAAAACGCATGCGTTTTCAATGTTAAATATAGGGAAAAAACGCATGCGTTTTTTTGTGCAAAAAACGCTGCAGACAAAAATGCAAGTGTGAAACCAGCGACGCTTTTTATAGCAAAAAAGTTTTTGCGTCTCCACATTTTGAGACCTATAATTTTTCCACATTTTGCTCCACAGAGTCATGTGAGGTCTTGTTTTTTGCGGGAGGAGTTGACGTTTTTATTGGTAACATTTTTGGACACGTGACCATTTTTGATCACTTTTTATTCCGATTTTTGTGAGGCAGAATGACCAAAAACCTGCTATTCATGAATTTCTTTTGGGAGAGTCGTTTATACCGTTCCGCGTTTGGTAAAATTGATAAAGCAGTTTTATTGGATGGGTCAGTACGATTACAGCGATATCTCATTTATATCATTTTTTTATGTTTTGGCGCTTTTATACGATAAAAACTATTTTATAGAAAAAATAATTATTTTGGTATCGCTTTATTCTCAGGACTATAACTTTTTTATTTTTTTGCTGATGATGCTGTATGGTGGCTTGTTTTTTGCGGGACAAGATGACGTTTTCAGCGGTACCATGGATATTTATATCAGTCTTTTTGATCGCGTGTTATTCCACTTTTTGTTCGGCGGTATGGTAATAAAGCGTTGTTTTTTGCCTCGTTTTTTTTTTTTTTCTTACGGTGTTTACTGAAGGGGTTAACTAGTGGGACAGTTTTATAGGTTGGGTCGTTACGGACGTGGCGATACTAAATATGTGTACTTTTATTGTTTTTTTTTTATTTAGATAAAGAAATGTATTTATGGGAATAATATATATTTTTTTTATTATTTATTTAGGATTTTTTTTTTTTTTTTACACATGTGGAAAAAATTTTTTTTTACTTTTTTACTTTGTCCCACAGGGGGACATCACAGATCGATGATCTGATAGTGTGCACAGCACTCTATCAGATCACCGATTTCACTTACATCGGTGCAGGCTTACCAGCGTCTGCACTGAGCAGACACTCGGTAAGCCACCTCCTTCCCTGCAGGACCCGGATGCCGCGGCCATCTTGACACTCGGTAAGCCACCTCCTTCCCTGCAGGACCCGGATGCCACGGCCATCTTGGATCCGGGACCTGCAGCCAGGAAGGAGGTAGGAGACCCTCGCAGCAACGCGATCACATCGCGTTGCTCCGGGGGTCTCAGGGAAGCCCGCAGGGAGCCCCCTCCCTGCGCGATGCTTCCCTATACTGCCGGTACACTGCGATCATGTTTGATCGCAGTGTGCCGGGGGTTAATGTGCCGGGGGCGGTCCGTGACCGCTCCTGGCACATAGTGCCGGATGTCAGCTGCGATAGGCAGCTGACAACCGGCCGCGATCGGCCACGCTCCCCCGTGAGCGCGGCCGATCGCGTATGACGTACTATCCCGTCACCCGGAATTAAGTCCCAGGTCACCTTGACGGGATAGTACGTCATACGGGATTAAGGGGTTAAAGAGTTGAATGGGCGAGTGCTATCAGATTCTCGGAAGCAAATCGTGCACGATGTGATGAGGACGAGTGCTTCTTGTCGTCAAAACGATGGATAGCACTTGTCCAATTTTTACGGTCATGAGATTCAAGAGCCCTTAGTGCCCTTATTGCTAATAAATATGATAGACATGAGAACATAAGGCAAGCTTTCGGACTGCATTTGGACTTCAAGCCATTCTGTGGCCTTCCCATAGAGTTACCAAGGTAAGACAACCACATCATCGAAAGTATCAGCCCTTTTTTAATCTAATTGTGTAGAGTTGACTTTATAGCTATGCAATTTTTGTCTATATTTCAGCTGTATTTTCAGTGCCAGAAAGTCTATACCAGGTGATCTACTTAGAAAATGTGGAAAAATGTTTGGATATATGTAAAAAAAAACAAAAACAAAAGTGAACTTCAGTGCCACTAATGTCCAGGGATTTCATTAGGTACAGTATAATTTTTTTTAGTTATGTTGATTAGAGTTCTAAAAAGTTTAATATATAGAAGTTATCTTTTATTACCGCTTTTATTAAAATAATGAAAAAAATACAATAAAAATAACAAGGAAATCATTTCCTTATTTATATTTGCCCCTTAGATGTTAATTTATTACATGGAAATAATAATTCCAAGAGCTATAAAATCAATGATCTGGGATGTATTCTTTTCAGAATTGTTTTCTTGGTTGCATGAAGCTTATGGCCATAATCATTGCACTTATGTATGATATTAAGCAGCATACTACTACACAACATATCACATTTTTCTTTTCTCTGAGTACCGGCGCTCAGTTTATCAAGGGATCAATTCAGTCAGGTTTATTTGGGTGACGTGCAGGTTGTTTGGAGAACATATTCTTCTCACTAGACCACATGATTCAACTGCAAGCTCACTGGACCGTGTTAACGTGAAAAACCTTCTATAATGGAACCTTATCCCTCAGCACCCCGTGGCTCTGATTACAGAGGAAAAAAGGGCCAAAATACATCTAAAGTCTTCAGAATGAAAAGCCAAGTTCTGTAAACCCATTTCAGCAAATGCGTCTAGGAGATTGCTGTTGTGATTAGGCCTTGACTGAAAACGCTAACATTAAAGAAAAAAAAAATTAAAGTTCTAGATTGAAAGAAACGTGTGTATCAATGGAAAATGCTCACATACACAGACATGAAGTGAGTGCAAATTTTTAATTCCCTTTGGAAGAATTAATAATAATAATAATCTTTATTTTTATATAGCGCTAACATATTCCGCAGCGCTTTACAGTTTGCACACATTATCATCGCTGTCACCGATGGGGCTCACAATCTAAATTCCCTATCAGTATGTCTTTGGAATGTGGGAGGAAACCGGAGTACCCGGAGGAAACCCACGCAAACACGGAGAGAACACAAACTCTTTGCAGATGTTGTCCTGAGTGGGATTTGAATCCAGGACTCCAGCGCTGCAAGGCTGCTGTGCTAACCACTGCACCACCGTGCCGCCCTCTATAAGTATGTCTTTCAAGCTAAGGTAGTGCAGCGCCCCAGAGTCCTGGTCGTTGCAGTAATGTCGCTCTGCCACTAAGGGGAGTGATGTTACGTCTGATGCACTAAAGGAGTTCACCTGACCAGGTATCACAGACACACACTACACTCCACACTCCGGCCACCAGGGAGGGTGGTTCTATTTATTAGGCCACTCCTCACACTCTGGTAAAACTGGGGGTTGGACAGGAAGTTAGGGAGAAAGCAGCCCTGGAGAGTTTGGGAGAGGACCTGTCAGGGGTGGGATCCTGACAGTGGCCTAGCGAAAAGGACAGATCGTTACGGAGCTGTGCCTGTAAGGTATAGCGGCAGGCTCCTTAGAAAGGACACGAAGCGGAGCATATTGTAGAGAAGTGAGAAGCGAGATCGTAGCACAGAGGCGAGAGAACCAGAAAGAGTCGTGCCCTTAAGACCGTGGCAACATCCTTCCGAGGCGCGTAGCCGGTGGCCGGAGCACCGAGGAAGTAAGAGACTCTACGTATTACTTCAAACAGCGACAGGACAGTTAATTATAGGTTTGGCTGTCTCACCTAAATCACCTAACGCAGACAAAGGAGGCAATTGTGGGAGAGGGGCGTCTCTAGGGTCCCAGAATAACTCCAGGCCTACCCCGTCATACGGGTGCGTCCTAGCCATATCATCTGGGGGACGGAGAAGAACATCAGAACAGACACAACAGTTGTGAGGACTATCCCGTGGTGCTCAGCAGGGAAGGACTACAACACACAGGCGCTAGTTGGTAGGCACTGATTTCCACCTGCAAAGGGAACTCTGGATGTGCCTTTGGACCGGCAGGTCTCAGCCAGCCCTGTTAGCAGTGTTCTGGATTGCGGACCCCGAAGCCTTCAGTAAAAAGGTAAAGAGACTGCAATCCTGTGTCCTCGTTATTCATCGCGTCTTGCACCACGCACCAACACCTTTCATTGGACGCCCCTTAGCAGGGTCACGGACCGGGTCTAGCCACCGTGACAACCCCAAGACAGAGACAGAGAGGCCCGGTACCGAGTACCCCGCGGCCCTGCATCTGGGGGCGCTCCAGTATCACTTCTGTTCTTGATTAACAGAGACACTTTTGGTCCAATTCATCAAGATTGCCATTTTAAACACCATTCTTAATGAATGGGATCATTGGAGTAAGTCGCGCTTAATTCAATAACCTGTTAAGCACATTTGTGAAGTTTATCATACATGTGTAAGAAGAAGGAGGAGGTGTTGTTCACGTTTCCTCTTGAAGACGTACAGTGACAAGCAAAATGATAACAATGTTTTGAGCTTTAGACTTTCAGGCTCCATAGCTCACCATCCACTACAGCTTCAAATGTGAGAGCACCATCATTTTATAGACAATCATCTTGGCCATCTTATACATAAATTTGTTTTGCAACAATTTAGCATATGATTAGTTATGCAGACTCTTGTCATGTCACTGCACTGTTACTGTTTTGCTCCTGGCGGTGGAACAATCATTTTCTTCCTGTATAATACAAAATACAATCAACCTGTTCTCACATTCCCTAATCGCTCAGTGTGTTATTAGGAAGATTCCCAACTGAAAGTTCACTAGTTCGAATCGAGGAGCAACCATGAAGACAATTTCCAAAGAAAAGTGAAACAGAATCATCCAGCTCATTAATAGCAGTCTCTTGGCCAAGAAAATTACCATGCCATGACAGTTGGAAGCATACAAAATGAAGTCCATCCATCCATTCAGAAGCCAAGAGGTTGAGTTATACTGTCAAAGGCCTGGGCCAACTTCATGACACTCTCCCAGCTTCCATGCCATGATTACCAGTTATTTTTGACAAGTAGGAAAATGTTTTTAAAGATGCTCATACAATACCTGGCTAACAAAACCAGTGAACTCCTGAGTTCCACTGTGACCTTCAACTATTGAGTCACGAAGCTGGACACCTGGCATAAGCTTGCCTCTGTGCCTTGGAGGTGTTGTGCTGCCCTGCTGCTTGCATCTTGTCTGAGTGGGTTTTTAGTGCCACAGGGGGAGTCATAACAGATAGGCACTTTTGGCTGTCAACAGAAAATGCTGACAGGGTCACTGATAAAAATGAACGAAAGTCTGGATTAGCCCCGACCTTTCCACATTATCAGATGACAGCAGCACAAAATGTGTTTTTAATCTTCAATATTTGAATGATGCCCTCCAGTTGTTGCCTTCAAGGTAATATGGATGACTGCATGACCATACTGATACTTTTTTCCTGGCTTTGCACTGTTTTCAAAACTTTTATGAGTGTAGGAGAACATAAACTACACTTTCAAAATATTTGAATGAGGCCTGCAAGTTTTGCGTTTAAGGGTGTATGGATGACATTCCTTATAATTTTGTCCTGGGTTTGCACTTTGTACAAAGCCTTTATGAGTGTAAAAGTACATCAGCTACACTTTCAAAATATTTTAATGAGGTCCTTCAGTTGTTACCATCAAGTGTCTATGGATTACTGGATGACCCTCCTTATCATTTTTTCCTGGCTTTGCACTTTGTGCAAAGCCTTTATGAGTGTGCGAGTAAATCAACTACGCTTTAAAAATATTTTTATGTAGCCTTCCAGTTGTTGCCTTCAAGGGTCTATGGATGATTGTATTACCCTCCATATCATTTTTTTCTGGCTTTGCACTTTTTTCAAAGCCTTTATGATTGTAGGAGTACATCAACAACACTTTTAAAATATTGCCATTTGTTGCCTTCAAGGGTCTGTGGATGACTGTATTATCCTCCTTATCATTTGGTGACTGTAAGGGTGTATGGATGACCCTGCTTCTAATTTTTGGCAGCTTTTGCACTTTGTCCATAGCCTTTATGAGTCTAGGAGTACCACTACATGATAATTTGAACAGAATGTGCATGAGGCCCTCCATTATGTCTAATACAGAGTGAATCTGAGTCCCTCTCCATGAAATTTTTGGGAGCTCTTGCTTCCTTCATAAATTACACTGAAAGTTCCATTTTTTAAACAAAAATGTTAATTTTGCTTTACTTTAATCATTATTTTTATAGTCAGTATACAGGAAAAAATGTTTCTTCACATTTTTTTCCTGTAAACTCCAATTTTTCTTCAATTTTGAATGTTTTATTGCCAGTTTTTAAAGTGGAGTAAAAGTGTGACATCATTGTTCTCAGCAGCAATCTGGGAGTCAGAGTTGCTTCCAGTGGTCTTCCCCATGCTGTTCTCCTTCCATTGAACACTTTTTCCATCCATTTTAACATAATAATTTGTATTGATAGGTTGTGTGCTGCCCAGCACTAGGTAGTCTACAGGGTTAATAATTGAGACTAGCACAGAGTGGAAGGGAATAAAGTGAAGCGACAGTGGGGAGGTTCCTGTTAGGAGTGAGATAGGGTCTAGCTTGCAGCTAGAACAGACCTTTGGTTTGATTAGTAAGCAAAGCCGCATGAATTGCGTGTCTTTAAAGTGAACGGAGACCGAGGCAACGGATTGCATGATCCAGAGTAAAGGCAAGGAAAAGCATTATATGGAGTGATTGATTCTTCGGAGACAAGGTCCAGGGCAGGATGCCCAGTGGGATGGTTTCGGGTTATCTGACTGTCAAATGATGGAGCAACACTGAAAAGAAAAGCGGGACGAAGAGAGAGTGCATTGTGTGGCAGTTCCTAGTCGTTCGCAAGCAGAGACGTTAAGTAAAGGCTATAGTGGCAAACTAGCTCCCCTATGGGGAACAGGACGTGGAGCCATGGGTTGAACAAGCTAAAGAACAAATGGAATGTGTATGAAAATGTGATATGTTCTCAGAGATATATCCACGAAGTCTTGCACGCGCTATACACTGTGCTTACTTGTCTTTATGTTATTATCCAGTAAAAGTCAGTTTATTTTTGAGTGTTGGTGTCCCTCACTGAACCTTGCAACATTTAGTCCTGGCCACCCGAAGTCACCGGCATTATGTGGTCTGCAAGTGTGTAGTGCCCCTTATGGCTAAAATCCACACACCCAGCATGGACCTCCATATTCATGTAGCATGCTGGGGTGTGAAAGACGAGTAGCTAGCGCAAAGCTAGTGCCTCACACCATACTACACGTGCGTTTTTAATCATTCAAAAAAATGATTAAGGTGTTTAAATAATTTTTACGTCTTTTTTTGCGCTACATGGGGTCTAATATTTATATCACTTTTATATTTTGGGGGGGTTTGCTGATATTTGAGAAAAATGTAAAGAAAACTAGGAGATACATGTCTATTTTTCAAAATGTTAATTTTTTTTTTATTTATTTTTTTACGACTACGAAGGACCACTAAAAACATTTTATATTGTGTTACCAATCTGTTGAAATTATTTTTGGACATTGGGCATATTTTCCTAAACGGGGCAGGGCTAGAAACAGCGATTTAGACTAGCAGCACCACTTTTTTAAGATTTGTTTTATTTATTTCTTTTTTCTTTTTTTAAAATTTATTTCACATACTCTGTGACCTTTGAGGGGAAATTGGACATGGTACTACATTGTTTTTATTTAACTTCCTCTTTAAGGCCAAGTGCACACTTTGAGTATTTGGTGAGGTTTTTACCTTGTTATTTGCAAGTCAAAATCAGGAGTGGCTGAAAAATGCAGACATGGTGCACGTGCTTCTATAATATTTTTCCTCTGACTGTTCCGTTCATGGTTTTGGCTTACAAATATTGAGCTAAAATACAAACCAAATACTCAACTTGTGTACGTGGTCTAACTGGCGATGGTATATTAGCTCCAGTTAAAGGTGAAATTCAGCCTCCTAGTGGCTGTATAGCAGTGTTGGATGTGTCTCCTAGGACCAAGCAACTCCTGCTCTCTCTCTACACCAGTCTTTCTCAACTCCAGTCCTCAAGACACCACAACAGGTCATGTTTTCAGGATTTCCTTAGTATTGCATTGGCGATGGAATTAATGCATGAGCAGGAGATGAAATTATCACCTGTGCAATACTAAGGAAATCCTGAAAACATGACCTGTTGTGGGGTCTTGAGTACTGGAGTTGAGAAACACTGCTCTACACCCACTAATCACATGATCACTGGGTCCAGAGGAAGAAGCACTGTCAGTGCTTTTAAGTCCATACATGTCAACATTGGTTAGGTTTGTGCATTCAACAATGGACAAGGAGAGAAGGTAGACATGGTAATATACCATGTTTATCTTCTCTCAGGGAAGTTTAGATGTGTCTGACAGATAGAGTCCCACCAACTGCTTTGATGATTTTGCATTAATGATTTAGAATGTTAGTGTAGTGTGGACCATCCATCTCATGATCTCCTGCAAACTGTTTTCTCTGCATTGATGATTTAGAACATCAGTGCTCTGGAAAGTGTGGACCACATCAAATCAAATCAAATTTATCCTGCCAATGGAATTCAAGTGAATCTGCCTACATCAAATTTCGGGAGATTTTCTTATCTCTGTAATTGATGTCTCTGTATTTTGGACAATGAGTAGATTACATTAAAATGCTTATTTAAGCAAACAAAACTTTAAGACGTTTTCCTTTTGCCTGGCATGGACTTTGCTCAACAATATTTATAGCAAATTTGGGAATGATTGTGGACACATGCAATAGATAACATTGCAACAGTTAATGATGGGAACATATGGATTGCTTAATATTTTCCAACTAAATGAGCTCAATCTGCTTCCTTAAAAAAAGAAGAAAAAGAAAACCGCTTAGCCATGTTCTGTGTTCAGTTTCATTAACCAAGAAATGTCCCAATTACATAATGCCTGCTGTTTAAACATCCCGTTTAATGCCTGTTTCAAGCTACTGCTTTCCAGTAGTCATGTTCAATCAGCTCAAAGAAAGCGTTCACATAAAAAACACTGAAAAAAACAGTGATTAGAATACAAGTATAATATATAGAATAGAAACCGAATGAAGGAAATACACATTCTGGCAGGTATATTAAAAGGGTCAAAATTAGTCAAACAACCCAAGGCTTTGAAACGTTCCCCACGATGGACTTACATTTTGGATCTTTGCTAACCTATTTCAACACCCTGATCACCTCACTGTCAAATAACCCTAAATGTCTCTTTGACACTTTCCAGTCCCTACTCAACCCAAGAGAGCAGGCCCCAACCACGGACCTCCGCGCTGACGATCTGGCCAATTACTTCAAAGAAAAAATTGACCACATTCAACAGGAAATCATCTCCCAATCTCTTCATACCATGCACTGTCCCCCCTCCCCCACTGCATCTAGTTCACTCTCTGACTTTGAACCAGTTACAGAAGAAGAAGTAGTTGGGCTCCTTGCATCTTCTCGCCCGACCACTTGCACCAGTGACCCCATTCCGTCACATCTCCTCCAGTCCCTTTCCCTGGCTGTCACCTCTCACCTAACAAAAATATTCAACCTTTCTCTCACTTTCGGTATTTTTCCCTCATTTAAGCATGCCATCATACATCCATTACTTAAAAAACCATCCCTCGACCAAAACTGTGCCGCTAATTATAGACCTGTCTCTAATCTTCCCTTCATCTCTAAACTCCTCGAACGCCTGGTCCACTCCCGTCTTACCCGCTATCCCTCAGATAACTCTCTTCTCGACCCTCTTCAATCTGGCTTCTGCTCTTTACACTCTACTGAAACTGCCCTCACTAAAGTCTCTAATGACCTACTAACTAGTGTTGAGCGATACCGTCCGATACTTGAAAGTATCGGTATCGGAAAGTATCGGCCGATACCGGCAAAGTATCGGATCCAATCCGATACCGATACCCGATACCAATACAAGTCAATGGGACTCAGGTATCGGACGGTATTCCTGATGGTTCCCAGGGTCTGAAGGAGAGGAAACTCTCCTTCAGGCCCTGGGAACCATATTAATGTGTAAAAGAAAGAATTAAAATAAAAAATATTGCTATACTCACCTGTCCGACGCAGCCGGGACCTCAGCGAGGGAACCGGCAGCGTTGTTTGTTTAAAATTCGCGCTTTTACTTGGTTACGTGAGGTCCCGGCTTGTGATTGGTCAGGGCGGCCATGTTGCCGGGACGCGGACCAATCACAGCAAGCCGTGACGAAATTACGTCACGGCTTGCTGTGATTGGTCCGCGTCCCGGCAACATGGCCGCCATTAACCAATCACAAGCCGTGACGTCACGGGAGGCTGGACATGCGCGTATTTTGAAAAGCGCGCGTGTCCAGCCTCCAGTGACATCCCGGCTTATGATTGGTCACGGCGCCATGTTGCCGGGACGCGGACCAATCACAGCAAGCCGTGACGAAATTACGTCACGGCTTGCTGTGATTGGTCCGCGTCCCGGCAACATGGCCGCCATTAACCAATCACAAGCCGTGACGTCACGGGAGGCTGGACACGCGCGCTTTTCAAAATACGCGCATGTCCAGCCTCCCGTGATGTCCCGGCTTGTGATTGGTTAATGGCGGCCATGTTGCCGGGACGTCACTGGAGGCTGGACACGCGCGCTTTTCAAAATACGCGCATGTCCAGCCTCCCGTGACATCCCGGCTTGTGATTGGTTAATGGCGGCCATGTTGCCGGGACGTCACTGGAGGCTGGACACGCGCGCTTTTCAAAATACGCGCATGTCCAGCCTCCCGTGACGTCCCGGCTTGTGATTGGTTAATGGCGGCCATGTTGCCGGGACGTCACTGGAGGCTGGACACGCGCGCTTTTCAAAATACGCGCATGTCCAGCCTCCCGTGACGTCCCGGCTTGTGATTGGTTAATGGCGGCCATGTTGCCGGGACGTCACTGGAGGCTGGACACGCGCGCTTTTCAAAATACGCGCATGTCCAGCCTCCCGTGACGTCACGGCTTGTGATTGGTTAATGGCGGCCATGTTGCCGGGACGCGGACCAATCACAGCAAGCCGTGACGTAATTTCGTCACGGCTTGCTGTGATTGGTCCGCGTCCCGGCAACATGGCCGCCCTGACCAATCACAAGCCGGGACTTCACGTAACCAAGTAAAAGCGCGAAATTTAAACAAACAACGCTGCCGGTTCCCTCGCTGAGGTCCCGGCTGCGTCGGACAGGTGAGTATAGCGATATTTTTTATTTTAATTCTCTTTTTTACACATTATTACATTAATGTTGTTGCGATACCCGATATCACAAAAATATCGGATCTCGGTATCGGAAATTCCGATACAGCAAGTATCGGCCGATACCCGATACTTGCAGTATCGGAATGCTCAACACTACTACTAACAGCTAAATCTAATGGTCACTACTCCATGCTAATTCTCTTGGATCTCTCCGCAGCATTCGATACTGTGGATGATCAGCTCTTCCTCAATATGCTCCGCTCCATCGGCCTCAAGGACACCGTTCTCTCCTGTTTCTAGTCCTATCTCTCTGACCAATTCTTCACTGTATGTTTTGCTGGTTCCTCCTCCTCTCACCTTCCCCTTACTGTTGGGGTTCCTCAAGGATCTGTCCTAGGCCCCCTCCTCTTCTCTTTGTATACTGCCCCTATTGGACAAACAATCAGTAGATTTGGTTTCCAGTACCATCTCTATGCTGACGACACTCAATTATACACCTCTTCTCCTGTTATCACGCCGACCTTTTTAGAAAACACCAGTGATTGTCTTACCGCTGTATCTAACATCATGTCCTCCCTCTATCTGAAACTGAACCTGTCAAAAACTGAACTCCTCGTGTTCTCTCCCTCTACTAACCTACCTTTGCCTGACATTGCCATCTCCGTGTGCGGTTCCACCATTACTCCAAAGCAACATGCCCGCTGCCTTGGGGTCACCCTTGATTCCAAGCTTTCATTCACCCCCCACATAAGATCACTGGCTCGCTCGTCTTATCTGCATCTCAAAAACATTTCTAGAATTAGCCCTTTTCTTACTTTCGACTCTGCAAAAACTCTTACTGTTTCACTTATTCATTCCCATCTGGACTATTATAACTCTCTACTAATCGGCCTCCCTCTTACCAAACTCTCCCCGCTCCAATCTGTCCTGAATGCTGCAGCCAGGATTATATTCCTCACCAACCATTACACCGATGCCTCTACCTTGTGCCAGTCATTACACTGTCTACCCATCCACTCCAGAATCCAGTACAAAACAACTACCCTCATCCACAAAGCACTCCATGGCTCAGCACCACCCTACATCTCCTCTCTGGTCTCAGTCTACCACCCTACCCGTGCCCTCCGCTCCGCTAATGACCTCAGGTGAGCATCCTCAATAATCAGAACCTCCCACTCCCGTCTCCAAGACTTTACACGTGCTGCGCCGATTCTTTGGAATGCACTACCTAGGTTAATACGATTAATCCCCACAGTTTTAAGCATGCCCTAAAAACTCATTTATTCAGATTGGCCTACCACCTCAATTAATTAACCTAACGATCCCTGTGTGGCCTATCATAAAAAATAAAAAAAACATAATCAGGTTCCTCTCATCATGTTCTCATACACTTTATGCAGTTAATAGCCTCTGTGTCAGTACTGTTACATACTTAGGCAGTTAACTGGTTCATGCAGCTTTACATGAACACCCGAGCCTTACACTATGGCTGGTCCGAACAACTAAAGCAATTGTTACCATCCACCTCTCGTGTCTGCCCTTTTCCTCATAGTTTGTAAGCTTGCGAGCAGGGCCCTCATTCCTCCTGGTATCTATTTTGAACTGTGATTTCTGTTATGCTGTAATGTCTATTGTCTGTACAAGTCCCCTCTATAATTTGTAAAGCGCTGCGGAATATGTTGGCGCTATATAAATAAAATTATTATTATTATTATTTGCTGTTATCTAGAAATGTCTTCATGCCTTATTTAAAAGAATTCCAAGCCTTTTTATCAACATCTTTCACTTGTGTTTTGAGCATGTCATCCTTCAAGAGTTTTCGAATATCCTGACCCACAAAAATTCCTTCCTTCAGTTTTGCTTCAGACAGTCTCTGAAGGTTGGTACACAGATACTTAAAGAACTTTCCTTCTTTTGGTAGAGCTTTCACAAACTGCTTTATCATTCCAAGCTTAATGTGGAGTGGTTGCAGGAAAACTTTAGTGGGATCAACTAAACTTTCCATAACTACGTTCTTGAGTCCATGTTGCAAAGATGTTCTCATTGGCCAACTTTCTTGGCTTCAGTGATGAGTCCTATCCAGGCTGTCCCATTCACACCAAAAAGCAAGGGTACTTTGTGTATCCTTGCTGTCCATGGAGGAAAGAGAAAACATTCAGATCACCACACGTTGACCATCCTTGATCCCCGTAGTTAAGTTACTTGAGAATAAAGTCTAAATTCTCATAGCTTTCCTTCACGTGCACAGATTGGCCTACAGGCACTGAAGCATACTCGCTGCCATTGTGCAGTAGTACAGCTTTCAGACTTTTTTTGGATGAATCAATAAGGAGTCTTCAGTCGTTCATATTGTACTTAATGTTACAAGTTTAAAATTTTTCCATCTGTCCAGGAACATCACTATAACACACTAGAGCATCCTCTTGAGAAATGTATGAAAGGAATTCCTTTTCTCTCTTTCTGTACCATGAAAAGTCACTCATTTCTAATCAATATAATAACACCAAAATTATTAACCAAAGGGCACGCAAAGGTGTCAAAGTATGATGCAAGGAAAAGCCCATTGAGTCAGTGTTTGTGAAAAAACTGTATGTGATCGAATTTTTTCGATATTTTTACTTAGTTCAGAGATCAAAAGTATATAAAAATCACTTTTTATATTTCAAACAATTTTACTTGCAGACCTTGTGTTATTTATCCCCTTAGGTACTTGACCTGCCGTTACGTGATCCCTTTTACTACATACTACAATACCACCATGTATAATGAAAATCACAGCCTACTATGAAGCCAAGTCACAAACTAGTCTTCATACGGGTACAGCCATGAAAGGCAATGGGGTCATCAGCAGACCCCTAGAGGTCATGGTAACCATTTGGCACCCAGTGTTCACATCTCAAAGGGCCCGATGGGAGCACGGAATGGTGCACTCATCCCCTGCATCACCGGTCTGCGTGTTTTAAGTGCCACTGTCAGATATTGATATACATATCTATGGTTAGGTCACTTTGACATTACTGGAGCTGTGTTAGTTTAAAGAATTTACATCTGTCTGCGACTGCCTTATCAGTGTATAGTAAAACCTGATAGAGTCAATATACCAAGAATGGTGGACTTGATCTGCGATGCTGGAAGGATGATTGATTAATGAAGGGGACAGATTATACCTGAAACACCTAGTGATATTAAATGTCTCATCTTGTGAATAGCAATAATCGATCAAGGGGATCTCAGTCAAAATTGAAGAAAAAGTTCTCAGAAAAAAAGTATCAAATATAGTAGAATAATCTGAGAACTATCGAGAATCAATGTCCGAAAATAATGAATTTATTATAAACTATGACCAGTCATGTAATATACCAACGTTTCGGCCTAATTGGCCTTTATCATGGTTTTTATCTGTATGACGGTACAAAGAAGATACTTATTAATGGACATGTGCATATCGGATGGACGCCATTGGACGTCCTCACTACTGAAACGGCGTCCATCCGATATGCACATGTCCATTAATAAGTATCTTCTTTGTACCGTCATACAGATAAAAACCCTGATAAAGGCCGATTAGGCCAAAACGTTGGTATATTACATGACTGGTCATAGTTTGTAATAAATTCATTATTTTCGGATATTGATTCTCGATAGTTCTCAGATTATTCTACTATATTTCATCTTGTGAATTGGCTGGTCCTCTTCCATTGGCGCACCCATTACATTCCACCCCCTTCTTTTTCCTTTCTCCTCCTGAATTATACATATAGTAGTCCTGAAGTAGGAGTCGGTTTGACTTTGAAACACATTGACAATAAACTACTTTTATTGATCCTTAGTCCTTGAATCCTTCTTTAACAATCCAGCTTTGTACAGTAGATCAAGTCTACCTTTCCTGTTATCTTAGCACATTGAATCCCCGTGGATACTGCAAAAGCTGATAGTTTTATGCTATATAGTGGTTGTGTTACAGACAACCCCAACAGGTGAGCATATAATTACATGTCCTGCATAACCTGGATAAGAACCTATATGCACTTTACGGTTCTCCTTAGCTTCAAAACCTGATATTGCAGCATATATCATATTGTGAAACACTAATTTAATCTCTAATTCCTCTATAAATAGGGTTTAAAACAGAGGCAAGCACTCCCGCGCCAACATTACCCAGATTAGTACATCTGCAATAATGCAGTGTTTTGTATTAAAGCATCTAGTCAATCTATGTTCAGAATACTATTAAGCAGATCCCCTATGGTGATACTTTCTGTGCAGATACCTAAATAAATTCTAGAAATAGACTGTTCCCCAAATTATACAACCATTTATATTTTAGTTTTACTTTCATACATTGAAAGCCTGGGGAAATCGAAAGGATTTTTGCTGGTAAAATGATAGACTTAATTGTCCATGAAAACTTTCACCAACTACAGGTGTACTCAATTAACATCTCATTATAGAAAAACCTCTTGAACTTGTAATAAGCCGTCAGCTTTGTATAGTGTAAATGAAGGATATAATTGATAGCAGGAGCAATTCAGGGTTAAGTGCCTTTAATAACATTTACTCTCTTGAAAAAGTTCACCTTGTGCCATTGATAGCTCAAAAAGAGGGAATGAATATAATTTGGAAAATAATAACCATTTTAGTTGTTCTGGATATATTTGTGCAGTATCCATTATAGCACAAACTAACCTAACCAAATATAGATGTGTATGGGTGTCTCAGTCAATGTTAAAGGCATATAAATGACATAATTTTTATTAGTTAGAGGCTATGTCCTCCATTTTTTAACCTTTTCTACTCTTCCAATGTATCTAAATTGAAAATAAAGCAATTTTGTAATTGGTTTTGACAAAAATTGCTTTGTGTTTATAGCTTTTATGCAGACATACAGTATGTGTTTCTATGGTAACAGACTACAAACAACCTCTGTGTAGTCACATTTTTAAGACACCTGGTTGATTCTTTTTGCAAGCATATGTTGAGAAGATTATTAAAAAAAATATGTGGCCATATTGAACGAAAATGTTGAAGGGTATGTATAGGGGTAGAGAGGACTTTAAGATAAAATTGAAAATGGTGCCTCCTTTCAATGCTATTAAAAGGGTTGTGCAGCTGTAAGCAAATGTGTTTTATTGTATATAATATATAATTTAATTAATAATATACTTTGTTGTTTAAATTTACCCAAACGTCCCAGTTTTATCCCTCTAGTCCCAGCAGCTCCACTTCTGTAATAGTTCAGACCCAAGAAGAGATAGCCAATATCCTTCTCAGGATTACCCCCTTAATGACATATGGCATACATCATATGCCATCTCTCTGACTATGATACGGGCTTGTTAGTCGACTCCACCCGTGGCTGTTAACTTGTCAAATGCCTCTGTCAAGCACTACATTGCCAGCCCTCTGTCAGGGAGGTCACACTGTTGTTTAGCCCATTGGTGTGCCAGTAACGTGATCGTCGGGTGCCAATGGATTGCCATGATGGCTGGGAGTCTTCTGAAGACCCCGGTGCTTGGCATGACCATTCTTCTGTGAAAGACAGCTTGTGGCTGGCATTCAGAGGACACTGTGATGTTTGTAATATACAACAATTCTGTAGTATGGCTGTTTATAGAAGAAGTGATCAGACAATCGCAGGTTCAAGTCCCCTAATGAGACTAACAAATACAGTGAAAAGTAGAAAAAAAGTTTTAAAAAATTGGCCAAAAATATATATATAAACATTCAAATTATCCCCCTTTCCCGTATTAAAAATTAAGAAGTAAAAAATACACATATTTGGCATTGCCGCATTCATAAATAAATACAATCAATTGAGCCGTTCGGTAAACAGCCTAGAGAGAAAAAATCAAGACATCAGAATTGAGGGGTTTTTGACGCTGCAACATAAAAAAAGTAAAGTTGTCATTTTACCACAATTGGAATTTTGTACCCCTTTCCAGTTCATCACATAAAATGGAAGATATCATTCAAAAGTGCAACTTTTTTGGCAAAAGAAAAGCCGTCATACAGCTTTGTCAACTGAAAAATAAAAAAGTTAAGGTTTTTGGAATAAGGAGAGAAAAAAACGAAAGTTCAAAAATGAAAAATTGGTGCTCACGGGGTTAGTATGTGATTTGTGATGTGCTTGTTGAAAGCTAGATGGCTGGTTCAATGCATCGGAGATAGAAGCAGTGAGTGACACCAGTTCTGCCTCACAGTTTCTAGCATAAAACCAATCGTCAAACATATCGTTATCGGGGGGCGGTGATAGAAGCAGTGAGTGACAACAGCGCTGCTCCCCTGATTCCTTTGAGGGTGGTGCTAGAAGCTGTGGGGCAAAACTAGTGTCACTCCCTGCTTCTATTACCGCCCCCTGATGATGCCTTCTGTCACAAAAGGCTACAGCGGTGGAGATAGAAACAGTGATCAAGCGCTGTACTCACATCTACCACAACGTCCATCACTCAGGATCCAGGACGTCTTCAAAGGGGGCAGCGATGCAAGAAATTAGTGAGTAACTGCAGCACTGCCCCCTGCGAAGTCCTCTTCCAGGAGGAGCGATGGACTCTGTGGAGAGTGAGTGCAGCCCTAGCTTTCTGTGACATCACATTTGAGACTC
This sequence comes from Ranitomeya variabilis, assembly GCF_051348905.1. Lineage (NCBI taxonomy): Eukaryota > Metazoa > Chordata > Amphibia > Anura > Dendrobatidae > Ranitomeya > Ranitomeya variabilis. The sequence continues at coordinate 39,772,413 of NC_135238.1, forward strand.
CTCTCAAATGAAAAATCACAGGAAGAATGGTAAAAAAATAATTTAAGGATTAGCAGGATAGGGGGAAGCATAGGGTGTTGCCGGATAAAGAAAAGTGTTGGGTGTTTCATAGTAAATCAAATTACAAAACTCGTTAGGGTGTAAGGACAGATATTTAGAAAATGCATTTTAGGTGGTAGATCATCGCTTTAAGGCTATTTCCCCTGGCTCAGGACTGCTCAGCTTGGCTGAGCACTCCTGTGTTCTTTATGAGAGAGTCAATACTAGACTCCTCTGTCAGTGTCCTATCATCCAGAGTACAAAAATATCCAATAGTCTGTATCCTTCTCTCTCCCAAGAGTCAGGAGGTCCTCATGCACAATCTGTTGGTCGATCCTGGTTTGTCTGACTTTAGTTTAATGTGTATGAGGGCTTATTTCTTAACACACTTGCTAAACTAGAGCATATAGAGAGGTTCCCAACACCCATTAAAATAAACTATGGAGCCACCCTAGACACCATCTTGTATAGTCTGAAAAATGTGGGATTTTCATCTAATTTCTTATTTTTGGTCTTACTCTATGAATTATATCATAAACCATAATTTGTAACCATAATATCCTCCAAATTCTCTAATGATTAATTTACAAAATGTATCCGGTTATTTGTTTTCTGCCGCAACTGTATATTAATCTTAATAATCTATCATCCTACAAAAAAAAAGAAAGAAATTAAACATGGAAGAATTTTAATCTTCTAATTAAATTGATAGAGAAATGCATCTGCATAACAGAATTGAAAAGCTAGAGGTCACACGCTTTAATAAAGTAGAAACGAGCTCAATGATGAGTATCATCTAACTGAATGACAGGTCTCCCCAAGGTAATTAGTAGGTGTGGTTACTGATACCAAAATGAATTGAGCACTCGAGCACCTGCAGAGTTGAGAACTCTCGAAATCTTCACTTATTCCATGTGAGATCTTTGTCTTGGCATTAGAAGCAACTGCAAACAATTAAGCGCTTTAACGACAATGAATCTCATTATTCTAGTTGAAATAAATGTCCCTGATCTTATAAGTCCCATATACTTAGCCTGAGCCGCATTGAAATGAAAAATTATCCTCCTTTTCGACTTTGTCACTTTATCAGCATTATCAGGTTAATGAATAGTTCTGTACTTTTATCTGCCTCTCATTGAGGAACAGACTGCTGAATTTACTTCGGTAAAGGTAATGCTTCTACGCTGCTGGAACCCATTTTGTAGACTACCTGTTGTGAATTTGGATTCTGGGCTCCCCCGGTGGCTACTGGTGGAATTGAACTGGTGTTTTCATCTTCTCTGTTCACCTGTTCCCATCAAGATGTGGGAGTCGCTATATAACCTTGCTTCTCTGTTAGTTGCTTGCCGGTCAACAATGTTATCAGAAGCCTCTCTGTGCTTGTTCCTGCTCCTAGACAACTACTAGATAAGTTGGACTCTTGTCCATGTTTGTTTTTGCATTTTTGTTCCAGTTCACAGCTGTAGTTTCGTTACTGTGTCTGGAAAGCTCTTGTGAACAGGAATTGCCACTCTGGTGTTATGAGTTAATGCCAGAGTTTTAAAGTAATTCCTGGATGGTGTTTTGATAGGGTTTTCAGCTGACCATGAAAGTGTCCTTTCTGTCTTCTGCTATGTAGTAAGTGGACCTCAAATTTGCTAAACCTATTTTCATACTACGTTTGTTATTTCATCTTAATTCACCGCCAATACATGTGGGGGGCCTCTGTCTCCTTTCGGGGTATTTCTCTAGAGGTGAGCTAGGACTAATATTTTCCTCTGCTAGCATTATTTAGTCCTCCGGCTGGTGCTGGGCATCTAGAATCAACGTAGGCATGCTACCCGGCCACTGCTAGTTGTGCGTTAGGTTTAGTTCATGGTCAGCTCAGTTCCCATCTTCCAAGAGCTAGTTCCTATATATACTGATGCTATGTTCTCTTGCCATTGAGAACATGACAGTTTGACCGGCCCACAAGGTGTTAATTGTTTGGGCTGAAGCAGGAGAAAAAGAAGTGTTTAAGGGAATTTTTTTTTTTTTTTCCCCTCAGAGTTTTGCTGCCTAGCCCTTAATTGCTGTCTAGCTGCTTCTTACCTCCTCTTAACCCTTGAATGGCTCTGTGTCCACCTGTTTGTAATGGATCTTCAGAGTGTAACTGCAGGTTTGAATAATCTCGCCACGAAGGTACAAAATTTGCAAGACTTTGTTTGTCATGCACCTGTATCTGAGCCGAGAATTCCTTGGCCGGAATTTTTCTCGGGGAATAGATCTGGGTTTCAGAATTTTCGAAATAATTGCAAATTATTTTTGTCCCTGAAATTTCGCTCTGCCGGAGACCCTGCACAGCAGGTCAGGATTGTGATTTCCTTGCTCCGGGGCGACCCTCAAGACTGGGCTTTTTCATTGACACCAGGGGATCCTGCGTTACTCAATGTGGATGCGTTTTTTCTGGCCTTGGGGTTGCTTTATGACGAACCTCATTTGGAGCTTCAGGCAGAAAAAACTTTGATGTCCCTATCTCAGGGGCAAGATGAAGCGGAAATTTACTGTCAAAGATTCCGTAAATGGTCTGTGCTTACTCAGTGGAATGAGTGCGCCCTGGCGGCGACTTTCAGAGAGGGTCTCTCTGATGCCATTAAGGATGTTATGGTGGGGTTCCCTGTGCCTGCGGGTCTGAATGAGTCCATGACAATGGCTATTCAGATCGATAGGCGTTTGCGGGAGCGCAAACCAGTGCACCATCTGGCGGTGTCCACTGAGAAGTCGCCAGAGAGTATGCAGTGTGATAGAATTCTGTCCCGAAGCGAGCGGCAGAATTTTAGACGGAAAAATGGGTTGTGTTTCTATTGTGGTGATTCTACTCATGTTATATCAGCATGCTCTAAGCGCACTAAAAACCGCTTTGAGTCTTATGGATTGGTCCTTTGCCAAACGCTGTGGGTATGATTTAGAGCCTTTGGAGACTCTTATTCCTCTGAAGGGGATTGACTCCACCCCATTGGCTAATAATAAACCACAATACTGGACACAAGTAACTATGCGTATTAATCCGGATCACCAGGAGATTATTCGCTTTCTGGTGCTGTATAATCTACATGATGATTTGGTGCTAGGATTGCCTTGGCTGCAATCTCACAACCCAGTCCTCGACTGGAGAGCTATGTCTGTGTTGAGCTGGGGATGTAAGGGGGCTCATGGGGATGTACCTGTGGTTTCCATTTCATCATCTATTCCCTCTGAAATTCCTGAGTTCCTGTCTGACTATCGTGACGTCTTTGAAGAATCCAAGCTTGGTTCATTACCTCCGCACCGAGAGTGCGATTGTGCCATAGATTTAATCCCGGGTAGTAAATACCCAAAGGGTCGTTTATTTAATCTGTCTGTGCCTGAACATGCTGCTATGCGAGAATATATAAAGGAGTCCTTGGAAAAGGGACATATTCGTCCATCGTCATCTCCCTTAGGAGCCGGTTTTTTCTTTGTGTCAAAAAAAGACGGCTCTTTGAGACCATGTATCGATTATCGGCTTTTGAATAAAATCACTGTAAAATATCAATACCCATTGCCGTTGCTGACTGATTTGTTTGCTCGCATAAAGGGGGCCAAGTGGTTCTCTAAGATTGACCTTCGTGGGGCGTATAATTTGGTGCGAATCAGGCAGGGGGATGAGTGGAAAACCGCATTTAATACGCCCGAGGGCCACTTTGAGTATTTAGTGATGCCTTTTGGTCTTTCAAATGCTCCGTCAGTTTTCCAGTCCTTTATGCATGATATTTTTCGCGATTATTTGGATAAATTTATGATTGTGTATCTGGATGATATTCTGATTTTTTCGGATGACTGGGACTCTCATGTCCAGCAAGTCAGGAGGGTTTTCCAGGTTTTGCGGTCTAATTCTTTGTGTGTGAAGGGTTCTAAGTGTGTTTTTGGGGTACAGAGGATTTCCTTTTTGGGATATATTTTTTCTCCCTCTTCCATTGAAATGGATCCTGTCAAGGTTCAAGCTATTTGTGATTGGACGCAGCCCTCTTCTCTTAAGAGTCTTCAGAAATTTTTGGGCTTTGCTAACTTTTATCGTCGATTTATTGCTGGTTTTTCGGATATTGCTAAGCCGTTGACCGATTTGACTAAGAAGGGTGCTGATGTTGCTGATTGGTCCCCTGACGCTGTGGAGGCCTTTCGGGAGCTTAAGCGCCGTTTTTCCTCTGCCCCTGTGTTGCGTCAGCCTGATGTTGCTCTACCTTTTCAGGTTGAGGTCGACGCTTCTGAGATCGGAGCTGGGGCAGTGTTGTCGCAGAAAAGTTCTGACTGCTCCGTGATGAGGCCTTGTGCCTTCTTTTCCCGTAAATTTTCGCCCGCTGAGCGGAATTATGATGTTGGGAATCGGGAGCTTTTGGCCATGAAGTGGGCTTTTGAGGAGTGGCGCCATTGGCTTGAGGGGGCCAGACATCAGGTGGTGGTATTGACTGACCACAAAAACTTGATTTATCTTGAGACCGCCAGGCGCCTGAATCCTAGACAGGCGCGCTGGTCATTATTTTTCTCTCGGTTTAATTTTGTGGTGTCATACCTACCGGGTTCTAAGAATGTTAAGGCGGATGCCCTTTCTAGGAGTTTTGAGCCTGACTCGCCTGGTAACTCTGAGCCCACAGGTATCCTTAAGGATGGAGTGGTATTGTCAGCCGTTTCTCCAGACCTGCGGCGGGCCTTGCAGGAGTTTCAGGCGGATAGACCGGATCGTTGCCCACCTGATAAACTGTTTGTTCCTGATGATTGGACCAGTAGAGTCATCTCTGAGGTTCATTCTTCTGCGTTGGCAGGTCATCCTGGCATTTTTGGTACCAGGGATTTGGTGGCAAGGTCCTTCTGGTGGCCTTCCCTGTCACGAGATGTGCGAGGCTTTGTGCAGTCTTGTGACGTTTGTGCTCGGGCCAAGCCTTGTTGCTCTCGGGCTAGTGGATTATTGTTGCCCTTGCCCATTCCTAAGAGGCCTTGGACGCACATCTCGATGGATTTTATTTCAGATCTGCCTGTTTCTCAGAAGATGTCTGTCATCTGGGTGGTGTGTGACCGTTTCTCTAAGATGGTCCATTTGGTTCCTCTGCCCAAGTTGCCTTCTTCTTCCGAGTTGGTTCCTCTGTTTTTTCAAAATGTTGTTCGTTTGCATGGTATTCCTGAGAATATCATTTCTGACAGAGGGACCCAATTCGTGTCTAGATTTTGGCGGGCATTCTGTGCTAGGATGGGCATAGATTTATCTTTTTCGTCCGCTTTCCATCCTCAGACGAATGGCCAGACCGAGCGGACTAATCAGACCCTGGAGACATATCTGAGGTGTTTTGTGTCTGCTGACCAGGATGATTGGGTTGCTTTTTTGCCATTGGCAGAGTTCGCTCTCAATAATCGGGCCAGCTCTGCCACTTTGGTGTCCCCGTTTTTCTGTAATTCGGGGTTTCATCCTCGATTTTCCTCTGGTCAGGTGGAATCTTCGGATTGTCCTGGAGTGGATGCTGTGGTGGAGAGATTGCATCAGATCTGGGGGCAGGTGGTGGACAATTTGAGGTTGTCCCAGGAGAAGACTCAGCTTTTTGCCAACCGCCACCGTCGTGTTGGTCCTCGGCTTTGTGTTGGGGATTTGGTGTGGTTGTCTTCTCGTTTTGTCCCTATGAGGGTCTCTTCTCCTAAGTTTAAGCCTCGGTTCATCGGCCCGTATAAGATATTGGAGATTCTTAACCCTGTTTCCTTCCGTTTGGACCTCCCTGCATCCTTCTCTATTCATAACGTTTTTCATCGGTCATTATTGCGCAGGTATGAGGTACCTGTTGTGCCTTCCGTTGAGCCTCCTGCTCCGGTGTTGGTTGAGGGTGAGTTGGAGTACGTTGTGGAGAAAATCTTAGACTCTCGTGTTTCCAGACGGAGACTCCAGTATCTGGTCAAGTGGAAGGGATACGGCCAGGAGGATAATTCTTGGGTGAATGCATCTGATGTTCATGCCTCTGATCTGGTTCGTGCCTTTCATAGGGCCCATCCTGATCGCCCTGGTGGTTCTGGTGAGGGTTCGGTGCCCCCTCCTTGAGGGGGGGGTACTGTTGTGAATTTGGATTCTGGGCTCCCCCGGTGGCTACTGGTGGAATTGAACTGGTGTTTTCATCTTCTCTGTTCACCTGTTCCCATCAAGATGTGGGAGTCGCTATATAACCTTGCTTCTCTGTTAGTTGCTTGCCGGTCAACAATGTTATCAGAAGCCTCTCTGTGCTTGTTCCTGCTCCTAGACAACTACTAGATAAGTTGGACTCTTGTCCATGTTTGTTTTTGCATTTTTGTTCCAGTTCACAGCTGTAGTTTCGTTACTGTGTCTGGAAAGCTCTTGTGAACAGGAATTGCCACTCTGGTGTTATGAGTTAATGCCAGAGTTTTAAAGTAATTCCTGGATGGTGTTTTGATAGGGTTTTCAGCTGACCATGAAAGTGTCCTTTCTGTCTTCTGCTATGTAGTAAGTGGACCTCAAATTTGCTAAACCTATTTTCATACTACGTTTGTTATTTCATTTTAATTCACCGCCAATACATGTGGGGGGCCTCTGTCTCCTTTCGGGGTATTTCTCTAGAGGTGAGCTAGGACTAATATTTTCCTCTGCTAGCATTATTTAGTCCTCCGGCTGGTGCTGGGCATCTAGAATCAACGTAGGCATGCTACCCGGCCACTGCTAGTTGTGCGTTAGGTTTAGTTCATGGTCAGCTCAGTTCCCATCTTCCAAGAGCTAGTTCCTATATATACTGATGCTATGTTCTCTTGCCATTGAGAACATGACAGCTACCATTACATCATCTTCTTTGAAATATCACAACAATAAAGGATTTGTGAAGATCACCCAACTGAGCATTATATGCCAAAAAATTTAATCCTGGAATCTTCACAGAAAGATTAATAATGAGGAATATGATTATGCTTTTCAAAATTGAATAAAAAAATGCACTCCCAACAATGCAGTAATTAAATATCATTAACCTTTGTTTGCTGGAGACATATAAAAATGTTGGGGCTAGGTATTAGTTGGATCATCTGAGGTAGTGCATTCCAGAAAATTGACGCAGCATGAGAGAAGTCTTGAGGACGAAAGTGTGAGGTTCGGGTTATTGAATATGTTATTATTAAGGCATTATTACAATGGAGAGCATGGATAGGGTGATGGACCAAGATGAGGATGTAGATGTATGGCGGTGCAGAACTGTGGAGAGCTTTGTGGGTGAGAGAGGTAAGTTTATATTGTACTCTGTAGCAAATGAGCAACCAGTGCAATGACTGGCACAAGGAGGAGGCATCGGTGCAGCTGCTGGACAGAATTGACCCTGGCTGCCACATTCAGGACAGATTTGAGAGGAGAAAGTTTGGTTAGAGGTTAAGTGATCAGTAGAGAATTGCTTTAGTCCAGACAAGAATGAATAAGAGCAACAGTAAGAGTTTTTGCAGTTTCAAAGGTAAGAAAAGGTTGGCTTCTGGAGATGTTTTTAAGATGCAGTTAATATAGGACAGCAAAATGGTGGGAGCTAAATGCCCACTCAACAATTCTCTCACCTATCAATATGTATACAGCATAGGAGTAAGATATAAAACTTAAGTTTTAATAATTAACAATAAAAAATGCTGCTTAAAAAAGGAAAAGGGGCTAACACACAAGATCCAATTCCCAATACCGCGCTGTGGCGTGCCTGTAAGCAGAACCCGGGCAGCACAAACTGAGTTCTGGAATCCAGAGCCGAAGACCCAATTAATGCCAGGCAAGTTCAGAAGCCCAGCCGAGGTCTGTCAAGACCTGAGAACCTGACCTTTGCCAATCAAGATCCAGAGTCCAGACTATGCCAGTCAAAAGCCAATGCCCAACTCTCATCTGACCGGTACTAGAGACAATACTCCTTCGGTCAAGCACCGAAGATCCATGAGATGACTCCGCTCGAGGGACGACGTCTGTGATGATGAGTGGGATACGTGAGGGAGCCGGGCAGTTGCTTCCAACACTGATGTACGGTACAGGGGTTGGTCTGGGCTAGTGCAGCGAAGTGCAGTAAAGCAAAGGCGGCCCGGCAAGCCTTGTTAGACTTTGTCAGGAGGACTTGTGGCCTAGCAGGAAGAACAGGAGACCCCCCTAGGGCCTGTGTTAGAAGAAGAGATAATATAGTGACTTGCCCTAGTATGGTTATCAACCCTTTTGTCATTGGTTATAGGAACATTTAACAAGAAACTGTTGCAGCAGTTTCTTGACTTATTATCCTGTTTAGCATTGTTTGTCGTTGCTATAATTACCACAATTCCTGCCATATCAGGGAAATAAACAGTTTTAGAGGTTACTTCAGCCTAGTGCTTTGGCTGTGCGTTGCGTTCAGTCACCTGTTTACACCCACACTGTGTTAGGGCTAGCGGAACGCAGCGAGTAAATATTGATGTTATTATTGGTGCATTCGCAGCCCGGGGTCCACCGTGCAGGAGGAACCTGCTGCTAGCAAATGACGGCACTATATGGCGGTTTAAGCGACCTCTGTTACTTCACAGAGTCGCAAGGAAACAAGACGCTGTGCCCTGTTAACCCCACAATCTTGCCTTGCGCGGGCGTGTACTATGGAGGACAGAGAATGAATTTCAATCCCATATTGCAGCCAGCATGCAGCCAGCGGGTAAGGAAAGGGTGAATCAAACACCCAAAAACCCCGCCCCTATGGCTAAAGATTGTTCCCTCCAAATTCAGGTGACAGTGTCCCTTTAAATAGCTGCAGCAAGAACAGGACCTTCCTAGAAGGACTAATGAGAGGCTGCTACAGAGCCTGAGCACCTTCAGGACCTTCCTGGAGGACCAATGGATTTAGCTGCAGTATCTGAACATGTGACCCTCGATCTCCACTGAGAGATCTTACTCTGGGCATGCTCAGAACGAGAAAAGCAGGACTTAGTCCCAGAAGCGTCTGCCCGCCGCTGCCCAGTACTGGCTTTAATGGCAGAAGCTGGAAAAGCAGCAGTAACCCTTTGGACAGAGTCAGACTGAGCCAGATGCTGGGACCGACGTCTCCGCTGATCAGGCTCCACTGCGGCTGGAGAAGGATGGGAGACCGCAGCAGAGATGGCTCGAGATTCTCCCTGTGCAGAGGCGGGATCTCGACCCCTAACACACTGCTCAATAGATGGAAAATGTAAAAAAATTTATAGTGGATACCAATAAATTATATTTTGTACGAAGTTCAGATATTTTTCTTAACCATTGAAATATAAAAAAAGTATAAGGTTAGTATTACCTTATTTGAATTGACCTGGAGAGTAATATTCCCAGGTCATTCTTATCACATACCGAATATTGTAAAAACAAAACTCAAAAAACAATAGCAGAACTGCGTTCATTTTTAACTATTTCACACCAAATAGGAATTTTCATCTAATTTTTCAGTACATTACTCAATAAAATGAATGGTGTCTTTCACAATGACAACTCATCCCAGAAAAAAAACAAGCACTCATGTGATTATGTCAATGGAAAAATAAAAAGGTTATGGCTCTTGAAAGAAGTATAGGGAAAAAATGAAAAATTGCCAGGTTTTGAAAGGGTTATACAATATGTTTTTACTCTCTTCTTTTCATTTGTTTAGTCTTATTATTTCTTAAATACTAAGGAAGCACTAAATTGTCCTAAAAGAAATCAACATCATGTTCTTTCTGGTATTCTGTACTTTTTCAATAACATTGTGTGGATTTTTAATGTAAGTGGCAGTATGCAAAATTCTCGCTAGAATATAATTAGTAATTAGTTTGCAGGCTCTATAAAATCACTAGTATTTATAAGGCTTGCAAAATGAATTAGCATATGCAAGAAATAAACATATGCAAATGTAATTCCCTGTGAGCAGCAACCCAAATAAACAAAAAAAAGAACCAATTCTGCATCTGTAAAGCAAAGTTATACTAATGTGTGGCAGAAATTACCCCAGATTATAACCTAATTGGTCAACTTTACAATAGTATTGTGTCTTCAAGTAGTATCTCCTGCATGTTCTACAGCTACGGTGTCGTGACAATACCAAGTTCCTCTGCAAATAAATGATTTATCAGATGTGTCACACAAGGATTCTTACTTTGGTGCTCATTGAATCACTAAGTCAAGTATTACCACTATCCTACATGTCTTTATAGAGTTCACTGATCAGATAAGTAGCTGTTGGAACCTTATCAGTTCAGTCGTAATCTATAGGGGATTTTGAACTAAATTTCCCTTCAGCACCACCATAGATAAAATTAGCTATGACATTGTGACGCTAGTCACTACTCACGGACAAGCCGCAAGGATGGGTAGTCAAGAAGTCTGGGGTCAAAAGCCAGAAGGGTACATCATAGACAAAGGGGTAAGACAAAGGCATAGTCAAAGCACAGTCTGGAGTCAGAATTCCAAGAAGGAAGCAGATCACAACAAAAGGGCTAGGCAAACGGATGGTCAAGGCAAATCCAAGGTTGAGCAACAAAGATACAAGTCTAGGAGCACAGAGCATACACATCTCTTGAGCAAAGCTACAATATGCAGAAATATAAGGCAGAGAGCTGATTAAATAGCCAGGTAATTACTCCAAACAGGAGACACATGGATGAAGCCCCGGCACACCCTGGTCCTCATTAGACGACTAAACTGTCTCTCAAGAAACTGACAGCTCAGCACTAGTGTTGAGCATTCCGATACCGCAAGTATCGGGTATCAGCCGATATTTGCTGTATCGGAATTCCGATACCGAGTTCCGATATTTTTGTGATATCGGAAATCGGAATCGGGAGTGCCCAGTGTATGGTTCCCAGGGTCTGGAGGAGAGGAGACTCTCCTTCAGGCTCTGGGATCCATATTCATGTAAAAAATAAAGAATAAAAATAAAAAATATGGATATACTCACCCCTCCGGCGGACCCTGGACCTTAGCGGTGTAACCGGGAGCCTCCGTTCCTAAGAATGCAGTGAGTGTAGGACCTGCGATGACGTCGCGGCTTGTAATTGGTCACGTGAGCGGTCACATGAGCGGTCATGCGACCAATCACAAGCCGCGACGTCATTGAAGGTCCTTCACTCCCTGCATTCTTAGGAACGGAGGCAGACGCTTGGACCGGTGAGAGCCAGGGGCTGTCCGAGGGGTGAGTATATCAATATTTTTTATTTTTATTCTTTATTTTATACATGAATATGGATCCCTGGGCCTGAAGGAGAGATTCCTCTCCTTCAGACCCTGGGAACCATTCCGATATTTTGTGTCCCATTGATATGCATTGGTATCGGGTATCGGTATCGGCGATATCCGATATTTTTTGGGTATCGGCCGATCCAATCCGATACCGATACCTTTGCATATCGGAAGGTATCGCTCAACACTACTCAGCACCTCCCAGCACCCGATTGGACAGATGAGCTGTCCATCACCAACTGACAGCTCAGCATGCCCTTGTCCTAGAGATTAGAAGGCAAAAACTGTCATTCACTGCAAACAGACACTTTGATAGGAGGAATCGTGACCTACACTGATCCAAATTAAATCAATAGGCAACTCATGTATTGAGTGAATGTACCAGGTCCTCCAGAGTGAGGGGTGCTCTAAGAGGATAAAGGTCCTGAATGAAGAACCTCCCTTTATTACCATGTAATTACTTAAAGGGAAACTGACCTCAGGATTTACTGCTATTAGGGCATTTCAGAGCTGCAATTGTCATTTAATACTGATTCCTAGTAACCACAATGTGTAGACAAAGATCCCAAGCTGCTTGCCTATTGCAGATTCAGTCTTCCCAGCTTGGTGCAGGGCTACAGTTTTGTTTCTAGTGTCCATCGACAGCTCTTTGGTCTTCACCATAGTGGAGTTTGGAGTGTGACTGTTTGAGGGTGTGCACAGGTGTCTTTTATACTGATAAAAAGTTCAAACAGTTGCCATTACTGCAGGTAACGAGTGGAGGACAGAGGAGCCTCTTAAAGAAGAAGTTACAGGTCTGTGAGAGCCAGAAATCTTGCAGGTTTTTAGGTGACCAAATACTTATTTTCCACCATAATTTGAAAAATAAATCTTGCCAAATCAGACAAGGTGATTTTCTGGATTTATTTTCTCATTTTGCCTCTCATAGTTGTGGTCTACCTATGATGTCAATTACAGGCCTCTCTCATCTTTTTAAGTGGGAGAACTTGCACAATTGGTGGCTGACTAAATTATTTTTTTTCCCACTGTATACTAACCACAGTTAACCACTCAACATTTGCTTGCTCTTTGCAATTAATACCAACTAAGAAACTTTAGGATTCCATAGAATACACGGCAGTGACGCCTGCGGAAATGATAAATAATCTGCCGAAAGGGAACATATGGCAAATGGTGATCTATCCCTCGCATCATGCAGAGATTAGAGAAAACCAATAAAGCCCTCTGTATAATTTGTTTCTTATACTGTATTAATTAAAGAAGATTTATGCTGCAGGTCTGGTTTTGATCACAGAGAAGCCAGTGGAAATACTTCATTCCATATGCAGTTTTGCAAATTCCTAAAATAATCAATCTCCTTGCTTTTGTTTGTTGCGTCGTGCATGAAAGATCTTTTCTGGGATAGCAAATATTCCAGTCCTTTTTGAAAAGCTCAAAATGCATTTATTGCTTCCAACCAATAGAATATTTTTGTTGACGCTCAGGTTTTTATGTTTTGTACGGATTAAAATATCAATGCATTTTGATTCAATGGAACAATTTAAGCCAAACTTCAGTTCTTTATGTAGGGTAGAGCACAGTACACAAAAGACCATGGAAGTTCTCAAGGTCGTTAAAGGTCGCCTTGTCTTTATCTCATTTATTAGAGGACTAGGCTTATCTTAGATTAAATCTGTAATTAGCTGGAAATGTACATTGTATGTGCTGCATAGATTCGTCAGGAAGAGTATGACTATAAACATTAAATTACGCTGCACTTTCCTACTGACTTGACCATAAACAACCCACAGGATGTCTGCTGTGATAGTTCTCCATTTACTTGGTGGGTTAGAACAAGATTTACATTGCGTGATCTGTGCCTATGTCATCATTATTGAATGCATTTAGGCAAGGAACTCGCAACAATTGAATTAAAGGGAACCTGTCACCAGGTTTTCCCTATATAAAATATGGCCAGCACTTTTCAGCCGTCTGTTACAGCATACTAGAATGCTGTGTATATGTCTCCAATCCACCCTGCAAAACACAAAAAAAGAGCTTTTGTTATACTTACCTACAGGGCTGTCCGGTCCAATGGTCATCTTTGGTATTGATCCGGTTCCTCCTCTCTTCTTGCATTGTGTGGATGATGGGTTCTACGTCATCCACACAGCATCTTCCATTACGCTCCTGCCAAGGAGAAAATCTTTCTGCCTGGTCCATTTTTTGTTAACATGTTTGTTAGCCCAGTATAATGACTAGAGAAGTGGACCCTCTGGGTCACGGCTTCAGAGCCCCCGAGGGCGAGCGGACCAGGTGGAACCACCCCCAATACAGGGAGCGTTAGGGACAGGCCCGAGGAGGGTGAAGCCGCAACTGCCGGAGCCAAAGGGACGACTGAGGATAGGGTAAGGTAAGAACTACAGAAGAGACCAATATGGCGGACGCACAATACGGACGGCGGCAGCAAAGACAAAGTACTGACCGGTAAGATGAAAACTCAGGTATGAGGGAACACGGCAGGAACACAGGATTGCTAGGTATGGAAGACACTCAGGACTGGTAGGTACGGCAGGATACTGAGGACTGGCTGGAAGGCAGGAACACTGGAAGACACAGCAGGAACGGCAGGATTGGAAGACACAGCAGGAACGGCAGGACTGGAAGATATGGCAGGAACGGCAGGACTGGAAGACACAGCAGGAACGGCAGGACTGGAAGACACAGCAGGAACGGCTGGACTGGAAGACACAGCAGGAATGGCAGGACTGGAAGACACAGCAGGAGCAGCTGGACTGGAAGACACAGCAGGAACGGCAGGACAGGTATTAGTAAGAGTCTCAGCGAAAGATGCAGAGACCGGAGCCAAAGGAGCTATAGAGATGCTGGCAAAAACCCAGCAAACGCAATAGATGCAAAGTCGTCTGAGCAGGGCAGGTGCTGGGAAGAAGTACCCGATGGGCGTCGACATATTGGAGGTGGAGCCACTGGGTCACGACCTCCCAGAAGCCCCAGCGACGAGTGAAGCGCATCTGCGCATGCGCGGACCGCAGAATGGACGAGCGCCGGAGAAGCAGGAAGACGGAGAGCTGGAAGGAGCATCGGGAGCGCGCCGGCCGGACAGGTAAGTATGAGAAGGCGGCGTAACAGTACCCCCTCTCTTACCCCCTCTCTTTAAAGCTGGAAATGAATCTTTTCAAGACTACAGGTGCATTGATGTTCTCCAGGGGTTCCCAAGATCTTTCTTCGGGCCCAAAGCCTTTCCAATCAATTAAGTAAAAGGTCTTACCCTTAACAAATTTTCTAGGGAGAATATCCTTAACCTCAAAAGAAGCATCGGAAGAAATAGGTAAATGAGAATGTGACGGAGCAGAATGAAAATGATTAAAAATTGTGGGTTTGAGGAGTGATACATAAAATGAGTTAGGAATACGACGCGAGGTGGGCAAGTTTAACTTGTAAGCTACATCATTGATTTGACTAGAAACCTCAAAGGGACCGATGTATCGTGGACCTAATTTCTGAGAGGGAATCTTGAGTCTAATGTAGCGAGTGGATAACCAGACTGTTGTGAATTCCGTTCTCGGGCTCCCTCCTGTGGTCATGAGTGGTACTGTGTGAGTTTGTTTTTGGGCTCCCTCTGGTGACCTTTAGCGATATGGCTGGGCTCAGCTGCTTCATTTCCTTCTATGCTGGGCCTATTTAACTCACCTGGACCTTCATTTGTTGCCTGCTGTCGGTGTATTCAGTCCTGTTTCTAAAAAGCTCCTGAATATTCCTTGTGACCAGTCTCCTGCTGGAGAAGTTAAGTTTGTTTGTTCATTTTGCTCATTATTTCCTTGAAAACGTTTCTCTGTATATGATGAGTTCAGTCCAGCTTGCTAATATGTGATTTTTCGCTTGCTGGTTAGTTCTGGGGTGCAGAGTGCGCCCCTCACATCGTGAGTCGGTGTGGGGGTTCTTGTATTCTCTGCGTGGTTTATTTTTGATAGTTTTTGTACTGACCGCACAGACTCCTATTTATTTTCAGTCTATCTAGTGTTAGCGGGCCTCATTTGCTGAACCTGTTTCATTTCTACGTTTGTCTTTTCCCCTTAACTCACCGTTATTATTTGTGGGGGGCTGACTATAACTTTGGGGTTATTTCTCTGAGGCAAGTGAGGTCTTTGCTTTCTCTCTAGGGGTAGTCAGTTTCTCAGGCTGTGAATGAGGCATCTAGGATTTTAGGAACACTCCACAGCTGCCTTTAGTGTTTGTGGATAGGATCAGGATTGCAGTCAGTATAGCTTCCACATCTCCAGAACTTGTCCTATATTCTGGTCAAATGTGTCAAGTCAGTTTTGAGATCCTACCACCGGATCATAACACCAGACCTTGTCACCCGGACGATACGGAGGAACATCTAAACGCCTTTTGTCAGCATACTTTTTCATTCTACAACTTGCCTTTCGAAGTGCCTCTTTAGCCTCCTGCCAAATTTTGGAGAATTCCAAAGACAAGGAATCCGCCGCCGGTACACCTGAGGTTGGGGAAACAGGGAGAGGAATGCCGGGATGTTGCCCCAAAACAATAAAAAAAGGAGATTTAGATGAAGATTCACTTGTATGGTTATTATATAAGCGAATTCAGCCCAGGGAAGAAGAGTCACCCAGTCATCATGATGAGCATTTGTAAAATGGCAAAGATAAGATGTGAGAATTTGATTCACACGCTCCACTTGTCCGTTGGACTGGGGGTGATATACAGAAGAAAAATCCAACCATACCTTCATAAGTCCACAAAGAGCTCTCCAAAAACGAGAGGTAAACTGAACTCCACGGTCAGACACGATGTGCAGAGTGAATCCATGAAGTTGAAATACTTGATGTAAAAAGACCTTAGCAAGTTCAGGAGCTGAAGGAAGGCCAGGAAGAGAGATGAAGTGGGCCATTTTGGAAAATCTATCCACCACCACCAAAATTACGGTGCAGTTATAAGATTTCGGTAAATCAGTGATGAAATCCATTGCAATATGGCTCCAGGGAACCGAGGGCACAGGAAGTGGATGCAGTGGTCCAGAAGGAAGCTGTCATGGAACTTTGTTCTTAGCGCATGAGGGACAAGAGGCAACAAAATCCAAGACATCTTGGCGAAGCGAAGGCCACCAGTAATGGCGAGAAATCAGGGTTAGAGTTTTCTTGCCCCCAACATGTCCAGCGAACCGAGAAGAATAACCCCAACGTAACACTTTCATTTTGTCACGATTAGACGCGAAGGTTAGTCCAGGGGGTAACGTGGTCACCTTCAGAGGAGCTAACGAACCAATCTTAGCAGGATCAAGAATATGCGTTGGTTTCTCCTCTTCATCCAACGGTTGAAAAGATCTAGACAAAGCACCAGCTTTAACGTTCTTATTTCTGGGTCTAAAGTGTAACTCAAAGTCGAAACCTCTGAAAAACAAGGACCACCTGGCTTGTCGAGGGTTTAGTCTTTGGGCGGACTGAACATAGGACAGGTTCTTGTGATCAGAAAAAATAATAAAGGGATGTACAGTGCCTTCCAGGAGGTACCGCCACTCCTCCAGAGCCAATTTTATGGCCAGTAATTCCTTGTCACCAATGGAATAGTTTCGCTCCGGGGGAGAGAAAGCCTTAGAGAAAAACCCACAGGTGACTGAACGACCAAAGTTAGACCTTTGGAGAAGAACCGCTCCAGCTCCAATAGAGGATGCATCAACCTCAAGGATAAACGGTTTGTTGGAATCTGGTCGATGGAGCACCGGTGCTGAAGCAAACTCTTGTTTCAGAGTTTGGAAAGCAGCTTCAGCCTCTGGAGGCCAAAGATTAGAGTTAACTCCCTTGCAGACCAGGGCAGAAATTGGTTTGGTTAAAGATGAGAAATGAGGGATAAACTGTCTATAGTAGTTGATAATTAAATGAGGGTGCCGCGCTAGAAAAAGAAACTATGACTGTGGAGTGAATGACTTCCAATCCCCTACCTTGCAGATAGAAGTTGGCGTGTCCCCTGAATAAGGAGGTCGGCTGCTGCAAAGACATCCTTCATATTGCTGGAAGGACCGTGGTGTTGATACTGCACAAATCTATAAGGGAGCGTCCTCCCGTAGTGCAAAAATCCCCAAACCGCTCGCGGCTGAGGTAGTCGGCAGGTGCCTTGGCCGATGGCGCCGCCGAACAGTTGTGCAGCGAGTGAGGGGCGTGGCTTAGCAGTGATGTCACCTGTCCATGAGACGGACACAAGCAGGGGCCAATTCTGACGCGTTTCGAGGGTAACGTCCCTCTTTCTCACCTTTCTTACTCGTAGTGACCGTCTCGAGTAGGGTTGAGCGAAACGGGTCGGCCATTTTCAGAAGTCGCCGACTTTTGGCAAAGTCGGGTTTCATGAAACCCGACCCGACCCCTGTGTGGGGTCGGCCATGAGGTCGGCGATCTTCTGAATCTGGTATCGGAATTCCGATACCGAGTTCCGATATGTTTGCGATATCGGAAATCGGTATCGGAATCCACATTTAAGTGTAAAGTAAAGAATTAAAATAAAAAATATTGATATACTCACCTCTCCGACGCAGCCTGGACCTTACCGCTGGTAACCGGCAGCCTTGTTTGCTTAAAATGAGCGCGTGAATGGCCTTAGATGACGTCACGGCTCCTGATTGGTCGAGGCCGCCTGTTGTGAATTTGGATTCTGGGCTCCCCCGGTGGCCACTGGTGGAATTGAACTGGTGTTGTCATCTTCTCTGTTCACCTGTTCCCATCAAGATGTGGGAGTCGCTATATAACCTTGCTGCTTTGTTAGTTGCTTGCCGGTCAACAATGTTATCAGAAGCCTCTCTGTGCTTGTTCCTGCTCCTAGACAACTACTAGATAAGTTGGACTCTTGTCCATGTTTGTTTTTGCATTTTTGTTCCAGTTCACAGCTGAAGTTTCGTTACTGTGTCTGGAAAGCTCTTGTGAACAGGAATTGCCACTCTGGTGTTATGAGTTAATGCCAGAGTTTTAAAGTAATTTCTGGATGGTGTTTTGATAGGGTTTTCAGCTGACCATGAAAGTGTCCTTTCTGTCTTCTGCTATGTAGTAAGTGGACCTCAAATTTGCTAAACCTATTTTCATACTACGTTTGTTATTTCATCTTAATTCACCGCCAATACATGTGGGGGGCCTCTGTCTCCTTTCGGGGTATTTCTCTAGAGGTGAGCTAGGACTAATATTTTCCTCTGCTAGCATTATTTAGTCCTCCGGCTGGTGCTGGGCATCTAGAATCAACGTAGGCATGCTACCCGGCCACTGCTAGTTGTGCGTTAGGTTTAGTTCATGGTCAGCTCAGTTCCCATCTTCCAAGAGCTAGTTTCTATATATGCTGATGCTATGTTCTCTTGCCATTGAGAACATGACAGTTTGACCGGCCCACTAAAGGGTTAAAATCCTTGGCTGAGAAAGGAGAGAAATAAGAAGTCTGCTGAAAATTTTTTTTTTTTTTTTTTTTTTTTTTTGTCCTTCTAATCTTTGAATGGCTCTGTGTCCACCTGTTTGTAATGGATCTTCAGAGTGTAACTGCAGGTTTGAATAATCTCGCCACGAAGGTACAAAATTTGCAAGACTTTGTTTGTCATGCACCTGTATCTGAGCCGAGAATTCCTTTGCCGGAATTTTTCTCGGGGAATAGATCTGGGTTTCAGAATTTTCGAAATAATTGCAAATTATTTTTGTCCCTGAAATTTCGCTCTGCCGGAGACCCTGCACAGCAGGTCAGGATTGTGATTTCCTTGCTCCGGGGCGACCCTCAAGACTGGGCTTTTTCATTGACACCAGGGGATCCTGCGTTGCTCAATGTGGATGCGTTTTTTCTGGCCTTGGGGTTGCTTTATGACGAACCTCATTTGGAGCTTCAGGCAGAAAAAACTTTGATGTCCCTATCTCAGGGGCAAGATGAAGCGGAAATTTACTGTCAAAGATTCCGTAAATGGTCTGTGCTTACTCAGTGGAATGAGTGCGCCCTGGCGGCGACTTTCAGAGAGGGTCTCTCTGATGCCATTAAGGATGTTATGGTGGGGTTCCCTGTGCCTGCGGGTCTGAATGAGTCCATGACAATGGCTATTCAGATCGATAGGCGTTTGCGGGAGCGCAAACTAGTGCACCATCTGGCGGTGTCCACTGAGAAGTCGCCAGAGAGTATGCAGTGTGATAGAATTCTGTCCCGAAGCGAGCGGCAGAATTTTAGACGGAAAAATGGGTTGTGTTTCTATTGTGGTGATTCTACTCATGTTATATCAGCATGCTCTAAGCGCACTAAAAAGCTTGATAAATCTGTTTCCATTTGCACCTTACCGTCTAAGTTTATTCTATCTGTGACCCTGATTTGCTCTTTGTCATCTATTACCACGGACGCCTATGTCGACTCTGGCGCCGCTTTGAGTCTTATGGATTGGTCCTTTTCCAAACGCTGTGGGTATGATTTAGAGCCTTTGGAGACTCTTATTCCTCTGAAGGGGATTGACTCCACCCCATTGGCTAATAATAAACCACAATACTGGACACAAGTAACTATGCGTATTAATCCGGATCACCAGGAGATTATTCGCTTTCTGGTGCTGCATAATCTACATGATGATTTGGTGCTAGGATTGCCTTGGCTGCAATCTCACAACCCAGTCCTCGACTGGAAAGCTATGTCTGTGTTGAGCTGGGGATGTAAGGGGGCTCATGGGGATGTACCTGTGGTTTCCATTTCATCATCTATTCCCTCTGAAATTCCTGAGTTCCTGTCTGACTATCGTGACGTCTTTGAAGAATCCAAGCTTGGTTCATTACCTCCGCACCGAGAGTGCGATTGTGCCATAGATTTAATCCCGGGTAGTAAATACCCAAAGGGTCGTTTATTTAATCTGTCTGTGCCTGAACATGCTGCTATGCGAGAATATATAAAGGAGTCCTTGGAAAAGGGACATATTCGTCCATCGTCATCTCCCTTAGGAGCCGGTTTTTTCTTTGTGTCAAAAAAAGACGGCTCTTTGAGACCATGTATCGATTATCGGCTTTTGAATAAAATCACTGTAAGATATCAATACCCATTGCCGTTGCTGACTGATTTGTTTGCTCGCATAAAGGGGGCCAAGTGGTTCTCTAAGATTGATCTTCGTGGGGCGTATAATTTGGTGCGAATCAGGCAGGGGGATGAGTGGAAAACCGCATTTAATACGCCCGAGGGCCACTTTGAGTATTTAGTGATGCCTTTTGGTCTTTCAAATGCTCCGTCAGTTTTCCAGTCCTTTATGCATGATATTTTTCGCGATTATTTGGATAAATTTATGATTGTGTATCTGGATGATATTCTGATTTTTTCGGATGACTGGGACTCTCATGTCCAGCAAGTCAGGAGGGTTTTCCAGGTTTTGCGGTCTAATTCTTTGTGTGTGAAGGGTTCTAAGTGTGTTTTTGGGGTACAGAGGATTTCCTTTTTGGGATATATTTTTTCTCCCTCTTCCATTGAAATGGATCCTGTCAAGGTTCAAGCTATTTGTGATTGGACGCAGCCCTCTTCTCTTAAGAGTCTTCAGAAATTTTTGGGCTTTGCTAACTTTTATCGTCGATTTATTGCTGGTTTTTCGGATATTGCTAAGCCATTGACCGATTTGACTAAGAAGGGTGCTGATGTTGCTGATTGGTCCCCTGACGCTGTGGAGGCCTTTCGGGAGCTTAAGCGCCGTTTTTCCTCTGCCCCTGTGTTGCGTCAGCCTGATGTTGCTCTACCTTTTCAGGTTGAGGTCGACGCTTCTGAGATCGGAGCTGGGGCAGTGTTGTCGCAGAAAAGTTCTGACTGCTCCGTGATGAGGCCTTGTGCCTTCTTTTCCCGTAAATTTTCGCCCGCTGAGCGGAATTATGATGTTGGGAATCGGGAGCTTTTGGCCATGAAGTGGGCTTTTGAGGAGTGGCGCCATTGGCTTGAGGGGGCCAGACATCAGGTGGTGGTATTGACTGACCACAAAAACTTGATTTATCTTGAGACCGCCAGGCGCCTGAATCCTAGACAGGCGCGCTGGTCATTATTTTTCTCTCGGTTTAATTTTGTGGTGTCATACCTACCGGGTTCTAAGAATGTTAAGGCGGATGCCCTTTCTAGGAGTTTTGAGCCTGACTCGCCTGGTAACTCTGAGCCCACAGGTATCCTTAAGGATGGAGTGGTAGTGTCAGCCGTTTCTCCAGACCTGCGGCGGGCCTTGCAGGAGTTTCAGGCGGATAGACCGGATCGTTGCCCACCTGATAAACTGTTTGTTCCTGATGATTGGACCAGTAGAGTCATCTCTGAGGTTCATTCTTCTGCGTTGGCAGGTCATCCTGGCATTTTTGGTACCAGGGATTTGGTGGCAAGGTCCTTCTGGTGGCCTTCCCTGTCACGAGATGTGCGAGGCTTTGTGCAGTCTTGTGACGTTTGTGCTCGGGCCAAGCCTTGTTGCTCTCGGGCTAGTGGATTATTGTTGCCCTTGCCTATTCCTAAGAGGCCTTGGACGCACATCTCGATGGATTTTATTTCAGATCTGCCTGTTTCTCAGAAGATGTCTGTCATCTGGGTAGTGTGTGACCGTTTCTCTAAGATGGTCCATTTGGTTCCTCTGCCCAAGTTGCCTTCTTCTTCCGAGTTGGTTCCTCTGTTTTTTCAAAATGTTGTTCGTTTGCATGGTATTCCTGAGAATATCATTTCTGACAGAGGGACCCAATTCGTGTCTAGATTTTGGCGGGCATTCTGTGCTAGGATGGGCATAGATTTATCTTTTTCGTCCGCTTTCCATCCTCAGACGAATGGCCAGACCGAGCGGACTAATCAGACCCTGGAGACATATCTGAGGTGTTTTGTGTCTGCTGACCAGGATGATTGGGTTGCTTTTTTGCCATTGGCGGAGTTCGCTCTCAATAATCGGGCCAGCTCTGCCACTTTGGTGTCCCCGTTTTTCTGTAATTCGGGGTTTCATCCTCGATTTTCCTCTGGTCAGGTGGAAACTTCGGATTGTCCTGGAGTGGATGCTGTGGTGGAGAGATTGCATCAGATCTGGGGGCAGGTGGTGGACAATTTGAAGTTGTCCCAGGAGAAGACTCAGCTTTTTGCCAACCGCCACCGTCGTGTTGGTCCTCGGCTTTGTGTTGGGGATTTGGTGTGGTTGTCTTCTCGTTTTGTCCCTATGAGGGTCTCTTCTCCTAAGTTTAAGCCTCGGTTCATCGGCCCGTATAAGATATTGGAGATTCTTAACCCTGTTTCCTTCCGTTTGGACCTCCCTGCATCCTTTTCTATTCATAACGTTTTTCATCGGTCATTATTGCGCAGGTATGAGGTACCGGTTGTGCCTTCCGTTGAGCCTCCTGCTCCGGTGTTGGTTGAGGGTGAGTTGGAGTACGTTGTGGAGAAAATCTTAGACTCTCGTGTTTCCAGACGGAGACTCCAGTATCTGGTCAAGTGGAAGGGATACGGCCAGGAGGATAATTCTTGGGTGAATGCATCTGATGTTCATGCCTCTGATCTGGTTCGTGCCTTTCATAGGGCCCATCCTGATCGCCCTGGTGGTTCTGGTGAGGGTTCGGTGCCCCCTCCTTGAGGGGGGGGTACTGTTGTGAATTTGGATTCTGGGCTCCCCCGGTGGCCACTGGTGGAATTGAACTGGTGTTGTCATCTTCTCTGTTCACCTGTTCCCATCAAGATGTGGGAGTCGCTATATAACCTTGCTGCTTTGTTAGTTGCTTGCCGGTCAACAATGTTATCAGAAGCCTCTCTGTGCTTGTTCCTGCTCCTAGACAACTACTAGATAAGTTGGACTCTTGTCCATGTTTGTTTTTGCATTTTTGTTCCAGTTCACAGCTGAAGTTTCGTTACTGTGTCTGGAAAGCTCTTGTGAACAGGAATTGCCACTCTGGTGTTATGAGTTAATGCCAGAGTTTTAAAGTAATTTCTGGATGGTGTTTTGATAGGGTTTTCAGCTGACCATGAAAGTGTCCTTTCTGTCTTCTGCTATGTAGTAAGTGGACCTCAAATTTGCTAAACCTATTTTCATACTACGTTTGTTATTTCATCTTAATTCACCGCCAATACATGTGGGGGGCCTCTGTCTCCTTTCGGGGTATTTCTCTAGAGGTGAGCTAGGACTAATATTTTCCTCTGCTAGCATTATTTAGTCCTCCGGCTGGTGCTGGGCATCTAGAATCAACGTAGGCATGCTACCCGGCCACTGCTAGTTGTGCGTTAGGTTTAGTTCATGGTCAGCTCAGTTCCCATCTTCCAAGAGCTAGTTTCTATATATGCTGATGCTATGTTCTCTTGCCATTGAGAACATGACAGCCGCCCATGTGACCGCCAAGCGACCAATCACAAGCCGCGACGTCATCCTTCAGGTCCTAAATTCCCTTCTAGGAATTTAGGACCTGAGGGATGACGTCACGGCTTGTGATTGGTCACGTGGCGGTCACATGGGCGGCCGCGACAAATCACAAGCCGTGACGTCATCTAAGGCCCTGAACGCGCTCATTCTTAAGAAGGAAGGCTGCCGGAAAGAAGCAGGGCGCGTCCGAGGGTGAGTATATACCTAATAGGAATATACTCACCCTCGGCTTTTTTCCGGCAGCCTTCCTTCCTAAGAATGAGCGCGTTCAGGGCCTTAGATGACATCATGGCTTGTGATTGGTCGCGACCGCCCATGTGACCGCCACGCGACCAATCACAAGCCTAGAAGGGAATTTAGGACCTGAGGGATGACATCGCGGCTTGTGATTAGTCGCGTGGCGGTCACATGGGCGGCCTCGACCAATCAGAAGCCGTGACGTCATCTAAGGCCATTCACGCGCTCATTTTAAGCAAAGAAGGCTGCCGGTTCCCTCGGTAAGGTGCAGGCTGCGTCGGAGAGGTGAGTATATCAATATTTTTTATTTTAATTCTTTATTTTACACATTAATATGGATCCCAGGGCCTGAAGGAGAGTTTCCTCTCCTTCAGACCCTGGGAACCATAGTATCCCATTGCACTGCATTGGGTTTCGTGTTTCGGCCGACCCCGACCCCGACTTTTTTATAGGATCGGCCGATTTCACTCGACCCGACTTTTGAGAAAGTCGGGTTTCGTGAAACCCGACCCGATCCTATAAAAATAAAAGTCGCTCAACCCTAGTCTCGAGTGTTGAACGCAGTTTTCCACTCGTCTCCAGCTCGGATACGAATTAAGTTGTAGGCCCCTCGGAGGTCTAACTTGGTAAAAATTCGTGCTCCCCTCAGGCGGTCGAAGAGTTCTGAAATAAGAGGCAATGGGTACTTATTCTTCACAGTGATGTTATTTAACCCTCTGTAGTCAATACAAGGACGAAGGGTACCATCCTTCTTTTTCACAAAAAAGAAACCTGCCCCAGCTGGAGACAAAGATTTTCAAATGAAACCTTTGGCAAGGTTTTCTTGGACGTAGTCCAACATAGCTTGGGTTTCTGCAGGCGAGAGAGGATATATTCTTCCTCTAGGAGGAGTGGTACCAGGTACAAGGTCTACAGGACAGTCGTAGGGTCGATGTGGCGGAAGAGTATCTGCCTCCTTTTTGTCAAAAACATCTGCAAAGGAAGCATAAGCAGCAGGCAACCCGGAAGGGATGGGGAAGGGAGAAGGAACACCAACAGGATGCACCGGCAGCAGACAACAAGTCCGACAGGAATCCCCCCAACGAAGAATGTTGCCCCTGTGCCAGTCTAAGAAGGGTTCGTGGACCCGTAACCACGGAAGACCGAGAAGAATGGGATGAGAGATGTTGGCTAAAACAAAGAACGAAATTCTCTCCCTATGAAGAGCCCCTACCTGAAGCTCAACTACCTGAGTAACCTGAGTGACTGTCTCTTGCAGAGGTCTTCCGTCTACAGAAGCGAGGAAAAGAGGATTCTCTAACGAGTCGACCTAACAGGGACAGAAAATTTAACTACCTCCTCTAACCTGATAAAATTTCCTGCTGCACCGGAGTCCACAAGGGAAATATGCTTATTTTGAATGTGCAACAATACAGGTAGAGTGAGGGGGTAGAGAGGTTTCACATGCACCTAGGGAGGCCTCTCTTACCTGACCTAGGTGGAGGAGTTTTCCGGACGATCTGGGCAGGCTCGGAGGAGATGAGAGGGACTAGCACAGTAAAAACAAAGGCCCTGAGCGCGTCTTTCCTTTTGACGTTGTTCGGAGAGTTTAATGCGATCCACTTGCATCAGTTCTGGGGCAGGAACCGAAGTCTTCCAGTCCTGCTGTTCCTGCTGTGTCTTCCAATCCTGCCGTTCCTGCTGTGTTCTTCAGATGTTGACCTTCTGATGTTGAAGCCTATGAATGACTGCACATTGTCAAATGTGATGTGTCACCCTTGCCATATGACCGTGTGGAAGGATGCAAAACATGACAATAATGGCGTCCATTGCCATCCGGATTGACCTAAGCACTGGAAGGAAGCACCAAAAGACACATGAGGAAGACTGGGGAGCTATGGCATCCTATAAACAGGTGACTGCTGTGTATAGAGTGTTTATTGTTTTTTTAATCCTTTATCTTCCCTATATTAATCATATTTTAGGCATAATAAAAGTCTCTGTTGGCCGAATTCAGGTAATCTGCCCTAAGCTAATTCTGGGAGATGTGACCATCTATAGTTCTGTCATTTACTCATTAAAGGGAACCTGTCACCTGAATTTGGCGGGACAAGTTTTCAGTCATATGGGCGGGGTTTTCGGGTGTTTGATTCACCCTTTCCTTACCCGCTGGCTGCATGCTGGCTGCAATATTATATTGAAGTTCATTCTCTGTCCTCCGTAGTACATGCCTGCACAAGGCAATCTTGCCTTGCGCAGGTGTGTACTACGGAGGACAGATAATGAACTTCAATCCAATATTGCAGCCAGCATGCAGCCAGCAGGTAAGGAAAGGGTGAATCAAACACCCGAAAACCCCGCCCATATGACTGAAAACTGGTCCCGCCAAATTCAGGTGACATGTTCCCTTTAATGGGTTTTCATGGTTTAGACTACCCTCAAAACAAGGCCCCTGAGGGTACTTTGTGGTGGGTCGGTGATTGATTGGGGCTCATATACATTAAAAATGACCTGAGTGCACTTGGATTATTTGTTTATGATAACTCCTCTTGGCACCATGTTCTCATCAGAATAGGAAACCCACTTTAAGAAATTGACATCGTGTTTCACTCTCATGAAACTCCACGTAGAAACTTTTTCTTACATCATTTTTACAGATTTCTTATAGTTCTAGACTGTGGAAACAGTTTTGTTTCTAAATCATAAAATGTTCTCTTCTGTTTCTTCTAATTTGTTATACCATCAGAGCAAACATCAGTCTGGATTGGAGCTTCTCTCAGTGGCATATTAGAATTCCTTAGACCTTAAAGAGGAAATTATTCTAAGGGACCAACCTTTATCTTCACTGAGCATGTTCTCATTGAATCAAAAGTCACAAAATTTAGATCTAAATTTTGGGATTTTTCAAAACTTTCTGGCATGAAAGTTTTGAAGAATAAGGCCCGTAGTGTATAGTCAAGTGGCATCCAGGGCATGTGCCGTGAAGCAATGCAAACTTGTGTTGACTTGATCTGCGGACTGTATATGCTCTGGATACTTCTTGATTGTTCTCTTGACTCTTCTTTCAGTACTGTATATAATTTATTTTTCTATGTAATGCTATAAAGGAGAGTTTTGAAAACTGCTAATTAGCGTCCTAAACCCCAGCAGTATAACTACATGCTAATGGTTTAAGGTACAAACGTCTAATAACAGGTTTCCTTTAGATTACATGGATATGGCTTGTCTGTGTTGACAGTATTATTTCTACCGAAGCGGTTTGCAATCACGTTGCTGTCATATGAAATTGCAGAACCACAAAATGACTACAAAGGCTCCTGCGGCATCCTGGATGGGCTTCCAGACGATGAGAATGTGCATTTTCACAGCAGGGCTTCTCTGGTGAAGATCTGCTTAACAGGTGGAAAAATTTAGAGTTGAGCAATGTAGGCCGGATGTTTTTTAATGTATTTTCCCTTAACGTGTACTTTAAATGGAAAGTTCTGTCGTTGTCCAAAATTGTTTTCTGAATTATTCAGCAAGTTCCTTTATATAGAAAGATCTTATATTATTGACATTTACTACAACAGGAAAAAAAGAATATGTTACCCATATGTAACATCTATAACTGTACCAAAACAGGGCGATCCTGGTAAACTCTTAAATATTAGGAGACTTTTTAGTTTAAAAAAAGAAACATTATTTATATAATATTTTATGTATTTTTAATGTGTGAAAACATTTTTTTAATAATTTACTTTTTAAGTTTTTGAATAAGAGAAAACAAATAACATAGAGGCAAGACAAGAACTCCATGATTGTCTTGTCCTGACAATCATATATTAAATCAGATCCATCCAAGATCTCTCTAAGGATATAGAACCTTACATAACTTAGGGTTTGGGTTTGTAACGCCCTTGTGGTCAAGGGTAAATACATTACACTGTAAAGAAACCAAGAGATGTGATTAAGACTACTGGAAACCAGATATTAACCATCTATTACAGAAAGCCCACCAGGAAAGCAGACATTATTTCCTTAAGTACCTTCGACCATGCAGGCAGATGACACCACTTCTCTGCTCAAGACCAAGAAACGTTTGAATGAATCCCTTTACTATCTTAGATCAGTAAAGTAGTCTAAAGTTCGGTTTGGGTATCAGAAATTGGCCCAAACTTGACCCCGGACCAATAAAAGTCAATGGGGACTGTAAAATGGCTGTAAAATAATCATATTAAGGGCTAGGGGGATAAAAAAAAGAAAGAAAACTGAAGGTAAGAGCAGGACAATTGCCCTGCAAACAAATGTGGATAGGAAAATGACTTAAAAGAACATAGAATAAAAAAGATAAAAAGTAATAAACTTGAACCAGGAGGCTGAGATACAAGTAGAGGAGAATTTGAAGGCAGACGTGGCAGGGTAGGCAGAAGAGGTGGAAGAGGAAGTAGTCAACACTGTTTTTATGGGGGGTATTTTTTGTTTTTTAGGGAAATCACTTAACATAACATAGAATAAAAAATAACAATCTTGAACCAGGAGGCAAAGGTCCAAGTGCAGGAGGAGGTGGAGGTGGACGTTGAAGTGAAGGTGGAGGTAGCCAAAATTGTTTTTTATTTGTTTGGTTTTTTGTTACTGTTTTTTTTGTTACTGTTTTTTTTTTTTTTTTTTTTAATTTGAGGAGGCCCCAAAACATTGGGAATGGCTAATAGAACGAACAAACTATGTTGGAGTATAACAATGGCTGGGTGCGGCTGGAATACTTCTCTAGCTAGCCAAAGGTACGCAAAAGTGCTATGGGATCCACTGCTGGATCATTTTAATGAATGTGAGCTTGCCCAAGTTGGCTGTAGATAGGCCGATATGCCTATCTGTGATCACACCCTCTGCCATGCTAAACACACATTCCAACAGTACACTTGCCATAGGGCAGGCCAGTTCATCCAAGGCGTAAAGGGTAAGCCAATTGGAGACCCAGAAATTAAATGGAGAAGACCCAGCACTCAGAACGTGGAGACATGTGGAAGTGTACTCTTCCACCATGTGGTTGAAACACTGCCTCCTGCTAAAATGGACTGTATCAAATAATGGTGTCAGACGTTGTGGCGTGATGAGGAAGGTTTTCTGAACTTCAGCCAGGCTAACCCTCCCTTACGAGATGGTAACAGTGCCCCTGCTGAATTGGCGACTTCCTCATCCTCTTCTGCCTTGTACTTCCACTGAGCCCCCTCTGTCAAGTGGGAACTCCGTCAGTAGTGTGTCTACCAGCATGCATTAGTATTTCTGCATCTCACGCCAGTGGTGGAAGAAAGGATAGTACGTTGTCCTTGTAGCGGGGATCCAACAGGGTGGCCACCCAGTAATCAGTACTGGTAACAATCCTGGCAATTCGGTGGTCATTGTGCAGGCACAACAGTATGTATTGGCTCATGTGTGCCAGGCTTTCCAAAGGCAATGACAAGCTGTCCTTGGCGGGAGGTGTATCGTGTGTGTCCTCTGTATGCTTCTAGACATGCTCAAGTGATGCCTGTGAGCTGATTTGAGTGGTACCCTACAGTTAACATGGTTCCTCTTCCTCCTCCTATTCCCCAAAACTGTCCCCTCCCTGCACAGTTATGTACCTGGCCGCTGTTGGTACAGGAACCCACCCTCCGAGCCCTGTATGGATGACTGACCTGATAACAGTGTGATTGGTCCCAGTTCCTCCTCCTTTTCCTCCTGTGCCATCACCTCATCCATCATCGCCTGAGGTGTTTTTTCAAGGAGGCATAGAAGTGGGATAGTAATGTTAATAATTGAATCATCAGCGCTGACCCTGTTGGTCAAGTACTCAAAGCAGCACAACATGGGCCCGATGTCCACAAGTGGGTGTTGTGCTTACAGCTCAAAAGTGTGCAAGGCATTTGGCAGAGAACATCAAGATTGGCAGATTTGCAATTGGCACCCTCTGCTCTTCACAGATGAGAGCATGTTCACACTGAGGACATTTGACAGACATGACAAAGTATGGAGACATCATGGACAACATTGTGCTGCCTGCAATATCCTACAGCATGAACGGGTTGTTAGTGGGTCAGTAGTGGTCTGGAAAGGCTGTATCAAAAGTTCCTGCATGATGAAGGCATGCATTAATCATATAGACTGGCCTGCCCGTTCCACAGACTTGAATCCAATCGAGCACATCAGAGACATCATGTCTTGTTCAATCCACTAACTCCATGTTGCACCACAGACTGTCCAAGAGTTGACTAATGCTTTAACACAGGTCCAGGAGGAGATCCCTCAGGAGAACATCTGCTTCCTCATCAGGACCATGCCCAGGCATTGTAGGGAGTTCAAAGAGGCGCGTGGAGGCCACAAGCACTACTGAACATCATTTTCTTGTCTTGAGGCATTTCCGCTAAAGTTGGATCAGCCTGTAATTTGATTTTCCACTTTAATTTTGAGTATTATTCCAACTCCAGACCTCCATGGGATATTAATTTTGATTTACATTGCTAATTTTTATGTTTTATTGTTCTCAGCACATTCCACTATGTAATGAATAAAAGATTTGTAACTGGAATATTTCATTTAGTGATATCTAGGATGTGGTATTTTAGTGTTCCCCTTACTTTTTTTGAGCAGTGTGTATATATATCTACTACATAATTGTCTAAGGGTTACTTCCGTCTGTCTGTCTGTCCTTCTGTCTTTCTGTCATGGATATTCATTGGTCGCGGGACTCGCGGCCTCTGTCTGTCATGGAATCCAAGTCGCTGATTGGTCTCGGCAGCTGCCTATCATGGCTGCCGCGACCAATCAGCGACGGCCACAGTCCGATTAGTCCCACCCTACTCCCCTGCAAGTCAGTGCCCGGCGCCCGTTCCATACTCCCCGCTGTCACCGCTCACACAGGGTTAATGCTGGCGGTAATGGACCGCGTTATGCCGTGGGTAACTCACTCAGTTACCGCCGCTATTAACCCTGTGTGACCAAGTTTTTACTATTGATGCTTCCTATGCAGCGTCAATTGTAAAAATATCTAATGGTAAAAATAATTTAAAAAAATAAAAAATCATTATATACTCACCTTTCCCGGTCCTCGCGATGATCCAGGCAGGTTCCGGTGGAAGGATGGTCTGCGAAAAGGACCTGCCATGACGTCACGGTCATGTGATCGCGACGTCATCACAGGTCTTGCGCGCCTGCGCAAGAAGGACCTGCTGTTACGTCACGGTCATGTGACCGCGACATGGTCATGTGACCGCGACGTCATCACAGGTCCTGCGCGAGAAGGACCAGCCGTGATGTCACGGTCATGTGACCGCAACACGGTCATGTGACCACGACGTCATCACAGGCCCTGCACGCCTGCGCGAGAAGGAGGCGACAGAACTACAAGGGTACCTTCGGAAGGTGAGTATATGTTTATTTTTTATTTTTTAACCTGTCACATACGTGGCTGGGCAATATACTACGTGGCTCTGTGCTGTATACTACGTCGCTGTAATATATACTACGTGGCTCTGTGCTGTATACTACGTCACTGGGCAATATACTACGTGGCTCTGTGCTGTATACTACGTTGCTGTGCAATATACCACATGGCTCTGTGCTGTATACTACGTCGCTGTGCAATATACCACGTGGCTCTGTGCTGCATACTACGTCGCTGTGCAATATACTACGTGGCTCTGTGCTGTATACTACGTCGCTGTGCAATATACCACGTGGCTCTGTGCTGTATACTATGTCGCTGTGCAATATACCACGTGGCTCTGTGCTGTATACTACGTCGCTGTGCAATATACTACATGGCTGGGCAATATACTACGTCACTGGGCAATATACTACGTGGCTCTGTGCTGTATACTATGTCGCTGTGCACTATACTACGAGGCTCTGTGCTGTATACTACGTCGCTGTGCAATATACTATGTGGCTGGGCAATATACTACATCACTGGGCAATATACTATGTCACTGGGCAATATACTACGTGGCTCTGTGCTGTATACTACGTCGCTGTGCAATATACTACGTGAGCTGTGCAATATACTACATGGCTGGGCAATATACTACGTGGGCTGGGCAATATACTACGTGGGCTGTGCAGTGTACTATGTGGGCTGCGCAATATACTATGTGGACATGCATATTCTAGAATACCTGATACGTTAGAATCGGGCCACCATCTAGTGTATATATATATATATATATATATATATAAATATATATATATATATATATATATATATATATATATACACTCACTGGCCACTTTATTAGGTACACCTGTCCAACTTCTTGTTAACACTTAATTTCTAATCAGCCAATCACATGGCGGCAACTCAGTGCATTTAGGCATGTAGACATGGTCAAGACAATCTCCTGCAGTTCAAACCGAGCATCAGTATGGGGAAGAAAGGTGATTTGAGTGCCTTTGAACGTGGCATGGTTGTTGGTGCCAGAAGGGCTGGTCTGAGTATTTCAGAAACTGCTGATCTACTGGGATTTTCACGCACAACCATCTCTAGGGTTTACAGAGAATGGTCCGAAAAAGAAAAAAAATCCAGTGAGCGGCAGTTCTGTGGGCGGAAATGCCTTGTTGATGCCAGAGGTCAGAGGAGAATGCGCAGACTGGTTCGAGCTGATAGAAAGGCAACAGTGACTCAAATCGCCACCCGTTACAACCAAGGTAGGCCTAAGAGCATCTCTGAATGCACAGTGCGTCGAACTTTGAGGCAGATGGGCTACAGCAGCAGAAGACCACACCGGGTACCACTCCTTTCAGCTAAGAACAGGAAACTGAGGCTACAATTTGCACAAGCTCATCGAAATTGGACAGTAGAAGATTGGAAAAACGTTGCTTGGTCTGATGAGTCTCGATTTCTGCTGCGACATTCGGATGGTAGGGTCAGAATTTGGCGTAAACAACATGAAAGCATGGATCCATCCTGCCTTGTATGGAGCATCTTTGGGATGTGCAGCCGACAAATCTGCGGCAACTGTGTGATGCCATCATGTCAATATGGACCAAAATCTCTGAGGAATGCTTCCAGCACCTTGTTGAATCTATGCCACGAAGAATTGAGGCAGTTCTGAAGGCAAAAGGGGTCCAACCCGTTACTAGCATGGTGTACCTAATAAAGTGGCTGGTGAGTGTATATATATATATATAGTGATGCAGTGACCCCTGTTGCAGCTAGGGGGTGCTGTATGTGCTACCCAGGACACGCATGGAGGCGTAATGGGGATAGTGAGACAGTGTCCGGCATTGTGGTGAATGGCCGGTATGTGTCGCAGAGGAGGAGGTCTTCTGCGCTGTAAGCCTCACTTGATATGGGGAGCTGCACCCTGCAATGCAACCCAGAATAGTTTTTGTGCACATGAGCACTAAGATGTCGTTTAGTGCATCTGGGTCTGGGTTACGGGTAGCTATGAGAGATGGGAGGGTCTGGCTACCCACATACCTCACCACTGGGTGAGGGTGCTCACTGTACCCCTTTTTCCTGCGTGAAGTGTGGGTGTTTGAGGACCTGCAGTGATGTCAGGATTACGTGACCAGCCCATGTGATCCATACCTCACCTGTGGGTGTGGTTACAAGCTACATAGTGTGACCAGGGTTTGGTCACATGGTGGAGAGTGTTTGGATCTGTATAAGGTCCTGGAAAAGCCTATGTGTTGGGAGTGCTATCTCCCTGAATAGCACGTGGTGGGGCTTTGGACCTGTTGGCCTGGGTGTTGGACGAACGGTCCTGAATAGCACCCGGACAGGCCACATGTGTGTGCAGAGCCTGGGATGGCCCTTCACTGAGAAAGACACCATCCTGTTGAGGACCCTGGACTGCCGAGGAGTCAGCCTGTGGAGCAGGAGCTCCTGAGAGGTAACCCCGGGTATGGGGAAAGAACGATGTGCACCGACAAAGGACAGTTGCTGAACTGTGCAGTCACCCGGTGACTGGAGACAGGCGTGACTAGTGAATGCTTTGTGAAGCCATAAGTGAAATAATGTACTATGTGTAAGCTGGTGATGTGTAACCTGGTTTACGATGCGGTTTATGACGTTTAAATAAACTGTATGGACTGTTTTGTGCGAAAAACCGTGCCTGTCTATGTTTATCCTGCTGCCAAGCGAGTATTCCCCAATACGCTAGTGAGTGCTATCTCACTATATATATATATATATATATATATATGTATATATATATATATAGTGATGCAGTGACCCCTGTTACAGCTGTTGGCACTGCATGTGCTCCTCAGGATATGCATGGAGGCATATCTGTGGATATAATGGTTGAACTAGCCACACACGCCTCCCAACTATGGGAGTGGCTACAAGTATATAAGTGGGTATATGTGGGTCACATGGGGAAAAATGGATGGACCTGAGTGGTCTGTGTGCCGGGTCCTGGATGGCCTCTGTGTTGGGAGGTCCTGGGAGTAGGACTAGATCCCTGAAGAGCACATGGGGGAGGCTGTTGTGAATTCTGTTCTCGAACTCCCTCCTGTGGTCATGAATGGTACTTCGGCGAGTTCTGTCCATGGACTCCCACTGGTGGCTGTGAGTGGAGCTGCTGATTCTGAGGTTCTTTCCTCAGCTGACCTCGTTTAAATCCTAGGCTGGCTGCTCTATTTAACTCCACTCAGATCGTTACTGGATGCCAGCTGTCAATGTCCTAGTACTGGTTCAGTTCTCTCTAGGATCTTTCAGATGACCTGTCTACTCCAGCAGAAGCTAAGTCCCTGCTAGTTTATTTGTTTATCACTGTTTCCTATTCCAGCTTGCTTTATGATTTTGCCTTGCTAGCTGGAAGCTCTGGGATGCAGAGTGGCACCTCCGCACCGTGAGTCGGTGCGGGGGTCTCTTTTGCTCACTCTGTGTGGTGTTTTGTAGATTTTTGTGCTGACCACAAAGATACCTTTTCTATCCTCAGTCTATTTAGTTAGTCTGGCCTCCTTTGCTGAAACCTGTTTCATTTCTGTGTTTGTGACTTCCATCTTAACTCACAGTCATTATTTGTGGGGGGCTGCCTTTTTCTTTGGGGAATTTCTCTGAGGCAAGGTAGGCTTATTTTCTATCTTTAGGGGTAGTTAGTTCTTAGGCTGTGAAGAGGCGTCTAGGCAGAGTCAGGTATGCTTTACGGCTATTTCTAGTTGTTGTGATAGGATTAGGGGTTGCGGTCAGCAGAGCTCCCACTTCCCAGAGCTTGTCCTGTATTACTAGTTTGCTCATCAGGTCATTCCGGGTGCTCCTAACCACCAGGTCATCATAACAGTACAGCTGGCCAGTAAAGTGTTAATGCATCTCAATAGAGGGATAAGAGAAGTTCTGAGACCATTTTTTTTTTCCTCTGCAGCGTGTTTTGTCTTTCTTTTCCCCTAAATCTCTGGGTGGTTCAGGACACAGGTGTAGATATGGACATTCAAGGTCTGTCCTCTTGTGTGGATCAACTCACTGCAAGGGTACAAGACATTCAAGATTATGTAGTTCAGAATCCAATGTTAAAACCCAGAATTCCAATTCCTGATTTGTTTTCTGGGGATAGATCTAAGTTCCTGAATTTCAAAAATAATTGTAGACTGTTTTTTGCTTTGAAACCCCGCTCCTCTGGTGACCCCATTCAGCAAGTAAAAATCGTTATTTCTTTGCTACGTGGCGACCCTAAAGACTGGGCATTTTCCCTTGCGCCAGGAGATCCTGCATTACGTAATGTAGATGCGTTTTTTCTGGCGCTTGGTTTGCTTTATGAGGAACCAGATTCAGTGGATCAGGCAGAGAAAATCTTGCTGGCGTTGTGTCAGGGTCAGGATGAAGCGGAGGTATATTGTCAGAAGTTTAGAAAGTGGTCTGTGCTTACTCAGTGGAATGAGTGTGCCCTGGCTGCAATTTTCAGAAAGGGTCTTTCTGAAGCCCTTAAGGATGTTATGGTGGGATTCTCCACGCCTGCTGGTCTGAATGAGTCTATGTCCTTGGCCATTCAGATCGATCGACGCTTACGTGAGCGCAAAACTGTGCACCATTTGGCGGTATCTTCTGAGCAGAGGCCTGAGCCTATGCAATGTGATAGGACTTTGACCAGAGCTGAACGGCAAGAATACAGACGTCAGAATGGGCTGTGTTTTTACTGTGGTGACTCCACTCATGCTATCTCTGATTGTCCTAAGCGCACTAAGCGGTTCGCTAGGTCTGCCACCATTGGTACGGTACAGCCAAAATTTCTTTTGTCCGTTACTCTGATTTGCTCTTTGTCATCCTTTTCTGTTATGACATTTGTGGATTCAGGTGCTGCCCTGAATTTGATGGACTTGGAGTTTGCCAGGCACTGTGGTTTTTTCTTGGAGCCCTTGCAGTATCCTATTCCATTGAGAGGAATTGATGCTACGCCTTTGGCCAAGAATAAGCCTCAGTACTGGACTCAATTGACCATGTGCATGGCTCCTGCACATCAGGAGGATATTCGCTTTTTGGTGTTGCATAATCTGCATGATGTGGTCGTTTTGGGTTTGCCATGGCTACAGGTCCATAATCCGGTAATGGATTGGAAATCAATGTCTGTGTCCAGTTGGGGTTGTCAAGGGGTACATGGGGATGCCCCATTGTTGTCAATTTTGTCTTCCCATCCTTCTGAAGTCCCTGAGTTCTTGTCGGATTACCGGGATGTATTTGATGAGCCCAAATCCAGTGCCCTACCTCCTCATAGGGATTGCGATTGTGCTATTAATTTGATTCCTGGTAGTAAGTTTCCGAAGGGCCGACTGTTCAATTTGTCTGTGCCAGAACACGCCACTATGCGGAGTTATATAAAGGAGTTCTTGGAGAAAAGGCATATTCGCCCGTCGTCGTCACCTTTGGGAGCAGGGTTCTTTTTTGTGGCCAAGAAGGATGGTTCTCTGAGACCTTGTATAGATTACCGCCTTCTCAATAAAATCACCGTCAAATTTCAGTACCCTTTGCAGCTACTGTCTGATTTGTTTGCTTGGATTAAGGGGGCTAGTTGGTTCACTAAGATAGATCTTCGAGGGGCGTATAATCTTGTGCATATTAAACAGGGCAATGAATGGAAAACAGCATTTAATATGCCCGAGGGCCATTTTGAGTACCTGGTGATGCCATTTGGGCTTTCTAATGCTCCATCTGTGTTTCAGTCCTTTATGCATGACATCTTCCGAAAGTACCTGGATAGATTCATGATTGTATATTTGGATGATATTTTGGTCTTTTCGGACGATTGGGAGTCTCATGTGAAGCAGGTCAGAATGGTGTTCCAGGTCCTTCGTGCTAATTCCTTGTTTGTGAAGGGGTCTAAATGTCTCTTTGGAGTTCAGAAGGTTTCATTTTTGGGCTTCATTTTTTCCCCTTCTTCTATCGAGATGGACCCTGTTAAAGTTCAGGCCATTTTATGATTGGACTCAGCCTACTTCTGTGAAGAGCCTTCAGAAATTCCTGGGCTTTGCTAATTTTTACCGTCGCTTCATCGCTAATTTTTCTAGTGTTGTTAAACCATTGACTGATTTGACCAAGAAAGGTGCGGATGTGGTCAATTGGTCCTCTGCGGCCGTTGAGGCTTTTCAGGAGTTGAAGCGTTGTTTTTCTTCTGCCCCTGTGTTGTGTCAGCCAGATGTTTCGCTCCCGTTTCAGGTCGAGGTGGATGCTTCTGAGATTGGAGCAGGGGCTGTTTTGTCTCAAAGAAGTTCTGATGGCTCGATGATGAAACCATGTGCTTTCTTTTCTAGAAAGTTTTCACCTGCTGAGCGCAATTATGATTTGGGCAATCGAGAGTTGTTGGCTATGAAGTGGACGTTTGAGGAGTGCCGTCATTGGCTTGAAGGAGCCAAGCATCGCGTGGTGGTCTTGACGGATCACAAGAATCTGACTTATCTCGAGTCTGCCAAGCGGTTGAATTCTAGACAAGCTCGATGGTCGCTGTTTTTCTCCCGCTTCGATTTTGTGGTTTCGTACCTTCCGGGTTCTAAGAATGTGAAGGCTGATGCCCTTTCAAGGAGTTTTGTGCCTGATTCTCCGGGAATTCCTGAGTCGGTTGGTATTCTCAAAGAGGGGGTAATTTTATCTGCCATCTCTCCTGATTTGCGGCGGGTGCTGCAGGAGTTTCAGGCTGATAGACCTGACTGTTGTCCAGCGGAGAAACTGTTTGTCCCTGATAGAAGGACTAGTAGAGTTATCTCTGAGGTCCATTGTTCGGTGTTGGCTGGTCATCCGGGAATCTTTGGTACCAGAGATTTGGTGGCTAGATCCTTTTGGTGGCCTTCCTTGTCACGGGATGTGCGTTCTTTTGTGCAGTCCTGTGGGACTTGTGCTCGGGCTAAGCCCTGCTGTTCTCGTGCCAGTGGGTTGCTTTTGCCCTTGCCGGTCCCGAAGAGGCCCTGGACGCATATTTCCATGGATTTTATTTCAGATCTCCCTGTCTCTCAAAGGATGTCGGTCATCTGGGTGGTTTGTGATCGTTTCTCTAAGATGGTCCATTTGGTACCTTTGCCTAAATTGCCTTCCTCCTCTGATTTGGTTCCATTATTTTTCCAGCACGTGGTTCGTTTGCATGGCATTCCGGAGAACATCGTGTCGGACAGAGGTTCCCAGTTTGTTTCAAGGTTTTGGCGGTCCTTTTGTGCTAAGATGGGCATTGATTTGTCTTTTTCTTCGGATTTCCACCCTCAGACAAATGGCCAAACCGAACGAACCAATCAGACTTTGGAAACATATCTGAGATGCTTTGTTTCTGCTGATCAGGATGATTGGGTGTCCTTCTTGCCTTTGGCTGAGTTCACCCTTAATAATCGGGCCAGCTCGGCCACCTTGGTTTTGCCCTTTTTCTGTAACTCTGGTTTCCATCCTCATTTTTCTTCAGGGCAGGTTGAGCCTTCGGACTGTCCTGGTGTGGATTCTGTGGTGGACAGGTTGCAGAAAATTTGGACTCACGTGGTGGACAATTTGACATTGTCCCAGGAGAAGGCTCAACGTTTCGCTAACCGCCGTCGCTCTGTTGGTCCCCGACTTTGTGTTGGGGATTTGGTTTGGTTGTCGTCTCGTTATGTTCCTATGAAGGTTTCGTCTCTTAAGTTTGAGCCTCGTTTCATTGGTCCTTATAAGATTTCTGAGATTCTTAATCCGGTGTCATTTCGTTTGGACCTTCCGGCTGCTTTCGCCATCCATAATGTGTTCCATAGGTCGTTGTTGCGGCGATATGTGGCTCCTATGGTTCGCTCGGTTGACCCTCCTGCACCGGTGTTGGTTGAGGGGGAGTTGGAGTATGTGGTGGAGAAGATTTTGGATTCTCGTGTTTCGAGACGGAAACTTCAGTACCTGGTCAAGTGGAAAGGTTATGGTCAGGAGGATAATTCCTGGGTTGTTGCCTCTGATGTTCACGCTGCCGATCTAGTTTGTGCCTTTCATTTGGCTCGTCCTGATCGGCCTGGGGGCTCTGGTGAGGGTTCGGTGACCCCTCCTCAAGGGGGGGTACTGTTGTGAATTCTGTTCTCGAACTCCCTCCTGTGGTCATGAATGGTACTTCGGCGAGTTCTGTCCATGGACTCCCTCTGGTGGCTGTGAGTGGAGCTGCTGATTCTGAGGTTCTTTCCTCAGCTGACCTCGTTTAAATCCTAGGCTGGCTGCTCTATTTAACTCCACTCAGATCGTTACTGGATGCCAGCTGTCAATGTCCCAGTACTGGTTCAGTTCTCTCTTGGATCTGTCAGATGACCTGTCTACTCCAGCAGAAGCTAAGTCCCTGCTAGTTTATTTGTTTATCACTGTTTCCTATTCCAGCTTGCTTTATGATTTTGCCTTGCTAGCTGGAAGCTCTGGGATGCAGAGTGGCACCTCCGCACCGTGAGTCGGTGGTGCGGGGGTCTCTTTTGCTCACTCTGTGTGGTGTTTTGTAGATTTTTGTGCTGACCGCAAAGATACCTTTTCTATCCTCAGTCTATTTAGTTAGTCTGGCCTCCTTTGCTGAAACCTGTTTCATTTCTGTGTTTGTAACTTCCATCTTAACTCACAGTCATTATTTGTGGGGGGCTGCCTTTTTCTTTGGGGAATTTCTCTGAGGCAAGGTAGGCTTATTTTCTATCTTTAGGGGTAGTTAGTTCTTAGGCTGTGAAGAGGCGTCTAGGCAGAGTCAGGTACGCTTTACGGCTATTTCTAGTTGTTGTGATAGGATTAGGGGTTGCGGTCAGCAGAGCTCCCACTTCCCAGAGCTTGTCCTGTATTACTAGTTTTCTCATCAGGTCATTCTGGGTGCTCCTAACCACCAGGTCATCATAACAGGAGGCCTTGGACCTGGGGGCCTGTGTGTTGGATGGTCCCAGATGGCGATGGACATCCTGAATAGCGCACAGAGAGGACTTGTGTGCAGAGTCCGTGATGACACTGCGTTTGGGGAAGCTACAGCCCATATGAGGATCTGGACTGTCAGGTGGCCGAGTGAGCAACGCATTGCCTGGGGCGGTGATCCCAGTTCGGCAGCTTCCCTGAGAGAGAGAGTACTGACAGGAGTCAGCGTATGGAGCAGGAGCTCCTAGAAGGTAACCCAGCGTATGGGGTGCTGTGCGGTCACCCACGGCAACTGGTCAGATAAGGATCAGTGTGTTTAGAGACTGCGAACCAATGTCATGTGTGCTATATGA
Organism: Ranitomeya variabilis; assembly: GCF_051348905.1. Lineage (NCBI taxonomy): Eukaryota > Metazoa > Chordata > Amphibia > Anura > Dendrobatidae > Ranitomeya > Ranitomeya variabilis. Next base: position 39,812,774 of record NC_135238.1, read on the forward strand.
CTAGGGACATTGGTGAACTGTTCGGCATACGGACACCCATGGTAACTGGACGAAATGAGAGGTCCAGCATGTTTAGTGTCCATGAGGTAAAGCTGAATATGAAGTGTCTAAAGATAAAGCTGCAACTTAATGTCATCGGTTGGTGCCTATTGTGTTCTATGAAGTGTATATGTTGAACTGTGCATAATCAGGTTTATGATGCCATAATGAACCGTGTGGACTGTTTAAGTAGAAAAACCGTGCCTAAGTGCTTGAATCCCGTGCCAAGTGAGTGTCCCCCAATACACTCAGTAAGTGCAATCTTACTATATATATATATATATATATATATATATATATATATATATACACTCACTGGCCACTTTATTAGGTACACCTGTCCAACTTCTTGTTAACACTTAATTTCTAATCAGCCAATCACATGGCGGCAACTCAGTGCATTTAGGCATATAGACATGGTCAAGACAATCTCCTGCAGTTCAAACCGAGCATCAGTATGGGGAAGAAAGGTGATTTGAGTGCCTTTGAACGTGGCATGGTTGTTGGTGCCAGAAGGGCTGGTCTGAGTATTTCAGAAACTGCTGATCTACTGGGATTTTCACGCACAACCATCTCTAGGGTTTACAGAGAATGGTCCGAAAAAGAAAAAAAATCCAGTGAGCGGCAGTTCTGTGGGCGGAAATGCCTTGTTGATGCCAGAGGTCAGAGGAGAATGGGCAGACTGGTTCGAGCTGATAGAAAGGCAACAGTGACTCAAATCGCCACCCGTTACAACCAAGGTAGGCCTAAGAGCATCTCTGAACGCACAGTGCGTCGAACTTTGAGGCAGATGGGCTACAGCAGCAGAAGACCACACCGGGTACCACTCCTTTCAGCTAAGAACAGGAAACTGAGGCTACAATTTGTACAAGCTCATCGAAATTGGACAGTAGAAGATTGGAAAAACGTTGCTTGGTCTGATGAGTCTCGATTTCTGCTGCGACATTCGGATGGTAGGGTCAGAATTTGGCGTAAACAACATGAAAGCATGGATCCATCCTGCCTTGTATGGAGCATCTTTGGGATGTGCAGCCGACAAATCTGCGGCAACTGTGTGATGCCATCATGTCAATATGGACCAAAATCTCTGAGGAATGCTTCCAGCACCTTGTTGAATCTATGCCACGATGAATTGAGGCAGTTCTGAAGGCAAAAGGGGGTCCAACCCGTTACTAGCATGGTGTACCTAATAAAGTGGCCGGTGAGTGTATATACTGTATACATACAGTGGGTACGGAAAGTATTCAGACCCCTTTAAATTTTTCACTCTTTGTTTCATTGCAGCCATTTGGTAAATTCGAAAAAGTTCATTTTTTTTCTCATTAATGTTCACTCTGCACCCCATCTTATGAAAACAAAATAGAAATGTAGTAATTTTTGCAAATTTATTAAAAAAGAAAAACTGAAATATCACATGGTCATAAGTATTCAGACCCTACATTGTGTGCATGACCACATAATGACAAACACAGAGATAATACAGCATTTGCGAGAAGAGCAGCCCCAAGGCACCCCTTCTACAGCCTGAGCCCCCTGAGCACAAGGCTACATCACCCCTATAAGCACAGTACCGCACACAGATGAAGAATGTAGCAATGGTTATAGTTGGAATATAGTTCAATATGGTAAGATAATTGAATGTGTTATGAATTCGTTATAAATGCTATGTGTATCGAATCCATATGATTATTCTGTCGGACAACTTGGTGTATGCAGTATATAGTAAGTATCTGAAATTAATGGCAATATGAATAATTGTGTACTTACGGAGAGAAAGAACTGCTTTAGTTTCCAAACTCCCACACAAAGCATTTTAAAGGAATAATGTAAAGCTAATTCACATACAAATCCAAATTTCTTCTGCTATTATCCACTGAAGGTGTTACAAAACATGTCAACTAGACAGTAAAATACCCTGTATGATATATTATTTACATTATTGGATATCACATCTATAAAATGAGCTCATCTGCATTAACCCCTTCCCGACCTTTGACGCCACGTAGGCGTCATGAAAACCCGTGCCAATCCGACCCATGACGCCTATGTGGCATCATGGAAAGATCGCATCCCTGCAGATCGGGTGAAAGGGTTAACTCCATTTTCACCCGATCTGCAGAGACAGGGGGAGTGGTACTTCAGCCCAGGTGGGGTGGCTTCACCCCCCCGTGGCTACGATCGCTCTGATTGGCTGTTGAAAGTGAAACAGCCAATCAGAGCGATTTGTAATATTTCACCTATGAAAATGGTGAAATATTACAATCCAGCCATGGCCGATGCTGCAATAGCATCTGCCATGGCTGGAGACCCCGATTTGTCCCCCCCCCCACCGATCGCCCCCCCCAGTCATCCTTTCTGCCCCGGTCTCCTGTCCGCTCCCCTCCTCCCTCCTGTCCGCTCCCCCGGTCCTCTTGTCCGCTCCCCCGGTCCTCCGCTCCCCCCCCGTGTTCCGATCCCACCCCCCCATACTTACCTAGCTTCGATGTCTCTCCCGGTGTCCGGCCGTCTTCTCCATAGGCGCCGCCATCTTGGAAAATGGCGGGCGCATGCGCAGTGCGCCCGCCGAATCTGCCAGCCGGCAGATTCATTACAAGTACATTTTGATCGCTGTGGTAGGTTCTATCGCAGCGATCAAAATAAAAAAATAATAAATAAACCCCCCCCTTTATCACCCCCATAGGTAGGGACAATAATAAAATAAAGAAAATATTTTTTTTTCTTTTTCCACTAGGGTTAGGGTTAGAACTAGGGTTAGAACTAGGGGTAGGGTTAGGGGTAGGGTTACGGGTAGGGTTAGGGTTAGGGGTAGGGTTATGGCATGTGCACACAGTGCGGATTTGGCTGCGGATCGGCAGCGGATCGGCCGCGGATCCGCAGCGGATCGGCAGCGGATCGGCCGCGGATCGGCAGCGGATCCGCCGCGGATCCGCAGCGGATCGGCCGCGGATCGGCCGCGGATCGGCAGCGGATCGGTCGCGGATCCGCAGCGGATCGGCAGCGGATCGGCAGCGGATCGGCCGCGGATCCGCAGCGGATCGGCAGCGGATCAGCCGCGGATCGGCAGCGGATCGGCCGCGGATCCGCAGCGGATCGGCCGCGGATCCGCAGCGGATTGGCCGCGGATCCGCAGCGCATTGGCCGCGGATCCGCAGCGGATTGGCCGCGGATCCGCAGCGGATTGGCCGCTGCGAATTCGAAGCAGTTTTCCATCATGTTTACAGTACCATGTACACCTATGGAAAACCAAATCCGCTGTGCCCATGGTGCGGAAAATTCCGTGCAGAAACGCTGCGTTGTATTTTCAGCAGCATGTCAATTCTTTGTGCGGATTCCGCAGCGTTTTACACCTGTTCCTCAATAGGAATCCGCAGGTGAAATCCGCACAGAAAAACACTGGAAATCTGCTGTAAATCCGCAGGTAAAACGCAGTGCCTTTTACCTGCAGATTTTTCAAAAATCGTGCGGAAAAATCTCACACGAATCCGCAACGTGGGCACATAGCCTTAGGGCTAGGGTTGGAATTAGAGTTAGGGTTGGAATTAGGGCTAGGGTTTGAAATAGGGTTAAGATTAGGCTTGTGGTTAGGGTTACGGATAGGGTTAGGGGTGTGTTGGGGTTACAGTTGTGGTTAGGGTTGGGATTAGGGTTACGGTTGGGATTAGGGTTAGGATTAGGGTTAGGGTTGGAATTAGGGTTACGGGTGTGTTGCGGTTAGGGTTGTGGTTAGGGGTGTGTTGGGGTTAGGGTTGTGATTAGGGTTATGGCTACAGTTGGGATTAGGATTAGGGGTGTGTTGGGGTTAGTGTTGAAGTTAGAATTGAGGGGTTTCCACTGTTTAGGCACATCAGGGGTCTCCAAACGCAACATGGCGCCACCATTGATTCCAGCCAATCTTGCGTTCAAAAAGTCAAATGGTGCTCCCGCCCTTCCAAGCCCCGACGTGCGCCCAAACAGTGGTTTACCCCCACATTTGGGGTACCAGCGTACTCAGGACAAACTGGGCAACAACTGTTGGGGTCCAATTTCTCCTGTTACCCTTGCAAAAATAAAAAATTACTTAAAACATAATTTTTGAGGAAAGAACAATTATTTTTTATTTTCACGGCTCTGCGTTATAAACTTCTGTGAAGCACTTGGGGGTTGAAAGTGCTCACCACACATCTAGATAAGTTCCTTCGGGGGTCTAGTTTCCAAAATGGGGTCACTTGTGGGGTGCTTCTACTGTTTAGGCACATCAGGGGCTCTGCAAATGCAATGTGACGCCAGCAGACCATTCCATCAAAGTCTGCATTTCAAATGTCACTACTTCCCTTCCGAGCCCTGACGTGTGCCCAAACAGTGGTTTACCCCCACATATGGGGTATCAGCGTACTCACAACAAACTGGGCAAGAAATATTGGGGTCCAAATTCTCCTGTTACCCTTGTGAAAATAAAAAATTGCTTGCTAAAACATCTTTTTTGAGGAAAGATGATTTTTTATTTTCACGGCTCTGCGTTGTAAACTTCTGTGAAGCACTTGGGGGTTGAACGTGCTCACCACACATCTAGATAAGTTCCTTGGGGGGTCTAGTTTCCAAAATGGGGTCACTTGTGGGGGGTTTCTACTGTTTAGGCATATCAGGGGCTCTGCAAACGTAACATGATGCCCGCAGACCATTCCATCAAAGTCTGCATTCCAAAACGTCACTACTTCCCTTCCGAGCCCCGGCATGTGCCCAAACAGTGGTTTACCCCCACATATGGGGTATCAGCGTACTCAGGAGAAACTGGACAACAACTTTTGGGGTCCAATTTCTCCTGTTACTCTTGCAAAAATAAAAAATTCTGGGCTAAAAAAATATTTTTGAGGAAAGGAAACACATTTATTATTTTCACGGCTCTGCATTATAAACTTCTGTGAAGCACTTGGGGGTTCAAAGTGCTCACCACACATCTAGATAAGTTCCCTTGGGGGTCTAGTTTCCAAAATGGAGTCACTTGTGGGGAGTTCTCACTGTTTAGGCACATCAGGGGCTCTGCAAATGCAACCTGATGCCCGCAGAGCATTCCATCAAAGTCTGCATTCCAAAACGTCACTACTTCCCTTCTGAGCCCCGGCATGTGCCCAAACAGTGGTTTACCCCCACATATGGGGTATCAGCGTACTCAGGAGAAACTGGACAACAACTTTTGGGGTCCAATTTCTCCTGTTACTCTTGCAAAAATAAAAAATTCTGGGCTAAAAAAATATTTTTGAGGAAAGGAAACACATTTATTATTTTCACGGCTCTGCATTATAAACTTCTGTGAAGCACTTGGGGGTTCAAAGTGCTCACCACACATCTAGATAAGTTCCCTTGGGGGTCTAGTTTCCAAAATGGAGTCACTTGTGGGGAGTTCTCACTGTTTAGGCACATCAGGGGCTCTGCAAATGCAACCTGATGCCCGGAGAGCATTCCATCAAAGTCTGCATTTCAAAACGTCACTACTTCCCTTCCGAACCCCAATGTGTGCCAAAACAGTGGTTTACCCCCACATATGGGGTATCAGCGTACTCAGGAGAAACTGGACAACAACTTTTGGGGTCCAATTTCTCCTGTTACTCTTGCAAAAATAAAAAATTCTGGGCTAAAAAAATATTTTTGAGGAAAGGAAACACATTTTTTATTTTCACAGCTCTGCGTTATAAACTTCTGTGAAGCACTTGGGGGTTCAAAGTTCTCACTACACATCTAGATAAGTTCCCTTGGGGGTCTAGTTTCCAAAATGGAGTCACTTGTGGGGAGTTCCTACTGTTTAGGCACATCAGGGGCTCTGCAAACGCAACTTGACGCCCGCAGAGCATTCCATCAAAGTCTGCATTTCAAAACGTCACTACTTCCCTTCCGAACCCCGATGTGTGCCAAAACAGTGGTTTACCCCCACATATGGGGTATCAGCGTACTCAGGAGAAACTGGACAACAACTTTTGGGGTCCAATTTCTCCTGTTACCCTTGGGAAAATAAAAAATTGTGGGCTAAAAAATCATTTTTGAGAAAAGAAAAATTATTTTTTATTTTCATGGCTCTGCGTTATAAACTTCTGTGAAGCACATGGGGGTTCAAAGTGCTCACCACACATCTAGATAGGTTCCTTGGGAGGTCTAGTTTCCAAAATGGGGTCACTTGTGCGGGAGTTCCAATGTTTAGGCACACAGGGGCTCTCCAAACGCGACATGGTGTCCGCTAATGATTGGAGCTAATTTTCCATTCAAAAAGCCAAATGGCATGCCTTTCCTTCCGAGCCCTGCCGTGCGCCCAAACAGTGGTTTACCCCCACATATGGGGTATCATCGTACTCAGGACAAACTGGACAACAACATTTGGGGTCCAATTTCTCCTATTACCCTTGGGAAAATAAAAAATTCTGGGCTAAAAATCATTTTTGAGGAAAGAAAAATTATTTTTTTATTTTCACGGCTCTGCGTTATAAACTTCTGTGAAGCACCTGGGGGTTATAAGTGCTCACTATGCATCTAGATAAGTTCCTTGGGGGGTCTAGTTTCCAAAATGGGGTCACTTGTAGGGGAGCTCCAATGTTTAGGCACACAGGGGCTCTCCAAACGCGACATGGTGTCCGCTAACGATTGGAGCTAATTTTCCATTCAAAAAGTGAAATGGCACGCCTCCCCTTCCGAGCCTTGCCGTGCACCCAAACAGTGGTTTACCCCCACATATGAGGTATTGGCATACTCAGGAGAAATTGCCCAACAAATTTTATGATCCATTTTATCCTGTTGCCCATGTGAAAATGAAAGAATTGAGGCTAAAAGAAATTTTGTGTGAAAAAAAGTACTTTTTCATTTTTGCGGATCAATTTGTGAAGCACCTGGGGGTTTAAAGTGCTCACTATGCCTCTAGATGAGTTCCTTGGGGGGTCTAGTTTCCAAAATGGGGTCACTTGTGGAGGAGCTCCAATGTTTAGGCACACAGGGGCTTTCCAAACGCGACATGGTGTCCGCTAACGATGGAGATAATTTTTCATTCAAAAAGTCAAATGGCGCTCCTTCCCTTCCGAGCCTTACCATGTGCCCAAACAGTGGTTTACCTCCACATGTGAGGTATTGGTGTACTCAGGAGAAATTGCCCAACAAAATTTAGGATCCATTTTATCCTGTTGCCCATGTGAAAATGAAAAAATTGAGGCTAAAATAATTTTTTTGTGAAAAAAAAGTACTTTTTCATTTTTACGGATCAATTTGTGAAGCACCTGGGGGTTTAAAGTGCTCACTATGCTTCTAGATAAGTTCCTTGGTGGGTCTAGTTTCCAAAATGGGGTCACTTGTGGGGGAGCTCCAATGTTTAGGCACACGGGGGCTCTCCAAACGCAACATGGTGTCCGCTAAAGATTGGAGCCAATTTTTCATTCAAAAAGTCAAATGGTGCTCCTTCCCTTCCGAGCCCTGCCGTGCGCCCAAACAGTGGTTTATCCCCACATATGAGGTATCAGCGTACTCAGGACAAATTGGACAACAACGTCCGTGGTCCAATTTCTCCTTTTACCCTTGGGAAAATAAAAAAATTGTTGCTAAAAGATCATTTTTGTGACTAAAAAGTTAAATGTTCATTTTTTACTTCCATGTTGCTTCTGCTGCTGTGAAACACCTGAAAGGTTAATAAACTTCTTGAATGTGGTTTTGAGCACCTTGAGGGGTGCAGTTTTTAGAATGGTGTCACTTTTGGGTATTTTCAGCCATATAGAACCCTCAAAATGACTTCAAATGTGAGGTGGTCCCTAAAAAAAATGGTTTTGTAAATTTTGTTGTAAAAATGAGAAATCACTGGTCAAATTTTAACCCTTATAACTTCCTAGCAAAAAAAAAAATTGTTTCCAAAATTGTGCTGATGTAAAGTAGACATGTGGGAAACGTTATTTATTAACTATTTTGTGTCACATAACTCTCTGGTTTAACAGAATAAAAATTCAAAATGTGAAAATTGCGAAATTTTCAAAATTTTCGCCAAATTTCCATTTTTTTCACAAATAAACTCAGAAATTATCGACCTAAATTTACCACTAACATGAAGCCCAATATGTCACGAAAAAACAATCTCAGAATCACTAGGATCCGTTGAAGCGTTCCTGAGTTATTACCTCATAAAGGGACACTGGTCAGAATTGCAAAAAACGGCAAGGTCATTAAGGCCAAAATAGGCTGGGTCATGAAGGGGTTAATATTATGGTAAAATTAGAATAATCTAGCCCAGAGGTCTTTACCACCAAATTCCTTTTAATTCCTAAGGGCAATACCTTTTCTATATTAACAATAGTATTGGGACACCTTCACTTTATATTGTACATTCAGAAACTTTTATGATTGATAACCCATTCTAAATTAATTTAAGATTGACATGTTCCCACCTCTACCCCCTCACTTTGCAGCTAAAATGGCTTCCCCAAGTCTAGGAAGGCTTTAAGCTAGATAGTGTATTGGATCTGTGGGAATTTTGGCCATTATTCCAGAAGATCATCGATGTTGGATGAGAGAGTCTGGCTCGCAACCATTCAAGCTCATCCCAAGGGTGTTGAATGGGGTTGAGGTTGGACTTTGTGCGGCCAGTCATGTTTTTCCACCAAACTCACCCAACCATGCCTTTGTGGACCTTGTTTTGGGCACCCAAAGTCAATGCTACTGGAGGGCCCATGGCACCCAAGTCTGATACTGCACACATCGTTTTTAAAAACAGATCTGTGAGGCCAATTTATGATGCAAAGAGCATGTCGCTAATCCATTTAGCTAATCCGATTAAGCCATTATAGTCTATGGTGATCTGTTAAAAATGGATGAAAATCGGAAGAAATATTTTAATTTTTGTTCCATCCATGTTTCATCAATTGTCAACTGATATATTGCTAAGAAGTAGTGATGAGCGAGTGTGCTCGTTACTCGAGATTTCCGAGCATGCTCGGGTATTCTCCGAGTATTTTGGGCGTGCTCAGAAATTATGTTTGAGTCGTCTCAGCTGCATGATTTGCGACTGCTAGACAGCCTCAATACATGTGGGGATTCCCTAACTAACAGGCAATCCCTGTATGTGTTCAGGTTGTCTAATAGCCGCAAATCATGCTGCTGTGGGGACACAAACATAATCTATGAGCACGCCCAAAATACTGGGAGAACATCCGAGCATGCTCGGAAATTTCGATTAGCGATCACACATGCTCATCACTAATAAGAAGTCAATGGATGGGGGGGGCGTGGCTATGTAGCCGGAGAAGGAAGACGCACTAAAGGAAAGCTCCATAGATCCTAAACTAATCCTGCCACTTATACCGCACTTCAGCGGACGTTACCGACAGGGGCTGGAGCCTCTCATCCTGAGGAACCTTGTGAGCACTCCGGACGGCTGCTGCGGTGACCTGAGGCGGCAGGAGCTGCAGAGACTGAGACGCCAGGAGGATCCACGTGCAGTGGCGGCCATCTTCGGCGCGCGCGCTCCAGGACACAGGACGCGGCGCCACCATCTCCTGCTGAAGCCGGACTCTCCTCTCGCTGGGGCCGACGAGGACAGAATCGCGACGTGGTACCCCCCCTTGGACGGCGTTTCTGGAGTTCTGGGACGCCGGTAAATGCGGTGGCCTGAAAGGGCGGCAAGATCACTGAGCTGCGGCGGCCATCTTTAAGAGCGGCGCCAGCGGTCGGGACGCGGCGCCGGCTGCATCTGGAGCCGAGGGGATTCCCTGTAGTAGCGGCGGTCACCTGCACAGAGCGGAGGAGCTGTGGAACACCGGAGGAGATATAGAGCAGAGAAAGCAGGTGCCGGGTCCGGAGTGGTGGGCGGTGCCTAGGGAGACTGCAGCCATTATCGCGGCGCTCTCTCCAGCAGCGAGGAGAGAGCGGTACAGCACATTAGCGGTGCAGATCAGGGAGTAAGCTTCCAGCCTGAAATAATAGAGAGGAGGTGCGGTGTGAGCTCAGAAAGATTGGGCCCTGCACCCCCCCTGGTTAAATAACTTCCTGTCAGCGCCATAACTTTGGAGGGATTACCCCCCCCTCCCTGCTGTTCTGCCTGTGGGGGCTGTTGGCTGCTTTGGGGCACGGTGCCTGAATAAACTCTTAGCTGCTCCATCTGCACAGATCTGGCAATTCTCTACCTAACTGTCTGCCTCCTTGGGATATCTCCCTTGGTGTGGTCTGCTATTGGAGAATAAACTGGGTGAATACTTGGACATCCACACTACGATCTTCATTATTATTACTTGTTAAACTGGAGGAATCTTGGAGTACAATCTAATATTATACAGGAACAGGGATGAGAGCCTGACTCATCTATAACTATAAAGTTGGAGCATAGCTTGTTTATAATTATTTCTGAAATTAATCTGCGGATTCCTCAAGTGTATACCCGATATGCAGCAATCTAGAGGAGCGGCGGCTGCTGAAAAACTTAAAAAATTTGCTAAAGATGACCCCCACGATAATGTACGCAACCTTAGAAATAACCCTACATCCTCTCAACGCAAGGGTCGCCCCTCTGATGGTACTGGTGAAGGGGAAGAGGTGGAACTGACTCTCAAACAGGCATCGGAGCAGTTAATGCAGGCCATATCCCTCACTAGAGCCTCTCTTACAGAGAAAATAGAAGATGTGCATACTGAGGTGGGCCGCCTGCGACATGATATGCAAACTATGAGGGGGCGTATATCAGAGGTCGAAACGAGGGTATCTAATATAGAAGACACCATTACTCCTATGGAGGCCAAATTAACCAAAGCCACTGGATCTGTAAATGCTTGGAAGCAAAAAGCAGATGATTTGGAAAATAGACTACGCCGTAATAATGTTCGAATTATAGGTCTCCCGGAGCGGTCAGAGGGTCAGCAGCCTGAGCAATTCTTGGAGGACTGGCTTAGGTCCACATTGGGAGATGGATTCTCCTCAACATTTTCGGTGGAAAGAGCCCATAGAATACCAGCAAGGCCTCTCCCTCCTGGAGCTCCGCCGCGTCCTCTCCTGGCGCGTCTTCTTAATTGCAGAGACAGGGATACTATTCTTCGTCTGGCGCGACAGAAGGGCCTCATCAAATTCGATAATGCCACCATATCGATTTTTCCAGATTTTTCTGCGGATCTTCAAAAACAGCGTGCACGATTTGTGGATGTCAAGAAGCAGCTTAGAGACAAAAACATCGTCTATTCTATGCTCTACCCGGCTCGGCTCCGTATCGTCCATAAAAGTTCCTCATTATTCTTCACAGACCCAGCGGAGGCGTTTGAATGGCTGCGGTCTAATGGAGGACCAACTGCGGAAGACCCCTGATTTGGGTTCCTTGTATATTGGCAATAAAATTGAGCTTTCCGTATAGGTGCGGGAAAATCAACAATACCGGACACTGAATTCAGTGAGGGTATCCCCTTTTCAACCTAACTGTGGGAGGATGGAAATACTCTCCCCAAATGTTCAAGTTTTCTTGCTTAATTTGGTTTTATGTTTTAGTTTTGGTTGTTTATTAGGTAAAGCTGCCACTGACACTAACTCTATGCCCAGTATGATGATATTGTTGAAATACACCCGAATAATAATGATATGTATTAACTTTTCCCTTAAGAGTAAATATGGGAGCTGAACTTATATGCATGGCCTGGAATATCCGAGGCATAAAGACCCCTAGAAAGAAAATTAAAGTATTCTCACAGATAAAAAGATACCACCCCCACATTGTAGCACTAGTAGAAACACATTTAACAAGGGACACAGTTCGATGTATGCAAAAACCGTGGGTACAATGGTCCCTACATGCCTTTCACACTAGTTATTCAAGAGGAGTCTCTTTACTAATACACAAAGAGGTCAGATGGGAGGCGAAGGAGGCGAGGCGTGATCCAGAGGGTCGTTTTGTTTTTGTACATGCATTCATCGACTCACGAGAATACGTGTTGTTATGTATCTATAACCCCCCCCCTGCCAATATTTCAATTCTCCGTATGGCCCTGGGCTTCTCCTTAAAGTACCCGGAAGCCAATGTTATCTGTATGGGAGACTTCAATTTGACTATGAATCAATCCATAGATAGGCTGAGATTAGATGACGCAGCGTCGGGAGACACTATACCTCAACCTCCCTCTCAACTAGCATTATTTATGGATGGTAGTGGTTGGCTGGATTTGTGGAGAATGAGTCATCCGGAGATCAAAGGGTATACTTGTCACTCATCCACTAGACAGTCATTATCTCGGATAGATTACATATTCGGGTCGAGTGGATTGGCATTATGGGTGGATAGTATTGAACATGGTAACCGGGGGATCTCGGATCACTCCCCAATTATTCTTAAACTTAAATTTGGACGTTCCGATACTAACAGTAGGTCCTGGAAATTGAACCCCTTCTGGTTAAAATTAATAGACTCTAGTGACAGGACAGTTGCTCAGTTAAATACTTTCATTCTGGTACATTCGGAGCTCCAGGACCTCGGTTTATTTTGGGACACCCTGAAGGCATATCTAAGGGGATGTCTTTCCTCCACTATCTCCTATATAAAGAGGGCAACGGCGAGGGAGGATGAGGAGATAGAACAAAAATTAAAAGATTCAGAGGCTGCTTACATAACCAATCAGTCCAGCAGTAACAGAATTGAATGGCTCACCTCCCAAAGACTTTATACCCAACACATAGATGTTAAATCAAAACGTAAACTGTTTTTCACTCGTCAATCATATTTTGAGTTAGGGAATCAGGCCAGTACACTTCTAGCCTTTTTGGTACGTCAACATAATGCCTCCAATACAATTTTGCAGATCCGGGTGTCGGATGGATCTCTAGTATCCTCTTCTGATGCAATACTTCAGGGCTTCTATGACTATTACACCTTGTTATATAAATCTAGTAGTGACTCTGATGTTGATGAGTGCCTAGATTATTTATCAGATATAACATTCCCCTCACTAAATCCATCGCAACAAGCTCTTATGGAGGCCGAATTTACTCTGGAAGAGGTGGAACAGGCTATGACTGACATGGCAACTGGAAAGGCCCCAGGACCTGATGGGTTTCCCATAGAGTTTTATAAGAAATACCGGGACAAGCTAGCCCCCATACTGCTGAAGGTACTCAGAGGAATATGGGAGGGGGAATCTATTCCTGAAACGTTTTATGACGCTAATGTTATAGTACTTAAGAAGGAGGGGAAGGATCCTTTAGACTGTGGGTCATATAGGCCAATTTCTTTGGTAAATGTAGATTACAAAATCTTTACTAAGATTTTAGCCACTAGACTGAACAAGATCATATTAGATCTCATACACCCGGATCAAACTGGCTTCATGCCTGGGAAAAATACTTCTATAAATATCAGGAGGGTACAGTCGGTCATACAATATAGTTCTCTGGAACCGGATAACAAGTGGGCATTGGCTTCGCTAGACGCAGCCAAGGCTTTTGACTCCCTTGAATGGCCCTTTTTGATTGCATGTTTGCGGAAATATGGGTTTGGGAACAAATTTTTGAGAGGGATAGATACAGTGTATGCGAGGCCCAGGGCACGTATGGTGGTGAACGGCTTAGTGTCTACATCGTTTTCTTTACATAGAGGAACTCGACAGGGGTGCCCTCTTTCTCCGGTTCTATTTGCCTTGGCGATAGAGGCTCTGGCGATACGAATGAGGTCATCTGTAGATATTAAAGGGATACATATTGCTGATAGGGTAGATGTCATCGGCTTGTATGCGGATGACATGGTGGTATTTATGGATCAAACGGAAGACACGTTGCCAAAAGTAATAACGATGATTGACAGATTCAGTAAATTTTCTGGCCTTTATATAAACTGGGAAAAATCTGCTCTGATGCCTCTTTCCCATACCCCAATACCCTGCCTTGAAACCCTCTCACTGCTACCCATTGTTTCCCAGTTTAAATATCTAGGAATATATATGTCCCAGAGTAGTCACCTAGATTTACATCTTAATACGTTCCCGTTACTGGATGTGGTTAAATCCAAATTCGCCACCTGGGACAAATTACCATTATCTGTAGCTGGACGCATTAACCTTATAAAGATGATATTGCTCCCCAAATTGAGTTATTGTTTTCAGCATAGTGCAGTTATAATACCTAAATCTTTCTTCGCAACCCTAAATTCCCTTACTACATCCTTCATATGGGGAAAGGCTAGACCTAAGCTTAAATTATCCACTCTACAGAGACCTAAACAGGGGGGTGGGATGGCCCTGCCAGACTTCCATTTGTATTACCTAGCAGGCCAGGCCAAAATGTTGAATATGTGGATGCCAGGGAAAATTCTTCCTAACTCTGAACACCACATTCTGTACTCAGCCAAAGTTGATTGCCCACTGGGATTTTTGGAAATGGAGAGAACTGCGGTTCCTCATTTACTTCCCATGCTCCGACTAGCACGATCAATATGGAGACAAATTAAAAAATTAATAGGGTTTGCTGATATAGCGAATGAAATGCCATTATGGAACAATAGTTATTTCCCGATATTGCTGGGTCATCCGTCCACTGAATTCTGGATATCGTACAATGTTCTTACAGTGAGTAATTTATACCAGCAGGGGATCTTTACCTCCTTTGAGCAGTTACAAAACACTTTTAATAAACCAAAATCTCAATTTTTCCGTTACCTACAACTAAGGTCAGCCTTCCAGTCACATATGCGGAGTGCAGATACAGGTCGGGCTATCTCAGATTTACCGTTAATAGGTATTCTTAATTCGCAGGGTCCCCAGGGACTTATTTCCTCTCTATATACCTATCTCTTATCCATGAGTGAGGGATCCACCATAGATTCAATTAAAGGGAAATGGGGACGACTTCTCCCAGACACACTGGGAGAGGAATGGGATGAGGTTTTGGAATCCCCAACTAAAGTCTCCCCATCAGTTAATAATAGGATGACACAATTATACATCATATATCAATCCTATCTGACCCCGATTCGTCTCTTCAAAATGGGTCGTTTAAATTCATCAGACTGCCTGAGATGCCATTCTAGCGAGGCAGATTTCATTCACATGATATGGCAGTGTCCTATTGTCTCCCAATTCTGGAATGAGGTAACGACACTGTTGACATCACTGATTTCTATCCCTGTCCCACTTGAACCTCTGGTATGTTTATTTGGAGTATGGGAGGCTGAGACTTGGGACCGTCATATGGGAATTTTTCTGAGGGAGACTTTGTTTTTAGCACGGAAGGTGTTGGCTCTACGGTGGATGGGGGGTTCCAGCCCAACTCTTAGAGCGTGGATCGATTTGGTGAATTCCATTATTCCATATGAACGGGCATTATATCAGAATAGAGGTAATCCAGCCAAATTTGAGAAGATATGGGGAAGATGGAATTCTTCTTCCCTTACTGTTTAGATCAACATAACTTAACAATTATACAAGGAAAGGGTGTCAGATTGCATGGAATACTATTTACTTATTGGGCGGAATCTATCTGGAATTCTCTTTTGAATGGCAGCATGTTGGTTCAGAGGTTTTATTAGGCGATAAGGTTGTTAAAGTTTAAATAAGATTGAACAAATGATTGTCATGCATTGCTTGTAACCTTGGCAATATCCCAAATATGGTTATGTGTAATAATATTATGTGCCTTCTGGATGTCAATGAATATAAGCAAGTGTATGTATGATTAACGCTGTAATCAATAAACGAATTTAAAAAAAAAAAAAAAGAAGTCAATGGATAGTAAGGTTCAGAAAGTTCACCTCCTTCAGTTTGTAAAAAGGGATAAGAAAGAAACAGATTCAAAACTGATCACAGATAATGCATGAGAGAAAAATGGTCCTTTAGACACATAGAAGATAGAACTGGATATGCATGTGTCACCTTAGGACTTGTAAAATTCAAGCTACACCTCCATTTATGAAAAGCCCATATGTTTCTCCATATGAAAGTAATGTGGTAGTTTATGAGTTGGGTAGCACATAGACTATAGGACAACGGTGCACAACCTACGGCACAGGGGCAACATGCGGCCCTCTGTCATCTTGTGTGGTCTTCAACTATCTGCTTGGTGGTTGTCCATATATATTATTCATGTTAGGGAGTAGAGGAGTGTCAGTAAACAATATTAATGGTGCACTTATTGGCCATGTCTGTTACCATGTCATCATTTAGGTAAGAAGTAGATGAAGAATAGAAGGAACAAAGTGAAGAGGAAGACCAGCAACCCGATGGCTTAATACAATCAAGATTATCATGGAGAAGATCTTGGTGGACCTATCTAGGCTTGCACAAGATCAGTCTTCCTATAGAACATTCATCCATCAAGTAGTCATGGCTCGAGATCGATTAAATAATAATAATAGATGAAGAAAAGAAGTGGTCATGCATGAGTGCTGCCATAATTATTGTAGCTTAGGGGAACAGTCAACCGTGCCAGCGTCTCGCATAAACTACAATGGAGAATGCCGAATTCATGATCTCTTCCTTCCTGGTTGTGTACAGGATAGAATAGGACCTCTATCGTCCTGACTCTTGAAAGGTGGGTTTCTTAAAAATGTTATTTGATATGAGATATTTCATATTATATTAGATACTGTATTACCTTATTATATTAGATATTACCTATTAGATATTTATGTTCTAATGTTTAGTTGGTGCCCATGTGATTGGTTCAATCTGACCATGTGGCCCTCAGATAAAAAAAAGGTTGTGCACCCCTGCAGTAGGAGAAAGCTGAAATAAAAGTGGTTTATGTTGCTTAAACATTACTGTTTTTTATAACAACCTCATTTATATATATATTTTATTAAAGGATTTGATTATGTGACGCCCGGGAGACCGAGGTACCCAGCACCAGATCAATGAGGTCCGTCTCTTGAGGGGGATGTCACTAGTGGCTTGACCCGGTGCTGTGGCCTCAGGCGATGCACAGTGCAAGGGATATCATGAAGGAACAGACACTTACTTGATCAGCAGCAGGTCCTCTCAGCTGTGATGACCCCGATCCTGGATCGATGGCTATTGTCCAAATGAAAGACTGAGGCGCTGAAATGTTTAACCAGTTTACTTCAACAAAAAGGGATTTGCAACCAATACTGTCACCGGAGTCTGTATAAGAACTCTGAATTACTTTGACCCTGTCAGGATTTCCACCTCTTATTATGCGCAGTTTCTGTATGGCCCTGCTGCTGTATGTGAACTGGCTGCCGACCCAATCTGTCTCTTCTGTGCTCTGGTTCGACGGACAACCCGAGTCCTTTTTGTCGGCTTACCCCCTTTGGGAGTACCGCTGAACTCTGTGTCTATTGCTGCGTCTTACCCTGGTGAAGCTGATATCACCTCACTTTCTTCCGGTTGCTGTATTATATATTACGAATATAGCCATGGATCTGGTATCCGTCTCTGCGCCTATTCTGGGTAGACATTATTGCTACCCGGTTCTCACAATGTCCTTTTTCTCTATTCCTCTTTTCCTACTATGGGTATTACGGGCCTATAATCCGTCATAGGGCTGTTAGGAGTTCAGTTATACGACCTCTCACTTTCAGCTCCTCAACCCAACTGCCAGTCCTTTTCTCAGACCAGAATAGATCAAGGGGAGTCTCTGGAGCTCCCTCTTCTGGCCGGAGATGGTAGTGCAGTCTTGCTATTTTAATATTTGTATTTGGTGTCAATAACTATTTTTGTGGCAAATACCCCTAGGGGCGCCACAATTACATTTCCATGTTTGTGTGTAACCTTAGCTACAACAATGAAGCCATCAGTAGATTTTATGGTCTGTTCAGTCTTTATTGTTTGTATTTCAAATTGGTTATGTGATGATCATTACTGCATAAAGCAAATATATATATATTCTTATTTCATTGCCATCTGCTGATAATCAGTCTTAAGCTAACAGTCATGTAAAACATGAATAACACTACAATAAATATGGCCCAAAATGTGTCACAGAATCTGTGAAATTGCAATTAATGGTAATAGCGGGTGGTTGATTACTCAGTAATGAAGCTGTGCCTTTACGCAGGACTTTTCAGAGAAGCCAGAAGAGACAAATGCCCTATAGAATAATATTCATATCTTCAGTAAAGTAACTTTAGCTATAAAGCTAATGTATGCGTAATATAGTACGGAACATTTACTTGACTGGATCTACAAGGAATATTTTAGAGCCTTTTGGCTGCCCTCATTTTGGTTAAGCCTCACTTATATTATTAAAGGCCACAATTTCTAATTCTTTTCTAATGAACATAAAAGGGACGATTGAAACATTTATGAGCGAAAAAAGGAATACGATAATAAAAGCTTGTAACCAGAAAAATATCCCAAAACATATCCTAAGTATAAAAGGGCCTTAAAGTGTAAAAATCAGTATCCCTATCATAATCAAGGAAAACGTAACCGGGTACTTTATCAGCATAAATCATAAAAAAAGGGATAAGTATCCAAAAAAAAACACTAAAAAAGAAAAGATAAAAGAAATGTAGATAACATAAGTAAATTATATTGACAAAATATGCAATAAAATTTAAAAGAACATGAATTAAAAATAGCCATGATACATGTATGGGGAATAAAAAAAATAGAAGGAGTAATCAAGTCAGAATAGGTAGTGAAGCGGAACAAAGTCAGGCTGCAGGTATTATTAATAGTAGTACAAATAAGTCCTATGACCCAAGTCAATAAGCAAGTGCATACAATGAAAACATTTTTTAAATCAACCACATGAAAAAAGAAAAAAAATACAATATAGAGCTTACCCATAGTGCTGTGAACTGCCTGTCCGCAACACCACAAACGCCCCGACGCGCGTTTTGCGAATGTGCTTTCTCAAGGTGAGTGTGTCTGATCTAACCTCATATCATCGGTATATACCGTGTGTGTGATAATAAAAGCTTGTTGTATTAAAAGGATAATGCAGTTATGGGACATGAGTACATGGGATGTCAACTAAAGGAATAGATATAGTTTCTTAAAAAAGTTTCAAAATTTAAAGAAAATTGAGAGGTTATTTTAGGCATAGACCCAAGCCTGTCCCATAGCCACTGTCTCTCATAGATAGTTCAGTAGATGCTGGAATACGAGACAACCCAAAGAGTATGTTCATACAATGGGCCAAATTCACCAAGATTGGCATTGTTCACGACAGTCTTGAATGATGAGAAGTATGAAAAAAATACTTGCCACTCATAAAATATGTTCAACAGAAGTATTTTATTAAATAAGGAATATCCAGAATAGAATAAGACGTTTCAGTCAACCAGACCTTCATCAATCTATCAAAAAAAAATTAAACAATTTTGCATAAATATGAAGAAAGAATGGAACGTAATACAAATACTTGATATAAATTTTACTAATAAGATCCCAAAAATACTGAGGTCCTTCTCCTCCCTCCCGACACTTGCTTGTCCCGTTAATTTCCTTTCGTGAAAGCAGGAATATTTTTGCATTTGATTGTGATGGATTTTGATACTTTCAAACCATAAAATACTTATCTAACAAAATGAGGAATCACAGATAGAGCAAAATAAAAAATGCATTTCGCTTCGTTCAACTTTGAAATGGAGATTTATTTATTGGTCTTTGTGAATTATACTCTACACAGACCTTCATTTTCTTTGCCTAAATAGTGAGAAGTCGCACTGTCCACCATAGTGGAGTTTATCTCGATTGCCAGAGCAGTAATGATGAAGGCGTTGAGAGCCTCACATCTCAAGTTCAGTTGTATCATAATTGATTTCTCTGTACTATTTCAGAACCGCGGATCAAAGACTGTTTATTTGTTTTCATCTCTATCTTTAAGTGCACTTAAAGAACAGTCTTCTGAGAAACCAATATATGTTGAATGTTCTTGTTATAAGAACCGCCATAAGAGTAACGGTTCTATAATACGTGTCGCCCTTCTAGGGGGATCGAGATAGAGTTTTTGAACCTTTCAACATTATATGCCTTAAACGCTTCACATAAGTTTTGTGTTGTAAAAGAGCACTTTTTTATTCATTGAAGTCTGTAAACCTGATTTGTGCGCTTTACTTATGAAGTATTATAAGAGTAAAAGGTTTGTAGATGTACGTCATAGCACTGGTAAAGCAAAAATACTATAGGATCAGACTGGGATCAAAAATGGTTGGATCGGTTCTGGAGAGACATCAAACAGGTCATATCATTGACATGCATAAAGGATGAAGGTTCCAGAGCAAAAATGAAACATGTTTTTTTTCCAATTCTGCTTGACTCTATGAAACTCTTAACCACCCAGGACAAGATGTCCCGGTGTCCTCATCCCATTGTCGAGCACATTTTTAACTCTCAATGGTAATAAACAAGGTAGTGAAAAAAAACTAAAATATTAGTTGCCTTTTTGCATGGATTTTCTCTGGAAATGTTATGTCTTTTATTGTGCTCCGAGGTTTCTCCAGACCCCATCGCAAAATGAAAGATCTAAAAAATAATAAACATCGTTATGCTTACCTCACTGCTCACTTCTCCGGCCTCTCCGCTCCTTACCATCACCCGTCTGGTCCTCGCTGCATCTTCTGGATCCCAAAGCATGCGCACAGAAGGTCACAACATCATGACGTCTCGATGTGTGCTCTCACCAGGGCCGGACTGGCCATCTGGCAATTCTGGCCAATGCCAAAAAGGCAAAAAGGCCTGTCTGGTCATGGGCTGCCTTGTCTGCTACTTTGTTAACGGAATCAGTGTTGTCAAGACACCCATACTGTTAAGAGTTGTGATGGAGCACAAAGTCGCTGACTCCGTCACTTACCCCAGCAGGCCACGGGTATCATTAGAATTATTGGTCTTGCAGTAAATCTTCCTTTCCTCCATCCAGGGTAATATTAGTAATATATCCCATCTGGTTCTTGTGGATGGGGACAACATGGGCCGGTATGATTTCAAATGCCAGGGCTGAATTTCAGCTCAAGTCCCTACCTGGCTCTCACCTTTACGAGCACTTGTGCAGATCCATGCCAGACCTCATCAGAGCTAGGCCTATGTGAGAGGCCTATGTGAGAGGCCTGGGGATTTCAGTGCAAGTGGCAGTGATCCGTAGATGCGGCGAGGTCCAGACGAGTGAAGGTAAGGAGTGAAGGGGTCGGAGAGGTAAGGTGAGTATAATAATCATATTTTAACCTTTTTATGGCCATTTATGGTTCAAATCCATCCCAGACCTCATCAGAGCTAGAAGACTCTGCCTAAGTGAGAGGCCTGGGGATTTCAGTGCAAGTGGCAGTGATCAGTAGATGTGGTGAGGTCCAGACGAGTGAAGGTAAGGAGTGAAGGGGATAAAGAGGTGAGTGGTAAGGTGAGTATAATTATTAGATTTTAACCTTTTTATGGTCATTTATGGTTCAAATCCATCCCAGACCTCATCAGAGCTAGAAGACTCTGCCTATGTGAGAGGCCTGGGGATTTCAGTGCAAGTGGCGGTGATCAGTAGATGTGGTGAGGTCCAGACGAGTGAAGGTAAGGAGTGAAGGGGATGGAGAGGTGAGGTGAGTATAATTATTATATCTTAACCTTTTATGGCCATTTAGGGAAGTGAGTTACAAAAGATTGGCATTTTGGTGATTTTTTGAAAAATTTGAGTAGAATTCAATTTTGCTTCAATAGATTCACTAATCTTTATTGATTTTCTAATTCCAGATATCTCTCTTAAGGTTTTACAGCATTTTTTGGCAGAAAAAAAATTAATGGCTCATACTTGAAATAGGTCATCAATATGTGTTCAGTTGAGGACCATTTGTAGTGACCCGTACAATCATCAGCATGAGGATCTCTGGCCCTTTCATTGTTTTCTGAGCATAATGGTTGAACTATATGTGTGGCCGTGCCTTGTACTACAGCTCGGCCTTTATTTCTGCTGATTGGTTGGACAGCCACCGATCGCACATTAATGGTCTTTTCCAGTAGATATTCTGCTAATGTTTTTTCACAGAAAACCCTTTAAGACCAAAACAATATAAAAATGTTAGAACTGTGCAGTAACGAAATCTAAGTGTTTCATTGCTTATGTCACTGCCATTTTCTTACATGTGAGTTACGGTACATAACAAAAAAAAGGCACAAAACTGTTACAAGACTGACGATAAACACATTTCTTATATTATGGTTTGTGTCATCCAATATAATAAAAAAAATATACCAGAAAGTAGTGATTTTGGAATCCCAATAATTACCAGTTATCATGGCAGATATAAGTGAGAGTTTGAAGACATAAGTACAGTGTTTGAGAAACAGTTATATAACTTCAATACACTGCAGTGAAAATATACTTTCCCGGGCAGAAAGCAGGCAAATCTGTTTCATACAAGTTAGAGAATAGACATTGAGAAAAAGAAGTTATTGAGTTAATGCATCTCCATAACAATTGAATAAATTCCCTGGCATTAGATTTCCACCTTAGCATCAATTTTTGCAGATTATTCCGAAGCACCTGAAATGAAACATTAAGCAGATTCGATCACTCACTTGCCATAAATATGGCAGCCTCTGCTCTCCTTAATCTGGCATTGTTTTCTTTTTTGGGCTTGCGCCCTTCCACGATATGGTTCCCTCATGCCTTCATGTGAATCTAGTTTTGTTAGCCAAGAGGGTGGGCATCTTTAGGAGTAACAGCTGACCAGATATAGCAATTACATATTATTCACTAGTGATAGATCCTTTTTAAAGGGACTCTGTCACAGGACTTTCTTACCCCATCTTAGAGTAGTATAATGTGGGAGCAAAGACCCTGATTCTAGTAATGTATCACTTATTGGGCTGCTTGCTGCACTTTTGAGGCAATCTATGTTTTCTCTTTTGCAGTGTCATGATATATACTTTTTTCCCTGTCCTGTATTTTGTATAATATGTCATGATGTGGTGCGACTTCTCTCAAAAAACTAACAAGCAGGTATTTGCTAGCTAGTTAGCAACTACCTACCTGCTCTAATTAGTGCTGGCTCAGAGCGGTCCACTCTTGCCAGCGATTCAGCTGCTCCAAGTCAACAAAGCAGCTCTTCTTCTTCTTCTTCTTCTTCTAGGCTGCTTTGTTGATGGGGCATGACTGCTGACGTCAAGCTGATTGAAAGTTGTGAGGATATGGCCACTTACTAAAGAGGATAGGATGAATGGTTGTAGAGCGGAGTACACAGCTCTAAGAGATAGAGACTTTTTCCAGCATGCATTGATATTGTTGTGTTAGATTTTTTTGCTGTGTTTTATTAGTGATTTGCTTGCTCGTCAGTTCTTCCTCATGAATCAATGTTTCCATTCAGTGACAGTAAGCAGAGGAAGACGAGCAGGCTAGATCTTCAGTAAACCTGAGGCCAGACAGTAGATTGCTAAAGGTAAATGTAAAGCAATCATCCTATCAATCCCCCCTGTATCTCCAGGTCTCATTCCATTGTTTTTCCAGCCTAGACCCAGGAGAGCCGTCACCACGGGAGTCTCACATACAGTCCCAGGTGATGGAATATGCTTCCTTCTGTGAGCCAAAGGAAAATGTTTAAGGGGGAGGGAGAAAAAGACACATGGTTTGAATAAGGCAGTTGTTGGAGGGACTTCGGAGGGAGAGGGTCTAAGCTGGGATGGAAGATCTATGGAGTTTTGGAGATCGGTTGACGGCTGGAGGGGTATCCATGAGCTACGGTCATGATATCCATCTGGATCTGGAGGAACATAGGCTGTGACTGCACACAATACCAGCTGGAAATACCAAAGGCTGTGGGCCAACCAAAAGTTGGGAGACAGCGGGTATCACCTGGTATGGGGCCAGTGGAACTACCGAACTCAGATTGGGAACTTGTGTATTGACAACATTGTATTTTGGCGACCTACCTTGATTTGTTGTACAGCCATGCATGTATGGAATAAAAAATAGTTGCATCGTTAACCTGCCTAGGTGATTATTATAACCCACAACCTCAGATTCTCACAAAAGTTATGTTCCAAACAAGAAATACAGGTCAAATAATGAACTTTCTCCCAAGTAAATATAATAACCGAGAAAAAGTGGAATCAGAAGCGTCCAAATACCATCTGGTAAATCTTTATTGAGAATCAATAATAATAAATACAATCCATAACGTTGATTGAAAGTTAGGCAGCAGGGAGACATCTGCCAATCAGCATGAAGAGGATAGTCACGCCCCGTCAACAGAGCAGAGAGGAAGAGAAGCCGCTACTCTGTCAATGTGACGTCAGTGTAAGCTGCAGAATCGCCGGCAGGAGTGACCAGTGACAGCTCTGTGCCCAAAGACATTGGTTCTGGGCACAACAGGCAGGTAGTTATCAACTATTTATCTATTAGTTCTTAGGCTCACGGTAAAAATTAGTATAGTCCCTGATTACCCCTTAAAGTTTTGCCATGTACTGTAAAAGTATGGAAGTATGAGAAGGTAGATCTGATTGCATCAAGTCTAGTACCCTAGGTTACCAATGATATTAGCATTAATCTTTCACTTCATAGATCACAATGGAGATAATGTATAAGCCACATGGGGAATAGAGAGGTGGCCACACACTCTCTCAATACATTTTTATGGAAGACCACTTTTACATTTTTGGAGCTCCTATAAAAATTATTAGATAAAGCTACGCACGTCTTTCCACTTCTCCTTTCTTGTTGCCCTGTCTATGAGATAGATTTGGGTCTCAGCTGAGAAAAAAAGCATATATTGGATATTTATGGTGTATTAAATCCATACTTCATAAATGTTCAAGACGCAATCATATTTTTAAAACCCCCCTAACATGTCAGGAAACACAAATAGATAAACTCTTCAAAGTTCATTAGTTTTAAATGTTAACCATCGTTCTTTATCCTGAACATCAGCGGCAATTCCAGGCACTTGGACTCCTCTAGTCAGTAAGTAATGTCATATCCAACTGATAAAGCATCACTTACTATAGTCAAAATTCCCATTAAATAAAAGGTACATACATAGTAAACTCCAGTTAACTCTCAGGTTTACGTGTCTCATTATTTACCCAGGGTTGAACACATCGCGTGCTGACCTGTGATGGTCACTCTACTGACCCATGACTGTCAATGTGGTAATTACATTTGCTAATCTATCAGCAAGACCAAGAGAAAGAGCACGTTGCTTTGCTGTAAACTCGTGACTATAGTCAGTGACTAGACAAGATATTTTGGTGCCCTAGTCAATTAAGACACACTTAACCCTATCTCTCACCTCAACCCTGACCCATAGGGCCCCATTTACCCAACTATGGCCAAAAGTTGGCCCCTTTGTATTCTGTTAGGCCTTTGTTTGTGAGTTCAGACAACAAATAAAAATTGTTCTTACGGGTATTAATTATTATCAAATATGGTATTAATTATTCAAATTATAATAATGAAACCTTTACATAAAATTGAGAGAATTACACAAAAGAAACCACCAAAGGGTTTCATAGGATAAATAGTGCATGTACAGGAGATTAATCTACATTGAAAACTACTCCTAACTAGTGATGAGCGAGTGTACTCAGTACTCTGGTTTTCCGAGCATGCTCGGGTGGTCTCACCGATTATCTTGGGCATGCTCGTAGATTATGTTTGAGTCCCTGCAGCTGCATGATTTGCGGCTGCTAGAAAGCCGGAATACATGTGGGGATTCCCTAACAAACAGGCAATCCCTACATGTGTTCAGGTTGTCTAACAGCCTTAAATCATGCAGCTGCAGGGACTCAAACATAATCTCCGAGCACGCCCAAAATACTCGGAGACCACCCGAGCATGCTCGGAAAACCCGAGTACACTCGCTCATCACTACTCCTAACCACTCAGGTCATATATTATGTGCATTCATTAGCATTAGAATAGGTAACTATTTACCCAACTATGAAAACTAGTGGGGTAAAACTTGTAAGTAATGAGCCCCCTCTTTCTGACACTGCACTATATAAACAAGTCGCCTGGATCTGAAGATAGTCAGTCTAACGCTAGCAAAACAGCAAGAAATACAACAAAGTAGTCAGAATATCCATACATACCTTTTGGTGGTGAAACACATTTCCCCCCTTGATCAAGCTAGGCGAAACGTGCCTCAGTGTTTTTCATCACCACAAGATTCGTATGAATAGTCTACTATTTTGTATTTCTTATTGTTTTTCTATCATTAGCCTGAGTATTTCCATGGCTAGATGACTTGTGTATATCGATTAGTATCTGATAGAGGGAGCTCACTACTTACCTCATAGAGCATTTGGTGTTTTTTTGTATTTGTAAGTTTTACACGACTAATTTTTATAGTCACTAACCTCAGTGGCTAAATACTATATGCCCATAATACAAGACCTGTCAGATGGTCAGGACTCAGGAGTAGGTTGCAATGTAATTTATCCTTTTATACATGCACTAGATGGTGGCCCGATTCTAACGCATCAGGTATTCTAGAATATTTATGCGTAGTGTATAGCACAGCCCAAGTAGTATATTGCACAGCCCCGCAGTAAATTGCACAGCCCACGCAGTACATTGCGCAGCCCACGCAGTACATTGCGCAGCCCACGCAGTATATTGTGCAGCCCACGTAGTACATTGCGCAGCCCACGCAGTACATTGCACAGCCCACGCAGTACATTGCGCAGCCCAAGCAGTACATTGCGCAGCCCACGCAGTACATTGCGCAGCCCACGTAGTACATTGCGCAGCCCACGGAGTACATTGCGGAACCCACGCAGTACATTGCGCAGCCCACGCAGTACATTGCGCAGCCCGCGCAGTATATTGTGCAGCCCACGTAGTACATTGCGCAGCCCACGCAGTACATTGCACAGCCCACGCAGTACATTGCGCAGCCCAAGCAGTACATTGCGCAGCCCACGCAGTACATTGCGCAGCCCACGTAGTACATTGCGCAGCCCACGGAGTACATTGCGGAACCCACGCAGTACATTGCGCAGCCCACGCAGTACATTGCGCAGCCCACGCAGTACATTGCGCAGCCCACGCAGTACATTGCGCAGCCCACGTAGTATATTGCGCAGCCAACGCAGTACATTGCGTAGCCCACGTAGTACATTGCGCAGCCCACGTAGTATATTGCGCAGCCCACGTAGTATATTGCGCAGGCCACTTTGTACATTGCGCAGCCCACGTAGTACATTGCGCAGCCCACGTTGTACATTGCGCAGCCTATGTTGTACATTGTGCAGCCCACATAGTATGCTGCGCAGCCAACGTAGTATATTGCGCAGCCCACATAGTATATTGCACAGCCCACGTTGTATATTGCGCAGCCCACGTTGTATATTGCGCAGCCCATGTTGTATATTGCGCAGCCCATGTTGTATATTGCGCAGCCCACGTTGTATATTGCGCAGTCCACGTAGTATATTGCCTAGCCATGTAGTGTATAGCACACCCATGTAGTATATTGCCCAGCCACATAGTATATAGCACAGCCCATGTAGTGTATTGCCCATCCACGTAGTATATAGCACAGCCCATGTAGTATATTGCCCAGCCACGTAGTATATAGCACAGCCCATGTAGTATATTGCCTAGCCACGAAGTATATTGCACAGCTCATGTAGTATATTGCCCAGCCCACATAGTACATAGCACAGCCCATGTAGTATATTGCCCAGCCACGTAGTATATAGCACAGCCCATGTAGTATATTGCCCAGCCACGTAGTATATAGCACAGCCCATGTAGTATATTGCCCAGCCACATAGTATATAGCACAGCCCATGTAGTATATTGCCCAGCCACGTAGTATATAGCACAGCCCATGTAGTATATTGCCCAGCCACGTAGTATATAGCACAGCCCATGTAGTATATTGCCCAGCCACGTAGTTTATAGCACAGCCCATGTAGTATATTGCCTAGCCATGTAGTATATTGCACAGCTCATGTAGTATATTGCCCAGCCCATGTAGTATATAGCAATGTGGGCATCATATCCCAGTTAAAAAAAAAGAAATAAAATAAAAAATAGTTATATACTCACCTGTTATGATCCTTAGTGGCTGAGGATCACAGAATGAACGAGCTAAGTTACTGAACATAGAACAAGCTCTAGGGAGGTGGTAACTGGACTGACCGCAAAACCTGATCCTAACCAAACACACTAAAGGTGAACGTGCCTAAATTCCTGGACGTCTCGACGCAGCCTGAGAAACTTGCTACCCCTATAGAGAAAGTAAGACCTCACTTGCCTCAGAGAAATGACCCCAAAGATATAGGAAGCCCCCAACAAATAATAACGGTGAGGTAAGGGGAAAATACAAAACGTAGAAATGAAAACAGATACAGCAAATGAGGCCCACTAATACTAGATAGCAGAAGACAGGCAGGGAACTGTGCGGTCAGTAAAAAACCCTATTCAAAATATCCACGCTGAGAATTCAAGAACCCCCACACCAACTAACGGTGTGAGGGGAGAAACTCAGCCCCCTAGAGCTACCAGCAAGCAAGGAAATCACATATTAGCAAGCTGGACAAGGACAAATAAATAACCAAGAAAAATATTGAACACTGATGAGCAAAAAATAACCAAACAGAAAACTTAGCTTCTCTTGAAGAGACTGATAGCGAAGGAATTCAGGAGAGATCAAAATAGCACTGAATACATCGACAGCAGGCAACAATTGGTAGTCCAGGTGAGCTAAATAGGAAACCAGCTAACAGATAACGAGACAGCTGATCCGGCCTCAGACCTGCAGAATGACACAAAGAGCCACCAGAGGGAGCCCAAAGACAGCACTCACACAGTACCACTTGTGACCACAAGAGGGAGCCCAAAAACAGAGTTCACAACAGTACCCCCCCTTGAGGAGGGGTCACCGAACCCTCATCAAAACCCCCAGGGCGATCAGGATGAGCAACATGGAAGACATGAACCAAATCGGCCGCATGAACATCAGAGGCGACAACCCAGGAATTATCCTCCTGACCATAGCCCTTCCACTTAACCAAATACTGAAGCCTCCGTCTAGAAATACGAGAATCCAAGATCTTCTCCACCACGTACTCCAATTTGCCCTCAACCAGCACCGGGGCAGGGGGCTCAACAGAAGGAACCACAGGCACCACATACCTCCGCAACAAAGACCTATGGAACACGTTATGAATGGCAAACGACGCTGGGAGGTCCAGACGAAATGACACCGGGTTAAGGATTTCCAAAATCTTATAAGGACCGATGAAGCGAGGCTTGAATTTAGGAGAGGAGACCTTCATAGGAACATACCGAGAAGACAGCCATACCAAATCCCCAACATGAAGTCGGAGACCCACACCACGATGGCGGTTGGCAAAGCGCTGAGCCTTCTCCTGTGACAACTCCAAATTGTCCACCACATGGTTCCAAATCTGCTGCAACCTATCCACCACAGAATCCACCCCAGGACAGTCAGAAGGCTCAACCTGACTCGAGGAAAAACGAGGATGAAAACCAGAATTGCAGAAAAAAGGCGAAACCAAAGTAGCAGAACTAGCCCGATTATTAAGGGCAAACTCGACCAATGGCAAAAAAGTCACCCAATCATCCTGATCAGTAGAAACAAAACATCTTAAATAAGTTTCCAAGGTCTGATTAGTTCGCTCGGTTTGGCCATTCGTCTGAGGATGGAAGGCCGACGAAAAAGACAAATCAATGCCCATCTTAGCACAAAAGATCCGCCAAAATCTGGACACGAACTGGGATCCTCTGTCAGACACAATATTTTCAGGGATGCCATGCAAGCGGACCACATTCTGAAAAAATAGAGGAACCAAATCGGAGGAGGAAGGCAACTTAGGCAAGGGCACCAAATGGACCATTTTGGAAAAGCGATCACACACCACCCAGATGACAGACATTTTCTGAGAGACTGGAAGATCCGAAATAAAATCCATGGAAATGTGCGTCCAAGGCCTCTTCGGGACAGGCAAAGGCAAAAGCAAACCGCTGGCACGAGAACAGCAAGGCTTAGCCCGAGCACAAATCCCACAGGACTGCACAAAGGAACGCACATCCCGCGACAAGGAAGGCCACCAGAAGGACCTAGCCACCAAATCTCTGGTACCAAAAATCCCAGGATGGCCTGCGAACACCGAAGAATGAACCTCGGAAATAACTCTGCTGGTCCATCTATCTGGGACAAACAGTCTCTCTGGTGGGCAACGGTCAGGTCTATCCGCCTGAAATTTCTGCAGCACTCGTCGCAAATCTGGGGAAATGGCAGACAAAATCACTCCCTCTCTGAGGATACCAGCCGGCTCTGAAACTCCCGGAGAGTCAGGCACAAAACTAGAAAGAGCATCAGCCTTCACGTTCTTCGAACCAGGCAGGTACGAGACCACGAAATCGAAACGGGAGAAAAACAACAACCAACGAGCCTGTCTAGGATTCAGCCGCTTGGCAGACTCGAGATAAATCAGATTTTTGTGATCAATCAAGACCACCACACGATGCTTAGCTCCCTCGAGCCAATGTCGCCACTCCTCAAATGCCCACTTCATAGCCAACAACTCCCGATTACCAACATCATAATTCCGCTCGGCAGGCGAAAACTTTCTCGAAAAGAAAGCACAAGGCTTCATCACAGAGCAATCAGAGCTTCTCTGTGACAAAACAGCCCCTGCTCCAATCTCAGAAGCATCATCCTCGACCTTAAAAGGAAGAGAGACATCAGGCTGACACAAAACTGGAGCCGAAGAAAACCGGCGCTTCAGCTCCCGAAAGGCCTCCACGACCGCAGGAGACCAATTAGTCACATCAGAACCCTTCTTGGTCAAATCCGTCAAGGGTTTAACCACGCCAGAAAAATTAGCAATGAAGCGACGGTAAAAATTAGCAAAACCCAAGAACTTCTGAAGACTCTTAACAGATGTAGGCTGAGTCCAGTCATGAATAGCCTGGACCTTGACTGGGTCCATCTCAATAGTAGAAGGAGAAAAAATAAAACCCAAAAAGGAAACCTTCTGTACTCCGAAGAGACATTTTGAGCCCTTCACAAATAAGGCATTAGCACGTAGGACCTGA
This sequence comes from Ranitomeya variabilis, assembly GCF_051348905.1. Classification (NCBI taxonomy): domain Eukaryota; kingdom Metazoa; phylum Chordata; class Amphibia; order Anura; family Dendrobatidae; genus Ranitomeya; species Ranitomeya variabilis. Next base: position 39,843,719 of record NC_135238.1, read on the forward strand.
AATACCATCCTGACCTGCTTCACATGGGACTCCCAGTCCTCAGAAAAGACCAAAATGTCATCCAGATACACAATCATAAATTTATCCAGATATTCTCGGAAGATGTCATGCATGAAGGACTGGAACACAGAAGGAGCATTAGAGAGTCCAAAAGGCATCACCAAGTACTCAAAATGGCCTTCGGGCGTATTAAATGCTGTTTTCCATTCATCCCCCTGCTTAATACGCACAAGGTTATACGCACCACGAAGATCTATCTTGGTGAACCAACTGGACCCCTTAATCCGAGCAAACAGATCAGATAATAATGGCAAAGGATACTGAAATTTAACCGTGATTTTATTTAGAAGACGATAATCAATACAAGGTCTCAGAGAGCCATCCTTCTTGGCCACAAAAAAGAATCCTGCACCAAGAGGGGATGAGGATGGCCGAATATGTCCCTTCTCCAAAGACTCCTTTATATAACTCCGCATCGCGGCATGTTCTGGTACAGACAAATTAAAAAGTCGTCCCTTAGGGAACTTACTACCAGGAATCAAATTTATAGCACAATCACAATCCCTGTGAGGAGGCAGGGCACCGGATCTGGGCTCATCAAATACATCCTGGTAGTCCGACAAAAACTCAGGGACCTCAGAAGGAGTGGAAGAAGCAATTGACACCAAAGGAGTATCGCCATGAATCCCCTGGCAACCCCAACTTGAAACAGACATAGCTTTCCAATCCAGTACTGGATTATGGGCCTGCAACCATGGCAGACCCAAAACGACAACATCATGCAAATTATGCAGCACAAGAAAGCGAATCACCTCCTGATGTACAGGAGTCATGCAAGTGGTCACTTGAGTCCAATACTGAGGCTTATTTTCAGCCAATGGTGTAGCATCAATTCCCCTTAGTGGAATAGGGAATTCTAAAGGCTCCAGGACAAAACCACAGCGCCTGGCAAACGACAAATCCATCAGGTTCAGGGCAGCACCTGAATCCACAAAAGCCATAACCGAGTAGGATGACAGAGAACAAATTAAAGTAACAGACAAAATGAATTTAGGCTGTATAGTACCAACGGTGACTGTTTTAGCGATTTTTTTTAAGCGCTTAGAGCATACTGAGATAACATGAGTTGAATCACCACAGTAAAAGCACAACCCATTTTGACGTCTATGATTTTGCCGCTCAATTCTGGTCAGAATTCGGTCACATTGCATAGACTCAGGTCTCTGTTCAGAAAACACCGCCAGATGGTGCGCAGATTTGCGCTCCCGCAAACGCCGATCAATCTGAATGGCCAAAGCCATTGAGTCATTCAGACTTGCAGGCGTGAGGAACCCCACCATAACATTCTTAATGGCTTCAGAAAGACCTTCTCTGAAATTTGCAGCCAGGGCACACTCATTCCATTGAGTAAGCACCGACCATTTCCGAAATTTTTGAAAATACACCTCAGCTTCATCCTGGCCCTGAGAGAGAGCCAGCAAGGCCTTTTCTGCCTGGTTCTCAAGATTAGGTTCCTCATAAAGCAATCCAAGCGCCAGAAAAAACGCATCCACATTCAGCAATGCAGGATCTCCTGGCGCCAGGGAGAAAGCCCAATCTTGAGGGTCGCCACGTAACAGGGAGATAACAATTCTAACTTGCTGAGCGGAATCACCAGAGGAACGAGGTCTCAAAGAAAGAAATAATTTACAATTATTCTTAAAATTCAGAAACCTAGATCTATCTCCAGAAAACAACTCAGGAATAGGTACTTTTGGCTCAGACATAGGACTGTGAACAACAAAATCCTGAATGCTTTGCACCCTTGCAGCAAGCTGATCCACACTAGAAGTCAGACTCTGAATATCCATGTCTGCAGCTGAACTCAAAGCCACCCAGAGATTAAGGGGATGAGAGAAGCTGGACAGACTGCAGCAAAGGGAGAGGGAAAAAAAAATTGTACTCAGGGCTTCTCTTATCCCACTTCTGCGATGCATTAAACACTTTTTGGCCTGCTGTACTGTTATGATCCTTAGTGGCTGAGGATCACAGAATGAACGAGCTAAGTTACTGAACATAGAACAAGCTCTAGGGAGGTGGTAACTGGACTGACCGCAAAACCTGATCCTAACCAAACACACTAAAAGTAGCCGGTGAATGTGCCTAAATTCCTGGACGTCTCGACGCAGCCTGAGAAACTTGCTACCCCTATAGAGAAAGTAAGACCTCACTTGCCTCAGAGAAATGACCCCAAAGATATAGGAAGCCCCCAACAAATAATAACGGTGAGGTAAGGGGAAAATACAAAACGTAGAAATGAAAACAGATACAGCAAATGAGGCCCACTAATACTAGATAGCAGAAGACAGGCAGGGAACTGTGCGGTCAGTAAAAAACCCTATTCAAAATATCCACACTGAGAATTCAAGAACCCCCACACCAACTAACGGTGTGAGGGGAGAAACTCAGCCCCCTAGAGCTACCAGCAAGCAAGGAAATCACATATTAGCAAGCTGGACAAGGACAAATAAATAACCAAGAAAAATATTGAACACTGATGAGCAAAAAATAACCAAACAGAAAACTTAGCTTCTCTTGAAGAGACTGATAGCGAAGGAATTCAGGAGAGATCAAAATAGCACTGAATACATCGACAGCAGGCAAACACTGAAAGTCCAGGTGAGCTAAATAGGAAACCAGCTAACAGATAACGAGACAGCTGATCCGGCCTCAGACCTGCAGAATGACACAAAGAGCCACCAGAGGGAGCCCAAAGACAGCACTCACACAGTACCACTTGTGACCACAAGAGGGAGCCCAAAAACAGAGTTCACAACACTCACCTTCTGTTGGCCCGGATCCAGGCGAAGCGGTTACCGACGCTGCTCGTGCGCTCCGGTCTGAAGAGTGCATTGCGGTGTCGTGAGATGATGACGTAGCAGTCTCGCGAGACCGCTACGTTATCATCTCGCGAGATCGCAGCATGGACCGGTTACCGGAGCGTCGCGAGCAGGAAAGGACTGTTGTCGATCCGATTTTTTTTATTTTTTTATTATTTTTTACATTAGATCGTTTTACTATTCATGCTGCATAGGCAACATGAATAGTAAAAAGTTGGTCACACAGGGTTAATAGCTGCGGTAACGGAGTGTATTATACCGTGGCATAATGCGGTCCGTTACCGCTGCGATTAACCCTGTGTGAGGGCAGACTGGAGGGGAGTACGGAGCTGACATTGACTGCAGGGAGGAAGGAGCGGCCATTTTTCCACCGGACTGTGCCATCGCTGATTGGTTGTGGCTGTTTTGCCACGACTAGTGTTGAGCGATACCGTCCGATACTTGAAAGTATCGGTATCGGAAAGTATCGGCCGATACCGGCAAAGTATCGGATCCAATCCGATACCGATACCCGATACCAATACAAGTCAATGGGACTCAAGTATCGGACGGTATTCCTGATGGTTCCCAGGGTCTGAAGGAGAGGAAACTCTCCTTCAGGCCCTGGGAACCATATAAATGTGTAAAAGAAAGAATTAAAATAAAAAATATCGCTATACTTTACCTCTCCGACGCAGCCGGGACCTCAGCGCAGGAACCGGCAGCGTTGTTTGTTTAAAATTCCCGCTTTTACATGGTTACGCGAACTCCCGGCTTGTGATTGGTCAGGGCGCCCATGTTGCCGGGCCGCGGACCAATCACAGCAAGCCGTGACGAAAATACGTCACGGCTTGCTGTGATTGGTCCGCGTCCCGGCAACATGGCCGCCATTAACCAATCACAAGCCGTGACGTCACGGGAGGCTGGACTTGCGCGCTTTTGAAAAAGCGCGCGTGTCCAGCCTCCAGTGACGTCCCGGCTTATGATTGGTCACGGCGCCATGTTGCCGGGACGCGGACCAATCACAGCAAGCCGTGACGAAAATACGTCACGGCTTGCTGTGATTGGTCCGCGGCCCGGCAACATGGCCGCCATTAACCAATCACAAGCCGTGACGTCACGGGAGGCAGGACAAGCGCGCATTTTAAAATTGCGCGCGTGTCCAGCCTCCCGGCTTGTGATTGGTTGATCGCGGCGCAACCAATCATAAGCCGGGACGTCACTGGAGGCTGGACACGCGCGCTTTTTCAAAAGCGCGCAAGTCCAGCCTCCCGTGACGTCACGGCTTGTGATTGGTTAATGGCGGCCATGTTGCCGGGACGCGGACCAATCACAGCAAGCCGTGACGTATTTTCGTCACGGCTTGCTGTGATTGGTCCGCGGCCCGGCAACATGGGCGCCCTGACCAATCACAAGCCGGGAGTTCGCGTAACCATGTAAAAGCGGGAATTTTAAACAAACAACGCTGCCGGTTCCTGCGCTGAGGTCCCGGCTGCGTCGGACAGGTGAGTATAGCGATATTTTTTATTTTAATTCTCTCTTTTACACATTTTAACAATGTTAAAATGTGTAAAAGAGAGAATTAAAATAAAATGTTGTTCCGATACCCGATACCCGATACCACAAGAGTATCGGAATCCCGGTATCGGAATTCCGATACAGCAAGTATCGGCCGATACCCGATACTTGCAGCATCGGAATGCTCAACACTAGCCACGACCAATCAGCGACTTGGATTCCATGACAGACAGAGGCCGCGACCAATGAATATCTGTAATAGAAAGACAGACAGAAGGACAGACAGAAAGACGGAAGTGACCCTTAGACAATTATATAGTAGATTATTTATCCTATATATCACTGGAACTCTGTCAATTAAAATATGACAAGGCTCAGTGTGCAAATGAGGGGCAGTAACGGTGCACTGAGCTCTTGGCTATACCAAGGGCGTGCCGATGGTCCATCATTTGCATATGAAATATATTATTTCTTATGTAACCACACCACTAAAATTTATACTACAGCTAAGATTTTACAGGGGCTACATCATCTAAAAACATGGTTTCATTATATTTTTTAAGGTGACAGACTCCCTTTAAATAAATGTGAAAAGAGGCAGTGTGTGTTGAGGGTCTATCATACGTAGGGGCATCATACTGTCTGTTTGAGGAAATGTGCTTGTGGGGGCATCACACTGTATGTGGGAGAATGTGCTGGCAGGGGGCATCATACTGTGAATTGAGGAATGTATTGTAAAGACATCATACAGTGTGTGCGGGAATGAACTGTGGGGGCACCATACTGCGTGTGGGGGATGTATTTGGGGGGGAATCATTATGTGTGAGGGGGAAAGTACTGAGGTGTTCTATGGTAGCCACTAGAATACCATCAGGCAATGTCTTTGATCCAAACAAGCTGAGGTTTTTTCAATTAATAAAACCCAGCGGTCTCCAGAGAAACTAAAGCAGCCTTTTTCCAGCACAAGAGTAAAACAAAAACAGTACATACAGCAGTACCACTTCACCCGCTTAGTTACAGGTACAACAATCTCTAGACAAAACACAGCTTAGAGTCCTTCCTTTATCCCACACAAAGAGCCCTTAAAGAGTCAACTTTTACATGGGGTGCAAAGTTTGGATAGGAAAATATGGGAACGGCCCACCCAAGTCTTCCAGTCATTCCTAAAACCAGGACCTAAAATCTCGGTCTAGTAAAACCTTTTCAGCACTAATAGTGCTGGAGACGGCTTTTCCGGGTTTCACATCACTGAGAATAACCACCAAGGTGACACATATCTCCCATCCAGGAACTGTCCAGCCACACCCTTACAGTGGACATAAAGAATGGGGAGAAGGGAGGTTAGAGAAATGACTGTAAAATAGAAATTGCCGCAATGTGCTATTTGAGCCATAGTATGCGTTCCTATTTGTCTTTCAAAATTGGAGGTATGCATTATTCCTCCAGATAATGGACAGATGAAATGAGAGGGAAAGCTGAATGATAAACTGCCAAGATGCCATTAGGAGAGAAGCAATTCTCCAACCACGATCAGAAAAGAAATAATGCCCCACTTGAAGGCTCTCACAGAGATCTTTCGAAAAACAATAAACTGGCCCTAAGGGACAGGTAATGATGTCTTGGCCCTAAGTCTAATATTTCAATATTTATCATACGAAAGCATGATCATCAGCTGCTGTAATGCTAAATTATGTATAAAGGACGAGCTCATGTCATATTGTTGTCATAGTAGAATTCATTTTTACGCTGTAATTGATTATTAAGCAAGGGATTATTAGTGCTATTGGGGTGCATTTACAGAAACTAGTATGCACGGTCGTAGCTGTGAGGAAACAGTTTACTTTAATGGTACATTCAGTGTAGTGGTATTGCTATGCCAAAAAGTTCTACTGCAATTCCACAGGAAACCCAGGCAGAAAATTCATGCTAACAGTCGTGTGAATATTGTTGCTGGGCGCGCAGACATCGTTGGGGGACGGGTCCAGAGAAGTGTTCAGGGTAATGGAAAATAATGTTTTATTTTGCTGGTTGTTTTTTTTAAATTTTAATAATAGAATTTATTTAAAATTTATTTTTCTATTTATAATAGTAATTTATGTCAAAATCCATAATAATTGACTATCAGGTCTTGTTTCACATTTTTAAATTCCTCACTAACCTCAACTGCGAAAATCTGCAAAAAAAAATTGCAACCGAGTTGACATGCTGTGGATTTAAAACTGTGAACATCTGGTCAATTTAAGAAGTGTGTTAAGATTTGTTCAATTTGGCATGTGAACGCACCCTAATGTAGGTTTTTAAGACGTTGAGGCAGATTTGCAATTCAAAGTTGTAAAATCCATGCCGACTTCCTCTTCGGCCGCTAGGTGATGCTTGACCACATCAATCCTATATTATTCTTGGGACTTGGGACTCTTGCCAGTCCAGAAGCTACGTGAATAATCCTGCCAGTGCTGGGTGGGGCTATTGCTACATAAACCCCTTAGAGCCAGTTCACAGCCAGTCAATGTTTATGCTACCTGGTTTTACCTGTGCTCTGTGCATCTGGTGATTCATCCTGATTTATTTTGTTCACAAACAGGCAATCCCTGCATGTGTCTAACAGTTGCGAGACATGAAGCCGCGAGGACTTGAAAATATTTTTCAAGCACGCCAAAGTCACTCGGTTAGCACCCGAGCATGCTCAGATAGCACCTTATCCCAGCACGTTCGTTCATCACTAGTAGCCAATTAATTTCTACTAATTGGTTTCAGTAGTCAACTAATACTCTGGAGGATGAGAGGAGACTACAGAAGAGCGATAATGCTCGAGTACTATTTGTTTATTATGTGCATTATTATTTTCACCATTTTACATCATTTTTTACCTTTACAACGAAGTTAGCTTCCCTACCAGTAAGGACAACCGAAACAGTATGAAAGAGCAACTGGGGTCTGTTAGGTAAGTGTCTGTTTGCATTTTTGTTCTTGTGTTTAGAACTGTTTTTGGAAGACAGCAGCCATGTTTTTCATAGTTTCATAGACTTTAAAGTCGAAAGCAGACCTACGTCTCCTTAGTTTAACCTATAACCTTTTACCATCCTAAACAACACCTTTAAGTAAAAATACACTGCTACAGACCTTTATGTTTCCTCAGAGCTCACAATTCTGCTTTATTCATGAGCAGCTCGCACTGAAATTTTGCTTGGTCTTCCAAACCTTATCTTGACCCTAGCGACATTTTGATTTGAAACATTGATGACCTTGGAACAATAAAAGAAAAACTGATTAAAAAATAATATTTGCATAACACAGATGTTTCATGAAAGAATAGATGCGACCGCTCCCCTACCTTCATCCCTTATCTAAATTTACGTTGTCATTTCTATTCCACTTTAAATTCTTTAATAATTGCTTATTAAATTACCATCATACCATCAGTGTGAAGATGATTATTTCAAGCAGAATCACTTGCCACTTTCTCAATTTATATTACAATGAAGACAGAAAATAGATTCCTTGGTATCAATTGAAGTGAAATCCCACAAGTTTAATGTGACCTCTGGATTATTTTCTTTATTTTATATAATAGAAAATAATAAAATAACAAATAAAAAATAACAAAAGTGACAAGTACAATCCTATTTAATACACGTTTTATCATTATACGTAGAGTAGATGGATCCAAGGACAATGGCTTGTAGCTAGTTATGCCAGAACCTTCTAATTCGTAAATCAAATACGAAGACAATAGTCCAACTGGTCTATTTTAATGTCCACTTTAGCCCCAATAATTTTGTACACAAGGTAAATGATCCATTTTCAGTAGCCAAGTACTTGTTTATTATAAGAAAATAATTAAGACCAATTTTTAAAGAATTAACCATCACAGATTTCTATGGCAGAGACTTCCGTCCGTCTCACTGCTTTTACAGTAAAGAATCCACATCTATGCTGGTGTCAAAATGATTGTTACTCTGAGTGGCTCAGATTATTAGACACAAAAACAGGTACAGACAGAAGAGAGCCTGTGCAAAAACAATATTTAGTTCCTTTGGCGTCTTGTAGCACATTTCCAACCGCTTTGGAGAGAGAAATGGGCCCATGTGTGGCTGCACAGGTTGCACCAATGGTGTGTGTGCCCTTAATTAGACAAATCAAATCTAAATAATGAAATCTGATTTTTTACAGATGACTGTCATGTGTGTGACATGAGGAATAATGCTGTTTCTGGCCATTAAATTATTTGTATCCTGCATTTACTAGCTTTAGTCTACCTCAAATTTTCAGTTGCGTTTGAGCCACAGGGGAGGTAGAGATTATCTTCTATTATGTACACAAAGGCAAGAAAGATTCCCGTTTTTCTCTACCAATGTAGTACACATTCAGAAGCAGCAGCAGATTAGAGTTTATTGGACAGCAGTACTGAACAGTGTAGCTGTGAACCATCTATGGAGTGAGTTCATCATACAGCAGTACTGAGCAGTGTAGCTGTAAATCCATCGGTGGGGTGTACTAAATACTCATACAGCAGTACTGAGCAGTGTAGCTGTGAATCCATCTGTGGGGTGAACTAAATGCTCATACAGCAGTACTGTGCAGTGTAGCTGTGAATCCATCTGCAGCGTGAGTTAAAATACTTATTATATAGGAGCAATGGCTTCATCATACTTGGATCCCATTGTTGCAATGGATGTTATTCTTTGGGTTGTCTTCAATGATTATGCAATTGCACTTTAGCACACTGCTCTTTTGTCATGCTGATTACCCTCCACAGACCCTATATATGCAACACATTTTTTCCTTGGTCTTTTATAACACTTCCAATTGTTAGTCCAAGCACTTTGCTGGTGTACTCCTACATTTACAATTTCTTTTTGTGCCATAGATTGATTTTTAAACGTTTAAGGTGTTTTATGCCAGAATTCTAGCGTAACCACTTCAATGGATTGGCCCTAGAGTGTGTTGTGAGATGGCAGCTAAGACAGCCGAGATTAGATTAGAAGTCATCTCAAATGAGGTAAGTCATAGCCCAGGACATGACACATCAGAGGAAAGATGTAAGGCAGAGCTACTTTTAGTTTGCAGCAGTGATAGAGCTACCAGGAGAGTTCACAGTACCACATTCGATTATTTGGGGCCAAACAATTTAAGGGGACACTATGGTTTTTTCCAGTGGCGATCTTGGACCTAGCCCCCCTGCATGTTCATCAGATGTATGGGCCCTTGTAATGTTCCAGATCATGCAAAGACATACATATTCACCCTCTTATGTCCCCTTTCCTGTAATATCTCCCATCTTATCCCCTTCCTGTAACAATGTCCTTCACCCTAACCTCTCTCGGTAATAGTATTGCCCCTCCTTCCAGGTATAATGTCCTCCTTTCTGCGCCTTTTCATTCTATAATGTTCCCCATCCTGCGTCCCTTCCAGTATATCATTTCCCTTTCCTGGTGTAGTGTCCTTCATTCTAGGCCCCTTCCTAATACAATATCTCGGTTTCCAGGTATAATGTCCCACATCCTGGGCCCCTTCTAGTAATTTATTTCACCCATACGTGTATAATACTCCCCCAATCTGGGCTCCTTCCAGTAAGATATGTCCTCCATTCTGGTATAATTCCCCCTCATCCTGGGACCCTGACAGTAATATACACCGTGTTCCAAATTGTTATGCAAATAATATTTCCTCATATTTTCTCTAAATTACCTATCTGAATTGCAGTCATTGTTATTTTCCAGTCATCTACTATTCTAGTATAATTGCAATGTTTTGGAACAAACTGCCTATGAAAACAGTATCTTTAAAAAAAAAAATAAACACTCAAAATGCATGTTCCAAATTATTATGCACAGCAGAGTTTTCAACCTTTTTTTTTATTTTGAACAAAAAAATGGTCATGTGTGAAGTTATAAGCATTATCAGCTTATTACAAAATGAAATCAAACAGTTTTCAAGTGAAAACTTTATTCTAGGTGATGTTACATTTGCACATAGGACCCCTTGTTCGAAAGAAGCTTCTGAACTCTCTCATCCATTGAATTTATCAGTTTTTGGATGGTTTCTGCTTCAATTGTTTTGCATGTGGACAGAATACCCTCCCAGAGCTGTTGCTTAGATGTGAACTGCCTCCCGCCATCATAGACACTCCTTTTGATGATGCTCCAGAGGTTCTCAATGGGGTTGAGATCAGGGGAAGATGGTGGCCACACCATAAGTTTGTCCTCTTTTATGCCCATAGCAGCCAGAGATGCAGATGTGTTTTTTGCAGCATGAGACGGTACATTATCATGCATGAAAATGATCTTGCTGCGGAAAGCACGGTTCTTCCTCTTGAACCATGGCAGGAAGTGTTGTTTTAGGAACTCCACATAGATTATGGAGTTCATCTTTACCCCTTCAGGGATCATAAAGGGGCCGACAATCTCTCTCCCCATGATTCCAGCCCAAAACATTACTCTACCTCCTCCTTGTTGGCGCCTTAGCTATGTTTTCATGGGGTGTCCATCAACCAGCCATCCTCCACTCCATCCATCTGGACCATCGAGCGTTGCACGGCACTCATCGGTGAACAAAACAGTTTGGAAGTCAGTCTTCATGTATCGTTTGGCCCACTGGAGCCGTTCCTGCTTGTGTGCAGTGGATAGAGGTGGTCGACAGGATGGCTTACGCACCTCTGAAGGACCCTGCATCTTGTTGTTCTGGGGACGTTGGAGGCACCAGCAGCTTCAAAAACTTGTCTGCTGCTATGACAAGGCATTTTTGCAGCTGCTCTTTTAACCTTACGCAATTGCCTGTTAGAAAGAGTCCTCAATTTTTCCTTATCAGCACGCACACGTGTGTGCTGGGAATCAGCTACATACTTCTTGATTGTGCGATGATCACGATGAAGTGTCTTGGCAACAATGCTGATTGTAGTCATGCCTCGACCTAAATACTCCACAATTTGTTACTTCTCAGCAGCCGACACATCCTTTTTCTTTCCCATTTTGGCAAAAAATGTAGGCTGCCTAATAATGTGGAACAGCCTTCTTAAAGAGCCACTGTCACCCCCCTCCAGCCGTTAACTAAAAGAGCCACCTTGTGCAGCAGTAATAGGCTAAGTATAAAAACGTTTTATTTGGGGTATGCTTGAACCTAAAACTAAAAGAGCCACCTTGTTAGAATGCAGCATTACTGCTGCACAAGGTGGCTCTTTTAGTTTATAACGGCTGGAGGGGGGTGACAGTGGCCCTTTAAGTAGTCTTGCCTTTATTTGGACACACCTGCCAAACTAATTTGCACAGGTATCTGCAATTGCTTTCAGTGATATAAAGAGCCCTGACACACATCACCATCAATGAGTTTAAATCACAAACAAAAAAATTCTAACCTTATCACTCCTAAACTCTTTGTGCATAATAATTTGGAACACAGTGTATGTCCCACATACAGGTATAAAGCCTCCCAATCTGGTTCCTTTCCAGTAATATTTGTCCCCTATTCTGGTATAATATCCCTCCATCCTGGGTCCCTTCTAGTAATATATGACCCACATCCTGGTATAATACCCCTAACCTGGGCCGCCTCCAGTAATATGTGACCCACATCCTGGTATAATACCCCACCCCCATCCTAGGTCCCTTCTAGTAATACATTCTCCCCATACTGGTATAAAGCCCACCAATCTGGGACTTTTCCAGTAATATATGTCCCCATCCTGTTATAGCGCCCCTTACATCCTGGGATTCCTCCAGTAAAAATGAATGAATTAATAAATTTATTCGCCATATTTAATTTTTGTGAAAAATCCAGCTAAACGAATTTGAATGTCCACTCCTCTCTACTTAACATATATTGGCTCAAATTCATTATTGTCCTTCCGCTGCTTTATTTCTGGAGTTAAATGTCTCTAATAAAGGTTTTTATGTCTACGCTTTATTCGCCCTTTAATTGAATTTGAGTCTTTATCAGTGAACTTTATTCAATTTCTTCTGCAGCAAAATTTGTTTTGCAACTTTAATATCAGAGCTTTGTAATATAATTTTATTTTTTCGGAGTTGGACAAAATTGCGTGAAATTTTGATGTATGATGAACCTTTTTGGCTCCATTATCTTCTATCATAGATAGAGTAGTCTTATAGACAGACAGATTTATGAGCCACAGAGCCCCCAATTAAAGCCACAAGACCCACCAGCAACAGCAAAAATCAGGAGAGATTATATCGGGCATCATCCATCCATTTACTATGGAGTTGTGATATAGAAAAAGAGAGGAAAAACTGGTCTCCTGGGGCGTGTACACAATTTTTTTATATATATTTCTCAGTCTTTACTGAAAAATCAGACAAAATGGGATTGAATGGAAGGAAATTAATAAAGAAAGTTTATGTTTAGTGTTCTTTGAAAAATTATAGTAGCAAGACCAATAGCAAAAGTTTTGGACAATCCTCCATCTCCCATGAGCTTCACCATAGATCCATTCACCCGATTGTGTTTGTTTTACCTTGCTCTTTTATTATCAGGTTTCAAGGATAACACAAAGATGACGCACCATTGACATGAAAGGAAAAACATTGTTTCCAGCCTCCGTAGTTAGCGCTACGGATGTTGAATATTGGATCCGAGGGTAACAGTTTATTCAACAAAGTAGGCAGACAAAGACATCAAAGTGGAGTTTTCTATAAAGTGTTATGTAAGGTGAGAACAGCGGTTGTTCTAAAGAATAATCTGAAAAGCGTTTTCACAACCTGAATGCCATGGTAAAACTTTCACATTCACCTTCTAAAACTGCAGAAGAGCTTAGTACGATCCACACAGCTGTATATATACACAATCTCTATATATTTACATGTATAATGTAGTGCACTTGTATCCCTTAGATATTTTTCGATATTTGGATAATCTGCAATACTAAACCTCAAATATACCAAAGAGATCAACATCCCAAAGAATGAGACAGCCCCTTCCTGAATGGAGCAGAGGTGTGCATGCTCGACCTCTATTCCATCTATTATCTGTTGGACTGCTGGAAATAGCTGAGCAATGCACTCAGCAGTACCATAGACAATAAGTGGAGCAGACCTCTGCTACATTCAGGACAGAGCTCCATTCTGGGGATCAATGAGGTTCCAAACAGGGATAACTTCTTTTTTTTGGCAATAACCCATTGATAAGAAATTTCAGAAACTGGAATACAAAAGTTCTGTTTCCAACATTTCTATAAATGAAGCACAATCTGATCCCCCTCCCCCATACTCCTGTCCATTTCAGAATTCTCCAGTCCCTCCTCATCATCATTCTGCAGAGTAGAAAGTCCGGAGACATCGCCATACATCAGCGTCCCATTAAACACGGCCAATTATGCAGATTTTCCTAAATTCATCTTGAATGAAAAGGAAGATTGATGGCAAAGGAAAAATATTTACATAGGGAGCGATGCTCCTGATCTCTAAATTGCAGTCTCGAATCGGGAAGGGTGGGAGTTCTGCTTGCGTAGTTCAGACCGGAGGAATGAAAAGCTTCATCAATAAGAGAAAATGATGCATCTTCATGATCATAAGGACATGCATATTATACATACTGTATATCTACACCTGTACTATATTCATTGCTTAGATATAGTTTTGTCATTTTATTATATATAGTTTCTATCACTTTTAAAGGGGACAAGTCCCCGGCATCATTTATCATCAATCCATTGAAAATCCAAAGGGTGACTTCTAAGATTTCCATGAATCCTGAAAATGGGGGTCCTAATGAATTAGCAGTAGAAGTACATTGCTGCTTTCTTCCAGAAACAGCGCCACATCTGCCAATGGCGGTATCTGGTATTGCAGTTCAGCTTTAATAAAAACTGCAATATCACACACAACCCTTAGAATCTCTGTGACAATTTATGGAAGCAAAAAAGACAATTTTTCTAATCCTGTACATCCTATTTGTTATACTGGCCTTCAGATTAAAGGGGCACTAAATCTAGAAATAAATGTTTGAATTTAAAATTAAATTTTTTTGTCTGATGTGTTTTCTAAATGATCTTAAAACAGTCATCCTTGTAGAAATCCTACCGAGAATACAAGGGTTAATCTCCTGGTAACATTAAAAATGGAGGGTAGTGCTTAGTTTTATTTTGTCGTACTGAAAAAAGGTCTGATGGGCGAGGCTTGCTGGCTTGTATTGGAATGTGCTCATTGTAGATTCAGATTGAAGGCAGCAAACACACATATGGAAACAAGGAGTAAAAAAACATGTCAACCAAACCCGAATATGCATTTAACCATAGGCTCCTTAGTCTCCCCTTTTACTCTGATAATAGCTTGACATCCGTTTGGCATTCTATCAAGCGACTTCCTCGTGTCATCACCTGGAATGATTTTCCATCAGTCTTGAAGGCATTCCCCAAGGTGCTGAGCATTTGCTGGCTGCTTTGTCTTCAATGTCTTCCCAAACCATCTCCATTGGGTTGAGCTCATTGTGGAGGTCACGCCATTTGATGCAGCTCTTCATCACTCTTCTTCTTGGTCACATAGCTCTTACATAGCCTGGAGGTGTTTTGGGTCATTATCCTGTTGCAATGTAAATGATGGTGCAAATCAGATGGGATGACAGGTCATGGCAGAATGCTGTAGTAGACATAGTAGGTAAGTGTGTCTTGAAATTGCAATAAGTCATCAATAATGTCATCAACAAAGCACTCCAACACCATCACACTTCCTCCTCAATCCTTCCTGGTAGGCATCGCACATGTAGAAACCATTCTGTGTCTCACAAATTTTGACTGATTATACCACCGTACAGATTTCCACTTCTCTAAAGTCCAATCCATGTGTTGTTTGGTCCAAACAAGTGTCTTCTTCTTTTTTGCCATGCTAAGTAGTATCTTCTTTGTAGCAATTCGACCATAAAGGCCTGCTCCTTTCAATCTCCTCTAGATAGTTGTTGAGATGTCTGTTACTTAATGTCTGTGCATCATTTATGAGGGTTGTTATCCAAGGTGCCCTTAATTCCTGAGGCTAGCAACTCTGATGAACTTATCCTCTGCAGCTGAGCAAATTCGTGGCATTCATTTCCCTGGGCGGTCCTTAAGAGAGACAATTTTATCACAATAATTGATAGTTTTCATGACTTCATTGTAGGATACCTTCAATGTTAAAGTAATTTTCTGGATTCATTAACTTCATGATTTAAAGTAACAATTAATTTGTTGAGTGGCTCTTGCCATATTCTGGCTCAGCAATATGGCTCAGCACTACATGAAGCTGTGCATCAACACCAGCTCTGTAAAACACACTTCATGGTCGCAAACACTTCCTGAAGGCCATTAATTCCACCGATTGATTCTAGGAATACTTGTTCATTAGAAACCGTTTCAGGGCACTAAATAATGAAACTGCTTGAGAAAATGCTAAGGGTGTGTAAAGCGGTCATCACAGTAAAAGGCAGACTCTGGTTTATTTCATTTGTTTCTTGATTCCATATGTGTGCCCTCATGATTTTGCTGCCTTCAGCCTGAATTTACGATGTGCACATTCCAATAAGAGCAAGGAAAGCCATTACATGAGCAGGTGTGTCCAAACTGTTAACTGATACTGGAAAGTCCTGCATATTTCCCAGTATTACCTGTAATATAAAACGAAATAAAGTAGAAGAAAAGGAGAAGAACGGAGAAATTTTGAGGAACGATTTTCATTTTCAGTGTATTTTCCACATTTAGTGTTCTCCGACTAGAATACAAGCTGCGACTAGAATACAGAATCTGCGGAAGATCCACTATTTTTCACTATTTTTCATTTGTTTGTCTATGAAAACATGAAGATCATTTCCATGCTATCACAGATAAGTATATAATCAGTATTTATTCTAAACTGGCTTTCCAGGAAAGTAAAACAGACATGGCAGATTTACATTATACAAGAGTTTTATAAGGCAGTTCTGTGTTGTACAAACAGTTCTGGGGTCTATCGGACAACTCAGGAGATTGGAAATACAATAGGATCATGAATTATTAAAGGGAAGATTAACTCCCATATGCCAGAAGCTTCTTTATTTTTTTTCAATTTATGTGGATCTCTAGGGTAAGGAAGATGGAAACCATTTCCATAATGCACAGATTGTCTATAACTTCAACATAATTCTTTCTGTCTTGATTTAATGAAGGTAAAATTTGCCACAGTCATGATCATGTCAGTATTCAAAGAAGAACAGGCAAACATCTTGCTTTTCTGCATTTATATAAATGTGAGATTATTTACTGGCCACAGTGTGAATGTGAACCTACACGCTGCACTTATACCAGCATATGCTCCGGCTCATTTCTTTGGTTTTGCTTTAGTTTTTTGTACTTTATACAAAAAGGGGCATAACTCCCTCTTTTCGAGTATGGCATTTTATCTACATAGTTTTCCAGGGGCAGATGGCTGAATAGTCAGGTCTGGTTCCTTCTCTGCTTTCATCTATATTGAAATCTGCTGACACATAGAAATGTTTAAAGAAGCACTGCCATCAATGTTTTTCTCCTCTTAATATTTTGCAGTCATCACATTATATAGCACTGTGTAATTACAATTGCTCATTTTGCCTTTCTACCCAGATTATTCTCTTTTTCTCTGTTCTATGTAGGAACAGGAAGTTTCTTGTCCCTGCATGTATCATCACCCTCTTCACCTCCTGACCCAGCTGCTCCCTCCTCCCACTGCCGGGGATTTTTACAGTGACTCCTGACTTGTGTAGAGCAAATTGACCTCCTGTTTCTACATAGAATTTAGAAGGATTCAGCTACTCAGTTTTTAATCATGTGATTTCATAAACCTAATGGAAAAAAAGAAAAATTAGCTGGATAGAATGAACGATTGTAAGTCTTTTTATGTGCTATTACTAATTATTTATTTGCTTACTGCATTTGCTAATTTTCTTTTTATCTTTTGTCTTGTCTGTGAATGACCACAGTGTGAATATGCACCTACACATCACACTTATACCAACATATGTTTTGGCTCATTTCTTTTGTTTTGAGTGTATACTAGCATGGAGGATTACCTACTTTGGGTTGTAAAAATAGCTTAAGGAAAATCTGTCAACAAGATTTCACCCCTCAAACTATTTCTATGTATATGTACTTCATTCAAAGACAAGTCCAGGAATACCTTAACATGTCCAGTCCATTCCTCCTTTACTGAGAAATCAGCGCTCGTATTGATTAGCAAATGAGCTGAAGGATTTTACGGTAGATCTGAAGCCTCTGTCACTCCAGCTCTATTTCCCACCTAGAGCCACCTCGATCTGTTTGACTAATGGCTCCTTTGCCTGGGCTGTCAGTCAGGCAGGAGGAGGGAGCACTAGGTGGGGCATAGTGTTGGCAATGGTGCCGGCCACTTTTTTTTTAAGGTGCGAATCGAATCTCAAAATATTCGAATTTGCATACACCTCATATTTTGGGATAGTTGACTCAAACTCGATCCTGTATGGATTGATCTGCTCGTCTCTTCATACATATACAGTGGGGAAAATAAGTATTTGATACACTGCCAATTTTGCAAGTTTTCCTACCTACAAAGAATGGAGAGGTGTGTAATTTTTATCGTAGGTACACTTCAACTGTGAGAGACAGAATCTAAAATAAAAAATTTTGTTCAATAAAATACAAATTAATTATGTAGAAATCATGCAATGGGATTATCTGGAATCTCTTTCAGATTCTGTCTCTAACAGTTCTAGTGAATCTACGATAAAAAATTACAGACCTCCCCATTATTTGTAGGTGGTAAAAATTGCAAAATCGGCAGTGTATCAAGTACTTATTTTCCCCATTGTTTATACATATTTTCTAAATTGAGGTTCAAATATACAAAATATATAAAGTAAAGCAGTCTTATATTGGGAATTTGGCAATTTTTCACCTTTTTCTTCTCTGCATTTTTGTCCCTGATTAGAAATAATGGCTACTTATAAAGCCGAAGCCGCAGTGGAGAGGCACGGCGCTGTTTTTGGAAGAAAGTAGCCATCATTTTCTAATCCTTGGAAACTATTTTAATAATAATTTTCTTTAATTATTCTTGTTATTCATAATAGTAAACTATTTTTTTTATCCTCTTCTGTTGAAACCAGAACATAGAAATATTACGGCTGAATTTCTTGGCTGTGCAGTAGGAAAATGCTTGGTTGGAACTGTTACGAACTGACTGACGGCAACTGCTGAGTTGACCATGAAAATTAGAAGTTTTCCCATCACGACGAGCTGTTAGATCCTATTGTGGCATTTACCTGAGTATTATTTCTTCTAAGAACAGATGGAAAACTTTTTTTTTTTCCAGACCACAAGTAATTAAAATTATTTCCCGCTGTCTTGACCTAAAATTGAAGTCTTGATAAAGAAGGTTCACCAACTCACTAATTATGAATTAACAGGTTGAGTTTCTTCTAAAAAAAAATCGAAAGTAGCATCGAGTGTATACATCGGCACATTGGAGGAATTGTGGGAGAAGATCAGAAATCTAAGGACACAGCATGGCGCCACCATCTGCCACAATCCCACATTCATCAGGACTTGTGTATGAGACGCTAACGAAAGAATTTCTACAATATCATCATTTCTATAGAATCGATTGCTTAGTTAATTTAACCCCCTGGAAGACGAGGCCATGATGAAAGTGATAACGTTTCTAATTGTACATCGATGTGCTAATATCAGACTTTCATTTTTATACATTTTTTGGGTACGTGTGTGTGATTCATTTATATTTTTGGGGAAAAAGGGTAAAAATTGATATCTTTTTATGCTTCTTATTATTTTATGCATTTCGCTAATCATCTAAAATTATTTATGGAAAAGGTTGTTACAGTTCTAGCGAAACTAAGAATGTATATTTCCTTTTTTTACATAAAATAAAATGTATTAATTGTTTTTGCATTTTTTGAAATTTTATGTTATTTTTTCCCCCTTTTTTTTCCTCTTTAGTTTTATGTTAAAATCCATAATGTGATTTATATATTTTATTAAAGGGGTTATCCAGCCTTTGAAAGTTGATTGCTCATCTAAGCTCATTGAGATCTAATAATGATGCCCTATTTTAAGTCTCAAGGCCAGGGATGTAATTATAGTGGGTGCAAGGGTGGGTGCACCCAGACCTGGAGCATGGGAGCAGGAACGGACACAAACAGTAGAGTGTCCTTGTACAAGAACTGTACAGAAACCTCATCTTATCCCATAGCTCATCATAACGCACTTTATTCATGGGTATAATTATAGTGAGTGCAGCGGTTTCAGTTGACCCATTTCCTAGAGATGTCTATGGACCAACACTATTGAAAATGGCAGTTGAAGTCAATCCAGAAATCAGCTGATTGTGGAGCTTACTGCATACTCTTAGCACATTGAACCCTATAATAAAGCAGTATGCACTGTATTTTTTTTTTGCAGTGGAATTGTAGTTCTGTACTAAAGAAAATAGAGTTGTCACCACTATTAATATAAAAACATTATCAGTAAAGATTTTTTTTATTTCAGTCATAAATTATATCATTACATATGTCTTTAACTTCTACTCTACATTTTATTTCAGCTTTTTGCTTTATGCCATTTTCCTGAACGTTTTGTCTTTCACTGTTATGTTACCAGTTTCCATTAGAATATTTGGCAATTAGTCATACAGAGACCTACGAGTACAGTAAATATTTGAGACATTAAGTGACGTGTTGTAAACTGTGTAACAGGTCAGATTCACTGCAGCACTTTGTGTAGGACCATGAATAAGCACTTATGGAAAGGTAAGGCAAAGGATATTAGACATGATAATAGCAGTACTTAGGGGGTCAGGCAAAGCAAGTCTTCATTGTAGTACCATTAGACTCCAGGTAGTTTCTTGTTTTATTGAGGCAACATTCTTTTGAGATAGAGAAACAGTCCGCTCATTATTCTGTGTTTCTTTACATTCCGCTGTATAGTCCATGACGCTCGTTATTTGGTCACCCACTTTCTACCAAACAGAACAGTTCTACTACATAAGATTTTACCAACCAGTAGTAAAGGAAATATAATTTGTTGGTTGTCTTTGCTATTGAAGTCCAACTCCATGTAAAGGGGTTGTCATTGTCTCGCGCACACTGTAAGTAGTCACCTGGCAACTCCAAAAAGGCTACCATGAACAGGCTTGGCGCTAGGTATTCTTTTTCCCAAAACCCAGGGGTTGTCATGGCCTTCACACTTAATCCCCTGTACAGGGATCTGTACTTAAACAGGGATCACTGGGTAAGGGCCACAGAGTCAGTTGCTGTTCGGTGGCAATAAGGATAGTCAGAAAGCCGGGTCAGATCCAGGACATCATGTCAGAACCAGAATCAAAAAACAAGCAGGTAGTGAAATGTCAAGCCGAGATCTATAGTCAGGAATAATCATGTCAAACCACAGGAGTACAGAACAGAGGCACAACAAAGGATAATAAACTATTGACTGGCAGTGTGAACTGGCTCTCAGGGATTTATATACTAACAGCCTCACTGATAGAAGCACAACAGGATTAACTCCATATCTTCTGGACTGCCAAGAGACACATGTCTGAGGAATAATACAGGACTACTGAATAGTCACTCTGCATCGGTTGAAGTAGATGGGACAGGCGTGTATGTCTCAGTCATGTTTCCTCAGGAGCACACTGCTCCCCTGAAGGCCAACTTCCTGCTTGCGGGGTGAGGTGCACTCCTGAATGTTTAGAACCCATGATGTAGTTGTGATTAGGGTTGAGCGACCTTTACTTTTATAGGATCGGGTCGGGTTTCACGAAACCCGACTTTTTCAAAAGTCGGGTCGAGTGAAATCGGCCGATCCTATAAAAAAGTCGGGGTCGGGGTCGGCCGAAACTCGAAATCCAATGCAGTGCATTGGGTTTCCAATGGTTCCCAGGGTCTGAAGGAGCGGAAACTCTCCTTCAGGCCCTGGGATCCATATTTAAGTGTAAAATAAAGAATTAAAATAAAAAATATCGCTATACTTACCCTCTGATGGGCCCTGGTACTAACCGGGAACCTTCCTTCCTTAGAATCATCCTTCCAGGACCTTGCGGTGACGTCGCGGTGACGTCGCGGCTTGTGATTGGTGCGCGGCCGCCCATGTGACCGCTCGCGCGACCAATCACAAGCCGCGACGTCACCGTGACGTCACCGAAGGTCCTGGAAGGGCTGATTCTTAGGAAGGAAGGCTGCCGGAAAGAAGCAGGGCATGTCCGAGAGTGAGTATATACCTAATAGGAATATACTCACCCTCGGCTTCGTTCCGGCAGCCTTCCTTCCTAAGAATCAGCCCTTCCAGGACCTTCGGTGACGTCACGGCTTGTGATTGGTCGCGCGAGCGGTCACATGGGCGGCCACGCACCAATCACAAGCCGCGACGTCACCGCGACGTCACCGCAAGGTCCTGGAAGGCTGATTCTAAGGAAGGAAGGTTCCCGGTTAGTACCAGGGCCCGTCAGAGGATAAGTATAGCGATATTTTTTATTTTATTTCTTTATTTTACACTTAAATCTGAATTCCGATACCAATTCCCGATATCTTAAACATATCGGGAATCGGTATCGGAATTCCGATTCCAGATTCAGAAGATCGCCGACTTCATGGCGACCCCACACAGGGGTTGGGTCGGGTTTCATGAAACCCGACTTTGCCAAAAGTCGGCGACTTCTGAAAATTGCCGACCCGTTTCGCTCAACCCTAGTTGTGATAATGCAGAAAAAGAGGAATACGGTGGTTCAGAGTCTGCACTGCCGAAGGTTCAAAGGTTTAGTCACACACCAGATTAAAGCATGAATGCGGTTTATTGTGTCAACGCGTTTCAAGGTTTCCATACCTCTTCATCAGGACCAAACCACAATGATTCATTGGTTCTGTGGTTAGGTCCTGATGAAGAGGTTTGGAAACATTGAAATGGCAGCATGGACTCTGAACCACTGTATTCCTCTTTTTCTGCATGACATTTTATTTATTTACATTCTTTTATAGGAGTTGCGACTGTTACAACCCTATCAGGTGGGTGTACTTACAATATTTTATTTCATTTGTTTATCAGATAAGCCTCTATTTGTGTCTCTCCAGCCTTATTATTAGATTTACTGTATAGTTGTGATAATGGCCCAAACTTCTCTCTTATGCAGTATTTTTAAGTTTCTATTATAGAATTGAAATGTTGCCACATAGACTAATAAAGAGTCCACTTTTTGCACAGCATAGATAGATAATAGATAGATAGATAGATAGATAATAGATAGATAGATAGATAGATAGATAGATAGATAGATAGATAGATATTTGTATTCGATGACAGACGATTTTGGTGGAAGTAGACTTATTTCCACCAGCCATTATAAGAATCACTTTTTCCTTATTAGAAGCTATTATTTGCAGTTTTGTACCCAGGTTCGGAGCAGAGAACGGGCACAAACAAGTGACTAATTCTGGAAGATGCTTATCCCTGTTTCGCAGTCTCTTTTCAGATGTTCAGTAATTTACATTCTCCCTAGTGCAGTTTTCGTGCCATTCAGTTACCATGACAGATAATGAAATATAATGTACGGCCAACAACAAATGCCCAGAGACCCCGGCACAAGCTGATTCTGCTGTTAATATCAGTGAGCCGGAGAGATCTAGGTGAATTTATCCAATTACACGTGACAGACAGCAGAGAAGAAAGTAGCTGGATGCGCACTCAGAGACGTTCCCATACCCATAGCCCCATATACCTGACGTGATTAATTCACCCTGACAGGAGGTGCTGATGAGAGTCATGGTTGAAATTTTACATGAGAAAAAAGAAGAATTTTCAATTTGAGAATATCAAACCAAATTATTTCTTATTCCAGGAATTGGGATGATCATTGCCCTCATTTAATCTATGTTCACACTAGGCATTTTTGCTGTGTTTTTTTTCTGCAGAAAAGAAGCAGCATTATTGGTGCCGTTTTTAGCGCATTTTTGGTGCGTTTTTTCAGGATCCCAAAGTTCAATTTTGCTTCCACCACAGAAGCATGAACACAGGTCACCAATGTTCATGAAAAAATATACATACACATATAACAGATGAGGGAGGTGAATTTGTCTGTAATAATTTACCTAAGACATTGGCAGTGCATTCAGTTTGTAGGACACTGTTTAGCCTTCACACTTTGGTCTGCCATTGAGTTGTTCATGCATTGCACAATCTCACACCTTGGTCAGCCACAGGCATTGATAAATATCATACCCTGGTTGGCCAGTGTTTACTTTGTACACATCACTTTATATTAATTTATATCAATAATTTAATTAAACCGTACTAATCCAAACTGCCATCTCAGGTGACCAAGACAGGATGATGAACCTGGGAATATCACAAAAATAAATGGATTTCATATACGGCAGTGTATCAAATACAATGTTGCCTCGGGAAATCAATTTCTATGTGGCCCTTCACATGTCCATGATTTTTCGCGAACCAAGAGAAATTTGCAGAGACATGTCAGACTTTAATCTGGGGGTCAGATCAAAAACGGCAATGTAAGTCTATGGGTCCGTGAAAAAATCAGACTATACTCGGATGACATTTGAGTGCAGTCCAATTTTTACTGACTTTTAGAATGGAGAAGGAGGAGAAACTTTTATTTTTATTATACCGCCACTTACAAGAAAAACGGACCACAATCTGATTTTAAAAATTGGTTTGCTTTGCTGTATGTGACATAATCGGATATTTGAATGAACCCTTTTAAATAGGACTGAAAAAAAATGATACTCGCTTCGCCTCTCACCTTGTCAGTAACCCACAACTGTGCTTGATTAAGGAAATTTGAATTTCAAAAAGAATTATGGCGAATCTGAACCTTTTGTGAAATTCGAAGTACGGTAATTTTAAGTTTTATCTTCGAGGGTAGACATTTGTGAATCGCGGCCACATTTATAGTCAGGGGATCTCTGTAACTATAGTAGGTGCACCGCTATACTCCATTAATTCAGAATGCTGGAACTTCTTTGCTTTCTTTTCGATGACTATGTATCGCTACACATTGTGATAAGACTTTGCAGATGCCGTTCTGTACACTTTAGCTCTGCATGTTGGCACTTTGTGAATAAGACGTATTGACAATTATTCTTCCCAGGAGAATGTCTGCTGTCAAAATGAATTCATAAATTCTGCAGCCTCATGCTTTTAGAATTTTTTCTCCAGCGCTGTGTAGCTGTGCACATATCATATGTTATTGTGACTATTATATTGTGGCCGAGAGTCGCTTTGTAAAGCAAGCGACAAGCAGCAATAATAGCAGTGACCTGAGAGGCCGCACATTATAGAATTCAGAATACGCCCGGCCACTAATGTCAAACTTCACGTTTGCTGAATTCTGTAAACTGAACTCAATGTCACATCTGTGGTAATGGGTAGAGTCAACGAAAGGGTCAATCTAAATATTAACGTCAGCAAGCTGTTACATTTGAACTGTATTCTTTCTTTAATGGCCATAATTCGAAAAACCATAAAATGGTTTAATATCATTAAAAGAAGCATGCTAGGGGTAAGAAGCAATTCACACGAGAGCCATAGGTTAGAAAAGAACTAGAAATGTAAATCTGGATTATAACAACGATTCTCCTATCAGATGACTAAACTAAAACTGCATCCACATAATGATGGTCACTAGACAATGACTGAAAGCAGAGTTCGTAAAACACGTAGGGGCCTATTCATCAGTTTTCGCCAGAATTCTGGCCTAAAACAATTTGTACATCGCAAAATTTTTGCCTAAGACTAGGGTTACATAAGTTTGATCAGAATGTGATCCAATTTTCTCGGATGTGGAGAATCCAAAAAAATTTCTCCATCTTCGCCATTTTGTCAGTCTGAGAAAATCAGACTGCAGGGAGGTTTGCAGGATTTGGTCCAGCAGCCTTGGCCTACCGACATGACTGCTGGACCAGCAACCTAGTAGACACTTGTAATGATCCAGGATAGGTTTGGTCTTTATTCCATCCTGGTCAGACAGGGGTTGATTGTATGTGCCTCTCTCTGGGGTGAGGGTGGCTATGTTGTTGCCATATGACTGAGGTCCGGTGTAGGTGATAGCTTCCCGTCCTTTGGCCTGAGCAGCTGACTCTGTTAGTAATCGTGTATCTCTGTATGCGCGCCCACTGTTGTGTGTATGACCCGGCATTGTCTCTGACCTGCGTTTCCGTCCTCTGTTTTGGTATCATTTAGCTTGCTTCAGTTTTCCTGGCTTGTTTCTGACTACCCCTTTCGCTTCTCCCCCTGTTACCGCGCTCCTGTCTGGTTCTGACCTGTTGGCTTGCTTCTGACCATGTGTTTTCTGAGACATCTGGTACTTCGTTTGACTGCTTGTTGCTGAATTGATGAGTTTGATGATTCTGCTGCCACCTGGTGATAGCCCTACTGCTGCATTGCAGGCCTGCCCTGAGAGTCCTTGCTCCACTCTATTGCCATCTGATGGAGCTCACACAGACCTGCATTGCAGCTGCATGACATTATCACCCACACCAGACCTCAGTTATATGGCAACTAAATAGCCGCCCTCACCCCAGAGAGATGTAGACACAATTAACCCTTGTCTGACCAGGATGGAATAAAGACCAAACCTCGTCCTGGATCATGACACACTTCTTTTGAAGTGTCATCTATTGATGGCTACCCTGTAAGTTAGTGATCCGCAGTCTGTGACTGGAACAGTATGAGGCTCATGTGGCTTACGACCAAAGTCTTCAGTTATGACCAAATGTACTATCAAGTTACGATAATACAGACTGCTTGCCAAATCGTAATGTGGTGATTTGATTGGGGCTTCTTGCTATCACATAAATTTAAGGCCACATGCACACACTGAATATTTGGAGAGTTTTTTACCTCAGTATTTGTAAGCCAAAACCAGGAGTGGACCAATGAGAGGAAAAGTATAATAGAAACACGTCACCATTTTTGCATTTTTCACCCACTCATTGTTTTGATATACAAATACTGAGGTAAAAAAAAATGATCAAATACTGAAAGTGAAAGTGGCCTAAATGTGGGTCTAGGACATAATCTCTGACCCTCATTTCATGGAAACTGTGAAGGTAGTGGTGACTGGAAGTCACAGCCATGCAGGTGCCCTTTAACCTGGCTTAGATTTCTGTAAGAAAGAACGGTTTGATATACATGTTGTCCTATCCAACTAGAAGTGAATTTAGCAAATTACAATCATTAAGTTTCAGTGAACAGATCAATTAACTCCTTTAAATTGAACAGATCAATTAGCCAGAGAGTTAATTGCAGTTAATTACCAACCATATAGTAATAGAATCACACACATACCATCAAACTGAGCAGGCGATAGCATGAGCAATACTATCATAGAAACAATCACAAGAAAGGTATTCATTGGCTTTATTTTCACCCTCTTATTTCAAGGATATCTCATTTTATGTATTTATGCCATAATATGTATATGCCATAAATGTCTGAGATAAGAGAACCACCTTTATGTCTTCTAGTCCTGTTTTCTAATGGAGCGCATCACAAAAACACTTAAAGGGAACCAGTCACGTCACCAAATGTTATTAACCTGCAAATATGGGATAGACCTTCGGGTTAATAGTGTTCTAAAGCTATCTGGCCACCACACTGAAAGCCAAGCTACTGGGAGGAAATTAACTATATCTTTCCTGGAAACCTCCAGCTTTTAGTCATTGAGGTAGGGAGAGTGCAGCATCAGTCACCGCTCAGTACACAAGGAGGAGCGGCAGTAATCAAGCCCTGGCATATTGACTAACAGTTGTTTCTGCACTCAAGTACTGCACAGCTAGCTGTCAGTCAACGTTCTGGGGCATGCTTACAGCCGCTGCCTACTGTGTACTGAGTGGTCACTGAATCTGAGCCTCTATGACTGAAAGCTGGAGGCTGCTAAAAGGAATAAGGTTCATTTCGTTCTAGTAGTCAAGCTTTCAGTGCTGCAGCTAAACAGGTGTATATTCCACCAATGTGGTAAAATGTCAATGGAATTAGAAAATATAATGACTACAAGTACTATAAGTTATTAGTCCCTGAAGAAGCCAACGCAAAACGCGCGTCGATGCATGGAGGTACACATTTCTGGCATGAGTAAGGAGTTTCCATTTTATTGTTATGCTGATATATGCATTTTTTCCCTCATAGTACTTGTGATCACTATATTTTCTAATTCAACATTTTACCACACTGGTGGAATATACACTGTGTTGAACCCTTGTACTTTATTCTGGCATGTTTCTTTATTGTTCATTTATTTCTCAGTGGAATACTCATTTATTGTTGATAGGAATATGCCTTGGTTTGTGTTTCTATCTTTTAGAGCTCTAACTGAGAACCTCATACTTTGCTATATCTTGAATTGTTATTGTTATTATGCTCTCTAAATATTGTAGATATAATTCGGATAGTTATTGCTTGAATCTTTTTTAGTGATTGTTAATAAAAACATATTTAATTCAATATTTGTAGGTCGTGACTTCATTATTTTATGGGTCACTATATACTGACTGATGACTGAAGCCGCGCTAGCCACACCTCCATGACTGAAAGCCGGAGGCTGCCAAAAGGAATAAAGTTAATTTCCAACAGGTAGCTTTCAGTGCGGTGGCTGAGCAAGTTTTGAACGCTATTAACCTGCAGATTAACTTTGTATCTGCAGGTTTGTAACATTTGGGGACATGACAGGTTCCCTTTAAAAACTTTTGAAAAGTTGTCAAAGCTTAGGCTAGGGGGGCATGGGTGAGCCCGCACATTAAAGTGACTGGGGTACACATGGCGTGCCAATCTTGATAACTCAAGGCGCTAGTGGGTTTTTTTGTGTTTTTGTAAGCATTTTTTGAGAATTGTTTAAACAGATATATAAAAAATAATAATTTTTGCTTCCAACTGCATCTTTGATGAAGTGAGCAGAGCAACACAGCTTGGGCAGATAACTGACACACAATAAAGGGGATACAAATGAAATATAATAAATTCTGATGGTGTGTCTGTCAATTCTTCAATTCTTCATCTGTCAAAGTCTTTGCATAGTCTGACTTGGCATAAACTGCGCTGATTTACGGGGAGCCTGGTTTGCAAGTCACTTTGCTAGTCTAACAAGATTCGGCTTTTTTGGCGGTGATACAGACAGGAATAATTGAGCTCGCCAGAGAGATATACTTTCTTTTGTTTTACGCACATTTCTTCGAATATTTTAGCTGAACATATTCATAGCCTTTCCCCAGACAGACATACACACCAAGTATGTCATTCCAATTTAATTTGTACTGTAATAGGGGTTTAGTAGAAGCGTAATAAGCTTTCATTTAATTGATTTGGCATGATAGCTGATCTTGGAGATTGGAAATTGTAATATGAAAGGCCGATATAAACTCAATATAATAGTTGGTATCTGAAAAATGCTTCAGCTGTATTTTGCGGCTATTTTTGTCCAAAATGCTGCTCTTCATTTTTAAAGAATGGATGCATTTTTAGAAAAAATATATACCGTATATTTTTTATGCTTTTTTTGGCTATTTTCTATTTGGAAAAAAACATTGTGTTAGGGCTGGCGGAAGGCACCGAGTAAATATAACGATAGTAAAAGGTGCATTCGCAGCCCGGGGTCCACCGTGCAGGAGTGGAACCTGCTGCTTGGTAATGGCAGCACTATATGGCGGTACTACAGAATAGACACGGATTCCATCACCCGGTCTGTACAGAAGCGAACTCTGCTGCTTCACAGAGTCATAGGGTATCAAGGAAACACTGTGCCCTGTTAGCTGTCACAGGGTGCAGCAAATGCATACTAGTGGGATCCCTGCAATTCACTCCCCACTACGCTGGTGATTGATCCCACTCTGACCCTCGGTGGCTTTTGAGCCCGAGCCTGAGGACGCCCTGAGTCAGATGCAGAGATCGAGCGGGAGTTCCCACCCTACACTGACCGATTGTCAGGAGTAATAGAAGATTGCCTCACAGAGTGCGTACAGCGCCGCACTGGTGGTCACTACTGGTTAGACGCAGTACAGATCATGCTCTTGTATAAAGATTAGCCCTGTCAGGCGCTAGTTAACTCCAACATTCGCGAGCATTCAACATCACTAGGAATGGGAATTATTAAGGAGCAATCACCAGAACAGGCATGCAACCACACACACGATAACAGGTTTATACTAGCGCATGGTCGTGTGGCCATGCGAACCTTTTATAGCTGTAGCTCTCCAGGACCTTCCTAGTGGACCAATAGGAGCTGCTACAGGACCTGAGCGTGTGACCTCCGACCTCCATTGAGAGGTCTTCCCTTGAGCATGCTCAGAAGGAGAAAAGCAGGACTTAGTCCCAGGAGCGCCTGCTCGCCGCTGAACAGTACTGGTTATAGTGGCTGAACCTGGAAGGCCAGCAGTAACCAAATGCACAGTATCTGTCTGAGCCAGGCGCTGGGACCGACATCTCTGCTGAGCAGGCTCCACTGAGGCTGGAGGAGAATGAGATACGGAGGTGGTTCGAGATTCCCCCTGTGCAGCGGCGGGAACTCGACACCTCACACATTGTAGTTGGATTTTGTGTTTAAGCCAATAGGAATATACACTATTCAATATTGAAAACATTGAAATTGAAACTCCAAAAATGAAAAGTGGTAGAATTATTGAAATAACAGGATGTTAATGATGGAAAAAAAAAAGGAAATAAAATTATCAAAAGATCTTGATTTATACAGTATGGAGTATAAGCGCCAAGTGCAGAAATCCCTGTAATTAGAGCCTTGAGGTTAGTAATGGTTGTCTGAGGAGTGTTCTGCTGCACTGAATGTTCTTGTGCAAATAGTGTTGAGCGATACCGTCCGATACTTGAAAGTATCGGTATCGGAAAGTATCGGCCGATACCGGCAAAGTATCGGATCTAATCCGATACCGATACCCGATACCAATACAAGTCAATGGGACTCAAGTATCGGACGGTATCCCTGATGGTTCCCAGGGTCTGAAGGAGAGGAAACTCTCCTTCAGGCCCTGGGATCCATATTAATGTGTAAAATAAAGAATTAAAATAAAAAATATTGCTATACTCACCTCTCCGACGCAGCCTGGACCTCACCGAGGGAACCGGCAGCGTTCTTTGCTTAAAATGCGTGCGTTTACTGCCTTCCGTGACGTCACGGCTTGTGATTGGTCTCGTGCCGCCCATGTGGCCGCGACGCGACCAATCACAGCAAGCCGTGACGTAATTTTCAGGTCCTGAATGCAGAATTAGGCATTCAGGACCTGAAATTACGTCACGG
Organism: Ranitomeya variabilis; assembly: GCF_051348905.1. Classification (NCBI taxonomy): domain Eukaryota; kingdom Metazoa; phylum Chordata; class Amphibia; order Anura; family Dendrobatidae; genus Ranitomeya; species Ranitomeya variabilis. Next base: position 39,874,323 of record NC_135238.1, read on the forward strand.
CTTGCTGTGATTGGTCGTGTCGCGGTCACATGGGCGGCACGCAACCAATCACAAGCCGTGACGTAATTTTAAAATGCGCGCGTTTCCTGCCTCCCGTGACGTCACGGCTTGTGATTGGTCGCGTCGCCCATGTGACCGCGACGCGACCAATCACAAGCCGTAACGTAATTTTAAAATCCTGAATGCCTAGAATTAGGCATTCAGGACCTGAAAATTACGTCACGGCTTGCTGTGATTGGTCGCGTCGCGGCCACATGGGCGGCACGCGACCAATCACAAGCCGTGACGTCACAGAAGGCAGTAAACGCGCGCATTTTAAGCAAAGAAGGCTGCCGGTTCCCTCGGTAAGGTGCAGGCTGCGTCGGAGAGGTGAGTATATCCCTATTTTTTATTTTAATTCTTTATTTTACACATTAATGTTGTTTCGATACCGATACCCGATACCACAAAAGTATCGGATCTCGGTATCGGAATTCCGATACCCGCAAGTATCGGCCGATACCCGATACTTGCGGTATCGGAATGCTCAACACTATGTGCAAATCATCAAGATCTGCTGATGGCAGCTCCCTTTCGAATTCTTGACCAATGACGTTCCAGATGTGCTCGATGGGAGACAAGTCTGGAGACGCTGCAGGCCATGGTAGCCACGAAGGCTGTTCATAGAGTCACGAGAAACATGCAACCTGGAGTTGTCATGTTGAAAAATGTCTCCTGGGTTTATTCTGTACTGTAAGTGAATTTGGATGCCAAATACCAAACCTAATGAGTCAAATGGTGTCTAAACGAAACATCAGAAGACGTTTGCACAAAATTGGTCTATGAGCCAGATGTCCAGCTGTAGATGATCCATTGACTTCGTGTCACAGCTCTCAAAGGCTATTATGGCGCAGAGCAAGATGGCAATGGAGGCTGGAATGGAATCTTCTTTCAAGGACTCCCATAAACATAAGATTGTCAACCAAACCTATCAATTTCGGTGGTTTTGGCCAACATTCCTCTAATAGTATGGTGGCCTTAAGATACTAGAGCAGAGAGAAAAATGCCTTTATTCCAGAAACAATGAGTGACACGGGCAGCGGTATGCAAACAACTATAGCAAAATTGGTACAAAGGGTGAAATGTATTCATATCCAGTTATCAAGTGGTTGATTGCCATAGTTGCCAATCTATAACTATGACAACCAGCCACTTGATAGCTGACCTGTTAGTTGGAACTCCAGCCTTAGTGTCGTGGTGCCATCCTCCAATACATTAGAGCAGAGGCATAGGAGGTGCAGAGGTTACTGTGATATCTGAGCCCTGTAGCCTGTGGGGTCCAAAAACAGTCTTCTGTACCATTTGGGATGAGAAGAACTATAAGACCAGGGTCACACTTGTGTGTGCAATGCGAGAAACTCGCGCATCAATACCCGGCACTGCTGCTGGCACTCAGGACTGGAGTATGCGGCTGCATGTATTTCTACGCAGCTGAACGCGCCGGTCTAACCCGCCAGTGGCAGTGCCAGGAATTGATGCGAGAGACTCTTGTGAGTTTCTCGCATTGCACACACAAGTGTGACCCCAGCCTAAATCACTCATTGCAGTTGTAGCCCCGTGGTAAATATTTGAGATTGGGCTCCCAGTCCTTCCACTTACCAGCATTTACTGGAATCATAATGCCCTTCTTTGCCAAATCCATTAGACTGTGTTGTCCTATATGGGCATTTTATGGTCCAGGGGAACCAATTTTCAATTTTGTTATGAAGCTTTTTTGATTTTTTACACCATTTTCATGGAAATTTAATAAAACTTCTTTTTACAGCTGATTAGTGATGAGCGAACGTGCTCGGATAACGTGTTGGTGTACAGTGACAAAGCTGGTAAGCTGATTATAAGGGACTTAGCGTGCTTTGTCTTTGCTGTGTGAATGGACTAGTGTTACAACTAAGGGCTAGAGTGGCCCAAAACGCATCAATATTACTTGCAACCTATGATAGATTTTATTATTTATGCTCCCTAAAGACAGTTTTGCATTTGGGATACATTCCAGGCTGCAGATAATTTAGGAATGTTATCTGGCGCCAGGAATTCTATCAGTCAAAAACCTAATCTGAATATAATTCAAGGTTTAATATGAAACCTGTTTGGCACAACAGACTGAAAGGTCCATAATATATGACAATTTGTCAGTTGTCAGATATCAGTTTGATCATCGCTCTAAAATAGTGCGCTACATCTTTTTCTATCTATAGAAGACGAAGAGTTGGAATGACTCGAAACATGTCAAAAAAACAAATCTGTATGTCTAAACAATATTTTTAATGAAGCCTCAATAAAGTTTTTGGAACTTGGTGCTGGTTTCGAAATCTAGCAGCAAAGATAGATAATGATAGGGAATGAAACTTAACTTTTAATATAATTGCCTAAAAACAGGATAAACATATATTGATCAAAACAACCCACTACAACTATAAAAAAAAGTGCTCAAAATATCACCAGTGCACATAAATAAAAATGGTTCAGTGTCATCTATTTGATGTCTAAAGCAAGCTGTCCATAACTACAGGGGAGAGGGGGGAGGTCTGTGGCGCTGGAGAGCTACTCTGTCATGCCCCGTGTAAGTCCTGTCCTATAGCATGTACCTTAATTGGGAGAGAATTAAGGGATAGTCCATAGGACAGGACCATATATGGAGACTTTTCTTGTCAAGAAGGAAGACTTACACGGGGCATGACAGGGTAGCTCAACAGCGCCACATACCTCCCCCCTTCTGTCCTGTAATTAAGGACGGCTTGCTCTGGACATCAAAGGGGTGACACTGAACCATTTTTGTTTATGTGCACTGGTGACATTTTGAGCGCTTTATTATAGTTGTAGTGGGATGTTTTGTCCAATATATGTTTCCCATGTTTTTAGACAATTATTTAAAAGTTAGGTTTTATTCCCTACTATTATCTATTCTTGCTGCTATTACTATTTTGATTGTTAGGAGTTCCTCTGCTTGAGTACTGGTTTAGAAATCTAATTGCCATGGATCCGTATTATACCTCATTGTTCCATTAGTTTCTGTATTTGCAAATGTAAGCAGTTCTGGAAAAGCAGCAGATGAATATTTAAATGCATCCGATGTCAATAGAGAAGTAACTTTGTGGTGGAAAATAAACTTTAATAATGGAGCATTTTGACACCTGCTGAATGTTTAATAATGAATATACCTCATTTACTGCAAACACCGAAACGAGTCGTAGCGGGTGATTCAGGAAAAATCTGTATAAATGGGCCCATCCATACTGTCAATTTGAACTGTAATCATTTTGATGGCCGCATTTAATAAATTGCACGTGGGATTTATTTTTCTTCTGCAATAAAAATGATATTGATTAGCCGCGATTCCTGAAGAGGTCATTCTCATAGATGAAACACAATAGATGTAATTTAGTAAAATGTTAGCGTCATATACTATATGTATTGACTGCTGATGTTGGAAGAAAACACTTAGAAAACACAAAAATATGAAGAATAAATGGAAATTGGAAAATTTAATAAGATGGAAAAAAATAAAAGGGATGTTGAAAGATTTGTTTATATTTAGTAGAATTTTTCACTTTGCACAATTCCATTTTGCTAGCAGGTTCCCTAATAATTAGCTGATCATAGATTGTCCAGCTTCTGGGAACCCCAGCGAACCGATGTATCTGCTAGAGGAACCATCTGAAAGCAAGTGGTCTGTTTTGCTACAGTGCCACCACTGGAGAAATTAAGAATTGCACAATTAAAATAGGCCTTCCTTATTTTTAGATTCCCCAGACCTAAAGACGCTCTTTATAGCCACTTTGACTTAAAAAATAAAAGACCTAAACATAGGACTCCCAATTGTTAAATTAATTCCATTTTACAATCCATTTAAGAGGAGCTGGCATGTGGCTCAAGCAAACCCAGGAACAGGGGCAGAGAGGTGAAGACAATCAGGAAATAATAAGACATAAGAAAAAGCTTGTCCCATAATGCTACTTGTAGATGGCCTGTTCTTAAAGGGAGTTGTCAAGTTGTCAGAAACTGTCATAAGTACAGAATGAACCCCAACACGTGTTCTAGAAGATTAGCCCCTAAGAAGAAATTGGTGATGATTAGAGATGAGTGGATGAGTCCACTGCAAATAGGCCTACCTGAGTTGTGATACCTGAAATTCGCAGGTCCCAGCTAATTCAAACAATTTGTGATTTGAATTGCAAGGATCGCTAAAAAAAAATTGCATGGCGCCATTTCACAGACTGCTGAAGACTAAGAGGTTCCTCATAATGACCTGCAGCTATCACATCGCATTGGCTACTGCAGCCAGTCAAAGAGGACTACCACAGCCGGTATGAACGATGGGGGCTGGCTACGCAGCGCTAGTTTAGGCTTTTCTAGTAAGGATGGGTCTCAGAGTGCACAGCTCATTCATTTATAAGGAAAGAAACAGACCTAATCTGATTGTGGTGTATTACTGTAATGCCAAATCGCTATGAAAATGGGAGTGGTAGTCTGAGTCTGTGAGGAATAATTCAAAGATCCATGTGATACATAGGGAGGTGCTGGAGCTGCAGAGTCAGTGTGACTGTGAATTGATTGATCTGAGATATGTTGCAATAACAACACCTTAAAGAGAACTTGACAGTTGAATTTTGTTGCTCAATTCGTGGGCAGCATGTATTAGACATTTGCCGTATGATTCAAGCCACACATGCTCGACTCTGAAACTCTGTTTCATTTCAGCTACTAACATACTTAAAAGCCACCAGGGACTGAGCCATATGGAGACTAGTTGAACAGGTGGGTCCAAGGCAGCTTCTCCTCGCCTGCTGTCCTAGAGTGGCAGGTCTCTTTTCATACATACACACAGAGAGAGACCTATCACTGTAAGTCAGTGGAAGGGAGGAGCCACTGGGCATTTTAGTACTCCTCTGTCCTAATTTTGGTTTTGAAGAAAAATACTGAAACCAAGGCTTATGTTTCACAGAAAGTATGTTTCCTGGCTTGTGAGACAGACAAGCCATAATTATTTTTTTACAGATAAAATAGTTTTTTTCTACACATCCTTGATGTAATTATCCAATACACAGCACCAGCAAGGCCCTCATTTGGACCCAAAATGGGATCATTTTTTGGACCATTTTTACAATACATGTAGCCTAAAAATGTCTGATACTGCAATGTGTAGTTAAATAGGCTGCTGGTTACCACCAATTAACATCTGTTTTCTCATTAAGGTTGAGGTCACATGGACAATTAATAAGGCTTTGTTTGCGTTAAAAAGCTCAGTACACACCTAGAAGACTCTGAGTGTTAGATGCAAATTTGACACGCAATAATAGGCTTTGCAGTATTAAAATTCATTGTAACTTTATTCCACATTAAACAAATTTGAGGGAAAATTAATCGAAACTGTCAAATTCGAATTTCAAAAGATCCGTTTATCTCTATAATCTATGATCTATAAAAGTATGAGAGGCAAAGATTTACAAGTTTTATTTAATAATAAGAAAAATGCAAAGTGAGTGAGTATTTTTCATATAAAGTGAAGAAATGTTTAAGCTGAATTATCTTGGTCCGAGTGGCATTTGGGTTGGAGATTGATTTTTGGACTGGAGAAATCCCAGTGGACCGGATGATATTCAGTGTTATGCAAATGCAGTATTCAGAGTTTTTTCTAACAAAGCAAGGCGTATTAGTGTTAGTTTTAACTTACATGAACAGAAGTTGTGTATTTGGTCTAGTCTCCTAATCAATGGACTTGAAATATAAGGGTATGAATTAATTTTAAGGCAACTATTCAATTTTGTTGAAAATATTTTGGACAAAAGATGGCAACCTGAAAATATTAAGTCAGATTAGTATGCTGATTCTTCTTGAGGATATGTAATAGAGGGTAGTGAGACTTTAACAAGTATCTGTAGTACTTTAACGCAAACTTGTTAAACTAAAATGTCCTGTGTACAAGATGAGTGCCATTATTTATATCATTTGTATCCTGCATTTTTCACCAGGTTTTCTCTTATTAGACTCAAATTAAAACTGTAAATGTTGGTTGTCTCTGAGAGGAAACTAACTGCTGCTTATAAATTTTCTATACACAAGACACAACTTAACTAAAATTAACTCATCAGGTGCCAAATACTTTGCTAATATCTCTGCAATGGAGAAAGTAGCAAAAAAAGTTTTATTCCCACACTACAACTACTATTACATCTTGTGTCCAGCTTAAGATCTTCTTTGGCGTTACATTTCTTATTATTTCATTTTATTTTAGTTCCACATTTTTGTGCTAAATTGGCTGAACACAGAGTGCTGCACAATAAGAAATACTGTTGCCTTCTCTAAAAAAAAACTTTAAATTAGGTGCCCCCTACAGTCAGTGCTTACCTTCCTTAGGTGTTTGGGTACACTACGTCCCCAGCATACAATGTTATTCCCTGAAGTGTTTGTTGTACATTTTTATGCCAATATCATACTTTTTTTTGCTCCTTTTGGCTGCAGATTTCTCTCGGTTTTTCTGAGGACATTGAGATCTTTATTGACTGTAACTACAATGGGCACCCTGCTGTCCTCCGCCTGCTGTTACTACAGCGCTCCAAGAGTTTGTACCTTGTCACTTTCAAGCTTTTCTTCATCAATTACATTTAACTAGTGTCCTGGATTTCGTACGCTGGCCTTCAATGCAAGAATTTGTTTCTTTAATCAGAGCCTAAAAACATTCACATGTAACGCGCCTCGGTGCTACATCTGTTATCTGCTCTTGGCTGGCTAAATGCATTAGAGTTGTAAAATTAAAAGTAGTTGTAGCGCTAAAGTAGAGGTGCCCATACACCATAGACAGCAGTGAGCACTCCAGGTTCCCCCATAAACAAATTAATAGTAGAGCGTTCATGTGTTTTCAGTAGGGTGAGCGGAGTACTTTGCTGCCAGATAACTCTTGCAGTAGCTTACTGTCCGATCATTCTCTCCCATAACATCATTCATCATGAGAGGGAGTCTGGAGGCCTCAATTCCCATTAGATACTGTAGTAAGAATCAACAAGTTCAGCTGACTTTAACCCCTTCCCGATGTCTGACCTATCAGGCTTGGACTGGTCCACAGGAAAATAGGTGAAACCTCCGACAGGCCTCACCCCTACATATGAGCAGCAGTTGGCACAACACACTGGAATCACTATGTACAGGCAATGGCATCATCTCAGCATTGATTTTACAAACTACTAAGTTAATACTTTACAGAAGCAAAAGCAAAATTGTGAATGAGGGTTATGCAATATTTGCATGTAACTGAACAATGAGCCTGCAGAGTCGATGTTATTGGTGGCCGCCTGGCCGTCCAGTCCGACACTGGACCTACATGTACTTCATATGCCACGTGCGGGTATAGGGAGCAGGCTCAGGGGCATGAGCCTGCACCAACGAGGCAGATGCCGGTTTTGGTAGACAGCTGACATTTGCATGTAACAGCCACCATTGATTTTCCAAAATGTAAATCTCAAACATGGTGAATCAATTCTAAGACTCAATTTCTGGAATGTTGGGATTCTACAGTATACCGGATGCACAAAACTCTTCTATCAAAGATGTTGCCTCAATAGGTCTGTTTTATTCCCCAACATCACCTCTCTTGTCCATGGCTGTCCAGCCCTATTAACTTTACATCACCGTTGCGGATCTTGGCTTTCAGCAGAATCATCAGCGCTCAGACATTTTGGTAGAATTAAATAATTTTACTTGGAAAATACATGATCACATCATTATCGCAACATGAACAGGAAGAAACTTACAGAAATATGAGAGGTTATATAATATAGATTAGAGGGAAACCACTTCACATAAATAGACTATAACAATTATTACACAGCCATCCTCTGTCTGATTAACAGAGTTCCTCCACAGAATAAGCCTGTAGCAGTTGTATACCCCAACATTCACAACACTCTGTTGTTCATCCTTTCATCGATGTATGATAGAGACTACTGATGATGACTACTATGATCGATACTCATGATGCAGTACCCTAATATTCTGGCGAAAGTTTATAAAAGGTGAAATTTTTATTTAATTATTAATGAGATGTGAACGTCATAGAGAATTGAACTGAACTGATATTCTATTTCTGCCAACATTCTTAAATTTAAAATAAATTATTTATCACATTTCTTGTATTATGTGTATGTATTTGCTCAGGTTTTTTTGTAAGAGTTTAAAATTTCGAAAGGCGATTATATCAAACATTTTATTTCACTGAAAGCTCCTAAAGACAAAAATGTTCTTTTATGCTGTTCAAGACAAAAGGAAAAGTCATACAAAAACAGGCCCTGGGGTAGCGAGCTGCAGGAATTCAATCTGTCAGTTGCTGCACAGATTTCCAGAAACATATTTCAGAAAATATGATGTCAAGTTTAACAATGGTAAGATTTACTTGTTTAAAAAAAAAGGATGTTATATCTTAGTTTTTCTTTTATAGTAAAAAATAATATTGAAAAACAAAACTGTATATTAATGACCATGAAAATATTGGTTGAGGTCGACTTTAAATTCTTAGGGACTACGATATTGGGAATCAGCAATTCATTAATATATTAAGAGGTTAAAATTAAGGGAATTGTACTTATTTAAAAAAAAAAAATGTCTGATTTCATTCATAAACAGCATCACACTTGTCCATGGGTTATGTCAGGTATTAGAGGTCAGCTCTATTTAAAGGTTTGTCCTCACACTTCCGCATCAGGAGGTGAGCGGGGTCCGTGATGTCGTGTCTACTAGTACAGGCATAATCGACAGGTATCATGCACTTGCCACATTCTAATAAATTAATGGGCTTGCCACGCATTTAGGAAGGTACTAGTAGACGTCATGTTACCTCCCATTGGAGAAGTGAGTGGAACGGGACTAACCTTTAAAGCAGAGGCACAGCTAGGGTTTTGGTCCGGGGGGGCGAAGCTTCTGAGTGGGCCCCTAACCAGGTAACCTTCATTACAATTCGGTGACGCACCCTAATAGTGGAGGAGGACCACAGCAGATGACCGCGCTATTACTGAAGATAATCTTTATATAACGACCAATATGGATATTACCGCCATATGGTCAGTGGTAAATACCAGCCCTACAGAACATATAAGAGATCATAGCACAGTTACAGATAATGGCTTACCGCTGACGTCCTTTCTGATGGAATCGTTCACTTTTCCCATCCTTTCCATCTGGCCCAGACCGACATGACAACTTCTTCCAGCCAGGACTCGTCTGCAGAGAATTCAACAAAGACACATTTCACTTCTCATATTCCAGCCATCACATCTATTCCCAACCTGCACAAACTCCTCATCCTGCTGATACCCCAATACTGAGCCGCTGCTGCCGTATGTGACCCTATTACTGCCCCTGATGCCCCAATACTGAGCCGCTGCTGCCGTATGTGTCCCTATTACTGCCTCTGATACCCCAATACTGAGCTGCTGCTGCCGTATGTGTCCCTATTACTGCCCCTGATACCCCAATACTGAGCCGCTGCTGCCATGTGTCCCTATTACTGCCCCTGATACCCCAATACTGAGCCGCTGCTGCTGTATGTGTCCCTATTACTGCCCCTGAAACCCTAATACTGAGCTGCTACTGCCATATGTGTCCCTATTACTGCACCTAATACCCCAAAACTGAGCCGCTGCTGCCATATGTGTCCCTATTACTGCACCTGCTGTGTGGTTCTCTGTGCCTTCTAAATTCTAAAGCAACCCTCTAGAATATAGTAATGCAGGGTGCAAGTGCCCTAGAAAACAGTTCCCACATTTTGCTCCCTAGAAAGTAATATTGTCATGTGTGCCCCTTTGATAGTCATAGTAACCTGAGATCCCTATAACAAGAAGTGCCCACTTTACATTTAATAATGTCCCGAGTCTGCCCCCTGTACAGCTCCCCTATACAGTATAATGCCCCCTCACTGTATAGTACCATCCACACAGTATACTGACCCCTTAGTAACCCCCAAACTGTTTGATGGCTCCAACACTGTATGATGGCCCCTTCACTGTAATCTCCACACTGTATGATGGCCCACTAGATGGCCTCCATATATTATAATGCACCAGATCATCCTAAATATAGTATAATGAACTCCCCATAGGTCTCCATATAGTATAATGTACTCCCCATAAGCCTCCATATAGCATAATGCATTCCCCATAGGACTCCATATAGTATAATGCACTCCCCATAGGACTCCATATAGTATAATGCACTCCCCATAGGCCTACTCTATAGCACAAGGCAGTACCCATAGGCAGACTTTATAGCACAAGACAGCACCCCCATAGGCAGACCCTGTGGTATAAGACAGCACCCCATAGGTAGACCCTGTAGTATAAGACAGCACCCATAGGTAGACCCTGTAGTATAAGACAGCCCCCCATAGGCAGACCCTGTAGTATAAGGCAGCACCCTATAGGCAGATCCTGTAGTATATGGCAGCACCCCATAGGCAGATTCTGAAGTATAAGGCAGCATCCATATAGGCAGACCCTGTAGTATAAGGCAGCCCCCCATAGGCAGACCCTGTAGTATAAGGCAGCACCCCATCGGTAGATTCTGTAGTATAAGGCAGCACCCCATAGGCAAATTCTGAAGTAAAAGGCAGCACCCATATAGGCAGACTCTAGTAGAAGGAAGCACCCCATAGGCAGACCCTGTAGTATAAGGCAGCACCTCATAGGCAGACTCTAGTAAAAGGCAGTACCCCATAGGCAGACCCTGTAGTATAAGACAGCACCCCATAGGCAGACCCTGTAGTAAGAGGCAGTACCCCCATAGGCAGATTCTGAAGCATAAGGCAGCACCTATATAGGCAGATTCTGAAGTATAAGGCAGCCCCCCTATAGGCAGATCCTGAAGTTTAAGGCAGCCCCCATAAAAAACAATAAATACTCATCTCTCTTCCTCTTTGTTCCAGCGGTGCTCCGATCTCCCACTCATCTTCTGACAGCGGGCGCCGGGTGGTGACATCATCGTGCCCACTGTCAGCGCCGGTGATGGCAGACGCTGACAGGGGGATGATGGCAGAAGGAGCGCAGCGCGCGCCAATATAGTTACAGTAGCGTAGCTCCGGGTGGGCCCCCTCTGAGCACCAGGCCCGGGGTGATGGCCCCCTCTACCCCCCGGTAGCTACGCTACTGCTTTAAAGTAAATGTGCCTAAACTGTAATACCAGACACAACCCGAGGAGAGGTGGTTCATTGTCTGTTTAAAATAGTGCTGGCTGTTAGAAAATTGGGACCTCCATTATTATTATTATTATTTATTGTTATAGCGCCATTTATTCCATGGCGCTTTACATGTGACGAGGGGTATACATAATAAAAACAAGTACAATAATCTTAAACAATACAAGTCAACTCATAACTGGTACAGGAGGAGTGAGGACCCTGCCCGCGAAGGCTCACAATCTACAAGGGATGGGTGAGAATACAGTAGGTGAGGATAGAGCTGGTCATGCAGCGGTTTGGTCTATCGGTGGTTACTGCAGGTTGTAGGATTGTCGGAAGAGGTGGGTCTTCAGGTTCTTTTTGAAGATTTCGATGGTAGGCGAGTCTGATGTGTTGTGGTAGAGGGTTGCAGAGTAGGGGTGATACGCGAGAGAAATCTTGTATATAGTGTTGAGCATTCTGATACCGCAAGTATCGGGTATCGGCCGATACTTGCGGTATCGGAATTCCGATACCGAGATCCGATACTTTTGTGGTATCGGGAATCGGAATCGGAAGTTTCCAGTGTATGGTTCCCAGGGTCTGAAGGAGAGGAAACTCTCCTTCAGGCCCTGGGATCTATATCCATGTAAAAAATAAAGAATTAAAATAAAAAATAGGGATATACTCACCCTCTGACGCGCCCTGGTAGTAACCGGCAGCCTGCTTTGCTTAAAATGAGCGCGTTCAGCACCTTCCATGACGTCACGGCTTCTGATTGGTCGCATGCGCTCATGTGACCGCACGCGACCAATCACAAGCCGTGACGTCATTCTCAGGTCCTAAATTCCTAATTCTAGGAATTTAGGACCTGAGAATGACGTCATGGCTTGTGATTGGTCGCGTGGCGCTCACATGAGCGCACGCGACAAATCAGAAGCCGTGACGTCATGGAAGGCCCTAAACGCGCTCATTTTCAGCAAAGAAGGCTGCCGGTTAACAGCGGTGAGGTGCAGGGGCCTCCGGAGAGGTGAGTATATCAATATTTATTATTTTAATTCTTTATTTTACACATTAATATGGATCCCAGGGCCTGAAGGAGAGTTTCCTCTCCTTCAGACCCTGGGAACCATCAGGATACCTTCCGATACTTGGTGTCCCATTGACTTGTATTGGTATCGGGTATCGGTATCGGCGATATCTGATGCTTTTCGGGTATCGGCCGATACTATCCGATACCGATACTTTCAAGTATCGGACGGTATCGCTCAACACTACTTGTATACGATTGTGGGAAGAGGAGATAAGAGGGGAGTAGAGAAGGAGATCTTGTGAGGATCGGAGGTTGCGTGTAGGTAAGTACCGGGAGACGAGGTCACAGATGTATGGAGGAGACAGGTTGTGGATGGCTTTGTACGTCACGGTTAGGGTTTTGTACTGGAGTCTCTGGGCAATGGGGAGCCAGTGAAGGGATTGACAGAGGGGAGAGGCCGGGGAATAGCGGGGGGACAGGTGGATTACTAGGGCAGCAGAGTTTAGAATAAATTGGAGGGGTGCGAGAGTGTTCGAGGGGAGGCCACAGAGCAGGAGGTTGCAGTAGTCAAGGCGAGAGATGATGAGGGCATGGACTAGGGTTTTTGCAGATTCTTGGTTGAGGAATGAACGGGAAATGGGAAATAGCTTCTTTTTTTTCAGAATTTTACTTTGATGGACAATATTTAGCATAGACAGTTAATGTGTGGTTGGTGGGGGTAGCAATTCAACAGGTCACCAGAATAAAAGGACAATGGCCCCTTGCAAGTTCGATATTTTTGGTACTGCAGGCTAGCTTGTTCAAATGAACAGTACAGGATTGCAATACCAGACATGGTCAACTGTCATGCTAGTACTGCAGAGAGAGGGCTGTTGTTCTTCAGCAAATTCTGTCCCTTCATTCCGCAGATCAATGGGGAATGTCCTAAAAATTGGACCTCCGCTAAGGATCTTACAAAATCTTTTTAATTGCTGTAAGGTGGCAGCTGGACAAGTCCTGGATGGGAGATATGTGTCACCGAGGTGGTTACCCTTGGTGATGTGAAACCCAGAAAAGCAGGCTCTAGCACAGATAGTGCTGAGATGGTTTTTTAACAATCCTGGATTTTTGGGTAAAGGTTTTAGAAATGGCCAGAAGAACTGTGTGGGACTGGTCGTTCCCATTTCTCTATCTTTAGGGTTTTGAATGGCCTATTTAAAGCAGCTGAGTTGCCCCAATATGGTCTGTGCATGGGAGGAGGTAAGGACCCTGCTGTTAATTTGTTTCGGGAAGAGACTAAGATCTGAACACTTGTCTGAACTGTAAACCTGTACTTCGAATTGGATTGTTTATGTTTATGTTATACCTTGCCTGTGTTTATTTCACTAGTTGCTAGAAAGACTGAACCTCTACACTGCTCTGTAACTGCCACAGAGGTGAAATCAACTTTTCCAGTACGTGAAGCAGTAAGTAGTAAAATAAATCTTTTAGTGCCTTTTTCACTCAAAGTTTAGTTGTCTCTCCCAGCTGGTCAAAACTTTTTTTCCCATTTTTATTTGATTCTATCAAATTGTATATCTACGTCTATTTGCACAGCGATCAGGATTTAAAGAGGTTATTGAGGCTTGGGGCTCAAATCTACAGTCACTCTATGTGACTGCAGACTTGTAAATCCTCACAGTACGCAGTGTGTACCTGTCAGGATTCTCCCGCATTGACATTGGGAGCATGGGGGCGCATGACCGCACATATGCTATTTGCATACTTGTGGTCATATCCTGACTGGACATGAGTGGCTTCGCTCAGTACAGATGAATTGATTGAGGCCGGACATGTCTAGTCGGATCGTGACTGGAAATATGCAAATCACATCCTAGTAGTCACATGACCGTCTACACAGCAGAATCCTAACAGCGCGCACTGTGCGAGCTGTGAGTATTCACAAGTCTACAGTCACATAGAACGATTGCTGACTAAAGTCCCAAGTCCGAATAGGCCCTTTAATGCAGATTTATTGCATATTATAAGGCTGCATGATATAATTGTACAGGACTTGACACATGACTTGTTTGTAGTCTGTGACCACGGAGACACATTGGTCTGCATCAGAGCTATATACACGAGTTTATTGAGAATTTTTCCTCATGTCTTTCTTACTTGAGATGCATGGCAGCAATAAAAAAGTAAGTTGCAAATTATATACTTTAAGCTGCTTTAAAAGATATGATTTGCAGCTTATTTTTTTCACAAAAAGGCAATGGGTACCTGCATCAATGGGCAGCATGACAGAGGCTGTTCTGTAACTTTTCCTATCAGCCAACAGTTGCATTCGCAGGACACTTTTAGGCTCCCCTACTGATCTGTCTGTAAATACCCACAAATTTGCATAGGACCACTCACTGTGTGGACAATTTTGTGGGACTTTTCTACAAAAAAAAATTATGGTTGGAACTGGAGCACTGGCGGACACAGACAGAAGAGGGCCTATATGTTAGAACAATACAGGGGCCTTATGCAGTCCAGTTCATGATAATGCACAATTCCACCTGCATTGGAGGTATTAGTGGCCCCCTTACCTCCTGGGCCCGTGTCGCTGCACCAATTAAATGTCCACTGCTGTTGGGAAAAATGGCTAAGATCTGTCATGGTATTAGGACAGTTATGTTCAGATGCCATAATTTAAAAAAATGTATATATATATATGTGTTTTTTTTCTTTTACAAATATTGCCCAAGTGATCTTCGGCATCTATTTTTGGACTATACATTACAATGCTCAAAGCAGAAGACACCTCATAATTATTTTGCCCCTGTGCACCCTCCAGCTGTTAAACGGTTCATCCTTCTCTTAGTAGTGTCAAGGACGGAAATTAAATGATCTATCTGAGCCTCAGACATACACGGCCCTCCCCACCTGCCGGGCTCTTCAGTGAAACGCTCCCTACGTCCGGGCACAAGTCTTTGTTTCTCCGGTACTCCGAAAGAAGCTGTGTGTGTGGCAAGAAAATCAATTCTCCTTTGAGATTCGCTTGGCCCAGTTACAGAAACCGGACTGTCTATTCGAAGAAGGAAGGCCATTTTTCAAGTATATGAATTTGCACAATGAGCACGAAGCAGCACCGTAAGAGGAGCACGGTCAAAGACCAAATGTTATTTTAACATGGCAAATAGCAAATGTGTCTTTATTGTTAATGGACTGCAGGCTTTTCTACACTGAGCTTTCATCTTGTCATTTTTTTTTCCTTGCTCACAAGGCAAAGTGTGAGCTTTGTCACCAGGGTTGTGTAGATATTCGCAGTTTAGACGTTGTCATCTTGTCTCACAAATTCAGTCTAGGAAAATCTGTTTTACAGAGCTGTAATTTCAAGCAGTTCGGTCTCAATGCAAAATTAGTGTCAAGACCCCATATACCTATACTCACCTCCTGTACCGGTGCTGATCCAGTGATGTAGGCACCGGGTCTACGGTAGTTCAACTGACATTGTTATGTCACGTGAGCCCTGCAGCCAATCAGTAGCCAACCTTGGAAGTTTGGAGGTGGTGTAAGAACAGCAGACCATTAGTGGCCACTGATTGACTGCAGGGCTCACTACATCAAACATCAGGCGAAGCACAGGAGACCTGGTGTCAACATGGCTGGAAGGGTGCCGATACAGGAAGTTCGTAAATGGTATCTTTATTTTACAAGGGAGAACAACGTATTCAAGAATAGGTTGTCATAGCAGTGACCGATCCCCATTTTTCAAATTTGACGTGTGTTATTTTACGTGGTAATGACCCTGGAATTGTTTTATATATTTCAGTGATTCACAGACCGTTCTTTCATGACACATTGTTTTTTATGTTAGTGGTAAATTTAGGTTAATATGTTTTGTTTTCTTTTTTTTATTAAAATAATTGAAATTTGGTAAAAATGTAGAAAATTTGCAATTTTCAAAACTTTGAATCTTTATACTCTTAAACCAGATAGTCATAGAACATAAAAAAAGTCAATATTCCCTATTGTCCACTTTATGTTAGCATCATTTTTCAAATGTCCTTTTATTTTATTAAAGGAAAGATATATATCTTGGTACCGTGTTAGCCAGGGGATAGAAAAATATTTAGAATTGAGAGTGATTGATACCTTTTAATGGCTAACTGAAAAGATGGTAACAAACTGCCTGATGAAAGGACCGGAGTAGTCTTGAAAGCTTGCAATTTGTTACTATCTTTTCAGTTAGCCATTAAAAGTTATCAATCACTGAGGACTCCCAATTCTAAATATTTTTATTTTATTAGGAATTTATGTATTAGGATGTTAGAAGGATGTTAAAAGTTTAGTAACATTTTTCTTTTTTTTTTAGAGAATTTTCCAACCATTTTTTTTTTCAGGCTCTGCCTCTGAATTATATTGAAAGCTATTTTGAAAGACTTATTCGTAGGAAAATCTCACACAAGAGATCAGTTTTAAAAAACACAGCACGCCTCAAAATATTCAAAACTGCGGTCGTGAAATTTGCTAAACGCTGCTCCACAGGAATTAAAACAAAGTAGAATGAACGGAATGAAAACTTACATTTGTTTCACTGCAATGTTGTTAACATTCCAACAGGAAACCAAAGCTGGCAGACCCTGCAGTCATTACTTTGAGGTTAAATCGAAAGCCCGCTTCCTCTGTTACCCATCTAGATGCAGCTGTCACTATTTATAGCAGCATCTAAACGGTTTAATGGCCACAATTGCTGCTAATGATGGTGGCTGTTGCAGCAGGGCGTCAGCTATAGTTTACAGCTGATGCCTGCTATAGTTTCGCTTGTCTTCTCAACTTTCTCTGTGGGTGAGGATGGCAATTGACCACTGCAGCCAATCATAGCCCAATGCCTCAAACCTGTGGCCAGTAATTGGCTGCAGAGTCTAGATAGATAGATAGATAGATAGATAGATAGATAGATAGATAGATAGATAGATAGATAGATAGATAGATAGATAGAAAAAATGGAACAGCACTAAAAGTTAAATGGGTGCAAAGTCTCCCAGCAATCAATCCGTACTTGCCAACATATAGTAGTAATAAAAAGGAGGCAGCACTCCAAAAAGTAGTTTCAAAATAAGGTGGACTTTATTAGGTCCACATGGCGTGGCGACGTTTCGGCTATAAGCCTTTTTCAACTTATAGCCGAAACGTCGCCACGCCATGTGGACCTAATAAAGTCCACCTTATTTTGAAACTGCTTTTTGGAGTGCTGCCTTCTGTTTTTTACTAATAGATAGATAGATAGATAGATAGATAGATAGATAGATAGATAGATAGATAGATAGATAGATAGATAGATTGTACATTTTTCATCAATTATATATTTACATATTTTTATTTACATTGATTTTGCCATAATCTTCTAGCCAATTACCATGTTCTGAGCATCAGTGATAAGGAGACAGTGGAACCAAGGTGTTTAAATAAAGGGTTATTTATAAATAATAAATAATTCCTGTTGTCCTTTACCCCTTCCTAGTCGTGCAGATGGAATGCTTGTGTGAACTAGGGCTCGGTTCCTATATAGCAACTCTGGCCTTTGTAAGTCATCCTCCATCGGAGGCGATGTCTTGTAGGGCCCTTGGTGTGGTGATTGGAAATATACAAGCATACTACATGTTCTATTTTACCCCAAGAAAATACCCCTGCAGCAGTCAGATTATGGGGATCATTCCCTTACGACAAAGGTACTTAAGGCTGGTTTCACATTTGCGGTTGTGGCCGCAGCGTTTGTACCGCATATAACTGCATGCGCTGTGTATTCCTATATTTAACATTATAGACGCATGCGTTTTGGTTTGTTCGCGTTTTGCCGCGTTTGACGACGCATGTGTCGTCTCATCGTTTGCGGCTTGGCGTGGAAATGCAACATGTAGTAATTTTTAGAGGCGTCTATTTGCCGCCTGGAAATGCATGCGGTCGATTGCGCAAGGTTTGCGACAAAAAAACGCATTGCTGTCTATATGAACGCATGCGTTTACAAGCACATGCGTTTGCTTGCGTTCTTGAACGCATGCGTTTCAATTGAGAAAAACATGTCTAGACACTGATAAGCCACCCCCCACCATCAAGGTGATAAAGGGAGGGTGTGGACAGTTACAGGTCACTTCTCAGCAGACAGCCAGAGCAGATGGACCACAGTGGACAGCCAAGCAGAGCAGACGGACCACAGTGGACAGCCAAGCAGAGCAGATGGCCCACAGCGGACAGCCAAGCAGAGCAGATGGACCACAGCACCTTGGAGCAAACAAGCCTCAGAACAATGTGAGTATATCCTAGCCAATGCCTTTATTTTCTATTTTCTGTCTCTACATGTCTTAATTTCTTGCATTTCTTTCTTTCTACATGCATCAGAATGTCTTCTTCGGATTCTTCTTCTGGTGAGGAGTTTCGTCCACGACAGTCGGAAGTGGAGCATGTCAGTGAGGTGAGTACTTGCCTCATCAGATTGGTAAGTATTCACTGTCACATCGACACATGTGACAATTTGATTTTTTCTTTTTTTAGAGCTCTTCTACTGCGGCTGAGACAGGGCAGGAGCAGCGGAGTCAAGGTCCGGTGGAAAGACGGCAGCGGGTACGTATACAAGGCTGACTGTCCTCAGTGTAATATTCTTGAATCTTCCTTTCTTTCCACTTTACTTTTTTCTTCTGGAATCCTTTTGTATGTTGACTTTACTATTCATGCCATTTCTCAGCATCTTTTTTCTTTCTTTTCCTTATGTTAATTGAGCAAACTGTAATGACTTTCTTTAATTTTTAGGTTTCACAATGGGAGGATGATCTTATCGAGAATGACCTCCTCATCTCCCTGGTCCAAGAGCGATTCCCGTTGTGGGACACCCAGGATCCACTGCACTCAAACAACGTCACGATCCGGCACTTATGGAATGAGGTGGCCCAAGCGATGTGGGATGGCTGGGACAAGGCCCCGACACGGGACCGAAATGCATTTGGTAAGTATTGCACTGCAGTGTGAAGCAGCAGAGACCTTGGCCGTGCTCACTCGACTGTGTGTGATGAAAGAAACTCTCAGGAGTTTCTCTCATCACACACAGTTGTGTGAGCACGGCCAAAAGTCCTTTTTCTGACCACAATTTTTTTTAAGTGTCCAAAGTCAAAACACGTTGGCGTTCGATGAAGGACCGCTTCAACAAGGACCTGCGTCAAGAGAGCCGTGTTCCCAGTGGTTCAGGAGCAAGGATCCGAAAATACAAATACCATCGCGTTCTGGCATTTTTAATACCGGTCCTTGCCCAGAGAACGTAAGTATTTTCCCCTTGCATTTGGTTGTATTGTATTGCCATAATCTGTATTTTTATATTCCACAGGATTTTGCATCTGGTTAATTTTTGGTATTAATTGTCTTTTTCCTTTTTTCACAGCACATACAGCACTACTGTTGGCCCAGGTTCTGGAGCGGTCCTTCATCCAACAGCCACGGACCCGTCCCAGCCATCCAGCAGCGCTGCAGCAAGTGGGCCTGCCACACTAACTGGAGACCAGGGAGCTGGTCCATCAGGTCTTCCCCTTTCGCAGTCCTCTTCCACTGCCCCTTTTTTGGGGGCTTCTCCTGGCAGTGGCAAAGGTCTTCGGACAGGTCACTCATGCCTGAGTTTTTGCACTTGAGCTCGGTTTTACACAAAGCAATCAAGGCTTTGGGTGACCGAATGGATGTTTCACATAACCTCTTGAATGCACATATCCAGGAGGTCAGCAAAAGCCTTGATCAAGTGAAAGCTGACCTCCAGAGGCCAACACATCATTTTTTTAACCAAATTGAGCAGGGCATGTCGGAACACCTTACTCCTGATCTCCAGCTGAGTGTCATGCAGGCCTGCAATGCTGCTTACGTGCAGGCTATGCAGCAGAGTCGGTATTTCCAGCAGACAGTGGTGGCATATCCACCTGTGCCATCACTGTCACGATTGACCTCAATGCCGACCTCTGCTGCATCCCACTGCACGGCCACCTCAATTCCTTCCACAGCTGGACACCACTACAGCACCACCACCATGCCGAGTGCAGTTGGACATCCCACCGCCACCACCATGACATCCGCTGCTCCTGCTTGGACCTCCTCCACTGACACCACAATGCAGCAGGACCCTGGCATGGCCTTCCGTACCGCCACCACCACGATGCAGCAGGACCCTGGCATGGCCTTCCATACCGCCACCACCACGATGCAGCAGGACCCTGGCATGGCCTTTCGTACCGCCACCACCACGATGCAGCAGGACCCTGGCATGGCCTTCTGTACCGCCACCACCATGATGCAGCAGGACCCTGGCATGGCCTTCCGTACCACCACCACCACGATGCAGCAGGACCCTGGCATGGCCTTCCGCTCTACAAGCGCTATGGACTCTGGCATGGCCTTCTGCTCTACGAGCACTATGGACTCTGGCATGGCTGCACGCTCTACGAGCACTATGGACTCTGGCATGGCTGCACGCTCTATGAGCACTATGGACTCTGGCATGGCTTCACGCTCTACGAGCACTATGGACTCTGGCATGGCTGCACGCTCTACGAGCACTATAGACTCTGGAACAGTGCAGCTGGACCCTGACAGGTCACCCGCCACCACGCCACCACGCCACGCCATATGAGCCCACCAAGACCTTCCACAACCAGGCAAACCAAGAAAAAAACACACAAAAAAAAAAACAGAGGACTCAGCATTCCTCCACCTTCACCTCCCAATGTGTCTGTAATGTCAGGTTTGTCTCACCCTTCCAGTGCGTCTCAAGCCTCTCATGTGTCAAGCCCCATCCCTGAACTTTCAGACCCTTCTAGTTTCATTGCCCCTTCTCTTGCCACCTCTGCGTCGTCCACGGTTAGCCAGGCCTCAGTGCTTCACACCCCCCGTTTACATCACTCTACCCCAAGCCGGCGCAGTAAATAAATTTTGGGGTTGTTACAAAATAAAAAAAGTTTGATTTGCCACAATTATGTTTGGTTTATTGTGTCTTCCGCCGCCGGCAACACACACCGTGCGCCAAGAAACTTCGCCACACACTTACTTTTTGGGCCACATCATATCTCCAGTAGTTAAAAAAAAAATGCAGCTTTGTGTGTCTTTAGTATACAGATATGAGGTGGGCCAAAAAATATTACATGTATCTCCATAATCTCTTTTTGTCTGTGCCTAGTGTGGCAGTCTGAAGGGAAAATGGTGGAAATACAATGCAGACCTCTACTGAACAGGTCAGGTGTCAAAAAACTCATTAGTTATGACACCTGACCTGTTGAGTAGAGAACTGCCTTGTATAACCAACATTTTCTCTTCTTTATACATAATCTATTACACACAAATTGAGTGGACAATGGTGGTCACACACTGCATATCTATGCTCACCTGCACAGGTGTCAGAAATAGTGAATTCATGAGCCTGTATATTTTTATCATGAATTCATTATTTCTGACACCTGACTTGATGAGTATAGATAGTGTGACAGTGATTGTCTCTTCAGTTTGTGTCCAATGGATACAGGAGAACAGAATCAGGACGCAATGACGTCAACAAGCTTACCAATAAAGCAACATGGCTGCCATTACCAGCAGTATGTGGCCAGTGTTTTATATCAGTATTTGTAAGCCAAAACAAGGAGTGGAACAATTAGAGGTAAATTATGATATTAACATAATAACTAGCACCTCTGCCTTTATCACCCACTCCTGGTTTTGGATTACAAAAACTGATATTAAATACAGATCAAATACTGCCAGTTTTAGGACAGCCTTGGTTTGGAGAGGAAAAAGATAGGAGACACGGTTAAACTTTATTAATGAGAAATATTATTATCATTGTAGAAAATTACTGGTACAGATCGAATTACAACAGGACATTTACACAACATTGTCCTGCCATGACACATGTCCAATATCTGAATCAAAAAAGGCAGCAAATTGGTCCCGCATGAGACCAACTGCTGCAGTTGACCGCAGCGGGTGATGCTGGAAATCGGGCAGTGGGTGTGCAACTGGATCATCCAATTCAATGTTGGGTTGCTCCTTAACCATTATATAATTGTGCAGAACCACACAGGTTTTGACTACCTTGTCGACTGTTTCCACTTTTAGATTTATGGCTGATGCAAGAATGCGCCATTTAGCGACCAGAATGCCAAAGGCACACTCTACTGTTCTTCGGGCCCTGGTGTTATGATCCTGGTGGTTAGGACACATGAATGACCAGATAGGTAAACTAGAAAATAAGGACAAGCTCTGGGAATGTGGGAACTTTACTGACCGCAATCCTGATCCTATCAAACACACACTAAAGGCAGCCGTGGAGCGTTCCTAAGTCTGCCTAGACGCCTCTTCACAGCCTGAGAACTAACTTCCCCTAGAGAGAAACAAAGCCTCACTTGCCTCAGAGAAATTTCCCCCAAAGTTTAGACAGCCCCCCACAAATAATAACGGTGAGTTAAGGAGAAAACACAAACATAGAAATGAAAACAGGTTTTAGCAAATGAGGCCCGCTAATAACTAGATAGTCAGAAGATAGCAAGGGAACTGTGCGGTCAGTATAAAATGCTACAAAAATTATCCACGCAGAGGATGCAAAGACCCCCACACCGACTCACGATGTGAGGGGCACAACTCTGCACCCCAGAGCTTCCAGCTAGCAAGAAAATAGCATATAAGCAAGCTGGACTGAACTCATCATATACAGAGAAACATTTTCAAAAAACAAAGAGCAAAAATGAATTAGAATGAACTTAGCTTCTCCAAGAGGAGACAGGTCACAAGGGAAGTCCAAGAGAGTTCTGAACCAGTACTGAATACAACGACAGCTGGCAACAAGTAAAGGTCCAGGTGGAGTTAAATAGGGAACCAGCATAGCAGAAAACAAGGCAGCTGAGCCCAGCTACAGACAGCCATATCACTCAAGGCCACCAGAGGGAGCCCATGAACAGAACTCACAAAGTACCACTCATGACCACAGGAGGGAGCCCGAGAACGGAATTCACAACAGTACCCCCCCTTGAGCAGGGGTCACAGAACCCTCACCAGAGCCCCCAGGCCAATCAGGATGAGCCGAATGAAAGGCACGAACCAAATCGGCAGCATGGACATCAGAGGCAACCACCCAGGAATTATCCTCCTGACCATAGCCCTTCCATTTAACCAAGTACTGAAGCCTCCGTCTCGAAATGCGAGAATCCAAGATCTTCTCCACCACATACTCCAATTCTCCTTCGACCAACACCGGAGCAGGAGGATCAACAGAAGGAACCACAGGCACCACATACCTCCGCAACAATGACCTATGGAACACATTATGAATGGTAAAAGATGCTGGGAGGTCCAAACGAAATGACACAGGATTGAGGATTTCTAAAATCTTATAAGGACCGATGAAATGAGGCTTGAACTTAGGAGAGGAAACCTTCATGGGAACATAACGAGAAGACAACCAAACCAAATCCCCCACACGAAGTCGGGGACCCACACAGCGACGGCGATTAGCAAAGCGCTGAGCCTTCTCCTGTGACAAAGCCAAATTGTCCACTACATGGTTCCAAATCTGCTGCAAGCTATCCACCACAGAATCCACCCCAGGACAGTCAGAAGGTTCAACCTGACCTGAGGAAAAACGAGGATGAAAACCAGAATTACAAAAAAATGTGAAACCAAAGTAGCAGAACTAGCCCGATTATTGAGGGCGAACTCAGCCAATGGCAAAAAAGTCACCCAATCATCCTGATCAGCAGAAACAAAACATCTCAGATAAGTTTCCAAGGTCTGATTAGTTCGTTCGGTTTGGCCATTCGTCTGAGGATGGAAGGCCGAAGAAAAAGACAAATCAATGCCCATCTTAGCACAAAAGGACCGCCAGAATCTGGACACAAACTGGGACCCTCTGTCAGACACAATATTCTCCGGGATACCATGCAAACGAACTACATTCTGAAAAAACAGCGGAACCAAATCAGAGGAAGAAGGCAACTTAGGCAAGGGCACCAAATGGACCATCTTAGAAAAACGATCACAGACCACCCAGATGACAGACATCCTCTGAGAGACTGGAAGATTCGAAATAAAATCCATGGAAATATGCGTCCAAGGCCTCTTTGGGACAGGCAAAGGCAAAAGCAATCCACTGGCACGAGAACAGCAAGGCTTGGCCCGAGCACAAATCCCACAGGACTGCACAAAGGAACGCACATCCCGCGACAAGGAAGGCCACCAAAAGGACCTAGCCACCAAATCCCTGGCACCAAAAATTCCAGGATGACCCGCCAACACCGAAGAATGAACCTCTGAAATAACTCTACTGGTCCATCTATCCGGGACAAACAGTCTCTCCGGTGGACAACGGTCAGGTCTATCGGCCTGAAATTCCTGCAGCACCCGCTGCAAATCAGGAGAGATGGCAGACAAAATCACCCCTTCCCTGAGGATACCAGCCGGTTCAGAAACTCCCGGAGAGTCAGGCACAAAACTCCTAGAAAGGGCATCAGCCTTCACATTCTTCGAACCCGGAAGGTACGAAACCACGAAATCGAAACGGGAGAAAAACAGCGACCATCGAGCCTGTCTAGGATTTAACCGCTTGGCAGACTCGAGATACATCAAATTCTTGTGATCCGTCAAGACCACCACGCGATGTTTGGCTCCCTCAAGCCAATGCCGCCACTCCTCGAATGCCCACTTCATTGCCAACAACTCCCGATTACCAACATCATAATTCCACTCGGCAGGCGAAAACTTTCTAGAAAAGAAAGCACATGGCTTCATCACAGAGCCATCAGAGCTTTTCTGCGACAAGGCAGCCCCTGCTCCAATCTCAGAAGCATCAACCTCGACCTGGAACGGAAGAGAAACATCCGGCTGACGCAAAACAGGAGCCGAAGAAAACCGACGTTTCAGCTCCTGAAAGGCCTCAACGGCCGCAGAAGACCAATTCGCCACATCAGCACCCTTTTTGGTCAGATCCGTCAAAGGCTTAACCACACTAGAAAAATTAGCGATGAAGCGACGGTAAAAATTAGCAAAGCCCAAGAACTTCTGAAGACTCTTCACCGATGTAGGTTGAGTCCAGTCATAAATGGCCTGGACTTTAACTGGATCCATCTCGAAAGTAGAAGGGGAGAAAATAAAGCCCAAAAAGGAAACCTTCTGGACTCCGAAGAGACATTTAGAGCCTTTCACAAACAAGGCATTGGCACGCAGGACCTGAAATACCATCCTGACCTGCTTCACATGAGATTGCCAATCATCAGAAAAGACCAAAATATCATCCAGGTACACAATCATAAATCTATCCAGATATTCTCGGAAGATGTCGTGCATGAAGGACTGAAACACGGAAGGGGCATTAGAAAGGCCAAAAGGCATCACCAAGTACTCAAAATGGCCTTCGGGCGTATTAAATGCTGTTTTCCATTCATCGCCCTGTTTTATACGCACAAGATTATAAGCTCCTCGAAGATCTATCTTGGTGAACCAACTAGCCCCCTAATCCGAGCAAACAGATCAGACAGCAGAGGCAAAGGGTACTGAAATTTGACCGTGATTTTATTTAGAAGGCGATAATCTATACAGGGTCTCAGAGAACCATCCTTCTTGGCCACAAAGAAGAACCCTGCACCCAAAGGTGACGAGGATGGAAGAATATTCCCTTTCTCCAAAGACTCCTTTATATAACTCCGCATAGCGGCATGTTCTGGTACAGATAAATTAAAAAGTCGACCCTTAGGGAACTTACTACCAGGAATCAAATTTATAGCACAATCACAATCCCTATGAGGAGGTAGGGCACTGGATTTGGGCTCATCAAATACATCCTGGTAATCCGACAAAAACTCAGGGACTTTAGAAGGAGTAGAAGAAGGAATTGACACCAAAGGAACATCGCCATGTACCCCTTGACAACCCCAACTAGACACAGACATTGCTTTCCAATCCAAGACTGGGTTATGAACCTGCAGCCATGGCAGACCCAACACGACAACGTCATGCAAATTATGTAACACCAGAAAGCGAATAACCTCCTGATGTGCAGGAGTCATGCACATGGTCACTTGAGTCCAGTACTGAGGCTTATTCTTGGCCAATGGTGTAGCATCAATTCCCTTTAGTGGAATAGGGAATTGCAAAGGCTCCAAAATAAAACCACAGCGCCTGGCAAATGACAAATCCATCAAATTCAGGGCAGCGCCTGAATCCACAAAGGCCATAACTGAGTAGGATGACAGAGAGCAAATAAAAGTAACACACAAAATGAATTTAGGCTGTACAGTACCAATGGTGACAGGCTTAGCGAACCTTTTGGTGCGCTTAGAACAATCAGAGATAACATGAGTGGAGTCGCCACAGTAAAAGCACAAGCCATTCTGACGTCTGTGATTTTGCCGTTCACTTCTGGTCAGATTCCTGTCACATTGCATAGACTCAGGCTTCTGCTCAGGAAACACCGCCAGATGGTGCACAGGTTTGCGCTCCCGCAAACGCCGATCAATCTGAATGGCCAAAGACATTGACTCATTCAGACCCGCAGGCGTGGGGAACCCCATCATAACATCCTTAAGGGCTTCAGAAAGACCCTTTCTGAAAATCGCTGCCAGGGCACACTCATTCCATTGAGTGAGCACAGACCACTTCCTAAACCTCTGACAGTAAACCTCAGCTTCATCCTGACCCTGAGACAGAGCCAGCAAAATCTTTTCTGCCTGGTCTACTAGATTAGGTTCCTCATAAAGCAATCTAAGCGCCAGAAAAAACGCATCCACATTTAGCAATGCAGGATCTCCTGGCGCCAGGGAGAATGCCCAATCTTGAGGGTCACCACGTAACAAAGAAATAATAATTTTAACTTGCTGAACAGGGTCACCAGAGGAACGGGGTCTCAGAGAAAGAAACAATTTGCAATTATTTTTGAAATTCAAGAACTTAGATCTATCTCCAGAGAACAACTCAGGAATTGGTATCTTAGGCTCTGACACAGCACTGTGAACTACATAATCCTGAATGCTTTGTACCCTTACAGTGAGATGATCCACACTAGAGGACAGACTCTGAATGTCCATATCTGCAGCTGAGTCCTGAACCACTCAGAGATTAAGGGGAGGAGAGAGGCTAAACACACTGCAGAGAAAAAAAAATGAGCTCAGAACTTCTCTTATCCCTCTTTTGCGATGCATTAACACTTTATCGGCCAGCTGTACTGTTATGATCCTGGTGGTTAGAACACATGAATGACCAGATAGGTAAACTAGAAAATAAGGACAAGCTCTGGGAATGTGGGAACTTTACTGACCGCAATCCTGATCCTATCAAACACACACTAAAGGCAGCCGTGGAGCGTTCCTAAGTCTGCCTAGACGCCTCTTCACAGCCTGAGAACTAACTTCCCCTAGAGAGAAACAAAGCCTCACTTGCCTCAGAGAAATTTCCCCCAAAGTTTAGACAGCCCCCCACAAATAATAACGGTGAGTTAAGGAGAAAACACAAACATAGAAATGAAAACAGGTTTTAGCAAATGAGGCCCGCTAATAACTAGATAGTCAGAAGATAGCAAGGGAACTGTGCGGTCAGTATAAAATGCTACAAAAATTATCCACGCAGAGGATGCAAAGACCCCCACACCGACTCACGATGTGAGGGGCGCAACTCTGCACCCCAGAGCTTCCAGCTAGCAAGAAAATAGCATATAAGCAAGCTGGACTGAACTCGTCATATACAGAGAAACATTTTCAAAAAACAAAGAGCAAAAATGAACTAGAATGAACTTAGCTTCTCCAAAAGGAGACAGGTCACAAGGGAAGTCCAAGAGAGTTCTGAACCAGTACTGAATACAACGACAGCTGGCAACAAGTAAAGGTCCAGGTGGAGTTAAATAGGGAACCAGCATAGCAGAAAATGAGGCAGCTGAGCCCAGCTACAGACAGCCATATCACTCAAGGCCACCAGAGGGAGCCCATGAACAGAACTCACAAAGTACCACTCATGACCACAGGAGGGAGCCCGAGAACGGAATTCACAACACCCTGGTCAGTCTGTAGTTAAAGATCTTTCTAGTGTGGTTCAAGTCCCGACTGGAATAGGGCTTCAGTAGGTTTTCACACATCTGAAAGGCCTCATCCCCAACCATAACAAATGGCATCGGTGGACCTTGAGTGTTTGGGAGAGATTGTGGCGGGGAAAATTGAAATTGTTGCGATACACACGGCGGCCCATATCTGAGTTCTTGAAAGTCTGGGAATCGTTGCCACGGCCAAAAGCTCCAATGTCCATGGCAATGAAGCGACAGTTCGCATCAGCTATTGCCATGAGCACAACAGAAAAATATTTTTTGTATTTGAAGTACTCCGATCCTGTTCTGGCTGGTTTGATAATGCGAATGTGCTTTCCATCCACCGCTCCTAAACAGTTGGGGAAATCACACACACTCCAGAATTTTTCTGCAATTTCAAGCCACATGTCGACGGTGGGTAGTGGTATAAACTCATCCCGCAGTACATTCCACAAAGCCCGGCAGGTGTCTGCAACTATTCCGGACAGGGTGGATATTCCAAGCCGGTATTGGAAGTGGAGGGATGATAAACTCTCTCCGGTTGCCAGAAATCTGTAATAAAAACAAACACAAAAAAACATTACATTCTATTCTTTTTATGGTGTGGTTACGCTAAAGACAAAAAGGAAAATACCCAAAAAATACATGTCAGAAAACACAAAATTTGGACTGTCATTGGTTTATATTTGGAACGTACCTTAATGTAACCAGCAGACGTTCCTCCGGTGGAATCGCTCTACGGAGCTGGGTGTCCTGTCTCCGTATGGCTCCTTGGACACGAGAAAGCAAATCCCGGAATGAGTCTTGCGACATCCTTGTGTATTCCTGGAATTTCTCTGGGTTGGCATTAAGCTCAGCATAAAGCGTGTGATAGGCTCCACGGCTCTCACGTAGTTCAATAATGAGGTGTCTCCAAAAACGCCTATGTTGTCTCCTTCTCCATCTTTCGCGATTTCTGTCTTGCTCCCAAGCAAAAGCACAGGCAAGAAACAGCTTGATGCTTAAATCCAGGTTGAAATAAAAGCTCTCCATGCGAAGATCCATCATGACACAGGATAAAGGAGCAAAATCTGAAGATTCCAGCTGTTCAGGGGTCTATATATAGAGATCCCATAATACACACTGTTATGATCCCAGTGGCAAGGATCGAAGGTCTGACAAGCTAAGAACTAAAGGACAACTAGCTCTGGGGAAGTGGTAACTAGATTGACCGCAACCTGATCCTATCCGCACACAACTAAAGGTAGCCGTGGAACGTTACCTAAAAAATTCCTAGACGTCTCGTCACGGCCTGAGAAACTGACTATTCCAAGAGGGAAAGAAAGTCCTTGCTTGCCTCAGTGAAATGACCCCAAAGATAGAGAATAGCCCCTCACAAATATTAACGGTTAGTTAAGGGGAAAGCACAAACGCAGAGATGAAATTAGATTTAGCAAATGAGGCCCGCTAATACTAGAAAGCAGAAAATAGGAAGGTGACTGTGCGGTCAATACAAAACCCTATTCAAAATATCCACGCAGAGATTGCTCGAGCCCCTCGCACCAACTAACGGTGCGGGGGAAGCAACTCCGTACCCCAGAGCTTACCAGCAAAAAGAAATCACATATTAGCAAGCTGGACTAGACTCATCATACACAGAAATAATATTGCAAGCAGATGAGGAAAAAATATTCAAACAGAACTTAGCTTATCCTGAAGAGGCAGAAAACAAGATGATCAAGAGCAATCAGAATAGCACTGAATACATAGACAGCCGGCGACAAGTGGAAGTGAAGCAGAGCTAAATAGGAGCCTCCCTGGTGGATAACGAGGCAGCTGATCCAGCCAGACCTGCAGGATACTAAACCAAACCACCAGGGGGAGCCAAAAAAACAAAGTCACACAATACCATCTGTGACCACAAGAGGGAGCCTGAAAACGGAGTTCACAACAGTACCCCCCTTTGAGGAGGGGTCACCGAAACCTCAACAAAACCCCCAGGGCGATCAGGGTGAGCCACATGGAAGGCACGAACCAAATCGGCCGCATGAACATCAGAGGCGACAACCCAGGAATTATCCTCCTGACCATAGCCTTTCCACTTAACCAAATACTGAAGCCTCCGTCTGGAAATACGAGAGTCCAAGATCTTCTCCACCACGTATTCCAATTCTCCCTCAACCAGCACAGGGGCAGGAGGCTCAACCGAAGGAACCACAGGCACCACATACCTCCACAACAACGACCGATGGAACACATTATGAATAGCAAACGATGCCGGGAGGTCCAAATGAAAAGACACAGGGTTAAGGACTTCCAAAATCTTATAAGGACCGATAAACCGAGGCTTACACTTAGGAGAGGAGACCTTCATAGGAACAAAGCGAGAAGACAACCACACCAAGTCCCCAACACAAAGTCGGGGACCCACACAGCGACGGCGGTTGGCAAAGCGCTGAGCCTTCTCTTGTGACAGCTTCAAATTGTCCACCACATGATTCCAAATCTGATGCAACCTATCCAACACAACATCCACTCCAGGACAGTCAGAAGGCTCCACCTGACCCGAGGAAAAATGAGGATGAAACCCTGAATTACAAAAAAAAGGCAAAACCAAAGTAGCAGAACTAGCCCGATTATTAAGGGCAAACTCGGCCAATGGCAAAAAAGTCACCCAATCGTCCTGATCAGCAGAAACAAAACATCTTAAATAGGTTTCCAAAGTCTGATTAGTGCGCTCGGTTTGGCCATTCGTCTGAGGATGGAAGGCCGACGAAAAAGACAAATTAATGCCCAACTTAGCACAAAAGGTCCACCAAAATCTAGACACAAACTGGGATCCTCTGTCGGAAACAATATTTTCAGGGATCCCGTGCAAACGAACCACATTTTGAAAAAACAGAGGAACCAACTCGGAGGAGGAAGGCAACTTAGGCAAGGGCACCAAATGGACCATCTTAGAAAAATGATCACACACCACCCAAATGACAGACATTCTCTGAGAGACAGGGAGATCTGAAATAAAATCCATGGAAATGTGCGTCCAAGGCCTCTTCGGGACAGGCAAAGGCAACAACAAGCCACTGGCACGAGAACAGCAAGGCTTAGCCCGAGCACAAATTCCACAAGACTGCACAAAGGAACGCACATCCCGCGACAAGGAAGGCCACCAGAATGACCTAGCCACCAAATCTCTGGTACCAAAAATCCCAGGATGGCCTGCCAACACCGAAGAATGAACCTCGGAAATAACTCTGCTGGTCCATCTATCTGGGACAAACAGTCTCTCTGGTGGGCAACGGTCAGGTCTATCCGCCTGAAATTTCTGCAGCACACGTCGCAAATCTGGGGAAATGGCAGACAAAATCACTCCCTCTTTGAGAATACCAGCCGGCTCTGAATCTCCCGGAGAGTCAGGCACGAAGCTCCTAGAAAGAGCATCAGCCTTCACATTCTTCGAACCAGGTAGGTACGAAACCACAAAATCGAAACGGGAGAAAAACAACGACCAACGAGCCTGTCTAGGATTCAGGCGCTTGGCCGACTCGAGATAAATCAGATTTTTGTGATCAGTCAAGACCACCACACGATGCTTAGCTCCCTCGAGCCAATGTCGCCACTCCTCAAATGCCCACTTCATAGCCAACAACTCCCAATTACCAACATCATAATTCCGCTCGGCAGGCGAAAACTTTCTTGAAAAGAAAGCACATGGCTTCATCACAGAGCCATCAGAGCTTCTCTGCGACAAAACAGCCCCCGCTCCAATCTCAGAAGCATCAACCTCGACCTGGAAGGGAAGGGAGACGTCTGGCTGACATAAGACCGGAGCTGAAGAAAACCGGCGCTTCAGCTCCCGAAAGGCCTCCACAGCCGCAGGAGACCAATTAGTAACATCAGAGCCCTTCTTGGTCAAATCCGTCAATGGCTTAACAACACCATAAAAATTAGCGATGAAGCGACGGTAAAAGTTAGCAAAACCCATTAACTTCTGAAGACTCTTAACAGACATAGGCTGAGTCCAGTCATGAATAGCCTGAACCTTGACTGGGTCCATCTCAATATCAGAAGGAGAAAAAATGAAACCCAAAAAAGAAACCTTCTGGACTCCAAAAAGACATTTTGAGCCCTTCACAAATAAAGCATTGGCAAGCAGGACCCGAAACACCATCCTGACCTGCTCAACATGGGACTCCCAATCATCCGAAAAAAACAGAATATCATCCAGATACACAATCATAAATTTATCCAGATTATCCCGGAAGATGTCGTGCATAAAGGACTGAAAGACAGAAGGAGCGTTAGAAAGTCCAAAAGGCATCACCAAGTACTCAAAATGGCCTTCGGGTGTATTAAATGCAGTTTTCCATTCATCACCCTGCTTAATACGCACAAGGTTATACGCACCTCGAAGATCTATCTTGGTGAACCAACTAGCCCCCCTAATGCGAGCAAACAGATCAGATAACATTGGCAAAGGATACTGAAATTTGACCGTGATTTTGTTTAGAAGGCGATAATCAATACAAGGTCTCAGGGAACCATCTTTCTTAGCCACAAAAAAGAACCCCGCACCAAGAGGGGACGAGGAGGGGCGAATAAGTCCTTTCTCCAAAGACTCCTTTATATAACTCCGCATAGCAGCATGCTCCGGCACTGACAAATTGAAAAGTCGTCCCTTAGGAAATTTACTACCAGGAATCAAATTTATAGCACAATCACAATCCCTATGAGGAGGTAGAGAACTGAGTTTGGGCTCATCAAATACATCCTGGTAATCTGACAAAAACGCAGGGACCTCAGAAGGAGTGGATGAAGCAATTGACACCACAGGAGCGTCGCCATGAATTCCCTGACAACCCCAACTTGCCACAGACATTGCTTTCCAATCCAGGACTGGATTATGAGTCTGCAACCATGGCAGGCCCAACACGACAACATCATGCAAATTATGCAATACAAGAAAACGAATCACCTCCTGATGAGCAGGAATCATGCACATGGTCACTTGTGTCCAGTACTGAGGTTTATTCGTAGCCAATGGTGTAGCATCAATTCCCCTTAGTGGGATAGGGAATTTTAAAGGCTCCAAAACAAAACCACAGCGCCTGGCAAATGACAAATCCATCAGACTCAGGGCAGCACCTGAATCCACAAAAGCCATAACCGGGTAAGATGACAGGGAACAAATCAGGGTAACAGACAAAATAAACTTAGGCTGTAAAGTACCGATGGTGACAGATTTATCAATCCTTTTTGTGCGATTAGAGCATGCTGAGATAACATGAGCTGAATCACCACAGTAAAAGCACAACCCATTTTGCCGTCTATAATTTTGCCGTTCACTTCTGGTCAAAATTCTATCACATTGCATAGACTCAGGTGTCTGTTCAGAAGACACCGCCAAATGGTGCGCAGGTTTTCGCTCCCGCAAACGCCGATCAATCTGAATGGCCAGAGTCATTGACTCATTCAGACCTGCAGGCGTAGGGAACCCCACCATGACATTCTTAATGGCCTCAGAAAGACCTTCTCTGAAATTTGCAGCCAGGGCACACTCATTCCACTGAGCAAGCACCGACCATTTACGGAATTTCTGGCAGTACACCTCTGCATCATCTTGCCCCTGAGAGAGGGCCAATAATGCTTTTTCAGCCTGGTTCTCAAGATTAGGTTCCTCATAGAGCAATCCAAGGGCCAGAAAAAACGCATCCACACTGAGCAATGCAGGATCCCCTGGAGCCAATGCGAAATCCCAATCTTGAGGATCGCCACGCAAGAAAGAAATAATAATCTTAACTTGCTGAACAGAATCCCCAGAGGAACGAGGTTTCAAAGAAAGAAACAATTTGCAATTGTTCTTAAAATTCAGGAACCTAGATCTATCTCCAGAAAACAACTCCGGAATAGGTATTCTAGGCTCTGACATAGGACTGTGCACAACAAAATCCTGAATACTTTGTACCCTTGCAGCAAGATGATCTACACTGGAGGCTAAACTCTGGATATCCATATCAGCAGCTGAACTCAGAGCCACACCAAGATTAAGAGGAGGATAGAAGCCAGACACACAGCAACTAGACACACGGCAGCAGCAAAAAAAAAAAAAAAATTCTCCAGGCTTCTTTTCTCCTGCTTCTGCCATGCAATTAACACTTTACTGGCCGGCTGTACTGTTATGATCCCAGTGGCAAGGATCGAAGGTCTGACAAGCTAAGTACTAAAGGACAACTAGCTCTGGGGAAGTGGTAACTAGATTGACCGCAACCTGATCCTATCCGCACACAACTAAAGGTAGCCGTGGAACGTTACCTAAAAAATTCCTAGACGTCTCGTCACGGCCTGAGAAACTGACTATTCCAAGAGGGAAAGAAAGTCCTTGCTTGCCTCAGTGAAATGAACCCAAAGATATAGAATAGCCCCCCACAAATATTAACGGTTAGTTAAGGGGAAAGCACAAACGCAGAGATGAAATTAGATTTAGCAAATGAGGCCCGCTAATACTAGAAAGCAGAAAATAGGAAGGGGACTGTGCGGTCAATACAAAACCCTATTCAAAATATCCACGCAGAGATTGCTCGAGCCCCTCGCACCAACTAACGGTGCGGGGAAAGCAACTCCGTACCCCAGAGCTTACCAGCAAAAAGAAATCACATATTAGCAAGCTGGACTAGACTCATCATACACAGAAATAATATTGCAAGCAGATGAGCAAAAAATATTCAAACAGATCTTAGCTTATCCTGAAGAGGCAGAAAACAAGATGATCAAGAGCAATCAGAATAGCACTGAATACATAGACAGCCGGCGACAAGTGGAAGTGAAGCAGAGCTAAATAGGAGCCTCCCTGGTGGATAACGAGGTAGCTGATCCAGCCAGACCTGCAGGATACTAAACCAAACCACCAGGGGGAGCCAAAAAAACAAAGTCACACAATACCATCTGTGACCACAAGAGGGAGCCTGAAAACGGAGTTCACAACAACACACCCTCTGTAGTCCCATTGGCGGTGTCTGGTTATCTTGATTTTTCTCTTGTGAAATTTCTCATCATGCGCACCAAAAATGCAAACGCAGGAAAAAACGCATATAAACGCGTACAAACGCGGCATTTTTTTAAACGCATGCGACACCGCATGCGTCTAAAAATTGACGCGTTTGTACGCGTTTATATACGTTTTTTCCACCACTTGCGGATGCGTTTTTAACGCTGCGGATTTAAATGATAATGTGAAACTAGCCTAACATAGCTATATAGCTTTGATCACACAGGAAGTCGCAAGAATATAAGTGGAGATGATTTCCCTGAATAAAGATGACGACATGTTTACCGCGCATGTGCATGGTCTTCCAGGAGCTTTGAACGGTTGAATTGGCTATTTGATTGTGACGTCACGGACATGTGCAGTACCTGCTTTTGGACGCCGAGTTCAACGTTTTATGGTTCTTTTTGATTATAGATGGGTGAGTCATATCTCTCATGAAACATGTGATATCACCTACATATTATTAATGCACAAAGCACTTTATATACAGTAGATGTATTCTTCTATTGAATGAATGATAAATATCAATAGCTGGTAACACTGTATATGAACTATATACTACATGCATGATTGATATCAGATTACACACTAATGTCTTATGTGTCATATTTCATTAATACATTTGAAAATTCAATGTGATGAAATGTTGTTACATATATCTCATGTTTGTACCTAGTCACTGCTTGATAAAGGCTGGTCACAGCCGTAACGTTGCCAACCCACATGGACTAATAAAGTCCACTATTTTCTACTATTTTTTGGGGTGCTGCCTGCCTTACTACAAACAGATATTTGTTTGGGTGGCCTTGCACCCATGATTTATGTGTACGGTGCTGTTCCAATTCTTTGCTATATAGACAGATATGAAATAGATAAATGTGGCGCCCTGGAAAAGTGCATTTGGGGAACAGAGTCAAAAAATGAATGACCCACATATGCTGAGGACTTGAAAAGCTCCATTTTAGTAATTTTGGTGCATTGATGAAAAGAATAAAATAAAATGTCATGTAGCTAAAGGAAACACACACACAAAATAAGCAATGACGGTAAATGAAAGTCATCTAAAGGTCAGATGCTGTTAATATTACAATATCCTGACGTGAAGGCTGGGATGATTCATCCAGTAATTTAGGAATCAACCTGTAGGCCACAGTCAGCGGAGGATGTGACAGCATCTCTACCTCCCCGCACGCAATTAAGTGACACATAATATAATAAGGCTTTTGTCTATGTCCAAGTAGCTATATGAGAGAAGCGCTGGAGGAAAGTTCTGTTCTGTCAAATCCCATTTCTATTTGCTGTCAGTAAAGAAAACTTCTCCATCAACTTTCTACTCAGCATGAAGAGGTCTATTAAAACTTTACAGACAACCAATAAGTTAGACAGGAACTTTTCTCGTTTTGTTGTCATTAGTTGGACGTAACAAAATTATGTTAACAAGCTTTCGGGTAAAGTTTGGGAGCTGTCCATTTTTTTGATGGATACCACAAGGACGTATCAGAGACATTGTGTCTTCACACACAGACTACACACAGACTGAACACATAGAATCTACAGCAGGTAGATCGAATCTCGACAGATATAAGATAAATTGAATCTAGATAGATAGAAGCTAGATCAAAACTTGATAGATAGAAATCTAGATCGAATTTGATAGCTAGAATCTATCGGATTACTGTATGTAGTTAGTAGGAGGTGTGTAGTGTTCTGGCTTGGCAGCCACAAATTACCAATGTGACCACCGGACCAGCGTCTTGCAAATAGTTTTTCCTCACCTTTAATAGATTCATAGATAGATAGATAGATAGATAGATAATAGATAGATAGACAGAAAATAGATAAATAGATATAGATAGATAGATATGAAATAGATAGATAATAGATATAAGATAGATAATAGATAGATAGATAGATAGATAGATAGATAGATAGATAGATAGATAGATAGATGATAGATAGATAAAAAGATAGATAGATAATAGATAGATAGATATAGATAATAGATAGATAATAGATAGATAGATAATAGATAACAGATAGATAGATAGAAAGTTAATAGATAGATGATAGATAGATAATAAATAGATAGATAATAGATAGATAAAGAAATGGCCGGAGCAGAGCCGCCGTTCCCCCATGGCGTAGGCGGAGGACAGTATGTCAATGGGATGGAGGGTCGGGTGAGGGTAATGAAGAGGGCGGCCTGGAAGGGATGGTACTTAGGGCAGAGTTGGGGGTGGGGTCTCTTCAGTTCCCGCTCTCTGGGTACAGGGACTGTTCAACTTACCATGTCTGCTGTCGACAGGATCCTGGAGAGCTTGAGGGCCGCGACGGCATCGCACCCTCAAGGCTGGCTGAAGGAGCAGGTGGCGGACATCATCAGTGGGAGTGCGGGGTCAGCGGCTCCATCTTCATCTCCGGTACGGCGTTCTCGACGGACTAGGCCCCCTGAGCGTTTGTTCCTGGATTCGGCTCCCTGAGCCCCCCGCAGGTGCAGGAGCCCCTCCAGGGACCCTCCAGGTCAGGCGCCAGTGCGCTACGTGGCCAGCAGGCCCCAACTTGGGAGGAATCCTACTGCCAGGCTGGGCCCGTCGGCGGCAGGGTGTTCTCCTGCTCCAAGGGATCTGGACAGAGTGGCTGATTCTTCCCTGGGGTCTGCTGATGATGAAGGCCCATGCGCTGCAGGGGCATCTTCGCAAGCACGGCAGAATATGGACATTCAGCATCCTGCCCCCATTTTCCCTACGATTGAGGTATTCCAAGGGGTGCAGTCTCCGGCTTCTCAAGGATCACACCAGCAGTCTCCTATGGATGTGTCGGGGCACGATCTCCCTGTTCAGAGGCATCGGGATCCCGGCATTCCGGCTGGAGGGATCACAGCTCCCTCGCAGCCTGGTGAATATACGTC
The DNA here is from genome assembly GCF_051348905.1 of Ranitomeya variabilis. NCBI lineage: Eukaryota > Metazoa > Chordata > Amphibia > Anura > Dendrobatidae > Ranitomeya > Ranitomeya variabilis. Next base: position 39,912,488 of record NC_135238.1, read on the forward strand.
CTTGTCTTCTTTGTCTCCACAAATTTTCTCTTCACCTGCGGTTAGTGGTAATCGGGGGGAGTTAAGTGGTGTAAAGTTAACTGGCGTCGTGGGTCATGTTCAAGGGGTAGGGGTTCGTGAGGTGTTAGCTAATGTACGGGATTTGTTGGTGAGGTTGGATCGTGGTATAAATGAGCAGAGGCATTTGACGGCATGGGTAAGTCCACGAGTGGGGCTTGTTGGTTCGGGGGAGGTGACAGTGTTGTCGGCAGAACCCGTCTCTATTTCGGTGCAGACTGATAAAGAAAAGGAATGCAGGGTCCATTTAGACGATAGGGCTCATGGTGAGGTATACATGTGTTCTGAAAGCCCTTTAGGGGCGCATCTAAAAAAGGAGGTAAGGGAGAAGATTTTAAAAGATGAGTATGTAAAAAATGTTTCTTTGCTCCCTTTTGAGAAATTTAATTTGGACAAAGGGAAAAAAGAGGATAGTAAAAAAGAGGAGGAAGAAAAGCGTAGGTGGCGTTTGATTCCCCATACTTTTATAAATGGCTTCAGGCCTTTGCAATGTTGGCTAGTGTTATTGGGGAAAAAGCACCAGAAAATTGTTCAGGGCTTCTTTGTTATATGGACGCTATTGGAGAGACTCATAGGGTATACGGAGGACAAGCGTGGCTTAGGTACGATGAGCAATTTAGACAGAGGAAAGCCATTTGCCCGGCCCTGAGATGGGATCAAAAGGACATCAGGCTATGGTTACGGGTTATGGCGCAGTATTATTCGGTCATTCCTTTCAAGGTGGGGTTGGAGGTTCTGGCCAAGCTATCCAGTCCAGTTTAGCGGCGTCATCAGGGCAATCAGGTCAGACAGGAGGGCACAAATTGGGGTTATGCTGGCAGTTCAATGACGGTCAGTGCAAGTTCAGGGCCAACTGCAAATTTAAACATCTTTGCTCCCATTGCAGTGGCCCCTCTCATGGGGCCTCAAAATGCTTCAAAAAAGCCAAATCGGGCGCTGGTAATACCCATGGGGGTTACTCCGGGGAAGTTGGAAAAGATGGCCCCTTATCTAAGTAGATATCCTCTTAGAGAATCGGCTGAGTTGTTGTTGCGAGGTTTTAATGAAGGTTTTGTTATTCCGGACCCTCCTTTTGTTGTTCCCCGTGTTTTTAAAAATTTGCGGTCAGCTCTGTTGTACGGGAAGGTGGTGTCTGAGAAGTTGAGGAAGGCTGGCCCATTTGCTTCACCGCCGTTTGAAGATTTAGTTGTGTCTCCGCTTGGTGTAGTTCCTAAGAAGGAAGCCGGGAAATTTCATTTGATTCACCGTCTGTCTTATCTTCGGGGGTTGTCTGTTAATGATGGTATTGCCCCTGAGCTTTGCTCAGTGGTTTACGCTTCTTTTGATGAAGCCGTGTTCTGGGTTCGTAAGTTTGGCAAAGGGGCCCTCTTGGCTAAGAGGGATATTGAGGTGGCGTTTCGGTTGTTGCCAGTTCATCCGAATAGTGTTAAACTTTTGGGTTGTTTTTGGAATGTTTTTTTTTTGTGGATAGATGTTTGCCAATGGGGTGTTCTCCATCGTGCGCCTTGTTTGAGACCTTTAGTTCCTTTGTGGAATGGGTGGTTAGGGAGGTTTTGGGTTGCGACTCTGTGATTCACTATTTGGATGACTTTTTGTGCAGTGGCCCGGCTGGGTCTGATCGTTGTCATAGGAGTTTGAGAGCTGTTGAGTGGGTGTCGGATCGTTTTGGTGTTCCTTTGGCTCCCAGGAAAACCGAGGGCCCGACCACATGTATAAGTTTCTTGGGCATTGTCATCGACACGGTTCAGTGAGAGTGCCGGAGGAAAAGGTAGTCGGGTTACGTGAAGACGTGACCCGGGCTCATCACTTGAAGAAATTGATTTTGCGTGATCTTCAGTCTTTGCTGGGAAAGCTTAATTTCACTTGTAAGGTCATGCCTATGGGTAGAGTTTTTTCAAGAAAGTTGGCTGGTGCCACGGCTGGAGTTTGCGCTCCTCATCATTTTATCCGGTTGTTTGAGGGAGGATTTGGCTGTTTGGAGTACCTTTTTGGAGACTTATAATGGCTGTTCTTTGCTTATGGAGGATGTTGTTGACACCAATTCGTTGGAGTTGTTTACAGACGTAGCAGGAGGGAGCGGCTTTGGAGCGTATTTTAGAGGGCAGTGGTGTGCAGCAAGATGGCCGGTATTTTGGTTTTCATCAGGATTGGTTCGCAATATTGCGCTATTGGAGATTTTTCCTATTTTAATGGCAGTCCATTTGTGGAAACAGGAATTTCGTGACAGGCGTGTTCAATTAATTGTGACAATATGGGGGTGGTTTGCGCAGTGAATGGGATTACCGTTTCGTCACCGCCTATAGTGCGTGTGCTGAGACAGTTGTTTTTTTCATGTTTGGCTCTAAACTGTCATGTGACGGCGTCTCATGTGCCGGGTGTATGTAATTCCATTGCTGACTCTCTTTCTTGCTTTCAGTTTGAGCGTTTTCGGTCATTGGTTCCGGAAGCAGAGGTCATCAGCTTGGAATGCCCTGTGGAACTTTGGTTTGTGGTATCCGGGATGCTGAAGAATTGATAAAGTCGTTGTTGGCTCCAAAAACTTAGGAGGCGCATCAGGCAATTTGGTTGTCTTGGGAGGGTGTGTTGGCAGCGGGCTCTGGTGAGCCTGGTGCGGATGAGCAAGTGGGTGCATTATTGTCTTGGTTGAGTCGGGGGGCTGCTGTAGGTTGGTCTTGGGTGATGGTGTCACATATTTTGGCCGCTCTGTCTTTTGGTTTCAAGTTAAGGGGGCAGCATGATTTATCCAAGGTCTTTTTGGTGAGACAAGCGGTAAAAGGTTTCCGTAGGAGAAATTGTCAAGTAGATTTGAGACAGCCGGTGTCATGTACTTTGTTGGAGAGGTTGGGAGAGGCATTAGATTCCTTTTGTGCGTCGAACTTTGAATGTTGCTTGTTCAGGTTGGCTTTTTCTTTTGCTTTTTTCGGGGTACTGAGAATTGGGGAACTCGTGTCGCCTATAGTGTTGAGCATTCCGATACCGCAAGTATTGGGTATCGGCCGATATTTGCTGTATCGGAATTCCGATACTGAGTTCCGATATTTTTGTGATATCGGAAATCGGAATCGGAAGTTCCCAGTGTATGGTTCCCAGGGTCTGGAGGAGAGGAGACTCTCCTTCAGGCCCTGGGATCCATATTCATGTAAAAAATAAAGAATAAAAATAAAAAATATGGATATACTCACCCCTCCGGCGGACCCTGGTGTGACGGGGTGTACGGCAGAGCAAGGAGGGACAACAGGCCAAGGGATGATTCCACAGATTTGTTATCAAGAACGCTGGAACAAAACATGCAGGTAGATCTACAGAGTCCACAATGAGTCCAACGGAACAGGTTCGGGGGCACCTCCCGATAATCCTTGTGCCAGCTAACAAAACAATAGTCCACACGAGTCCAAGGGATCACAAAACAATCCCACGAATGACGAGATATGTCCTCAGCTCAAGTCTCACCCCGTTCGCTTCCACAGTCACAGATGGACATGGGGTCTTGCCTCAGCTAAGAATCCCCACTCCTTCTCCTTCAAAGGTCAACTCACATCTGATCTCAAAATAAGAATGGATGGTCTGAGCTCCTGGGATCCACCCATGAAGGGGGGTAGGGGTTACACCTTCTATTCAATGGTTGAGTCCATCAGAAGATTCTAGACTGGGCGGCTCCGTAGTATGTACATTTGACTAGCCACCTGCTGTGAGGAAGAATGGCTATTCCTTCACTCTGATGTTGACAAAGCTTAATTACATTATAGCTTAGGGCTGCAAGTATTGGGGGAAGGAGACATTGTTACAGGTGACTCCCAGCACAAGAAAATACATAAATTACAGCTAATAGAAACCAGAGAACAGTTACATATAGTGTTGAGCGATACCTTCCGATATCGGAAAGTATCGGTATCGGAAAGTATCGGCCGATACCGTCAAAGTATCGGATCTAATCCGATACCGATACCCGATCCCAATGCAAGTCAATGGGACGAAAATATCGGAATTAAAATAAACCCTTTCTTTCCTTGTAGGTTAATTGTACATGAAGGAAAACAACTAAGAATAATGTAGGATGTATTGGGGGAGGTGGCGGAGATATTAAAGGCACAGAGGTTTAGCCCAATCAAATAGAATAGCAGGATTTTTATTTTTTTTTATGACGTTCGTCCTTAGAAATATTTTGACTATGTTAATTTTTTACTTATTTTGTCAGATATTGATGTTTCACTACTTCCACGCCCTTCACCTTCTTTTTTACTTCTCCCACACTTTCTTCTTCATTATCCTCATCATCAGCTTCTTTGACATCAACTTCTTCGCCTTATTCATCTTCTTCTTCATCTTCTACCTTTTTTTTTTTTTTTGTTACATTGTTCATATTCTTTTTATTTAACTATTATCTTCTTCATATTCAACTTCTTCATCATATTCTTATTTGTGACAGGCATTCCCGTAGTTGTTATCTATAAAAATTTGAAGATTACACCTTCCGTTCTGCCTGTCACAAAAGAGTTACATTTGTCCGCGTTCAGTTTGGCCTGCAGCATCAGGCTTTATCCAGGGGCACCACGAGGAGGAACGGACTCACCCCCATACACTGCTTAGTCTTCTTCTGCTTATAATTTAGATAATATCTTTTGCTCTGATATTTAGTCTTATGCTTAATGTTCTTCTGCTCTTTGTTCTGCAGCCTCTTTTTCTTCTGCTTCTTGGTCTTCCAGGTTGTCGTCGTCGTCTCCAGGGTCATCGTCTCCGGGGTCGTCGTCATCGGGGTCGTCTTCAGGGTCATCGTCTCCAGGGTCGTCGTCATCTCGGTGGTTGTCGTCTCTGGTGTCGTCATCATCTTAGGGGTGGTCTTCCGGGTCATCGTCTTTAGGGTCTTGAACTTGGAAATGTAGCAGAAGGTACAAGAAGGCTGAGAAAATGCCGAGAAACAGCTGATGGAACTGGAACTCGGATGGCTACCCGAAGGTCCAAGAGCCAATGGAACTACCGTGGACCAGCTGACGTTACTGGAACCTGGTTACTAAGCAGGAGGTACCCGTGCCTGAAAGCACTACCAAGGACCACCTGACGTTGGTGGAACTCGGATACCCAGAGGGAGGCACCTAAGCCAAAGGCTCTGCCCGGAACCAGCTGACGGTACTGGAACCAGGATGGGGAGCAGAAGGTACAAGAGCAAAAGACACTGCCGAGAACCAGCTGACGGTACTGGAACCCGGATGAGTAGCCGAAGGTCCAAGAGCCAATGGAACTACCGAGGACCAGCTGACGTTACTGGAACCCGGTTACTAAGCAGGAGGTACCCGTGCCTGAAAGCACTACCAAGGACCACCTGACGTTGGTGGAACTCGGATACCCAGAGGGAGGCACCTAAGCCAAAGGCTCTGCCCGGAACCAGCTGACGGTACTGGAACCAGGATAGGGAGCAGAAGGTACAAGAGCAAAAGACACTGCCGAGAACCAGCTGACGGTACTGGAACCCGGATGAGTAGCCGAAGGTCCAAGAGCCAATGGAACTACCGAGGACCAGCTGACGTTACTGGAACCCGGTTACTAAGCAGGAGGTACCCGTGCCTGAAAGCACTACCAAGGACCACCTGACGTTGGTGGAACTCGGATACCCAGAGGGAGGCACCTAAGCCAAAGGCTCTGCCTGGAACCAGCTGACAGTACTGGAACCAGGATGGGGACCTATTCAAGCTTGTCTTCCTAGAGCCCCAACTGGCGGTGTTAGAGCCCAGGGTCAGCAGAAGGAGGAGCAGGGGGAGGGGAGTGTAGGCCGAAGCCTGCACTGGCGGCAGCTTTGGGTCTGTTGTGTCTGCGTGGCGGTCGCAGGACACGTTGCCGGCTACACAGCAGGGGAACAGCTGGCGGTGCTGAACCCCACTGACACATTGGCGAGGTGTTTGGCTCTGTGCAGCCAGCACTTCCGGACAGCAACTAGTGGTGTTGGAGCCCGGGCTCTGCAGGTGGAGCAGAGTGTAGGCCGAAGCCTAATTGAACCGATTTTAAAAGTAACCTTTAACCCCCCCTCAGGGGTTACAAACTAGAAGAGCCACAGCTTATGCAGCAGTAGTGCTGCACAAGTCAAAGGTTGCTCTTTTAATTTTTCTCCTTGCACACGCTGAATGAAACACGTATAACATTTAGCCCTTTATACAGTCAAACTTGTTGTGGATTCTGTTTGTGGGCTCCCTCTGGTGGTTGCTGCTGGTACTGGGTGACTTTGGTGGGTTGCGGCCTTTGGTTTCCACCTGTCCATCAGAGGCTGGGTGTTTCCTATTTTACCTGGCCTTTCTGTCATTCCCTTGCCGGCTATCAATGTATTCAGATGTGCTTTGTTTGGTTCCTGCCTACCTGCTCCCAGATCTTTCAGGATAAGCTAAGTGCTGATTTTCAGTTGTTTGGTTTTTTTGTCCAGCTTGCTTATAATGTCTCTATGCTAGCTGGTAGCTCTAGTGGACTGAGGTTCTCCCCATGTGCCATGAGTTGGCACATGGGTTCTTGTAATCTCAGGATGGTATTTTTGATTAGGGTTTTTTGCTGACCGCTCAGTCCCCTTTTGTATCTTTCTGCTTTCTAGTTTACAGCGGGCCTCAATTTGCTAAACCTATATATATCATCTCTGTGTGTGTGCCTTCCTCTCATTTCACCGTCAATACATGTGAGGGGGCAACTATATCTTTTGGGGTTCATTCCTCTGGAGGCAAGTGAGGTCTTATTTTCTCTGCAGTACTAGTTAGCTCTTAGGCTGGTGCGTGGCGTCTAGAACCAACGTAGGCACGCTCCCTGGCTATCTCTAGTTGCGTTTGTCAGGCGTAGGGCAGCGGTCAGCCCAGGTTCCATCACCCTAGAGCTTGTCCGTTATTTATTTGTACTTTGCTTGTCCTGTGCTATCCCTAGCCATTGGGGATTCATGACAGTATAGCCGGCCCGCAAAGTGTTAATATTTTGGGCTGAAGCAGGAGAAATAGAAGTGTTTAAGGGAATTTTTTTTTTTTTTTTTTCCTTCAGAGTTTTGCTGCCTAGCCCTTAATTGCTGTCTAGCTGCTTCTTACCTCCTCTTAACCCTTGAATGGCTCTGATCTTAGCTGTTTAACATGGATGTCCAGAGTTTGGCTTCCAGCCTGAGTAATCTCACGGCAAAAGTTCAAAACATACAGGATTTTGTTATTCACACTCCCATGTCTGAACCTAAAATTCCTATTCCAGAGTTCTTTTCTGGAGATAGATCTACCTTCCTGAATTTCAGGAACAATTGTAAATTGTTTCTTTCTTTAAAATCTCGCTCCTCTGGAGACCCTGCTCAACAGGTCAAGATTGTAATATCTTTCCTGCGGGGCGACCCTCAGAATTGGGCATTTGCATTGGCACCAGGGGATCCTGCATTGCTCAGTGTGGATGCGTTTTTTCTGGCATTGGGATTGCTCTATGAGGAACCTAACCTGGAGATTCAGGCTGAAAAGGCTTTATTAGCCCTCTCTCAGGGGCATGATGAAGCGGAAATATATTGTCAAAAATTTCGGAAATGGTCGGTGCTTACTCAGTGGAATGAGTGCGCCCTGGCTGCAAACTTCAGAAATGGTCTTTCTGAGGCCATTAAGGATATTATGGTGGGGTTCCCTACGCCTACAGGTCTGAATGAGTCTATGGCTATGGCCATTCAGATTGATCGGCGTTTACGGGAGCGCAAACCCGTGCACCAGTTGGCGGTGTCTTCTGAACAGGCACCTGAGACTATGCAATGTGATAGAATTCAGTCCAGAAGTGAACGGCAAAGTTATAGGCGGAAAAATGGATTGTGTTTTTATTGTGGTGATTCAGCTCATGTTATATCAGCATGCTCTAAACGCACAAAAAGGGTTGATAAATCTTTTGCCATTGGTACTCTGCAGCCTAAGTTCATTTTGTCTGTGACTCTGATTTTTTCACTGTCTTCCATTTCCGTCGATGCCTATGTGGATTCGGGCGCTGCCCTGAGTCTTATGGATTGGTCATTTGCTAAACGCTGCGGTTTTAGTCTGGAGCCTCTGGAAGTTCCTATTCCTCTGAAGGGAATTGACTCTACACCATTGGCTATGAATAAACCGCAGTACTGGACACAAGTGACCATGCGCATGACTCCCGTTCATCAGGAGGTGATTCGCTTCCTTGTACTGTATAATTTACATGATGTACTAGTGCTTGGTCTGCCATGGTTACAAACTCATAATCCTGTCCTGGACTGGAAAACAATGTCTGTGTTAAGCTGGGGATGTCAGGGGGTTCATGGTGATGCACCTCCGATTTCAATTGCTTCATCTACTCCTTCTGAGATCCCTGCGTTTTTGTCTGACTATAGGGATGTTTTTGAGGAGCCTAAGCTCAATTCGCTCCCTCCTCATAGAGAGTGTGACTGTGCTATAGAATTGATTCCTGGCAGTAAGTTCCCTAAGGGTCGTTTATTTAATCTGTCAGTGCCAGAGCATACTGCTATGCGGAATTATATTAAGGAGTCCTTGGAAAAGGGACATATTCGTCCATCTTCGTCCCCTCTGGGAGCAGGTTTTTTTTTCGTGGCAAAAAAAGATGGTTCCCTGAGGCCTTGTATAGATTATCGCCTTCTGAATAAGATTACAGTCAAATATCAGTATCCATTGCCATTATTAACTGATTTGTTTGCTCGCATTAAGGGGGCTAGGTGGTTCACTAAGATAGATCTTCGCGGTGCGTATAATCTGGTGCGGATAAAACAGGGTGATGAGTGGAAAACCGCATTTAATACGCCTGAGGGCCATTTTGAGTATTTGGTAATGCCTTTTGGACTCTCCAATGCTCCGTCAGTCTTTCAGTCCTTTATGCACAATATTTTCCGTGAATATCTGGATAAGTTTATGATTGTGTATTTGGATGATATTTTGGTGTTTTCTGATGACTGGGAGTCTCATGTTCTACAGGTCAGGAAGGTGTTTCAGGTTCTGCGGGCCAATTCTCTGTTTGTGAAGGGCTCAAAGTGTCTCTTCGGAGTCCAGAAGATTTCTTTTTTGGGGTACATTTTTTCTCCTTCTACTATTGAGATGGATCCCGTCAAGGTTCAGGCTATTTGTGATTGGACACAACCTACATCTGTTAAGAGCCTTCAGAAGTTCTTGGGGTTTGCTAATTTTTATCGTCGGTTCATTGCTAATTTTTCCAGTATTGTTAAACCTTTGAATGATTTGACTAAAAAGGGTGCTGATGTTGCTGATTGGTCTCCTGCGGCTGTGGAGGCCTTTCAGGAACTTAAGCGCCGGTTTTCTTCTGCTCCTGTGTTGTGTCAACCAGATGTTTCACTTCCTTTTCAGGTTGAGGTTGATGCTTCCGAGATTGGAGCGGGGGCGGTTTTGTCGCAGAGAAGTTCTAATGGCTCGGTGATGAAGCCATGTGCATTCTTCTCTAGAAAATTCTCGCCCGCCGAGCGCAATTATGATGTGGGTAATCGGGAGCTTTTGGCCATGAAGTGGGCATTTGAGGAGTGGCGTCATTGGCTTGAGGGTGCTAAACATCGTGTGGTGGTCTTGACTGATCACAAGAATCTCATTTACCTTGAGTCTGCCAGGCGTTTGAATCCTAGACAGGCTCGTTGGTCGTTGTTTTTTTCTCGTTTCAATTTCGTGGTTTCATACCTGCCAGGTTCAAAGAATGTAAAGGCAGATGCTCTTTCCAGGAGTTTTGTGCCTGACTCTCCTGGAGACTCTGGGCCTACTGGTATCCTTAGGGATGGGGTAATATTGTCCGCCGTATCCCCAGACTTGCGACGTGCATTGCAGGAGTTTCAGGTGGATAAACCGGATCGTTGTCCACCAGAAAGATTGTTTGTCCCGGATGATTGGACCAGTAGAGTCATCTCCGAGGTCCATTCTTCTGTGTTGGCTGGTCATCCTGGAATATTTGGTACTAGAGACTTGGTGGCCAGGTCTTTTTGGTGGCCTTCCTTGTCTAGGGATGTGCGTACCTTTGTGCAGTCTTGTGAAGTGTGTGCTCGAGCTAAGCCTTGCTGTTCTCGGGCCAGTGGGTTGTTGTTATCCTTGCCCATCCCGAAGAGGCCTTGGACGCACATTTCCATGGATTTTATTTCTGATCTCCCGGTTTCACAGAAAATGTCCGTTATCTGGGTTGTGTGTGACCGCTTTTCTAAGATGGTTCATTTGGTGCCCTTGCCTAAGTTGCCCTCCTCTTCTGAGTTGGTCCCTTTATTTTTTCAGAACGTGGTTCGTTTGCATGGGATTCCGGAGAATATCGTTTCTGACAGGGGATCCCAGTTTGTGTCTAGATTTTGGCGGACGTTTTGTGCCAAGATGGGCATTGATTTGTCTTTTTCGTCTGCATTCCATCCTCAGACGAATGGCCAGACGGAGCGAACTAATCAGACCTTGGAAACTTATTTGAGGTGTTTTGTTTCTGCTGATCAAGATGACTGGGTTGCTTTTTTGCCACTGGCCGAATTTGCTCTTAATAATCGGGCTAGTTCTGCCACGTTGGTCTCTCCTTTTTTTTGTAATTCGGGGTTTCATCCTCGTTTTTCCTCTGGTCAGGTGGAGTCTTCGGATTGTCCTGGAGTGGACGTGGTGGTGGACAGGCTACATCAGATTTGGAATCAGGTGGTGGACAATTTGAAGTTATCTCAGGAGAAGACTCAGCAGTTTGCTAATCGCCGTCGCCGCGTGGGTCCCCGACTTCTTGTTGGGGATTTGGTGTGGTTGTCTTCTCGTTTTGTCCCTATGAAGGTCTCTTCTCCTAAGTTCAAGCCTCGGTTCATCGGTCCTTATAGGATCTCGGAGATTCTTAACCCTGTATCTTTTCGTTTGGATCTCCCAGCATCGTTTGCTATTCATAATGTGTTCCATCGGTCGTTGTTGCGGAGGTATGAGGTACCCGTTGTTCCTTCGGTTGAGCCTCCTGCTCCGGTGCTGGTGGAGGGAGAATTGGAGTATGTTGTTGAGAAGATCTTGGATTCTCGTGTTTCCAGACGCAAACTCCAGTATTTGGTTAAGTGGAAGGGTTATGGTCAGGAGGATAATTCCTGGGTGGTCGCCTCCGATGTTCATGCTACTGATTTGGTCCGCGCCTTCCATAGAGCTCACCCTGATCGCCCTGGGGGTTCTCGTGAGGGTTCGGTGACCCCTCCTCAAGGGGGGGGGTACTGTTGTGGATTCTGTTTGTGGGCTCCCTCTGGTGGTTGCTGCTGGTACTGGGTGACTTTGGTGGGTTGCGGCCTTTGGTTTCCACCTATCCATCAGAGGCTGGGTGTTTCCTATTTTACCTGGCCTTTCTGTCATTCCCTTGCCGGCTATCAATGTATTCAGATGTGCTCTGTTTGGTTCCTGCCTACCTGCTCCCAGATCTTTCAGGATAAGCTAAGTGCTGATTTTCAGTTGTTTGTTTTTTTGTCCAGCTTGCTTATAATGTCTCTATGCTAGCTGGTAGCTCTAGTGGACTGAGGTTCTCCCCATGTGCCATGAGTTGGCACATGGGTTCTTGTAATCTCAGGATGGTATTTTTGATTAGGGTTTTTTGCTGACCGCTCAGTCCCCTTTTGTATCTTTCTGCTTTCTAGTTTACAGCGGGCCTCAATTTGCTAAACCTATATATATCATCTCTGTGTGTGTGCCTTCCTCTCATTTCACCGTCAATACATGTGAGGGGGCAACTATATCTTTTGGGGTTCATTCCTCTGGAGGCAAGTGAGGTCTTATTTTCTCTGCAGTACTAGTTAGCTCTTAGGCTGGTGCGTGGCGTCTAGAACCAACGTAGGCACGCTCCCTGGCTATCTCTAGTTGCGTTTGTCAGGCGTAGGGCAGCGGTCAGCCCAGGTTCCATCACCCTAGAGCTTGTCCGTTATTTATTTGTACTTTGCTTGTCCTGTGCTATCCCTAGCCATTGGGGATTCATGACACAAACTGTGTTGGAGGCGAGAGTTCCCTTCGTAATGAGACGCAGCACAGATGTCAAGAATCCCACCTTGGTGCTGAGCGCAGCCTCCTGAGCATTGTTATTTGCTGTACAGGAGTCTGCGCTGTCGTGTTATCCCTTGGCCTTGCGCTGTTAGCGCTGCCCATCTTCTGACATCATTTAATGTCGGCCGTTGCGCTTTGCGATGACCATGAATCCCAGCCCCGCAGTGTCTTTACATAGTTAAAACACTGCGGGGCTGGGATTCATGGCCTGGCGCAGTACATATGTTCGCCTCTCACACTCGGGTCCTTACACCCGCTTCAGACTGTGCGGCTTCAGCTGATCCCTTATCGCATGCCACGGCCATGAAGCCGCACAGTCTGAAGAAGGCGGAAGGAGATGAGGGACAGGCGAACATAGGCACTGCTCATGCCCATCAATCACACCCTCGCAGTCCAAATAAATAAGACACCGAGGGGCGTTGTGTGGGTCAGGGCGGCCGCAGAGGCGCAGCCAGCCAAACAATGATGCCAGAAGACGGGCAGCGCTACCAAGGGGGTTGCAGCGTGTCATTACAAAGGAAAGTCACACCTCCGGGACGGTTAAATGGTCACAGAGGACACATTTTAGACGTGTTCAGTTCCCCATGGGCAAGGAGAATAAGTTTCCGAGCCACCTTGCACACATGCAGCATTACTGCTGTACAAGGTGGCTGTAAAACATAGAAACACCTGGGGGAGGGGGGACAGGTTCCCTTCAATTTCAGTTCTTGTGTCTGCGTGGCTGTCGCAGGACACGTTGCCGGCTACACAGCAGGGGAACAGCTGGCGGTGCTGGACCCCACTGACACATTGGCTGGTGTTTTTCTCTGTGCAGCTAGCACATCTGGGCCCCAACTGGCGGTGTTAGAGCCCAGGGTCAGCAGGAGGAGGAGCAGGAGGAGGAGCAGGGGGAGGGGAGTGTAGGCCGAAGCCTGCACTGGCGGCAGCTTTGGGTCTGTTGTGTCTGCGTGGCGGTCGCAGGACACGTTGCCGGGCAGGGCCGGCCTTTGCCCTGTGCGACCTGTGCGGCCGCACAGGGCGCCAAGCAGTGGCGTAGGAAGGGGGGCGCAATGCGGGGGGCGGCACAATGCGGGGGGCGGGTCGCCGGCGGCGCAGAATTTACCTGTTCGCATGTCGGCTATAGAAAAATGGCCGCCGCGATCTCCATCTGCGCATGCGCGGCATCCCGCGGCCATTTTCCTGAAGCCCCAGGCAGCAGAGCACTCCACCTGCGCACGCGCGGCCTCAGGAAGATGGCCGCCCCCACCGATAACCAGACAGAGCAGGATCGCGGTCAGGTAAGCAGAACTTGTTTTGTTTTTTTTTTTATTGAGAGCGGCGATCGGGGGGGGGCCCAGGGCAGAAAGCTGGACACAGGGGGGCAGAAAGCTGGACACTGGGGGGCAGAAAGCTGGACACAGGGGGGCAGAAAGCTGGACACAGGGGGGCAGAAAGCTGGACACTGGGGCAGAACGCTGGACACAGGGGGGGGCAGAAAGCTGGACACTGGGGGGCAGAAAGCTGGACACAGGGGGGCAGAAAGGACATTGGGGCAGAACGCTGCACACGAGGGCAGAACGCTGGACACGGGGGGCAGAACGCTGGAAACTGGGGCAGAACGCTGGACACGGGGGCAGAACGCTGGACACTGGGGCAGAACGCTGGACACTGGGGCAGAACGCTGGACACTGGGGCAGAAAGCTGGACACTGGGGCAGAAAGCTGGACACTGGGGCAGAAAGCTGGACACTGGGGGGCAGAAAGCTGGACACTGGGGGGCAGAAAGCTGGACACTGGGGGGCAGAAAGCTGGACACAGGGGGGCAGAAAGCTGGACACAGGGGGGCAGAAAGCTGGACACTGGGGCAGAACGCTGGACACAGGGGGGGGCAGAAAGCTGGACACTGGGGGGCAGAAAGCTGGACACTGGGGCAGAGCGCTGGACACAGGGGGGGGCAGAAAGCTGGACACTGGGGGGCAGAAAGCTGGACACGGGGGGGGCAGAAAGCTGGACACTGGGGGGGCAGAAAGCTGGACACGGGGGGGCAGAAAGCTGGACACTGGGGGGCAGAAAGCTGGACACTGGGGCAGAACGCTGGACACAGGGGGGGGCAGAAAGCTGGACACTGGGGGGCAGAAAGCTGGACACTGGGGGGCAGAAAGCTGGACACTGGGGCAGAACGCTGGACACAGGGGGGGGCAGAAAGCTGGACACAGGGGGGGGCAGAAAGCTGGACACAGGGGGGCAGAAAGGACATTGGGGCAGAACGCTGCACACGAGGGCAGAACGCTGGACACGGGGGGCAGAACGCTGGACACTGGGGCAGAACGCTGGACACGGGGGCAGAACGCTGGACACTGGGGCAGAACGCTGGACACGGGGGCAGAACGCTGGACACTGGGGCAGAACGCTGGACACTGGGGCAGAACGCTGGACACTGGGGCAGAACGCTGGACACTGATGCAGAACGCTGGACACTGGGGCAGAACGCTGGACACTGATGCAGAACGCTGGACACTGGGGCAGAACGCTGGACACGGGGGCAGAACGCTGGACACAGGGGCAGAACGCTGGACACTGGGGCAGAACGCTGGACACTGGGGCAGAACGCTGGACACTGGGGCAGAACGCTGGACACGGGGGCAGAACGCTGGACACTGGGGCAGAAAGCTGGACAGTGGGGCAGAAAGCTGGACAGTGGGGCAGAAAGCTGGACACTGGGGCAGAAAGCTGGACACTGGGGCAGAAAGCTGGACACTGGGGCAGAAAGCTGGACACAGGGGCAGAATGCTGGACACTGGTGCAGAATGCTGGACACTGGTGCAGAATGCTGGACACTGGTGCAGAATGCTGGACACGGGCAGAATGCTTGACACAGGGGCAGAATGGAGACACGGGGCAGGATGACAGACATGGCGTCATGACTGGAGACACTGGAGGCAGGATTGGAGACAGATGGGGCAGGATGGATACGATGGAGACAGATGGGGCAGGATGGGAAGATCATATGGGGCAGGATAGATACTCATTAGGGCAGGATGGGAGAATATATGGCTGACGCCAGGAATGAGACACACGGGGGCCAGGATGGCGAATATTATTACCATAGGGGCTAATTAAGGGATATTATTACTGCAGTGATGTATTTATTTTATTTTTTGAGTATACTGTTTTAAATGGAGGGGCGGTCCTATTACTGTGTAGAGTGACACTATGTCGCCTTCTTCATGTGGTGTAATGTAGAAGTTGGGAAAATTAAGTAATGTGTTCTGCAAGTGGAACTCGAGATAACTGTGTTATTTCCTGCAGAGACGAGTCCTGGCTGGATGAAGTGATGGCGGTCTGTGCGGGATGAAAGATGAAGGACTTCACCTAGAGATGTCACTGGTGAGTCAGTGTGTTACCTATACACTGACACTATACACTGTATACTATATACTGAGGTCCTGTGTATGTCACCGGTGATCACTGTATTACCTATACACAGACGCTGCATACTAAGTACAGATCTCCTGTGTATAATGGCACTTATGGTGATAGTATTGTGGTTTTTTTTATTATTGATCAGTATTGTAGTATTCAGTCACTATGTGGTGGTAATATGTGGTCTGGTCATGATGTTGTGGTATTCGTTCCTTGTATTTGATATTATTCGATCACTGTGGTGGTAATATGTCATCTGGTCATGGTGTGGCGGTGTTTGGCCTTGCAGGCCGCCGCTCTGCACTCTGATTGGCTGTCAGCCCATATGGCTTTGGACCAAGCGTCATTTTTTCCTTTTGGTCCGCTTTAAAGCACTTTATAATTCCCGTTATTGCAATATTAGTGTTTCTTCAAGTGTTTTGCAGGGAAACACAAGTTTTCTAAGTAAACGTGTTGTTGTGAATATTAAAGAGTTATTGTTTTCTTTCAAAGTTTGGAGGGGGGGGCGCCGTCCTGCAGTCTCGCACAGGGCGCCTTTTGGGCTAAGTCCGGCCCTGTTGCCGGCTACACAGCAGGGGAACAGCTGGTGGTGCTGGACCCCACTGACACATTGGCGAGGTGTTTGGCTCTGTGCAGCCAGCACTTCCGGACAGCAACTAGCGGTGTTGGAGCCCGGGCTCTGCAGGTGGAGCAGAGTGTAGGCCGAAGCCTAATTGAACCGATTTTAAAAGTAACCTTTAACCCCCCCTCAGGGGTTACAAACTAGAAGAGCCACAGCTTATGCAGCAGTAGTGCTGCACAAGTCAAAGGTTGCTCTTTTAATTTTTCTCCTTGCACACGCTGAATGAAACACGTATAAGATTTAGCAGTTTATACAGTCAAACTGTGTTGGAGGCGAGAGTTCCCTTCGTAATGAGACGCAGCACAGATGTCAAGAATCCCACCTTGGTGCTGAGCGCAGCCTCCTGAGCGTTGTTATTTGCTGTACAGGAGTCTGCGCTGTCGTGTTATCCCTTGGCCTTGCGCTGTTAGCGCTGCCCATCTTCTGACATCATTTAATGTCGGCCGTTGCGCTTTGCGATGACCATGAATCCCAGCCCCGCAGTGTCTTTACATAGTTAAAACACTGCGGGGCTGGGATTCATGGCCTGGCGCAGTACATATGTTCGCCTCTCACACTCGGGTCCTTACACCCGCTTCAGACTGTGCGGCGTCAGCTGATCCCTTATCGCATGCCACGGCCATGAAGCCGCACAGTCTGAAGAAGGCGGAAGGAGATGAGGGACAGGCGAACATAGGCACTGCTCATGCCCATCAATCACACCCTCGCAGTCCAAATAAATAAGACACCGAGGGGCGTTGTGTGGGTCAGGGCGGCCGCAGAGGTGCAGCCAGCCAAACAATGATGCCAGAAGACGGGCAGCGCTACCAAGGGGGTTGCAGCGTGTCATTACAAAGGAAAGTCACACCTCCGGGACGGTTAAATGGTCACAGAGGACACATTTTAGACGTGTTCAGTTCCCCATGGGCAAGGAGAATAAGTTTCCGAGCCACCTTGCACACATGCAGCATTACTGCTGTACAAGGTGGCTGTAAAACATAGAAACACCTGGGGGAGGGGGGACAGGTTCCCTTCAATTTCAGTTCTTGTGTCTGCGTGGCTTTTGCAGGACACGATGCCGGCTACACAGCAGGGGAACAGCTGGCGGTGCTGAACCCCACTGACACATTGGCTGGTGTTTTTCTCTGTGCAGCTAGCACATCTGGGCCCCAACTGGCGGTGTTAGAGCCCAGGGTCAACAGGAGGAGCAGGGTGAGCGGAGTGTAGGCCGAAGCCTGCACTGGAGCAAGTTGAAAGGGAACCTTTAACCCCCCCCCCCCAGGCTTTTGTAGCTGAAAGATCCATCGTGTACAGCAGTAATGCTGGAAAAGGTAAACTTAGCTCTTTTAATTATGGTCCTTGCACATGCTGAACCTAACACTTATGAAATGTGTCCCCTCACACCGTTAAACCATCCGGTAGGTGGAACTTTCCTTTGTCATGTGACGCAGCACAGCCGTCATTCTTACCCCCTTGGCGCCGTGCGCCGCCTCCTCAGCGTTGTTTGAATCTGTCCCGGAGCCTGCGCTGTTAGGTTAGCCCTTGGCCATGCACACATTTTGCGCTGCCCGTCTTCTGACATCATTTGGTGTCAGGCTGGCTGCGCCTGTGCGGTTAGGTTCAGCATGTGCAAGGAGCACCACGAAAAGAGGCACTTTTTCCCTTTGCATCATTACTGCTGCACAAGGTGGCTCCTTCAGTAACAAACGCCTGGGGGGGGGACAGGTTCCCTTAAATTTAACTTGTTGTGCCTGCGTGGCGGTCGCAGTACACGTTGCCGTACACAGCAGGGGAACAGCTGGCGGTGCTGAACCCCACTAACACATTGGCGAGGTGTTTGGCTCTGTGCCCAGGGACAGGAGGAGGAGGAGGAGGTGGAGGAGATAGGAGGGATTGCCACACACACAGCTGGGGAACAGCTGACGTTACTGAACCCCAATAACAGAGGAGCGACTGTTGGGACTGTGCGTACAGCACTACCAGGCAACAACTAGCAGGTGTTGGAGCCCAGGGACAGGAGGAGGAGGAGGTGGAGGAGATAGGAGGGATTGCCACACACACAGCTGGGGAACAGCTGACGTTACTGAACCCCAATAACAGAGGAGCGACTGTTGGGACTGTGCGTACAGCACTACCAGGCAACAACTAGCGGTGTTGGAGCCCAGGGACAGGAGGAGGAGGAGGTGGAGGAGATAGGAGGGATTGCCACACACACAGCTGGGGAACAGCTGACGTTACTGAACCCCAATAACAGAGGAGTGACTGTTGGGACTGTGCGTACAGCACTACCAGGCAACAACTAGCGGTGTTGGAGCCCAGGGACAGGAGGAGGAGGAGGTGGAGGAGATAGGAGGGATTGCCACACACACATCTGGGGAACAGCTGACGTTACTGAACCCCAATAACAGAGGAGCGACTGTTGGGACTGTGCGTACAGCACTACCAGGCAACAACTAGCAGTGTTGGAGCCCAGGGACAGGAGGAGGAGGAGGTGGAGGAGATAGGAGGGATTGCCACACACACAGCTGGGGAACAGCTGACGTTACTGAACCCCAATAACAGAGGAGCGACTGTTGGGACTGTGCGTACAGCACTACCAGGCAACAACTAGCGGTGTTGGAGCCCAGGGACAGGAGGAGGAGGAGGTGGAGGAGATAGGAGGGATTGCCACACACACAGCTGGGGAACAGCTGACGTTACTGAACCCCAATAACAGAGGAGCGACTGTTGGGACTGTGCGTACAGCACTACCAGGCAACAACTAGCGGTGTTGGAGCCCAGGGACAGGAGGAGGAGGAGGTGGAGGAGATAGGAGGGATTGCCACACACACAGCTGGGGAACAGCTGACGTTACTGAACCCCAATAAAAGAGGAGCGACTGTTGGGACTGTGCGTACAGCACTACCAGGCAACAACTAGCGGTGTTGGAGCCCAGGGACAGGAGGAGGAGGAGGTGGAGGAGATAGGAGGGATTGCCACACACACAGCTGGGGAACAGCTGACGTTACTGAACCCCAATAACAGAGGAGCGACTGTTGGGACTGTGCGTACAGCACTACCAGGCAACAACTAGCGGTGTTGGAGCCCAGGGACAGGAGGAGGAGGAGGTGGAGGAGATAGGAGGGATTGCCACACACACAGCTGGGGAACAGCTGACGTTACTGAACCCCAATAACAGAGGAGCGACTGTTGGGACTGTGCGTACAGCACTACCAGGCAACAACTAGCGGTGTTGGAGCCCAGGGACAGCAGGAGGAGGAGGTGGAGGAGATAGGAGGGATTGCCACACACACAGCTGGGGAACAGCTGACGTTACTGAACCCCAATAACAGAGGAGCGACTGTTGGAACTGTGCGTACAGCACTACGAGGCAACAACTAGCGGTGTTGGAGCCCAGGGACAGCAGGAGGAGGAGTTGGAGGAGATAGGAGGGATTGCCACACACACAGCTGGGGAACAGCTGACGTTACTGAACCCCAATAACAGAGGAGCGACTGTTGGGACTGTGCGTACAGCACTACCAGGCAACAACTAGCGGTGTTGGAGCCCAGGGACAGCAGGAGGAGGTGGAGGAGATAGGAGGGATTGCCACACACACAGCTGGGGAACAGCTGACGTTACTGAACCCCAATAACAGAGGAGCGACTGTTGGGACTGTGCGTACAGCACTACCAGGCAACAACTAGCGGTGTTGGAGCCCAGGGACAGGAGGAGGAGGAGGTGGAGGAGATAGGAGGGATTGCCACACACACAGCTGGGGAACAGCTGACGTTACTGAACCCCAATAACAGAGGAGCGACTGTTGGGACTGTGCGTACAGCACTACCAGGCAACAACTAGCGGTGTTGGAGCCCAGGGACAGGAGGAGGAGGAGGTGGAGGAGATAGGAGGGATTGCCACACACACAGCTGGGGAACAGCTGACATTACTGAACCCCAATAACAGAGGAGCGACTGTTGGGACTGTGCGTACAGCACTACCAGGCAACAACTAGCGGTGTTGGAGCCCAGGGACAGGAGGAGGAGGAGGTGGAGGAGATAGGAGGGATTGCCACACACACAGCTGGGGAACAGCTGACGTTACTGAACACCAATAACAGAGGAGCGACTGTTGGGACTGTGCGTACAGCACTACCAGGCAACAACTAGCGGTGTTGGAGCCCAGGGACAGGGGGAGGAGGAGGTGGAGGAGATAGGAGGGATTGCCACACACACAGCAGGGGAGCAGCAGGCGTTACTGAACCCCACTAACACATTGGCGAGGTGTTTGGCTCTGTGCGTACAGCACTTCTGGACAGCAACTAGCGGTGTTGGAGCCCAGGGACAGGAGGAGAAGCAGAGGAACACAATGTAGGCCGAAGCCTGATTGGAGAAAGTCGAAAGGGAACCTTTAACCCCCCCCCCCAAGGCGTTTGTAGCTGAAAGAGCCAGCTTGTGCAGCACAAAAGATGCAAAAGGAAAAGGTGGCTCTTTTCATTATGCTCCTGCAAACACAGAACTAAACACTTATAAAATGTGTCCCCTGAAACCGTGAGACTGTCCCGGAGGTGGGACTTTCCTTCGTAATATGACGCAGCACAGCTGTCATTCCTACCCCCTCGGCGCCGTGCCCCGGCTCCTCAGCGTTGTTTGATTCCGTCCCGGAGCCTGCTCTGTTATGTTATCCCTTGGCCAGGCACACTTAGCGCTGCCCATCTTCTGACATCATTTGGTGTCAGGCTGGCTGCGCCTGTGCGGCCGCGCTGGCCGAGAGCCCGCCTCGCAGTGTCGTCTAATGTAATCCCACCGCGGGCCTGGGATCCGTGGCCATGCGCAGTGCATATCCTCGCCTCTCACTCCCCTCCCTACGGCTTCTTCAGACTGTGCGGCGTCACGGCCGTGGCATGCTATTAGGGATCAGCTGACGGCGCACAGTCTGAAGAAGGTGTAGGGAGATGAGTGAGAGGCGGAGGTTCAGATATGCACTGCACATGTCCATGGATCTCAGGCCCCCAGTGGGATTAAATCAGAAGACAATGCGAGGCGGGCTCTCGGCTAGCGCGGCCGCACAGGCGCAGCCAGCCTGACACCAAATGATGTCAGAAGATGGGCAGCGCTAAGTGTGCCTGGCCAAGGGATAACATAACAGCGCAGGCTCCGGGACGGAATCAAACAACGCTGAGGAGCCGGGGCACGGCGCCGAGGGGGTAGGAATGACAGCTGTGCTGCGTCATATTACGAAGGAAAGTCCCACCTCCGGGACGGTTTTACGGTATCAGTGGACACATTTTATAAGTGTTAAGTTCTGCGTGTGCAAGGAGCATAATGAAAATAGCTACCTTTTCCTTGTGCAGCATTATTGCTGCACAAGGTGGCTCTTTCAGTAACAAACGCCTTGGGGGGGGGGACAGGTTCCCTTACATTTCAGTTGTTGTGTCAGCATGGCGGTCGCAGGACACATTGCCGGCTACACAGCTGGGGATCAGCTGACGTTACTGAAACCCAATAACACTGGGTCGTATGTTTTGACTGTGCAGACGGCACTTCTGAGCCTCAACTGGCAGTGTTGGAGCCCAGGAATTTAAGTTCAGGTGGTAGAAAGATGAACACAACAGGAGACCTGGATAACGTAGATAGTCACCTAATTATTTAATCAGGAAGAGGAGTGGCAAATTCCTTCGAGATCCAGGCCTTGTTCAATTTCAGGAAAGTAAGCCGGTCAACGTTATCGGAGGATAGTCGCATGCGACGGTCAGTTAGTACACCACCTGCAGCACTAAAGACGCGTTCCGATAATACACTAGCCGCAGGGCAAGCCAGCACCTCCAATGCATACTGTGTTGTGAAATTGGATTCTGGGCTCCCCCGGTGGCCACTTGTGGAATTGAACTTGTGTGCATCATCCCCTCTGTTCACCTGCTCCTATCAGGATGTGGGAGTCGCTATATAACCTTGCTCCTCTGTCAGTTTCTTGCCGGTCAACAATGTAATCAGAAGCCTTCTGTGCTTGTTCCTGCTACTAGACAACTCCCAGCTAAGTTGGACTTTTGTCCTTGTGTGTTTTTGCATTTTGTTCCTGTTCACAGCTGCTGTTTCGTTACTGTGTCTGGAAAGCTCTAGTGATCGGAAATTGCCACTCTGGTGTTATGAGTTAATGCTAGAGTCTTAAAGGAATTTCTGGATGGTGTTTTGATAGAGTTTTCTGCTGACCATGAAAGTGTCCTTTCTGTCTTCCTGCTATCTAGAAAGCGGACCTCGATTTTGCTAAACCTATTTTCATACTACGTTTGTCATTTCATCTAAAATCACCGCCAATATATGTGGGGGCCTCTGTCTGCCTTTTGGGAAAATTTCTCTAGAGGTGAGCCAGGACTGTCTTTTCCTCTGCTAGGATTAGGTAGTTCTCCGGCTGGCGCTGGGCATCTAGGGTTAAAAAACGTAGGCATGCTACCCGGCTACTTCTAGTTGTGCGGCAGGTTTAGTTCATGGTCAGTATAGTTTCCATCTTCCAAGAGCTAGTTCTCATATATGCTGGGCTATGTTCTCTCGCCATTGAGAATCATGACAGTTTGACCGGCCCAAAAAAGGGTTAAATTACTGGCTGAGAAAGGAGAGAAAAAAGAAGTCTGCTACAATTTTTTTTTTTTTTTTTTTCCTCTAGTTCTGAGTGTGCTCTTAATTGAATCACTTGCTAGTCTGCCTATACTGCAGCCTTCCTCTCTTTCTCTCCTTCTAATCCTTGAATGGCTCTGTGTTCACCTGTTTCAAATGGATCTTCAGAGTGTAGCTACAGGTTTGAATAATCTCGCCACAAAGGTACAAAATTTGCAAGATTTTGTTGTTCATGCACCTGTGTCTGAGCCTAGAATTCCTTTGCCTGAATTCTTCTCGGGGAATAGATCTCACTTTCAAAATTTTAAAAATAATTGCAAATTGTTTTTGTCCCTGAAGTCTCGCTCTGCCGGAGACCCTGCACGGCAGGTCAGGATTGTAATTTCCTTGCTCCGGGGCGACCCTAAAGACTGGGCTTTTGCATTGGCACCAGGGGATCCTGCGTTGCCCAATGTGGATGCGTTTTTTCTGGCCTTGGGGTTGCTTTATGAGGAACCTTATTTAGAGCTTCAGGCGGAAAAGGCCTTGATGTCCTTGTCTCAGGGGCAAGATGAAGCTGAAATATACTGCCAAAAATTCCGCAAATGGTCTGTGCTTACTCAGTGGAATGAGTGCGCCCTGGCGGCGATTTTCAGAGAAGGTCTCTCTGATGCCATTAAGGATGTTATGGTGGGGTTCCCTGTGCCTGCGAGTCTGAATGAGTCCATGACGATGGCTATTCAGATCGATAGGCGTCTGCGGGAGCGCAAACCTGTGCACCATTTGGCGGTGTCTACTGAGAAAACGCCAGAAAATATGCAATGTGATAGAATTCTGTCCAGAAGCGAGCGGCAGAATTTTAGACGAAAAAATGGGTTGTGCTTCTATTGTGGTGATTCAACTCATGTTATATCAGCATGCTTTAAGCGTACTAAGAAGCCTGACAAGTCTGTTTCAATTAGCACTTTACAGTCTAAGTTTATTCTATCTGTGACCCTGATTTGTTCTTTGTCATCTATTACCGCGGACGCCTATGTCGACTCTGGCGCTGCTTTGAGTCTTATGGATTGGTCCTTTGCCAAACGCTGTGGGTATGATTTGGAGCCACTGGAGGCTCCGATACCTCTGAAAGGGATTGACTCCACCCCATTGGCTAGTAATAAACCACAATACTGGACACAAGTGACTATGCGTGTTAATCCGGATCACCAGGAGGTTATTCGCTTTCTGGTGCTGTATAATCTACATGATGTTTTGGTGCTGGGATTGCCATGGCTGCAATCTCATAACCCAGTCCTCGACTGGAGAGCTATGTCTGTGTTAAGCTGGGGATGTAAAGGAACTCATGGGGACGTACCTTTGGTTTCCATTTCATCATCTATTCCCTCTGAGATTCCTGAATTCTTGTCTGACTTTCGTGACGTTTTTGAAGAACCCAAGGTTGGTTCACTACCTCCGCACCGGGAGTGCGATTGTGCCATAGACTTGATTCCGGGTAGTAAATACCCTAAGGGTCGTTTATTTAATCTGTCTGTGCCTGAACACGCTGCTATGCGAGAATATATAAAGGAGTCCTTGGAAAAGGGACATATTCGTCCTTCGTCATCTCCCTTAGGAGCCGGTTTTTTCTTTGTGTCTAAGAAAGACGGCTCTTTGAGGCCGTGTATTGATTATCGACTTTTGAATAAAATCACGGTTAAATATCAATATCCGTTACCACTGCTTACTGATTTGTTTGCTCGTATAAAGGGGGCCAAGTGGTTCTCTAAGATTGATCTCCGTGGGGCGTATAATTTGGTGCGAATCAAGCAGGGGGATGAGTGGAAAACCGCATTTAATACGCCCGAGGGCCATTTTGAGTATTTGGTGATGCCTTTTGGTCTTTCAAATGCCCCTTCAGTCTTCCAGTCCTTTATGCATGACATTTTCCGCGATTATTTGGATAAATTTATGATTGTGTATCTGGATGATATTCTGATTTTTTCGGATGACTGGGACTCTCATGTCCAGCAGGTCAGGAGGGTTTTTCAGGTTTTGCGGTCTAATTCCTTGTGTGTGAAGGGTTCTAAGTGTGTTTTTGGGGTTCAAAAGATTTCTTTCTTGGGATACATTTTTTCCCCCTCTTCCATCGAGATGGATCCTGTCAAGGTTCAGGCTATTGGTGATTGGACGCAACCCTCTTCTCTTAAGAGTCTTCAGAAATTTTTGGGCTTTGCTAACTTTTATCGTCGATTTATTGCTGGTTTTTCTGATGTTGTAAAACCATTGACTGATTTGACTAAGAAGGGTGCTGATGTTGCTGATTGGTCCCCTGATGCTGTGGAGGCCTTTCGGGAGCTCAAGCGCCGCTTTTCTTCCGCCCCAGTGTTGCGTCAGCCTGATGTTGCTCTTCCTTTTCAGGTTGAGGTCGACGCTTCTGAAATCGGAGCTGGGGCGGTGTTGTCGCAGAGAAGTTCCGACTGCTCCGTGATGAGACCTTGTGCTTTTTTTCCCCGTAAATTTTCGCCCGCCGAGCGGAATTATGATATTGGGAATCGGGAGCTTTTGGCCATGAAGTGGGCTTTTGAGGAGTGGCGTCACTGGCTTGAGGGGGCCAGACATCAGGTGGTGGTATTGACTGACCACAAAAATTTAATTTACCTTGAGTCTGCCAGGCGCCTGAATCCTAGACAGGCGCGCTGGTCGTTGTTTTTCTCTCGGTTTAATTTTGTGGTGTCGTACCTACCGGGTTCTAAGAATGTTAAGGCGGATGCCCTTTCTAGGAGTTTTGAGCCTGACTCCCCTGGTAATTCTGAGCCCACAGGTATCCTTAAAGATGGAGTGATATTGTCTGCCGTTTCTCCAGACCTGCGGCGGGCCTTGCAGGAGTTTCAGGCGGATAGACCTGATCGTTGCCCACCTGGTAGACGGTTTGTTCCTGATGATTGGACCAGTAGAGTCATCTCTGAGGTTCATTCTTCTGCGTTGGCAGGTCATCCTGGAATCTTTGGTACCAGGGATTTGGTGGCAAGGTCCTTCTGGTGGCCTTCCCTGTCACGAGATGTGCGAGGCTTTGTGCAGTCTTGTGACGTTTGTGCTCGGGCCAAGCCTTGTTGTTCTCGGGCTAGTGGATTGTTGTTGCCCTTGCCTATCCCGAAGAGGCCTTGGACGCACATCTCGATGGATTTTATTTCGGATCTGCCTGTTTCTCAGAAGATGTCTGTCATCTGGGTGGTGTGTGACCGTTTCTCTAAGATGGTCCATCTGGTTCCCTTGCCTAAGTTGCCTTCTTCTTCCGAGTTGGTTCCTCTGTTTTTTCAAAATGTTGTTCGTTTGCATGGTATTCCTGAGAATATCGTTTCTGACAGAGGGACCCAATTCGTGTCTAGATTTTGGCGGGCATTCTGTGCTAGGATGGGCATAGATTTGTCTTTTTCGTCTGCTTTCCATCCTCAGACTAATGGCCAGACCGAGCGGACTAATCAGACCTTGGAGACATATTTGAGGTGTTTTGTGTCTGCGGATCAGGATGATTGGGTTGCTTTTTTGCCTTTGGCGGAGTTCGCCCTCAATAATCGGGCCAGCTCTGCCACCTTGGTGTCCCCGTTTTTCTGTAATTTGGGGTTTCATCCTCGATTTTCCTCCGGTCAAGTGGAATCTTCGGATTGTCCTGGAGTGGATGCTGTGGTGGAGAGGTTGCATCAGATTTGGGGGCAGGTGGTGGACAATTTGAAGTTGTCCCAGGAGAAGACTCAGCTTTTTGCCAACCGCCGTCGTCGTGTTGGTCCTCGGCTTTGTGTTGGGGACTTGGTGTGGTTGTCTTCTCGTTTTGTCCCTATGAGGGTTTCTTCTCCTAAGTTTAAGCCTCGGTTCATCGGCCCGTACAAGATATTGGAGATTCTTAACCCTGTGTCCTTCCGTTTGGACCTCCCTGCATCCTTTTCGATTCATAATGTTTTTCATCGGTCATTGTTGCGCAGGTATGAGGTACCGGTTGTGCCTTCCGTTGAGCCTCCTGCTCCGGTGTTGGTTGAGGGTGAGTTGGAGTACGTTGTGGAAAAGATCTTAGACTCTCGTGTTTCCAGACGGAGACTCCAGTATCTGGTCAAATGGAAGGGATACGGTCAGGAGGATAATTCTTGGGTCACTGCCTCTGATGTTCATGCCTCCGATCTTGTCCGTGCCTTTCATAGGGCTCATCCTGATCGCCCTGGTGGTTCTGGTGAGGGTTCGGTGCCCCCTCCTTGAGGGGGGGGTACTGTTGTGAAATTGGATTCTGGGCTCCCCCGGTGGCCACTTGTGGAATTGAACTTGTGTGCATCATCCCCTCTGTTCACCTGCTCCTATCAGGATGTGGGGGTCGCTATATAACCTTGCTCCTCTGTCAGTTTCTTGCCGGTCAACAATGTAATCAGAAGCCTTCTGTGCTTGTTCCTGCTACTAGACAACTCCCAGCTAAGTTGGACTTTTGTCCTTGTGTGTTTTTGCATTTTGTTCCTGTTCACAGCTGCTGTTTCGTTACTGTGTCTGGAAAGCTCTAGTGATCGGAAATTGCCACTCTGGTGTTATGAGTTAATGCTAGAGTCTTAAAGGAATTTCTGGATGGTGTTTTTATAGAGTTTTCTGCTGACCATGAAAGTGTCCTTTCTGTCTTCCTGCTATCTAGAAAGCGGACCTCGATTTTGCTAAACCTATTTTCATACTACGTTTGTCATTTCATCTAAAATCACCGCCAATATATGTGGGGGCCTCTGTCTGCCTTTTGGGAAAATTTCTCTAGAGGTGAGCCAGGACTGTCTTTTCCTCTGCTAGGATTAGGTAGTTCTCCGGCTGGCGCTGGGCATCTAGGGTTAAAAAACGTAGGCATGCTACCCGGCTACTTCTAGTTGTGCGGCAGGTTTAGTTCATGGTCAGTATAGTTTCCATCTTCCAAGAGCTAGTTCTCATATATGCTGGGCTATGTTCTCTCGCCATTGAGAATCATGACAATACTGGCTTAGCTCTGGCCATGTATCCAGCTTTGAGACCCAAAACCTGAAAGGTGAAGAGCCGTCTGGGAGTACAGCAAGAGGGCAAGACATGTAGTCTGTCACCATCTGACGGAACCGTTGCCTCCTGCTGACTGGAGCCGTCTGTGATGGTGTAGACTTTTGTGGCGGGCACAGAAAACTGTGCCACAGTTGGGCCATACTGGTCTTGCCTTGGGCAGAGGCACTGCTTCTGCTCCCTCTTTGTGCAGAGCCTCCACCACTGCCTGGACGCACTGAGCTGCTTTGTAATGCACTAGCAGCACTTCTCTCACTTGGAATGGAGAAGATGATGGAATTCACCAGTGTGTCTTGGTACTCCCGCATTTTTCGCTCCCGGTTCAACGGTGTGATGAGGCTTTCTACGTTGTCCCGGTAACGAGGATTGAGGAGGGTGAACACCCAATAATCAGACATGTTGAGAATGTGGGCGATGCGGCGGTCGTTTCTCAGGCACTGCAGCATGTAATCCACCATGTGCTGCAGACTGCCAACTGCCCAAGAAACGCTGTCCTCTGCTGGAGGCGTGATCTCTGCCCGCTCGTCATCACCCCACCCTCGCTGTACACACTGAGTACTGGACAATTGTGTAACTCCCTCCTCTGGACGGATGTCTTCCTCCTCCATTGACTCCTCCTCATCCTCCTCACAAACTGTCCCCTGCCTACGCGTTTGTGAGGAACCACGTGGCGCTGACTGTCCAGAAGATGATGGAAGTGGTGAATCCTCATCCTCCACCTCTTCCACAACATCATCCCTTAGCGCTTGCAGTGATTTTTCAAGCAGGCAGATAAGGGGGACAGTCATGCTGACTAGTGCATCATCTGCTCTCGCCATCCGCGTGGAATAATCAAAGGGACGCAAAACCTGGCAGACGTCATTCATAGTGGCCCACTCTGTGGTTGTGAAGTCTGTACGGCGCGTAGTGCGACTTCTTTGCGCCTGATACAGCTGGTACTCCATTACAGCTTGCTGCTGCTCACACAACCGCTCCAACATATGTAACATGGAATTCCACCTGGTAGGTAGGTGACATATGATGCGATGTTCCGGCAGGTGGTGTCGGCGCTGCAGAGCCGCAATGCGCGCTTTTGCCGTGCTGGAACGCCGCAAGTGAGTACACTCTAGGCGGACCTTGTGCAGCAGCGCATCAAGATCCGGATAGTCCCTCAAAAAACTCTGCACGACCAAATTGAGCACATGTGCCAGACATGGGATGTGAGTGAGGTTGCCGAGGCCCAGAGCTGCCACCAGATTTCGGCCATTATCACACACTACCATGCCTGGTTGGAGATTCGCTGGCACAAACCACACATCGCTCTCCTGCTTGATGGCATTCCAGAGCTCCTGCGCTGTGTGGCTTCGATTCCCCAAAGAAATTAATTTCAAGACGGCCTGTTGACGTTTGGCCACGGCTGTGCTCATGCCGGTCGTAACAGGTAAACGTTCATCACGGGTCCATGTGGAGGTGGACTGTGACGGCTCCTGCAGCGATGATTCTGAGGAACTGGTGTAAGAGGAGGAGTCAATGCGTACAAAATGGATTCCTGCAATCCTTGGAGTGGGCAGGACACGTCCTGCGCCACTCGCACGATCTGTACCCGGCTCAACGACATTAACCCAATGGGCAGTGAGGGAAAGGTATCGCCCCTGTCCATGTTGACTGGTCCACGCATCGGTGGTGAGGTGGACCTTGCTACTGACGGCATTCAGTAGCGCGTGTTTTATGTGTCCCTCCACATGCTTGTGCAGGGCAGGGACGGCTTGCCTGCTGAAGTAAAAGCGGCTGGGCACATTGTACTGGGGGATTGCCAATGACATCAAGTCACGGAAGCTGTCAGTCTCCACCAGCCTGAATGACAGCATTTCCAGTGACAGAAGTTTGGCAATGCCTGCAGTCAGAGCCTGTGCTCGTGGGTGGTTTGACGAGAAAGGCCGCCTTTTCTCCCATGCCTGTACTACCGATGGCTGTAGACTGGGCTGGGAGTGTGTGGATGACTGGGAAAGTGGTGCTGCGGGTGGAATTACAGCGGGTCTCTGGACAACAGGGCCAGAGGTTCTTCCACGGCGATCCTGGGAGGAAGCAGAACCAGCTGCGTGTGAGCTGGAGGAAGAGGCAACACGAGCTGAAGAGGTGGTAGCTGCCGCTGTTGGTTGGCCTAGCTCTTCAGTGTGTTTTTCTAACAACGCCGCGTGCCTGGTGCGCACATGTTTCCACATGTTGGAGGTATTGAGGTTGCTGACATTTCGACCTCTTTTGACTTTGTGATGACACACCTTGCATTTGACATAGCAAATGTCATCTGCAACTGTGTCAAAAAAGGACCAGGCACTGCAAGTCTTGGGAGCGCCCTTTTTGGCTTTTGGAAGAGACATGCTCCTAACGGGTGCCAAAACGGAGGCTGCAGGATCTGCAGTCTTCCCCCTCCCTCTCCCTCTTTGGGCCGTACGGGGAATCTCTTCCTCAGAGCTGCTCCCACCACCTTCCTGTCCCTCACGCCAAGATGGGTCAAGGACCTCATCATCTACACTACCCTCTGCCCCCAACTGCTCCACCTGGGTAGTCTCAGCAGCAGAGCACGCACCAGAAAGTGGCACCTGAGTGTCATCAGCGGATGCGGCCTGCGATGTAGTGACCGGAGGCACTGGCCCACCCGCCTCTTCAGAGGAAGAGAGAAAAAGCTGTTGGGCATCACTGCACCCTGCCTCTTCTTCCATTTCTCCAATGCTGCTTGGCTGGCCCCCTGTTTCCAAGCCAAGAGATGATTCAGAGAACAGAAGTAGAGACGGCTCCTGTCCTGGGATCTCTGTCTGCCTGGGCAATTTGGCAGGTGGTGAAGAGACAGATGGCTGCTCTCCAGTGCTCTGTGTCTGAGAGGATGTGGCACTAATTGAAGTCGATGCATTAGCTGCCATCCATCTGACAACGGATTCAATTTGGTCTTCACGCAGCAGCGGTGTACGGTGCTCTGTGACAAAGCTGCGCATGAACGACTGTTCCCTGGTGAAAGTGGGTGCTGATGAGTAACTGGTACCCGCAGCAGGCACAGAATCCCCACGTCCTCTCCCTGCTCCGCGCCCACGCCCACGTGCCTTACTCACTGCCTTCTTCATCGTGGTTGACTGATAAAGATAAGCAGAAAAGTACTAACGGCTTTGTGTGCTTAGTCCTGAAGAGCTCCTAACAGGTATAAGAAACACTAATTTTCTAAAGTGTGGACTAGACTTTAATATGAGCTAATGTGGCCTACACAAATGTAAAGTGGTGTCACTGGTGTGTTTGGTGAACTTTATTATTTATTTATTTTTTGGGGGCTGAACTGACAACAGAGAGAGCTGCAGTCACACGGAGACCGTGCAGACAGCCGTAAACGGCGCTGCAAGGCCCAAAAACCCTCCTTTACTTTATCCTATGTAGTGTTTTTCCACAAGTTAGCTGGAGACGGGTGGAAAGACACTAATAGGAATTTTTTGAAAAAATGTGCAGCAGCCTGCACTACTTAAAACAAAAGGAAAATTGATTTTACGGTATGACGCAGTGAAGAACCCTGAGCTGGAGACAACCAGGCTATGGCTGCTCACAGACTACAGGGCGAGCTGCAGTCACACGGAGACCGTGCAGACAGCTGTAAACGGCGCTGCAAAGCCCAAAAACCCTCCTCTACGTTATCCTATGTAGTGTTTTTCCACAAGTTAGCTGGAGACAGGTGGAAAGTCACTAATAGGAATTATTTGAAAAAATGTGCAGCAGCCTGCACTACTTAAAACAAAAGGAAAATTGATTTTACAGTATGACGCAGTGAAGAACCCTGAGCTGGAGACAACCAGGCTATGGCTGCTCACAGACTACAGGGCGATCTGCAGTCACACGGAGACCGTGCAGACAGCCGTAAACGGCGCTGCAAGGCCCAAAAACCCTCCTCTACGTTATCCTATGTAGTGTTTTTCCACAAGTTAGCTGGAGACGGGTGGAAAGACACTAATAGGAATTTTTTGAAAAAATGTGCAGCAGCCTGCACTACTTAAAACAAAAGGAAAATGGATTTTATGGTATGACGCAGTGAAGAACCCTGAGCTGGAGACAACCAGGCTATGGCTGCTCACAGACTACAGGGCGAGCTGCAGTCACACGGAGACCGTGCAGACAGCCGTAAACGGCGCTGCAAGGCCCAAAAACCCTCCTCTACTTTATCCTATGTAGTGTTTTTCCACAAGTTAGCTGGAGACGGGTGGAAAGACACTAATAGGAATTTTTTGAAAAAATGTGCAGCAGCCTGCACTACTTAAAACAAAAGGAAAATTGATTTTACGGTATGACGCAGTGAAGAACCCTGAGCTGGAGACAACCAGGCTATGGCTGCTCACAGACTACAGGGCGAGCTGCAGTCACACGGAGACCGTGCAGACAGCTGTAAACGGCGCTGCAAAGCCCAAAAACCCTCCTCTACGTTATCCTATGTAGTGTTTTTCCACAAGTTAGCTGGAGACAGGTGGAAAGTCACTAATAGGAATTATTTGAAAAAATGTGCAGCAGCCTGCACTACTTAAAACAAAAGGAAAATTGATTTTACAGTATGACGCAGTGAAGAACCCTGAGCTGGAGACAACCAGGCTATGGCTGCTCACAGACTACAGGGCGAGCTGCAGTCACACGGAGACCGTGCAGACAGCCGTAAACGGCGCTGCAAGGCCCAAAAACCCTCCTCTACGTTATCCTATGTAGTGTTTTTCCACAAGTTAGCTGGAGACGGGTGGAAAAACACTAATAGGAATTTTTTGAAAAAATGTGCAGCAGCCTGCACTACTTAAAACAAAAGGAAAATGGATTTTATGGTATGACGCAGTGAAGAACCCTGAGCTGGAGACAACCAGGCTATGGCTGCTCACAGACTACAGGGCGAGCTGCAGTCACACGGAGACCGTGCAGACAGCCGTAAACGGTGCTGCAAGGCCCAAAAACCCTCCTCTACATTATCCTATGTAGTGTTTTTCCACAAGTTAGCTGGAGACAGGTGGAAAGTCACTAATAGGAATTATTTGAAAAAATGTGCAGCAGCCTGCACTACTTCAAAAAAAAAACAAAAAACAAAGAACAGTATGAGGCAATGAACCACCCTCCCTGAACTGAATACAACCAGCTATGGATGGCCTATGGCTGCACTCAGACTAGAGAGTGGGCTGCACTCACACACACACACACACACACAGACCTTGCAGATCGCTGTGAAAACAGCACTACAAGGCAAAAGCAAGGTGATTAGCAGGTGAACACAGCGGTTGCTAAATTAGACTTGGAAAAGAACAATTAAGCAAATCGCTATCTCAAAACTGGCCCTCAGTCAGCAAACAGCGTCCTGTCACTAACTGAATTCACAGCAGAGTGAGCGCAAAATGGCGCCAGCGACTTTTAAACTGCATCATGACATCATTTCAGCAGCCAATCACAGCCTTGCCAGTAGTTTCATGCCCTCCATGCTAAACAGGATGTGCCCACACTTGGAATCATTCTCATTGGCTGATTTCGTACAAATTTGTGCAGTTTGAATCCTGGGAACTTCCGATTCCGGTATCCGATACGCGGCAAGTATCGGATCTCGGTATCGGAATTCCGATACCGCTAAGTATCGGCCGATACCCGATACTTGCGGTATCGGAATGCTCAACACTAGTTACATATATCAAATGGCATATTATTCAAATACAGGACAGGGCAAAAGTACATATCATGACAATCCCTTCCCCTCCCAATTTGTGTACGTACTAGGGACCTCTACAGGTCGCTGGTTAAGTACACACAGGCAGAGCGTAACTTACATGTGGCTTCATGCAGCCACGAATTGGCATCATAGCTCTCCCACATCATTGCCCAGGAGAACATCTGCAGGCAGATCACCCATCACCCCAACCACACATCGCCTGACCCCAAAACCAAACTTCAGATCCACAGTGGCTGTGGGAATAGTCCTCCATTGTCCACCAGCCAGTTCAATGACAATCCCAGGTCCTCTATGGATTGCCTCAGGCCGAACCACTCGGGGATCAGCCAGTGTGAGGAAAGCCCCCGAGTCACAAAATCCAATAAGTCTCTGTCCATCCAGCACGACCTCCTGCAAGTGCTTACCTCGATGAGCAGAAGTCGTCATAGCTGCGGGTCGCACACCATAAACCCCTAGTGGTGCAACATGGGTGGGTGAGGCACTAGGCTGGTCCTCACGTAGTGGTGACATGTCATCCTCCATGGCACTTGGCTGTACATAATTAATAATACGACTGGGTACAGGATCAATCCACATTTGAACAGCTGGGCAGGAGGCTTGCAGATGCCCCGGCTGCCCACATCGATAGCATCTGTGCTGGGTCTCACTCCATCCAAGGCGTCCTCTTGGGCGAGGGGTAAGGGAACCTGGAGGCCGGCTCCCACCTGAAGGTGCTGTAGGGGTTTGAGGACGACTCCTCCATGGGCTGGCTGGGCATGAGGCCTGCAGATGCCCCGGATGCCCACAACCATAACACCTGCGCTCTGCTACTTCCTCTCCTCGTCGTATTCCAGAAAATGCAGTAGAAGCAACTGGAGGCACATGTACACGGGTATCAGCATGAGGTGGTGGCTTAGATGAACGGGGAACAATGGGGACAGAAGAACTGGGGGCCACCGGTGTTGTGGGGCTGGTAGGCCTCTCTCGATCCTCTAACAGAACCCTCCACTGAGGCTTGATGGTGAGAGCCTCATCAGCGAGACATGCAGCTTCTTCCACTGTCGCTGGTCTCCTCTCACGCACCCATTCCCTGATCTCAACGGGGCACTGGGCAAAGAATTGTTCTTTTAGGATAACCTGGAGAAAGGTGTTCCAGGTTAAGGCCTCCTCTGCCTCCAGCCAGCGATGACATATTTGTTTGAGTCTATGAGCATAAATCTTAAAAGACACTTCCCCATCACAGGCTAAAGTACGGAACTGAGTCCTGTAAGTGTCTGGCGTCACAGCATAATGTTCTAGAATAATTTGTTTAATCTCTGCATACTCACAGTTCCCCCGAGGGTCCATAGCTCTATAGGCTTCAGCAGCTCCACCCTCTAAGAGCCCCACAAGATGTCTGACTCGCTCCCTTTCCGGGACTTCCATTAATCGACACTGATGCTCAAAGTCCTGGAAGAAGCCCTCAATGTCGCCTGCAGCCTCATTAAAGGGCTTGAAGTCTTTGCGGGACACTCTGGGGAGTTCCCTCATGGTGGGTGCTGGGGTTACAGTCTGTCTGGAGCTTCTAGCTGCTTCCAAAGCGATCTGCCTCTCCAGCAATGCCATCTCCTGAGCTCTGTGAATGGCCTCCCTCTTATCGTCGATGGTGGCCTCCTCTCCCAATACTGCCATCTCCTCCTCGTACCACACAACCCACTGACTTTTTTGGGTATTTACCTCCGGCTGCAGTCTTTCCTCCATTTGCTGTGAGGATCCTTCTTCAGCGTCATCTTGCAGGCAAACTCCTTCCAAAGCCTCAATTAGCTGCTCCTTGAAGAGTCCTTTAAAACGGACTCCTACTTCACGGGCCTTTGATTGTAGGCTCCCCAAAGTCCAGTTCTTGTACTCTGCGGTGCTGGTTCCCGATGTTGGGCCATTGTCCTTCATTCCTTCTGCTCTGATCCCGCTGCTACCACCAGTTTGTGATGGGGTGTACGGCAGAGCAAGAAGGGACAACAGGCCAAGGGATGATTCCACAAATTTATTATCAAGAATGCTGGAACAACACATGCAGGTAGATCTACAGAGTCCACAATTAGTCCAATGGAACAGGTTCGGGGGCACCTCCCGATAATCCTTGTGCCAGCTAAGGCTACGTTTACATTTGCGTTGTGCGCCGCAGCGTCGGCGCCGCAGCGCACAACGCAAACAAAAACGCAGCAAAACGCATGCACAACGCTGCGTTTTGCGCCGCATGCGTCCTTTTTTTAATTGATTTTGGACGCAGCAAAAATGCAACTTGCTGCGTCCTCTGCGCCTGGACGCGGGCGCCGCAGCGACGCATGCGGCACAAAACGCAAGTGCGACGCATGTCCATGCGCCCCCATGTTAAATATAGGGGCGCATGACGCATGCGGCGACGCTGCGGCGCCCGACGCTGCGGCGCAGACCGCAAATGTGAACGTAGCCTAACAAAACAGTAGTCCACACGAGTCCAAGGGATCACAAAACAATCCCACGAGCGACGAGATATGTCCTCAGCTCAAGTCTCGCCCCGTTCGCTTCCGCAGTCACAGATGGACATGGGGTCTTGCCTCAGCTAAGAATCCCCACTCCTTCTCCTTCAAAGGTCAACTCACATCTGATCTCAAAATAAGAATGGATGGTCTGAGCTCCTGGGATCTGCCCATGAAGGGGGGTAGGGGTTACACCTGCTATTCAATGGTTGAGTTCATCAGAAGATTCTAGACTGGGCGGCTCCGTAGTATGTGCATTTGACTAGCCACCTGCTGTGAGGAAGAATGGCAATTCCTTCACTCTGATGTTGACAAAGCTTAATTACATTATAGCTTAGGGCTGCAAGTATTGGGGGAAGGAGACATTGTTACAGGTGACTCCCAGCACAAGAAAATACATAAATTACAGCTAATAGAAACCAGAGAACAGTTACATACATCAAATGGCATATTATTCAAATACAGGACAGGGCAAAAGTACATATCATGACACCTGGACCTTAGCGGTGTAACCGGGAGCCTCCGTTCCTAAGAATGCAGTGAGTGTAGGACCTGCGATGACATCGCGGCTTGTGATTGGTCACGTGAGCGGTCACATGAGCGGTCACGTGACCAATCACAAGCCGCGATGTCATCGAAGGTCCTTCACTCTGCATTCTTAGGAACGGAGGCTGCCGGTTACATAGCTAAGGTCCAGGGTCCGCCGGAGGGGTGAGTATATCCATATTTTTTATTTTTATTCTTTATTTTTTACATGAATATGGATCCCAGGACCTGAAGGAGAGTTTCCTCTCCTTCAGACCCTGGGAACCATCCAGGATACCTTCCGATATTTGTGTCCCATTGACTTGTATTGTATCGGGTATCGGTATCGGCGAGATCCGATATTCTGCCGGAATCGGCCGATCCAATCCGATACCGATACTTTCGAATATCGGAAGGTATCGCTCAACACTAGTCGCCTAGTAAAAAAGTGATGGGGGGCATCTTAGCCTGGGATGTACTGTTGTCTGCAGGGCGGGTTGAGTTTTGGTTGCGTCGGTCGAAGACTGACCAGGAAGGGAGAGGTAGAAGGGTTGTGTTAGACTCTGTGTCTGGTTCAGCGATGTGTCCGGTCAACTGTTTGGCGAGTTTTGGGGATCTTAGGCGTAATCGGGAAGGATCCTTATTATGTCACATTGATGGTTCATTGTTATCTAGGCATCAGTTTACCGTGGTTTTTAAAAGGGCTCTTAATTTTTTGGGAATGGATTAATCTCGTTTTGCTCCTTACTCTTTCCGGATTGGGGCAGCAACTGATGCGGCTGTGGGAGGATTGGGGGCTAACGTTATTAGGCTTATTGGAAGATGGCAGTCTAACAGGTATCGCAGTTACGTTAGGCCATAAGGAGTTGTCGCCGAGTTTTACTTTTGTTGTATCAATTGTTTTGTTGCATTATCTTGTTAGCATGTTTTTGAGTGCTTTGTGTTTGTATTTTTCAGGTCCCTTGCTGCTATTGGTGTGGATTTTCAGCCATTCATATGTCCATTGGGGAGCCCTGCGTGCAGACATGCGGAAGGAGGGTAGACAGGTTGGCTTTGATCGGAAGATAGCGGTGGTCAGGTGGATAGGTTTTAGGGGGACGGCTTGGATTAGGGTGTTATGGGAAATTCATAATCATTGGTACTGTACAGCCTAATTTTCTTTTGTCCGTTACTCTGATTTGCTCTTTGTCGTCCTACTCTGTTATGGCATTTGTGGACTCAGGCGCTGCCCTGAATTTGATGGACTTGGAGTTTGCCAGGCGCTGTGTTTTTTTCTAGGAGCCCTTACAGTATCCTATTCCATTAAGGGGAATTGATGCTAAGCCTTTGGCCAAGAATAAACCTCAGTACTGGACTCAGTTGACCATGTGCATGGCTCCTGCACATCAGGAAGATGTTCGCTTTTTGGTGTTGCATAATTTGCATGATGTGGTCGTGTTGGGTTTGCCATGGCTACAGGTCCATAATTCAGTATTGGATTGGAAATCAATGTCGGTGTCCAGTTGGGGTTGTCAAGGGGTACATGGTGACGTTCCGTTGTTGTCAATTTCTCCTTCTACTCCTTCTGAAGTCCCTGAGTTTTTGTCAGATTACCGAGATGTATTTGATGAGCCCAAATCCAGTGCCCTACCTCCTCATAGGGATTGTGATTGTGCTATTAATTTGATTCCTGGTAGTAAATTTCCTAAGGGACGGCTTTTCAATTTATCTGTGCCGGAACACGCCGCTATGCGGAGTTATATAAAGGAGTCCTTGGAGAAAGGGCATATTCGCCCGTCGTCGTCACCGTTGGGAGCAGGGTTCTTTTTTGTGGCCAAGAAGGATGGTTCTCTGAGACCTTGTATAGATTACCACCTTCTCAATAAAATCATGGTCAAATTTCAGTACCCTTTGCCTCTACTGTCTGATTTGTTTGCTCGGATTAAGGGGGCTAGTTGGTTCACCAAGATAGATCTTCGAGGGGCGTATAATCTCGTGCGTATTAAACAAGGCGATGAATGGAAGACAGCATTTAATATGCCCGAGGGCCATTTTGAGTACCTGGTGATGCCATTTGGGCTTTCTAATGCTCCATCTGTGTTTCAGTCCTTTATGCATGACATCTTCCGAAAGTATTTGGATAGATTCATTATTGTATATTTGGATGATATTTTGGTCTTTTCGGATGATTGGGAGTCTCATGTGAAGCAGGTCAGAATGGTGTTCGAGGTTCTTCGTGCTAATTCTTTGTTTGTGAAGGGGTCTAAATGTCTCTTCGGAGTTCAGAAGGTTTCCTTTTTGGGCTTCATTTTTTCCCCTTCTACTATCGAGATGGATCCTGTTAAAGTTCAGGCCATTTATGATTGGACTCAGCCTGCATCTGTGAAGAGCCTTCAGAAATTCTTGGGCTTTGCTAATTTTTACCGTTGCTTCATCGCAAATTTTTCTAGTGTTGTTAAACCATTGACTGATTTGACCAAGAAAGGTGCTGATGTGGTGAATTGGTCCTCTGCGGCCATTGAGGCTTTTCGGGAGTTGAAACGTCGTTTCTCTTCGGCCCCTGTGTTGTGTCAGCCAGATGTTTTGCTCCCTTTTCAGGTCGAGGTTGATGCTTCTGAGATTGGAGCAGGGGCTGTTTTGTCTCAAAGATCTTCTGATGGCTCTGTGATGAAGCCATGTGCTTTCTTTTCTAGAAAG
This sequence comes from Ranitomeya variabilis, assembly GCF_051348905.1. Classification (NCBI taxonomy): domain Eukaryota; kingdom Metazoa; phylum Chordata; class Amphibia; order Anura; family Dendrobatidae; genus Ranitomeya; species Ranitomeya variabilis. The sequence continues at coordinate 39,951,474 of NC_135238.1, forward strand.
TTTTCGCCTGCTGAGCGTAATTATGATGTTGGCAATCGGGAGCCTCTTCTTCCATTTCTCCAATGCTGCTTGGCTGGCCCCCTGTTTCCAAGCCAAGAGATGATTCAGAGAACAGAAGTAGAGACGGCTCCTGTCCTGGGATCTCTGTCTGCCTGGGCAATTTGGCAGGTGGTGAAGAGACAGATGGCTGCTCTCCAGTGCTCTGTGTCTGAGAGGATGTGGCACTAATTGAAGTCGATGCATTAGCTGCCATCCATCTGACAACGGATTCAATTTGGTCTTCACGCAGCAGCGGTGTACGGTGCTCTGTGACAAAGCTGCGCATGAACGACTGTTCCCTGGTGAAAGTGGGTGCTGATGAGTAACTGGTACCCGCAGCAGGCACAGAATCCCCACGTCCTCTCCCTGCTCCGCGCCCACGCCCACGTGCCTTACTCACTGCCTTCTTCATCGTGGTTGACTGATAAAGATAAGCAGAAAAGTACTAACGGCTTTGTGTGCTTAGTCCTGAAGAGCTCCTAACAGGTATAAGAAACACTAATTTTCTAAAGTGTGGACTAGACTTTAATATGAGCTAATGTGGCCTACACAAATGTAAAGTGGTGTCACTGGTGTGTTTGGTGAACTTTATTATTTATTTATTTTTTGGGGGCTGAACTGACAACAGAGAGAGCTGCAGTCACACGGAGACCGTGCAGACAGCCGTAAACGGCGCTGCAAGGCCCAAAAACCCTCCTTTACTTTATCCTATGTAGTGTTTTTCCACAAGTTAGCTGGAGACGGGTGGAAAGACACTAATAGGAATTTTTTGAAAAAATGTGCAGCAGCCTGCACTACTTAAAACAAAAGGAAAATTGATTTTACGGTATGACGCAGTGAAGAACCCTGAGCTGGAGACAACCAGGCTATGGCTGCTCACAGACTACAGGGCGAGCTGCAGTCACACGGAGACCGTGCAGACAGCCGTAAACGGCGCTGCAAGGCCCAAAAACCCTCCTCTACGTTATCCTATGTAGTGTTTTTCCACAAGTTAGCTGGAGACGGGTGGAAAGACACTAATAGGAATTTTTTGAAAAAATGTGCAGCAGCCTGCACTACTTAAAACAAAAGGAAAATGGATTTTATGGTATGACGCAGTGAAGAACCCTGAGCTGGAGACAACCAGGCTATGGCTGCTCACAGACTACAGGGCGAGCTGCAGTCACACGGAGACCGTGCAGACAGCCGTAAACGGCGCTGCAAGGCCCAAAAACCCTCCTCTACTTTATCCTATGTAGTGTTTTTCCACAAGTTAGCTGGAGACGGGTGGAAAGACACTAATAGGAATTTTTTGAAAAAATGTGCAGCAGCCTGCACTACTTAAAACAAAAGGAAAATTGATTTTACGGTATGACGCAGTGAAGAACCCTGAGCTGGAGACAACCAGGCTATGGCTGCTCACAGACTACAGGGCGAGCTGCAGTCACACGGAGACCGTGCAGACAGCTGTAAACGGCGCTGCAAAGCCCAAAAACCCTCCTCTACGTTATCCTATGTAGTGTTTTTCCACAAGTTAGCTGGAGACAGGTGGAAAGTCACTAATAGGAATTATTTGAAAAAATGTGCAGCAGCCTGCACTACTTAAAACAAAAGGAAAATTGATTTTACAGTATGACGCAGTGAAGAACCCTGAGCTGGAGACAACCAGGCTATGGCTGCTCACAGACTACAGGGCGAGCTGCAGTCACACGGAGACCGTGCAGACAGCCGTAAACGGCGCTGCAAGGCCCAAAAACCCTCCTCTACGTTATCCTATGTAGTGTTTTTCCACAAGTTAGCTGGAGACGGGTGGAAAAACACTAATAGGAATTTTTTGAAAAAATGTGCAGCAGCCTGCACTACTTAAAACAAAAGGAAAATGGATTTTATGGTATGACGCAGTGAAGAACCCTGAGCTGGAGACAACCAGGCTATGGCTGCTCACAGACTACAGGGCGAGCTGCAGTCACACGGAGACCGTGCAGACAGCCGTAAACGGCGCTGCAAGGCCCAAAAACCCTCCTCTACATTATCCTATGTAGTGTTTTTCCACAAGTTAGCTGGAGACAGGTGGAAAGTCACTAATAGGAATTATTTGAAAAAATGTGCAGCAGCCTGCACTACTTAAAAAAAACAACAAAAAACAAAGAACAGTATGAGGCAATGAACCACCCTCCCTGAACTGAATACAACCAGCTATGGATGGCCTATGGCTGCACTCAGACTAGAGAGTGGGCTGCACTCACACACACACACACACACACACAGACCTTGCAGATCGCTGTGAAAACAGCACTACAAGGCAAAAGCAAGGTGATTAGCAGGTGAACACAGCGGTTGCTAAATTAGACTTGGAAAAGAACAATTAAGCAAATCGCTATCTCAACCCTCAGTCAGCAAACAGCGTCCTGTCACTAACTGAATTCACAGCAGAGTGAGCGCAAAATGGCGCCAGCGACTTTTAAACTGCATCATGACATCATTTCAGCAGCCAATCACAGCCTTGCCAGTAGTTTCATGCCCTCCATGCTAAACAGGATGTGCCCACACTTGGAATCATTCTCATTGGCTGATTTCGTACAAATTTGTGCAGTTTGAATCCTGGGAACTTCCGATTCCGGTATCCGATACGCGGCAAGTATCGGATCTCGGTATCGGAATTCCGATACCGCTAAGTATCGGCCGATACCCGATACTTGCGGTATCGGAATGCTCAACACTAGTTACATATATCAAATGGCATATTATTCAAATACAGGACAGGGCAAAAGTACATATCATGACAATCCCTTCCCCTCCCAATTTGTGTACGTACTAGGGACCTCTACAGGTCGCTGGTTAAGTACACACAGGCAGAGCGTAACTTACATGTGGCTTCATGCAGCCACGAATTGGCATCATAGCTCTCCCACATCATTGCCCAGGAGAACATCTGCAGGCAGATCACCCATCACCCCAACCACACATCGCCTGACCCCAAAACCAAACTTCAGATCCACAGTGGCTGTGGGAATAGTCCTCCATTGTCCACCAGCCAGTTCAATGACAATCCCAGGTCCTCTATGGATTGCCTCAGGCCGAACCACTCGGGGATCAGCCAGTGTGAGGAAAGCCCCCGAGTCACAAAATCCAATAAGTCTCTGTCCATCCAGCACGACCTCCTGCAAGTGCTTACCTCGATGAGCAGAAGTCGTCATAGCTGCGGGTCGCACACCATAAACCCCTAGTGGTGCAACATGGGTGGGTGAGGCACTAGGCTGGTCCTCACGTAGTGGTGACATGTCATCCTCCATGGCACTTGGCTGTACATAATTAATAATACGACTGGGTACAGGATCAATCCACATTTGAACAGCTGGGCAGGAGGCTTGCAGATGCCCCGGCTGCCCACATCGATAGCATCTGTGCTGGGTCTCACTCCATCCAAGGCGTCCTCTTGGGCGAGGGGTAAGGGAACCTGGAGGCCGGCTCCCACCTGAAGGTGCTGTAGGGGTTTGAGGACGACTCCTCCATGGGCTGGCTGGGCATGAGGCCTGCAGATGCCCCGGATGCCCACAACCATAACACCTGCGCTCTGCTACTTCCTCTCCTCGTCGTATTCCAGAAAATGCAGTAGAAGCAACTGGAGGCACATGTACACGGGTATCAGCATGAGGTGGTGGCTTAGATGAACGGGGAACAATGGGGACAGAAGAACTGGGGGCCACCGGTGTTGTGGGGCTGGTAGGCCTCTCTCGATCCTCTAACAGAACCCTCCACTGAGGCTTGATGGTGAGAGCCTCATCAGCGAGACATGCAGCTTCTTCCACTGTCGCTGGTCTCCTCTCACGCACCCATTCCCTGATCTCAACGGGGCACTGGGCAAAGAATTGTTCTTTTAGGATAACCTGGAGAAAGGTGTTCCAGGTTAAGGCCTCCTCTGCCTCCAGCCAGCGATGACATATTTGTTTGAGTCTATGAGCATAAATCTTAAAAGACACTTCCCCATCACAGGCTAAAGTACGGAACTGAGTCCTGTAAGTGTCTGGCGTCACAGCATAATGTTCTAGAATAATTTGTTTAATCTCTGCATACTCACAGTTCCCCCGAGGGTCCATAGCTCTATAGGCTTCAGCAGCTCCACCCTCTAAGAGCCCCACAAGATGTCTGACTCGCTCCCTTTCCGGGACTTCCATTAATCGACACTGATGCTCAAAGTCCTGGAAGAAGCCCTCAATGTCGCCTGCAGCCTCATTAAAGGGCTTGAAGTCTTTGCGGGACACTCTGGGGAGTTCCCTCATGGTGGGTGCTGGGGTTACAGTCTGTCTGGAGCTTCTAGCTGCTTCCAAAGCGATCTGCCTCTCCAGCAATGCCATCTCCTGAGCTCTGTGAATGGCCTCCCTCTTATCGTCGATGGTGGCCTCCTCTCCCAATACTGCCATCTCCTCCTCGTACCACACAACCCACTGACTTTTTTGGGTATTTACCTCCGGCTGCAGTCTTTCCTCCATTTGCTGTGAGGATCCTTCCTCAGCGTCATCTTGCAGGCAAACTCCTTCCAAAGCCTCAATTAGCTGCTCCTTGAAGAGTCCTTTAAAACGGACTCCTACTTCACGGGCCTTTGATTGTAGGCTCCCCAAAGTCCAGTTCTTGTACTCTGCGGTGCTGGTTCCCGATGTTGGGCCATTGTCCTCCATTCCTTCTGCTCTGATCCCGCTGCTACCACCAGTTTGTGATGGGGTGTACGGCAGAGCAAGAAGGGACAACAGGCCAAGGGATGATTCCACAAATTTATTATCAAGAATGCTGGAACAACACATGCAGGTAGATCTACAGAGTCCACAATTAGTCCAATGGAACAGGTTCGGGGGCACCTCCCGATAATCCTTGTGCCAGCTAAGGCTACGTTTACATTTGCGTTGTGCGCCGCAGCGTCGGCGCCGCAGCGCACAACGCAAACAAAAACGCAGCAAAACGCATGCACAACGCTGCGTTTTGCGCCGCATGCGTCCTTTTTTTAATTGATTTTGGACGCAGCAAAAATGCAACTTGCTGCGTCCTCTGCGCCTGGACGCGGGCGCCGCAGCGACGCATGCGGCACAAAACGCAAGTGCGACGCATGTCCATGCGCCCCCATGTTAAATATAGGGGCGCATGACGCATGCGGCGACGCTGCGGCGCCCGACGCTGCGGCGCAGACCGCAAATGTGAACGTAGCCTAACAAAACAGTAGTCCACACGAGTCCAAGGGATCACAAAACAATCCCACGAGCGACGAGATATGTCCTCAGCTCAAGTCTCGCCCCGTTCGCTTCCGCAGTCACAGATGGACATGGGGTCTTGCCTCAGCTAAGAATCCCCACTCCTTCTCCTTCAAAGGTCAACTCACATCTGATCTCAAAATAAGAATGGATGGTCTGAGCTCCTGGGATCTGCCCATGAAGGGGGGTAGGGGTTACACCTGCTATTCAATGGTTGAGTTCATCAGAAGATTCTAGACTGGGCGGCTCCGTAGTATGTGCATTTGACTAGCCACCTGCTGTGAGGAAGAATGGCAATTCCTTCACTCTGATGTTGACAAAGCTTAATTACATTATAGCTTAGGGCTGCAAGTATTGGGGGAAGGAGACATTGTTACAGGTGACTCCCAGCACAAGAAAATACATAAATTACAGCTAATAGAAACCAGAGAACAGTTACATACATCAAATGGCATATTATTCAAATACAGGACAGGGCAAAAGTACATATCATGACACCTGGACCTTAGCGGTGTAACCGGGAGCCTCCGTTCCTAAGAATGCAGTGAGTGTAGGACCTGCGATGACATCGCGGCTTGTGATTGGTCACGTGAGCGGTCACATGAGCGGTCACGTGACCAATCACAAGCCGCGATGTCATCGAAGGTCCTTCACTCTGCATTCTTAGGAACGGAGGCTGCCGGTTACATAGCTAAGGTCCAGGGTCCGCCGGAGGGGTAAGTATATCCATATTTTTTATTTTTATTCTTTATTTTTTACATGAATATGGATCCCAGGACCTGAAGGAGAGTTTCCTCTCCTTCAGACCCTGGGAACCATCCAGGATACCTTCCGATATTTGTGTCCCATTGACTTGTATTGTATCGGGTATCGGTATCGGCGAGATCCGATATTCTGCCGGAATCGGCCGATCCAATCCGATACCGATACTTTCGAATATCGGAAGGTATCGCTCAACACTAGTCGCCTAGTAAAAAAGTGATGGGGGGCATCTTAGCCTGGGATGTACTGTTGTCTGCAGGGCGGGTTGAGTTTTGGTTGCGTCGGTCGAAGACTGACCAGGAAGGGAGAGGTAGAAGGGTTGTGTTAGACTCTGTGTCTGGTTCAGCGATGTGTCCGGTCAACTGTTTGGCGAGTTTTTGGGATCTTAGGCGTAATCGGGAAGGATCCTTATTATGTCACATTGATGGTTCATTGTTATCTAGGCATCAGTTTACCGTGGTTTTTAAAAGGGCTCTTAATTTTTGGGGAATGGATTAATCTCGTTTTGCTCCTTACTCTTTCCGGATTGGGGCGGCAACTGATGCGGCTGTGGGAGGATTGGGGGCTAACGTTATTAGGCTTATTGGAAGATGGCAGTCTAACAGGTATCGCAGTTACGTTAGGCCATAAGGAGTTGTCGCCGAGTTTTACTTTTGTTGTATCAATTGTTTTGTTGCATTATCTTGTTAGCATGTTTTTGAGTGCTTTGTGTTTGTATTTTTCAGGTCCCTTGCTGCTATTGGTGTGGATTTTCAGCCATTCATATGTCCATTGGGGAGCCCTGCGTGCAGACATGCGGAAGGAGGGTAGACAGGTTGGCTTTGATCGGAAGATAGCGGTGGTCAGGTGGATAGGTTTTAGGGGGACGGCTTGGATTAGGGTGTTATGGGAAATTCATAATCATTGGTACTGTACAGCCTAATTTTCTTTTGTCCGTTACTCTGATTTGCTCTTTGTCATCCTACTCTGTTATGGCATTTGTGGACTCAGGCGCTGCCCTGAATTTGATGGACTTGGAGTTTGCCAGGCGCTGTGTTTTTTTCTAGGAGCCCTTACAGTATCCTATTCCATTAAGGGGAATTGATGCTAAGCCTTTGGCCAAGAATAAACCTCAGTACTGGACTCAGTTGACCATGTGCATGGCTCCTGCACATCAGGAAGATGTTCGCTTTTTGGTGTTGCATAATTTGCATGATGTGGTCGTGTTGGGTTTGCCATGGCTACAGGTCCATAATTCAGTATTGGATTGGAAATCAATGTCGGTGTCCAGTTGGGGTTGTCAAGGGGTACATGGTGACGTTCCGTTGTTGTCAATTTCTCCTTCTACTCCTTCTGAAGTCCCTGAGTTTTTGTCAGATTACCGAGATGTATTTGATGAGCCCAAATCCAGTGCCCTACCTCCTCATAGGGATTGTGATTGTGCTATTAATTTGATTCCTGGTAGTAAATTTCCTAAGGGACGGCTTTTCAATTTATCTGTGCCGGAACACGCCGCTATGCGGAGTTATATAAAGGAGTCCTTGGAGAAAGGGCATATTCGCCCGTCGTCGTCACCGTTGGGAGCAGGGTTCTTTTTTGTGGCCAAGAAGGATGGTTCTCTGAGACCTTGTATAGATTACCGCCTTCTCAATAAAATCATGGTCAAATTTCAGTACCCTTTGCCTCTACTGTCTGATTTGTTTGCTCGGATTAAGGGGGCTAGTTGGTTCACCAAGATAGATCTTCGAGGGGCGTATAATCTCGTGCGTATTAAACAAGGCGATGAATGGAAGACAGCATTTAATATGCCCGAGGGCCATTTTGAGTACCTGGTGATGCCATTTGGGCTTTCTAATGCTCCATCTGTGTTTCAGTCCTTTATGCATGACATCTTCCGAAAGTATTTGGATAGATTCATTATTGTATATTTGGATGATATTTTGGTCTTTTCGGATGATTGGGAGTCTCATGTGAAGCAGGTCAGAATGGTGTTCGAGGTTCTTCGTGCTAATTCTTTGTTTGTGAAGGGGTCTAAATGTCTCTTCGGAGTTCAGAAGGTTTCCTTTTTGGGCTTCATTTTTTCCCCTTCTACTATCGAGATGGATCCTGTTAAAGTTCAGGCCATTTATGATTGGACTCAGCCTGCATCTGTGAAGAGCCTTCAGAAATTCTTGGGCTTTGCTAATTTTTACCGTTGCTTCATCGCAAATTTTTCTAGTGTTGTTAAACCATTGACTGATTTGACCAAGAAAGGTGCTGATGTGGTGAATTGGTCCTCTGCGGCCATTGAGGCTTTTCGGGAGTTGAAACGTCGTTTCTCTTCGGCCCCTGTGTTGTGTCAGCCAGATGTTTTGCTCCCTTTTCAGGTCGAGGTTGATGCTTCTGAGATTGGAGCAGGGGCTGTTTTGTCTCAAAGATCTTCTGATGGCTCTGTGATGAAGCCATGTGCTTTCTTTTCTAGAAAGTTTTCGCCTGCTGAGCGTAATTATGATGTTGGCAATCGGGAGTGGTTGGCTATGAAGTGGGCATTCGAGGAGTGGCGACATTGGCTTGAAGGAGCCAAGCATCGCGTGGTGGTCTTGACAGATCACAAGAATCTGACTTATCTCGAGTCTGCTAAGCGGTTGAATCCTAGACAGGCTCGATGGTTGCTGTTTTTCTCCCGTTTCAATTTTGTGGTTTCATACCTTCCGGGTTCTAAGAATGTGAAGGCCGATGCCCTTTCAAGGAGTTTTGTGCCTGATTCCCCGGGAGTTCCTGAGCCGGCTGGTATTCTCAAAGAGGGGGTAATTCTGTCTGCCATCTCACCTGATTTGCGGCGGGTGCTGCAGGAGTTTCAGGCTGATAGGCCTGATCGTTGTCCAGCAGAGAAACTGTTTGTCCCTGATAGATGGACTAGTAGAGTTATCTCTGAGGTTCATTGTTCGGTGTTGGCTGGTCATCCTGGGATTTGTGGTACCAGAGATTTGGTGGCTAGGTCCTTCTGGTGGCCTTCCTTGTCACGGGATGTGGGTTCTTTTGTGCAGTCCTGTGGGACTTGTGCTCGGGCTAAGTCCTGCTGTTCTCGTGCCAGTGGGTTACTTTTACCCTTGCCAGTCCCGAAAAGGCCTTGGACGCATGTTTCCATGGATTTTATTTCAGATCTCCCTGTCTCTCAAAGGATGTCGGTCATCTGGGTGGTTTGTGATCGCTTCTCTAAGATGGTCCATTTGGTACCCTTGCCTAAATTGCCTTCCTCCTCTGATTTGGTTCCACTATTTTTCCAGCATGTGGTTCGTTTGCATGGCATTCCGGAGAACATCGTGTCGGACAGAGGTTCCCAGTTTGTTTCAAGGTTTTGGCGGTCCTTTTGTGCTGAGATGGGCATTGATTTGTCTTTCTCTTCGGCTTTCCATCCTCAGACAAATGGCCAAACCGAACGAACTAATCAGACTTTGGAGACCTATCTGAGATGCTTTGTTTCTGCTGATCAGGATGATTGGGTGACCTTTTTGCCATTGGCTGAGTTCGCCCTTAATAATCGGGCCAGTTCAGCTATTTTGGTTTCGCCTTTTTTTTGTAATTCTGGTTTTCATCCTCGTTTTTCTTCAGGGTAGGTTGAGCCTTCGGACTGTCCTGGTGTGGATTCTGTGGTGGACAGGTTGCAGCAAATTTGGACTCATGTAGTGGACAATTTGACATTGTCCCAGGAGAAGGCTCAACGTTTCACCAACCGCCGTCGCTGTGTTGGTCCCCGACTTCGTGTTGGGGATTTGGTTTGGTTGTCGTCTCGTCATGTCCCTATGAAGGTTTCTTCTCCTAAGTTTAAGCCTCGTTTCATTGGTCCTTATAAAATATCTGAAATTCTCAATCCTGTGTCGTTTCGTTTGGCCCTTCCAGCTTCTTTTGCCATCCATAATGTGTTCCATAGGTCGTTGTTGCGGAGATATGTGGCGCCTATGGTTCCCTCCGTTGACCCTCCTGCCCCGGTGTTGGTCGAGGGGGAGTTGGAGTATGTGGTGGAGAAGATTTTAGATTCTCGTATTTGGAGATGGAAACTTCAGTACCTGGTCAAATGGAAGGGTTATGGTCAGGAGGATAATTCCTGGGTTTTTGCCTCCGATGTCAATGTGGCCGAGTTGGTTCGTGCCTTTCATTTGGCTCATCCTGATCGACCTGGGGGCTCTGGTGAGGGTTCGGTGACCCCTCCTCAAGGGGGGGGTACTGTTGTGAATTCCGTTCTCGAACTCCCTCCTGTGGTCATGAATGGTACTTCGACGAGTTCTGTTCATGGACTCCCTCTGGTGGCTGTGAGTGGAACTGCTGGTTCTGAGGTCGCTCCCTCAGCTGGCCTCGTTTGTGGCTAGGCTGGCTTCTCTATTTAACTCCACTCAGATCTTTACTCCATGCCAGCTGTCAATGTATTAGTACTGGTTCAAATCTCTCTCGGATCTTTCTGATTACCTGTCTACTCCAGCAAAAGCTAAGTCCCTGCCAGTTCATTTGTTGTTCATATTGTACTGAATATGTTTCTTAGTGCTTGCTAAGTTTTAGTCCAGCTTGCTAACATGATATTGCCTGGAAGCTCTGGGTTGCAGAGTGGCACCTCCGCACCGTGAGTCGGTGCAGGGGTCTTTTTGCACACTCTGCGTGGCTTTTTGTAGTTTTTTGTGCTGACCGCATAGATTCCTTTCCTATCCTCAGTCTATCTAGTAAGTCTGGCCTCCTTTGCTGAAACCTGTGTCATCCCTGTGTTTGTGACTTTCCTCTTAACTCACAGTTAATATATGTGGGGGGCTGCCTTTACCTTTGGGGAATTTCTCTGAGGCAAGGTAAGGCTTATTTTCCTATCTTTAGGGGTAGTTAGCTCTTAGGCTGTGAAGAGGCGTCTAGGGAGAGTTAGGTACGCTCCACAGCTATTTCTAGTGTGTGTGTTAAGATTAGGATTTGCGGTCAGCAGAGTTCCCACTTCCCAGAGCTTGTCCTGTCTTTTAGTTTACCATCAGGTCATTCCAGGTGCACCTAACCACCAGGTCCATAACAGTACAGCTGGCCCACAAAGTGTTAATGCATCTCAATAGAGGGATAAGAGAAGTTTTGAGACCATTTTTTTTTTCTCTGCAGTGTGTTTTGCCTTTCTGTTCCCCTTAACCTCTGGGTGGTTCAGAACTCAGGTGTAGATATGGACATTCAAGGTCTGTCCTCTTGTGTTGATCACCTCACTGCGAGGGTACAAAGCATTCAAGATTATGTAGTTCAGAATCCTATGTTAGAGCCTAGAGTTCCAATTCCTGATTTGTTTTTTGGAGATAGATCTAAATTTCTGAATTTCAAAAATAATTGTAAACTGTTTTTTGCTTTGAAACCCCGCTCCTCTGGTGACCCCATTCAGCAAGTAAAAATCATTATTTCTTTGTTACATGGCGACCCACAAGACTGGGCATTCTCCCTTGCGCCAGGAGATCCTGCATTGCTCAATGTAGATGCGTTTTTTCTGGCGCTTGGATTGCTTTATGACGAACCTAACTCTGTGGATCAGGCAGAGAAAATCCTGCTGGCTTTGTGTCAAGGTCAGGATGAAGCGGAGGTATATTGCCAGAAGTTTAGAAAGTGGTCTGTGCTTACTCAATGGAATGAGTGTGCCCTTGCAGCAATTTTCAGAAAAGGTCTTTCTGAAGCCCTTAAGGATGTTATGGTGGGGTTTCCCACGCCTGCTGGTCTGAATGAATCAATGTCCTTGGCCATTCAGATCGATCGGCGCTTGCGTGAACACAAGGTTGTGCGCCAGTTGGCGGTGTCCTCTGAGCAGAGGCCTGAGCCTATGCAATGTGATAGGACTTTGACCAGAGCTGAACGGCAGGAACACAGACGTCAGAATGGGCTGTGTTTTTACTGTGGTGACTCCACTAATGCTATCTCTGATTGTCCTAAGCACTCTAAGCGGTTCGCTAGATCTGTCACCATTGGTACTGTACAGCCTAAATTTCTTTTGTCCGTTACTCTGATTTGCTCTTTGTCGTCCTACTCTGTTATGGCATTTGTGGACTCAGGCGCTGCCCTGAATTTGATGGACTTGGAGTTTGCCAGGCGCTGTGTTTTTTTCTAGGAGCCCTTACAGTATCCTATTCCATTAAGGGGAATTGATGCTAAGCCTTTGGCCAAGAATATACCTCAGTACTGGACTCAGTTGACCATGTGCATGGCTCCTGCACATCAGGAAGATGTTCGCTTTTTGGTGTTGCATAATTTGCATGATGTGGTCGTGTTGGGTTTGCCATGGCTACAGGTCCATAATTCAGTATTGGATTGGAAATCAATGTCGGTGTCCAGTTGGGGTTGTCAAGGGGTACATGGTGACGTTCCGTTGTTGTCAATTTCTCCTTCTACTCCTTCTGAAGTCCCTGAGTTTTTGTCAGATTACCGAGATGTATTTGATGAGCCCAAATCCAGTGCCCTACCTCCTCATAGGGATTGTGATTGTGCTATTAATTTGATTCCTGGTAGTAAATTTCCTAAGGGACGGCTTTTCAATTTATCTGTGCCGGAACACGCCGCTATGCGGAGTTATATAAAGGAGTCCTTGGAGAAAGGGCATATTCGCCCGTCGTCGTCACCGTTGGGAGCAGGGTTCTTTTTTGTGGCCAAGAAGGATGGTTCTCTGAGACCTTGTATAGATTACCGCCTTCTCAATAAAATCATGGTCAAATTTCAGTACCCTTTGCCTCTACTGTCTGATTTGTTTGCTCGGATTAAGGGGGCTAGTTGGTTCACCAAGATAGATCTTCGAGGGGCGTATAATCTCGTGCGTATTAAACAAGGCGATGAATGGAAAACAGCATTTAATACGCCCGAGGGCCATTTTGAGTACCTGGTGATGCCATTCGGGCTTTCTAATGCTCCATCTGTGTTTCAGTCCTTTATGCATGACATCTTCCGAAAGTATTTGGATAGATTCATTATTGTATATTTGGATGATATTTTAATCTTTTCGGATGATTGGGAGTCTCATGTGAAGCAGGTCAGAATGGTGTTCCAGGTTCTTTGTGCTAATTCTTTGTTTGTGAAGGGGTCTAAATGTCTCTTCGGAGTTCAGAAGGTTTCCTTTTTGGGCTTCATTTTTTCCCCTTCTACTATCGAGATGGATCCTGTTAAAGTTCAGGCCATTTATGATTGGACTCAGCCTGCATCTGTGAAGAGCCTTCAGAAATTCTTGGGCTTTGCTAATTTTTACCGTTGCTTCATCGCAAATTTTTCTAGTGTTGTTAAACCATTGACTGATTTGACCAAGAAAGGTGCTGATGTGGTGAATTGGTCCTCTGCGGCCATTGAGGCTTTTCAGGAGTTGAAACGTCATTTCTCTTCGGCCCCTGTGTTGTGTCAGCCAGATGTTTCGCTCCCTTTTCAGGTCGAGGTTGATGCTTCTGAGATTGGAGCAGGGGCTGTTTTGTCTCAAAGATCTTCTGATGGCTCTGTGATGAAGCCATGTGCTTTCTTTTCTAGAAAGTTTTCGCCTGCTGAGCGTAATTATGATGTTGGCAATTGGGAGTTGTTGGCTATGAAGTGGGCGTTTGAGGAGTGGCGACATTGGCTTGAGGGAGCCAAGCATCGCGTAGTGGTCTTAACGGATCACAAGAATTTGACTTATCTCGAGTCTGCTAAGCGGTTGAATCCTAGACAGGCTCGATGGTCGCTGTTTTTCTCCCGTTTCAATTTTGTGGTTTCATACCTTCCGGGTTCTAAGAATGTGAAGGCCGATGCCCTTTCAAGGAGTTTTGTGCCTGATTCCCCGGGAGTTCCTGAGCCGGCTGGTATTCTCAAAGAGGGGGTAATTCTGTCTGCCATCTCACCTGATTTGCGGCGGGCGCTGCAGGAGTTTCAGGCTGATAGGCCTGATCGTTGTCCAGCAGAGAAACTGTTTGTCCCTGATAGATGGACTAGTAGAGTTATCTCTGAGGTTCATTGTTCGGTGTTGGCTGGTCATCCTGGGATTTGTGGTACCAGAGATTTGGTGGCTAGGTCCTTCTGGTGGCCTTCCTTGTCACGGGATGTGGGTTCTTTTGTGCAGTCCTGTGGGACTTGTGCTCGGGCCAAGTCCTGCTGTTCTCGTGCCAGTGGGTTACTTTTACCCTTGCCAGTCCCGAAAAGGCCTTGGACGCATGTTTCCATGGATTTTATTTCAGATCTCCCTGTCTCTCAAAGGATGTCGGTCATCTGGGTGGTTTGTGATCGCTTCTCTAAGATGGTCCATTTGGTACCCTTGCCTAAATTGCCTTCCTCCTCTGATTTGGTTCCACTATTTTTCCAGCATGTGGTTCATTTGCATGGCATTCCGGAGAACATCGTGTCGGACAGAGGTTCCCAGTTTGTTTCAAGGTTTTGGCGGTCCTTTTGTGCTAAGATGGGCATTGATTTGTCTTTCTCTTCGGCTTTCCATCCTCAGACAAATGGCCAAACCGAACGAACTAATCAGACTTTGGAGACCTATCTGAGATGCTTTGTTTCTGCTGATCAGGATGATTGGGTGACCTTTTTGCCATTGGCTGAGATCGCCCTTAATAATCGGGCCAGTTCAGCTACTTTGGTTTCGCCTTTTTTTTGTAATTCTGGTTTTCATCCTCGTTTTTCTTCAGGGTAGGTTGAGCCTTCGGACTGTCCTGGTGTGGATTCTGTGGTGGACAGGTTGCAGCAAATTTGGACTCATGTAGTGGACAATTTGACATTGTCCCAGGAGAAGGCTCAACGTTTCACCAACCGCCGTCGCTGTGTTGGTCCCCGACTTCGTGTTGGGGATTTGGTTTGGTTGTCGTCTCGTCATGTCCCTATGAAGGTTTCTTCTCCTAAGTTTAAGCCTCGTTTCATTGGTCCTTATAAAATATCTGAAATTCTCAATCCTGTGTCGTTTCGTTTGGCCCTTCCAGCTTCTTTTGCCATCCATAATGTGTTCCATAGGTCGTTGTTGCGGAGATATGTGGCGCCTATGTGTTATGATCCTAGAGGTAGAGGATCGCTGAAGTTCCAGCTAAGTCCGCAAACACAAAATCTAGCTCATAGGGAGGTGGTAACTAGGCTGACCGAATATCTGATCCTAACACAACAACTAACAGTAGCCGGGGAACGTACCTACTTTGATTCTAGACGTCTCGCACCAGCCGGAGAACTAACTAACCCTTTCAGAGAAAATAAGACCTTACTTGCCTCCAGAGAAGGGACCCCAAAGGTATGATACAAGCCCCCAACAAATAATAACGGTGAGGTAAGAAGAAAAGACAAACGTAAGTATGAACTAGATTTAGCAAAGTGAGGCCCACTAATTAATAGCAGAAAATAGAAAGAGAACTTATACGGTCAGCAAAAACCCTACCAAAATATCCACGCTGAATATCCAAGAACCCCCACACCGACTAACGGTGTGGGGGGAGAATATCAGCCCCCTAGAGCTTCCAGCAAAAATCAGGAATCACATTGTAACAAGCTGGAACAAAATAGCAGTAATGCGGATAAACAAAAATAAGGAAGCAGGACTTAGCTTATCTTGCAAAAAGCAGGAGACCAGGAGACAGGAGCCAAAAGACAAAGACTGATTACATCGATTCCAGGCACTAGACTGAGTTTCCAGGAAGTCTAAATAGAAACACCCAAGGCCTAACGACCCAGGTGGGTACAAACCTGGAGAAAGGCAATCCAAGTGTCATACCGCTAGTGATCACAAGAGGGAGCCAAGAAATACAATTCACAACAGTACCCCCCCTTTAAGGAGGGGTCACCGAACCCTCACCACGACCACCAGGGCGATAAGGATGAGCCGCGTGAAAAGCACGAACCAAATCGGCCGCATGAACATCAGAGGCGACCACCCAGGAATTATCCTCCTGACCATAGCCCTTCCATTTGACCAGATACTGAAGCCTCCGTCTAGAGAGACGAGAATCCAAGATCTTCTCCACCACGTACTCCAACTCGCCCTCAACCAAGACCGGAGCAGGAAGGTCAACAGCAGGAACCACAGGCACAACGTACCGCCGCAACAAAGACCTATGGAACACATTGTGAATGGCAAACGACACCGGAAGATCCAAACGAAAAGAAACCGGATTAAGGATTTCCAAAATTTTATACGGACCAATAAAGCGAGGCTTAAACTTAGGAGAGGAAACCTTAAGAGGGACATACCGAGAAGACAACCAAACCAAATCCCCAACACGAAGTCGGGGACCCACACCGCGGCGGCGGTTGGCAAAACGCTGAGCCTTCTCCTGTGACAATTTCAAGTTGTCCACCACATGACTCCAAATCCGCTGCAATCTATCCACCACGGAATCCACCCCAGGACAGTCAGAAGATTCAACATGACCCAAGGAAAAACGAGGATGAAAACCAGAGTTGCAGAAAAATGGCGAAACCAAAGTAGCGGAACTAGCCCGATTATTGAGGGCAAACTCAGCCATAGGCAAGAAGGTCACCCAATCATCCTGATCCGCAGAAACAAAACATCTCAAATAAGCCTCCAGCGTCTGATTAGTTCGCTCCGTTAGTCTGAGGATGAAAGGCAGATGAGAATGACAAATCAATGCCCATCTTAGCACAAAAAGATCGCCAGAACCTGGACACAAACTGGGATCCTCTGTCAGACACGATATTCTCAGGAATGCCATGCAAACGAACCACATTCTGAAAGAACAAAGGAACCAGATCGGAAGAGGAAGGCAACTTAGGCAAGGGCACCAAATGGACCATCTTGGAAAAGCGATCACACACCACCCAGATGACAGACATACCCCGAGACACCGGAAGATCTGAAATGAAATCCATGGAAATGTGTGTCCAGGGCCTCTTCGGGACTGGCAAGGGCAAAAGCAACCCGCTGGCACGAGAACAGCAAGGCTTAGCCCGAGCACAAATCCCACAGGACTGCACAAAAGAACGCACATCCCGCGACAAGGAAGGCCACCAAAAGGACCTAGCTACCAAATCTCTGGTACCAAAAATCCCAGGATGCCCTGCCAACACTGAGGAATGAACCTCAGAGATAGCTCTGCTGGTCCATTTATCAGGAACAAACAGTCTATCAGGTGGGCAAGAGTCAGGTCTACCAGCCTGAAATCTTTGCAACACACGTCGCAAATCAGGAGAAATGGCCGACAAAATTACTCCCTCTTTAAGAATACCAGCTGGCTCTGAGACTCCCGGAGAGTCAGGCACAAAACTCCTAGAAAGAGCATCCGCCTTCACATTCTTCGAACCAGGCAGGTATGAGACCACAAAGTCAAAACGGGAGAAAAACAACGAGCAACGAGCCTGTCTAGGATTCAGGCGCTTAGCAGACTCGAGATACATCAAATTTTTGTGATCAGTCAAGACCACCACACGATGCCTAGCTCCCTCGAGCCAATGACGCCACTCCTCAAATGCCCACTTCATGGCCAACAACTCCCGATTACCCACATCATAGTTCCGCTCCGCAGGCGAAAACTTCCTAGAAAAAAAAGCACAAGGTCTCATCACAGAACAACCAGAGCCTTTCTGCGACAAAACAGCCCCTGTACTGATCTCAGAAGCGTCCACTTCAACCTGAAAGGGAAGCGAGACATCAGGCTGGCACAAAACAGGCGCCGAAGTAAACCGGCGCTTCAGCTCCCGGAAAGCCTCTACGGCTGCCGGAGCCCAATTAGCCACATCAGAATCTTTCTTGGTCATATCCGTCAAAGGTTTAACAACGCTAGAGAAATTAGCAATAAAACGACGGTAGAAATTAGCAAAACCCAAGAATTTCTGAAGACTCTTAATGGACGTGGGTTGGGTCCAATCATGAATAGCTCGGACCTTGACTGGGTGCATCTCCACTGTAGAAGGTGAGAAAATGAAACCCAGAAAGGAAACCTTCTGCACTCCAAAGAGACACTTTGATCCCTTCACAAACAAAGCATTATCACGCAAAACCTGAAACACCATCCTGACTTGCTTTACATGAGAATCCCAATCATCAGAAAAAACCAGAATATCATCCAGATAAACAATCATAAATTTATCTAGATACTTCCGGAAGATGTCATGCATAAAAGACTGAAACACTGAAGGAGCATTAGAGAGCCCAAAAGGCATCACCAAGTACTCAAAATGACCTTCGGGCGTATTGAACGCAGTTTTCCATTCATCTCCCTGCTTAATGCGCACAAGGTTGTACGCACCACGAAGATCTATCTTGGTGAACCACTTGGCACCCTTAATCCGAGCAAACAAGTCCGACAACAGTGGCAAAGGATACTGAAATTTGACCGTGATTTTATTCAGAAGCCGATAGTCTATACAAGGTCTCAAAGACCAGTCTTTTTTGGCTACAAAAAAGAATCCCGCACCAAGAGGGGAAGAGGATGGACGAATATGTCCCTTCTCTAAAGACTCCTTTATATAAGAACGCATTGCAGCATGTTCAGGTACAGATAGATTAAATAAACGTCCCTTAGGAAATTTACTACCAGGAATCAAATCTATAGCGCAGTCACAGTCCCTATGAGGAGGAAGGGCACTGGACCTGGACTCACTAAATACATCCTGATAGTCCAACAAATACTCCGGAACTTCAGAAGGAGTAGAAGAAGCAATAGACACCGACGGGGAATCGCAATGAATTCCCTGACAACCCCAACTTGACACAGACATTGCCTTCCAATCCAAGACTGGATTATGGGTCTGTAACCATGGCAGACCTAAAACGACCAAATCATGCATTTTATGCAGAACAAGAAAACGAATCACCTCCCGATGTTCAGGAGTCATGCACATGGTCACTTGTGTCCAATACTGCGGCTTCTTCTCCGCCAATGGCGTAGCATCAATTCCTCTAAGAGGAATGGAATTTTTTAAAGGCTCCAGGACAAAACCACAGCGCTTGGCAAACGACAAGTCCATGAGGCTCAGGGCAGCACCTGAATCCACAAGTGCCATAGCAGGGTAGGAAGACAATGAGCAAATTAGAGTTACAGACAAAATAAACTTAGGATTCAAATTACCAATGGTGACAGGACTAATCATCCTTGTTAGGCGCTTAGAGCATGCTGAGATAACATGTGTAGAATCACCACAGTAAAAACATAACCCATTCTGACGTCTATGATTTCGTCGTTCAGCTCTAGTCTGAATTCTATCACATAACATTGAGTCAGGTGCCTGTTCAGACAGCACTGCCAGAGGATTAGCAGATTTGCGCTCCCGCAAACGCCGATCTATCTGAATGGCCAGAGCCATAGAATCACTCAGACTTGTAGGAATGGTAAAACCCACCATCACATTCTTAATGGCTTCAGAAAGGCCATTTCTGAAATTTGCGGCCAGAGCACACTCATTCCATTGAGTGAGCACGGACCATTTCTGAAATTTTTGGCAATACACTTCTGCCTCATCCTGGCCCTGAGAGATAGCCAGCAATGCTTTTTCTGCCTGAATTTCAAGATTGGGCTCCTCATAAAGTAATCCGAGCGCCAGAAAAAACGCATCAATATTTGCCAATGCCGGATCTCCTGGCGCCAATGCAAAAGCCCAATCCTGAGGGTCGCCACGCAAGAAAGAGATAACAATTTTAACTTGCTGAGCTGAGTCTCCAGACGAACGCGGTCTCAAAGATAGAAACAATTTACAATTATTCCTAAAATTCCTAAATTGAAATCGATCACCAGAGAAAAGCTCAGGAATAGGTATCTTAGGCTCTGACATAGGACTACTAGTAACAAAATCCTGAATGCCCTGCACTCGTGCAGCAAGCTGATCCACACTAGTAATCAGAGTCTGAACATTCATGTCTGCAGCAGAGCTTCAAGCCACTCAGAGAAAAAGGGGAAGAAGAAAAAAAAACAAAAAACTCAGAACTTCTTTTCCTTTTATCCCGCTTCAGCAATGCATTAATGGCCTGGAATACTGTTATGATAAGTTCCAGCTAAGTCCGCAAACACAAAATCTAGCTCATAGGGAGGTGGTAACTAGGCTGACCGAATATCTGATCCTAACACAACAACTAACAGTAGCCGGGGAACGTACCTACGTTGATTCTAGACGTCTCGTACCAGCCGGAGAACTAACTAACCCTTTCAGAGAAAATAAGACCTCACTTGCCTCCAGAGAAGGGACCCCAAAGGTATGATACAAGCCCCCAACAAATAATAACGGTGAGGTAAGAAGAAAAGACAAACGTAAGTATGAACTAGATTTAGCAAAGTGAGGCCCACTAATTAATAGCAGAAAATAGAAAGAGAACTTATACGGTCAGCAAAAACCCTACCAAAATATCCATGCTGAATATCCAAGAACCCCCGCACCGACTAACGGTGTGGGGGGAGAATATCAGCCCCCTAGAGCTTCCAGCAAAAATCAGGAATCACATTGTAACAAGCTGGAACAAAATAGCAGTAATGCACATAAACAAAAATAAGGAAGCAGGACTTAGCTTATCTTGCAAAAAGCAGGAGACCAGGAGACAGGAGCCAAAAGACAAAGACTGATTACATCGATTCCAGGCACTAGACTGAGTTTCCAGGAAGTCTAAATAGAAACACCCAAGGCCTAACGACCCAGGTGGGTACAAACCTGGAGAAAGGCAATCCAAGTGTCATACCGCTAGTGATCACAAGAGGGAGCCAAGAAATACAATTCACAACACCTATGGTTCCCTCCGTTGACCCTCCTGCCCTGGTGTTGGTCGAGGGGGAGTTGGAGTATGTGGTGGAGAAGATTTTAGATTCTCGTATTTGGAGATGGAAACTTCAGTACCTGGTCAAATGGAAGGGTTATGGTCAGGAGGATAATTCCTGGGTTTTTGCCTCCGATGTCCATGCGGCCGAGTTGGTTCGTGCCTTTCATTTGGCTCATCCTGATCGACCTGGGGGCTCTGGTGAGGGTTCGGTGACCCCTCCTCAAGGGGGGGTACTGTTGTGAATTCCGTTGTCGAACTCCCTCCTGTGGTCATGAATGGTACTTCGGTGAGTTCTGTTCGTGGATTCCCTCTGGTGGCTGTGAGTGGAACTGCTGGTTCTGAGGTCGCTCCCTCAGCTGGCCTCGTTTGCGGCTAGGCTGGCTTCTCTATTTAACTCCACTCAGATCTTTACTCCATGCCAGCTGTCAATGTATTAGTACTGGTTCAAATCTCTCTCGGATCTTTCTGATTACCTGTCTACTCCAGCAAAAGCTAAGTCCCTGCTAGTTCATTTGTTGTTCATAATGTACTGAATATGTTTCTTAGTGCTTGCTAAGTTTTAGTCCAGCTTGCTAACATGATATTG
The DNA here is from genome assembly GCF_051348905.1 of Ranitomeya variabilis. Taxonomy (NCBI): domain Eukaryota; kingdom Metazoa; phylum Chordata; class Amphibia; order Anura; family Dendrobatidae; genus Ranitomeya; species Ranitomeya variabilis. Next base: position 39,972,718 of record NC_135238.1, read on the forward strand.
CCTTGCTAGCTGGAAGCTCTGGGTTGCAGAGTGGCACCTCCGCACCGTGAGTCGGTGCGGGGGTCTTTTTGCACACTCTGTGTGGCTTTTTGTAGTTTTTTGTGCTGACCGCATAGATTCCTTTCCTATCCTCAGTCTATCTAGTAAGTCTGGCCTCCTTTGCTGAAACCTGTTTCATCCCTGTGTTTGTGACTTTCCTCTTAACTCACAGTTAATATATGTGGGGGGCTGCCTTTACCTTTGGGGAATTTCTCTGAGGCAAGGTAAGGCTTATTTTCCTATCTTTAGGGGTAGTTAGCTCTTAGGCTGTGAAGAGGCGTCTAGGGAGAGTTAGGTACGCTCCACAGCTATTTCTAGTGTGTGTGTTAGGATTAGGATTTGCGGTCAGCAGAGTTCCCACTTCCCAGAGCTTGTCCTGTCTTTTAGTTTAACCATCAGGTCATTCCAGGTGCACCTAACCACCAGGTCCATAACAGAAGGCCATAGCTTTTTGTTTTGCTGGGGTCTCAGGCCTTTGAGGTGTTAAAAGTTCTTCGTTGTGGTGGCTGGGTGGAGTCCTTGGAGTTGGTGGAAATTGGGCTGGGGGATCCATTGGCATATGGCTCCTCTGTCTTTGGAGTTCAACATGTGTTGAATCTGGTGAATTGTGGAGGGAAGTTCCGGCAGGGGTGGTTGATTCCCCTAGGATTTTTAGCGTGAACAGTGAACCCGCTGGGTTTTGGTGCTCCCGAGCCAGTGTGGTAACGGCTGGGAGTAATTTGGTTTGATGTTATGTTCACGTTATGCTGTGTTAATCACCAGATTCCTGGGAGCTTCAAGGACTCCTCCTAGTTTAAGAAAGTTAATGTAGTGTATTTCAATGTATTATTTTATGTTAAATAAAGGCTGCTGTGGCCTATAATATTCCAAATAAATTGTTGTCCATGTTTTATTTGCGGTTAATTTGTAAGTATCATGGGGTTTTAGGGGGTTGTGATGATTATCCCTCCTTACCCCATTTCCTCGACAATACCAGGGTCAAGAAATGGCCAGAGCAGAGCTGCCCCTCCCCCACGACATAGGCAGAGGACAGCATGACAATGGGATGGAGGGTGGGGTGAGGGTAATGAAGGGGCGGCCTGGAAGGAATGGTACTTAGGGCAGAGTTGGGGGTGGGATCTCTTCAGTTCCCGATCTCTGGGTACAGGGACTGTCCCGCCCTCCCGCCCTAGTTTTTCTTTTGTGTTAAAGGGGGTTAATGTGTGTGGCTGCTGTCTTTTCTTTTGGGTCATTGTGGCCAAGGTGGCTGGGTGGAATCCTTGGAGTTGGTGGAAATTGGGCTGGGGATCCATTGGCATATTGCTCCTCTGTTGTGATGATTATCCCGCCTTACCCCATTTCTTCGCCAATACCAGGATCATGGATAAAAGATAGACAAAACATGTCTCTCCCGAGCCATGATCCTACAATTCAGATGAGTAAGTAGAACTGATGAAAATCACCTGCTGGTCAATGGGAGGAGTGCAGAGTCCGGCTGGAGGCAGTCACACCTCCAATAATAAAATATAGAAAAAAACCCGACCCAAAAGGAAAGAAAGAAGGAAGAAAAGGAGAAAGAAGAAAGAATAAAAACGAATTCCCACAATTTAACAGAAGGGAAAACAATGTAATTCAAAGAAATACCAGGTTTCCACCCTTCCAACACAAAACACCAACAAGTCACTGAACGTCTGCTGGAACTTGTCATACAAAGTGTGCGGAGATTTCCGTCAGCGTCTCTATCTCAATAAAACCACAATCCTTTCATCTTCCTAGAACTAAAATAAAAGGAGTGAGGTGCGGAGACGCCGTCTGAGATACAAAGCCATGTTCAGAGAGGAGCAGAAAGCAGCTTTCTTCCACTGCTCTAATTTACAATTACTTATCACAATACTTCATAATTGTCTTCTCAAAGTGCACTCAATTGCAAAATTAGAATCCTTATCTCATTGTAGCAGCCACCTACCACACATACCCCGCAAAATGTGAAAATTACACTGAGGAATAGCCTGCGAGAAATCCTCTTCATCAAAAGACTGACCTTAATTAAAGTGGCCTCTATCTTTCCTGGTGCACAAAGTGCTCCTATTTGTATTTAAATGAGAGTACGGGACAGAGCTATGGATCACTAGAGTGCTACCACGTTACAATGAGGCAGAATGGAAGAATTGCTAATAGGAAGCCGCCTTTGAGATATATATGTATATATATATATATTGTATAGACCCTGTTCAATACAATCTTAAAGGGGTTATCTGGTGTTCAGATTAAAGTCTGCAGTCACTCTATGAATCCTGACAGTTTGGGGTGCACACTCTCAGGATCCACTGAACGGGCAGTCTCACGATCACAAGTATGTAATTTTCCTGTTTCTGAACACATTCCGACTAGTCGTGCTCATCCTCTCTCTATACAAGTGAATTGAAAGAAGTCAGGCACGACTAGTCAGCATGTGACCGCATGTATGCAAATAGCATGCTTAAGGTCACCCGATCGCCAAATCTCACCGGCAATACCGATAAATCCTGAAGGCATATGCACCACATGCTATCAGGATTCTGAAGTCTGCAGTCACGTAGAGTAAGAAGAACGGACAACTTTAACTTTGATTTTTCTGCAATATATAAGGACTATCTTCCAGTGGTGAAATGGTTGTTCGGGATCATAAATTTAGATGGCCAATAAAAATGGCCAGCAAAATTCTAATTGGTTACCCAAGCACAGTGCCGTGTATAGGGGGTGAGGCTATGCTTAGCATTACAGCTCAGCTCTGCTTGGCCTCACTGATTTTGCCAAAATGTGTAATTATTTTCCCTTTTTCACAAAATTCCGCTGTTCTCCTGAATCTGGTGGTATTTGTCTTTTGTTCCTGCACCTTTTCACTCCTAAGATAAGGCCCCTTCTTCCCTGTATATAAATCTAGTCTTTTAGCCAAGTGGGTGTGGTTCTCTACTATTCTCTATGTGGCATTTTGAAGATCATGCCCACTTGGTTAATCAAACTGGATTTGTGTAAAAAAGAAGAGCGGCCATATCTCAGGAACGGAGAGGAGCAGAAACATAAATAAAGCAACGCCGGATTCAGGAGAACGGCGGCATTTACACCAGTAAGTGATGGCACCTCTTTAAAGAAACCAAGAATGCAGAAGGCCTGCAAGTCCAGCACCCCACTAATTATATATATATATATATATATATATATATATATATATATATATATATATATATATATATATATATAGGACAGAACACCAATTTGTTATCACAGTCAACCAGTTTAAATTAATCAACCATTTATTCCAAATAATCTTTTTTTTTATGCCAAATTGCCCTTAATCAGGTGTCCATCATACAGGGTAGCAGAAGTATTTTTTGACATATTACTACTATACTATTTGCGATTCAACCCCTATACTGTACATTGCTGCCTATCTATACTTTAGCACATGGTGTGCCTAGAGGTCTATATTACTGATGTATGCAATTCTTGTGTCACCATATGGTGCCTCTGGGAACCATTGCTGCTAGAAGAGAATATCTCTGTTATATAGGATATGATTTAGTATGATATCTGTAATAATAAATCTGCCTATCTCTATGTGAGCGTAGAGGGACACTGAGGTACAATGTGGAACTCTATGGGACCCATGTTACACATCTCCATCTCTAACCTATGTATCATGGTCATATCAAGGAGCCTTAGAAATTGATATATTGTAATGAGGATCATAAAAAAAGAGGAAAGGTTAGAAGGATTTTCTCATATCATTACAGTGGCATGTAAAAGTTTGGGCACCCCTGGTCAATATTACTGTTGTTGTAAACAGTTAAGCAAGTTGAAGATGAAAGGATCTCTCAAAGGCCTAAAGTTAAAGATGACTAGTGTTGCGCGATACCTTCCGATACTCAAAGTTATCGGTATCGGATGGTATCGGCCGATATCCGAAAAATATCGGATATCGCCAATACCGATACCCGATACCAATTCAAGTCAATGGAACACAAGTATCGGAAGGTATCCTGGATGGTTCCCAGGGTCTGAAGGAGAGGAAACTCTCCTTCAGGCCCTGGGATCCATATTCATGTAAAAAATAAAGAATTAAAATAAAAAATATGGATATACTCACCCCTCCGGCGGCCCCTGGATCTTACCGATGTAACCTGCAGCCTCCGTTCCTAAGAATGAGGAGTTTAGGACCTTCGATGACATCGCGGCTTGTGATTGGTCGCGTGACCGCTCATGTGACTGCTCACGCGACCAATCACAAGCCGCGACGTCATCGCAGGTCCTAAACTCCTCATTCTTAGGAACGGAGGCTGCCGGTTACATCGGTAAGGTCCAGGGGCCACCGGAGGGGTGAGTATATCCATATTTTTTATTTTAATTCTTTATTTTTTACATGAATATGGATCCCAGGGCCTGAAGGAGAGTCTCCTCTCCTCCAGACCCTGGGAACCATACACTGGGAACTTCCGATTCCGATTTCCGATATCACAAAAATATCGGAACTCGGTATCGGAATTCCGATACAGCAAATATCGGCCAATACCCGATACTTGCGGTATCGGAATGCTCAACACTAAAGACGACACTTTTCCAATGTATTTTAGGCAATATATATATATATTGTAGCATTTCCCTTACTTCAGGTCTTGGGGGACACTCGCTTTGCACGGGAATAACGCATACAGGCACGATATCTCACACAAATTAAGTCCATTCCGGTTTATTAAAGCATCATAAACTGCACCGTAAGCTAGGTTACACATCACCAGCTTACACATAGTCTGTTACTTTAACACGTGTGGCTTTACAAAGCATTCAACAGTCACGCCTTATCTCTCCAGTCACCAGGTGACTGCACAGTTCATTACAGTTCATTGCATGTATCAACGGAAGATATTAGCCACTAGCAGTCTGTTCCAATGGCAGACACATCTCTGCCGTATATTACAGGTTTTTTTCCCATACCAGGGGTTACCTCTCAGGAGCTTCGGCTCCACACACTGACTTCTGCCTGTGCTGGTTCACAGGGAAACTGCCTCACTGGGATCACCGTCCTTGGGATCAGGGCACCTCAGATAGTCCAGACCCACAGTAGAAACTGTAGCTTCCCCAACACAGAAACCATCTCAGGCTCTGTAGATGCAGCCTTTCCATGAGCTTCCAGGAAGTTCAATCACAGGCACCTCCAACGCACAGGCCATCAGTCCATGATCTTACCTGGTGATTGCAGGACTCCAGTCCATCCCAGGACAATCCAACCCCCTGACCATTCTAGGACTCACACTCTCACCAGGTGCTTGCAGGACTCCAGTCCATCCCAGGACAATTCAACACCCTTGAGCGTACAGTCCATAGCCTCAGCAGTGCTTCCAGGACTCCAGCCCACTCCAGGACAATCCAACACACAGGCTATTGCAGGACTCACTCTCTTCAGGGCTTTCAGGACATCTCCACTGCCAGGAGACTCCGACACTGACCGTCCACGGTCTCAGGTGCTTCCAGGAAGACTCCACTCACAGGAGGTTCCAACACCGACCGTCCAGGACCTTGCACATGGACACACAGATCCATACACTCTGAATCCACAGGAACCATGTGACTCACACCCTGGTCACATTACATACCTGTAACCACTCCCCTGGGTGGGAGTGTGGGTGTGTGTGGCTAGTTTGACCCTCCCATCTCTCATAACTAGCCCTACCAGTCTCCCATTAGAACTACACAATTACTTGTGGGACTACAGGTCCCAGAACACAACATAACTTTAGACTGACAGCGCAGAGTGTCCTCCTCTGCGACACACATACCGGCCATTTATAATCCTGCCGGACTTCCTCTCACCACCACAGTTATACATCCAAGCACATCCTGCAGTGCACACACAGCGCCCCCTGGCTGTAAGATTGGTCACTGCACTACATTATATATATATATATATATATATATATACACTGCTCAAAAAAATAAAGGGAATACTAAAATACCACATCCTAGATATCTCTGAATGAAATATTTCAGTTGCAAATTTTTATTCATTGCATAGTGGAATGTGTTCAGAACAATAAAACATAACAATTATCAATGTAAATCAAAATTTATATCCCATGGAGGTCTGGATTTGGAATGATACTCAAAATCAAAGAGGAAAATCAAATTACAGGCTGATCCAACTTCAGTGGAAATGCCTCATGACAAGGAAAATATGCTCAGTATTGTGTGTGGCCTTCACGTGCCTGTATGACCTCCCTACTGTACAACACCTGGGCAGATGGTCTCCTGAGAGATCTCCTCCCAGACCTGGACTAAAGCATCTGCCAACTGCTGGACAGTCTGTGGTGCAACGTGACATTGGTGGATGGTGTGAGACATGATGTCCTAGATGTGCTCAATTGGATTCAGGTTTGGGGAACGGGCGGGCCAGTCCATAGCTTCAAATCAATGCATTGATCTTGCAGGAAATGCAGACACACTCCAGCCACATGAGGTCTGGCATTGTCCTGCATTAGGAGGAACCCAGGGCCAACCGCACCAGCATATGGTCTCACAAGGGGTCTGAGGATCTCATCTCGGTACCTTATGGTAGTCAGGATACCTCTGGCGAGCACATGAAGGGCTGTGCGGCCCTCCAAAGAAATGCCACCCCACACCATTACTGACCCACTGCCAAACTGGTCATGCTGAAGGATGTTGCAGGCAGCAGATCACTCTCCACTAGGGTTGAGCGAAACGGGTCGATCATTTTCAAAAGTCGCCGACTTTTGGCTAAGTCGGCGTCTCATGAAACCCGATCCGACCCCTGTGCTTGTCGGCCATGCGGTACGCGACTTTCGCGCCAAAGTCGCGTTTCAATGACGCGAAAAGCGCCATTTCTCAGCCAATGAAGGTGAACGCAGAGTGTGGGCAGCGTGATGACATAGATCCTGGTCCCCACCATCTTAGAGAAGGGCATTGCAGTGATTGGCTTGCTGTCTGCGGCGTCACAGGGGCTATAAAGGGGCGTTCCCGCCGACCGCCATCTTACTGCTGCTGATCTGAGCTTAGGGAGAGGTTGCTGCCGCTTCGTCAGAAGCAGGGAGAGCGTTAGGCAGGGTCCACTAACCACCAAACCGCTTGTGCTGCAGCGATTTGCACTGTCCAACACCACCTTCGGTGTGCAGGGACTGTGGAAGCTATTTTTTTTTTTTTTTTCCCTCAGCGCTGTAGCTCATTGGGCTGCCCTAGAAGGCTCCGTGATAGCTGTATTGCTGTGTGTACGCCACTGTGCAAACCAACTGCTTTTTTCAAAGCACATATCCTCTTGTTCCTTCCTTTCTGCACAGCTATCTTTTTTGTTTGTCCACACTTTTTATTTAATTTGTGCATCAGTCCACTCCTATTGCTGCCTGCCATACCTGGCTTACATTACTGCAGGGAGATAGTAATTGTAGGACAGTCCCTGTTTTTTTTTTGTTTTTTTTGTGGGAGATTAAGATTGGCATTTCTGCTACAGTGCCATCCCTGTGTGTGCCATCTCTCACTGAGTGGGCCATAGAAAGCCTATTTATTTTTTCCGTGATTTGTGTTCTAAATTCTACCTCAACACAAAAACACTACATCAATCAGTGGGAGAAAAATATTGGCCTCAGTCAGGGCTTGTGTGTCACTGCTGTGTGTGCTATCTCTCATTCAGTGGGCTATAGCAAGCCTATTTATTTTATTTTTTTTTTTAATATTATTTGGTTTCTAAAGTCTCCCTGAAAAAAAAAAAAAACCTAAAAAAACAGTGGGAGAGTAATATTGCCCTTTCAGCTTGTGTGCCAGTCTTGACTCCTGGGTGTGCCACCTCTCTCTCTCATTCAGTGGGCCATAGAAAGGCTATTTTTTTTTTTGGTTTTTTTAATATTATTTGGTTTCTAAAGTCTCCCTGAAAAAAAAAAAAAAAACATAAAAAAAACAGTGGGAGAGTAATATTGCCCTTTCAGCTTGTGTGCCAGTCTTGACTCCTGGGTGTGCCACCTCTCTCCCTCTCATTCAGTGGGCCATAGAAAGCCTATTTATTTTTTTAAAAAAATATTATTGGGTTTCTAAAGTCTCCCTTAAAAAACAAAAAATACATAAAAAAACAGTGGGAGAGTAATATTGCCCTTTCAGCTTGTGTGCCAGTCTTGACTCCTGGGTGTGTCACCTCTCTCCCTCTCATTCAGTGGGCCATAGAAAGCCTATTTATTTTTTTTTTTAAAATATTATTGGGTTTCTAAAGTCTCCCTTAAAAAACAAAAAATACATAAAAAAACAGTGGGAGAGTAATATTGCCCTTTCAGCTTGTGTGCCAGTCTTGACTCCTGGGTGTGCCACCTCTCTCCCTCTCATTCAGTGGGCCATAGAAAGCCTATTTATTTATTTTTTTAAATATTATTGGGTTTCTAAAGTCTCCCTTAAAAAACAAAAAATACATAAAAAAACAGTGGGAGAGTAATATTGCCCTTTCAGCTTGTGTGCCAGTCTTGACTCCTGGGTGTGCCACCTCTCTCCCTCTCATTCAGTGGGCCATAGAAAGCCTATTTATTTTTTTTTTTAAATATTATTGGGTTTCTAAAGTCTCCCTTAAAAAACAAAAAATACATAAAAAAACAGTGGGAGAGTAATATTGCCCTTTCAGCTTGTGTGCCAGTCTTGACTCCTGGGTGTGCCACCTCTCTCTCTCATTCAGTGGGCCATAGAAAGGCTATTTTTTTTTTTGTTTTTTTTAATATTATTTGGTTTCTAAAGTCTCCCTGAAAAAAAAAAAAAAAACATAAAAAAAACAGTGGGAGAGTAATATTGCCCTTTCAGCTTGTGTGCCAGTCTTGACTCCTGGGTGTGCCACCTCTCTCTCATTCAGTGGGCCATAGAAAGCCTATTTATTTTTTTTTTAAAATATTATTGGGTTTCTAAAGTCTCCCTTAAAAAACAAAAAATACATAAAAAAAACAGTGGGAGAGTAATATTGCCCTTTCAGCTTGTGTGCCAGTCTTGACTCCTGGGTGTGCCACCTCTCTCCCTCTCATTCAGTGGGCCATAGAAAGCCTATTTATTTTTTTAAAAAAATATTATTGGGTTTCTAAAGTCTCCCTTAAAAAACAAAAAATACATAAAAAAAACAGTGGGAGAGTAATATTGCCCTTTCAGCTTGTGTGCCAGTCTTGACTCCTGGGTGTGCCACCTCTCTCCCTCTCATTCAGTGGGCCATAGAAAGCCTATTTATTTATTTTTTTAAATATTATTGGGTTTCTAAAGTCTCCCTTAAAAAACAAAAAATACATAAAAAAAAACAGTGGGAGAGTAATATTGCCCTTTCAGCTTGTGTGCCAGTCTTGACTCCTGGGTGTGCCACCTCTCTCCCTCTCATTCAGTGGGCCATAGAAAGCCTATTTATTTTTTTTTTTAAATATTATTGGGTTTCTAAAGTCTCCCTTAAAAAACAAAAAATACATAAAAAAACAGTGGGAGAGTAATATTGCCCTTTCAGCTTGTGTGCCAGTCTTGACTCCTGGGTGTGCCACCTCTCTCCCTCTCATTCAGTGGGCCATAGAAAGCCTATTTATTTTTTTTTTTAAATATTATTGGGTTTCTAAAGTCTCCCTTAAAAAACAAAAAATACATAAAAAAACAGTGGGTGAGTAATATTGCCCTTTCAGCTTGTGTGCCAGTCTTGACTCCTGGGTGTGCCACCTCTCTCTCATTCAGTGGGCCATAGAAAGCATTTTTTTTTTTTCCTTGATTTGTGTTCTAAAATCTACCTCAACACAAAAACACTACATCAATCAGTGGGAGAAAAATATTGGCCTCAGTCAGGGCTTGTGTGCCACTGCTGTGTGTGCTATCTCTCATTCAGTGGGCTATAGAAAGCCTATTTATTTATTTATTTTTTTTCTTATTATTTGGTTTCTAAAGTCTCCCTGAAAAAAAAAAAAAATACATAAAAAAACAGTGGGAGAGTAATATTGCCCTTTCAGCTTGTGTGCCAGTCTTGACTCCTGGGTGTGCCACCTCTCTCCCTCTCATTCAGTGGGCCATAGAAAGCCTTTTTTTTTTTTTTTTTTTAAATATTATTGGGTTTCTAAAGTCTCCCTTAAAAAACAAAAAATACATAAAAAAACAGTGGGAGAGTAATATTGCCCTTTCAGCTTGTGTGCCAGTCTTGACTCCTGGGTGTGCCACCTCTCTCCCTCTCATTCAGTGGGCCATAGAAAGCCTATTTATTTATTTTTTTAAATATTATTGGGTTTCTAAAGTCTCCCTTAAAAAAAAAAAATACATAAAAAAACAGTGGGAGAGTAATATTGCCCTTTCAGCTTGTGTGCCAGTCTTGACTCCTGGGTGTGCCACCTCTCTCTCTCATTCAGTGGGCCATAGAAAGGCTATTTTTTTTTTTGGTTTTTTTAATATTATTTGGTTTCTAAAGTCTCCCTGAAAAAAACAAAAAAAACATAAAAAAACAGTGGGAGAGTAATATTGCCCTTTCAGCTTGTGTGCCAGTCTTGACTCCTGGGTGTGCCACCTCTCTCTCTCTAATTGTGGGCCATAGAAAGCCTTTTTTTTTTTTTTTTTTTTAATATTATTTGGTTTCTAAAGTCCCCCTGAGAAAAAAAAAAAAAATAAATTAGGTGGGAGATTAATATTGACATTAGTGCTTGAGTGACAGTCCTGCGTGTGTGTCATCTCTGTGATTTTGTGCCACAGAAAACAGAGTGTGTAACATTGTGCCTGATTTTCCTTGTGGTCTCACCAACCTGTTAAGGGATATTGAAATCATACTGAAGTTATAGCTCACCGTGTAAGTTGTTTGACAGCAACAAATAAAGTTACTTTGGTTAAGATTTTAAAACAATGAGGAAGTCTGGTGCAAGAGGTCGTCGTGGGCGTTCATTGTCAGCTGGTAATGATGGTAGTGGTAGTGGAGCATCAGGTGGTCGTGGGGATAAAAATATTCCACCTAAGTCTGGAGCTGTGGAGCCAGTTTCGTCGTCAGGCTACACAAGGCCTCGAACGCTCTCTTTTCTGGGAGTAGGAAAACCGCTTTTAAAGGCGGAGCAGCAACAGCAAGTTTTGGCTTACATTGCAGACTCAGCCTCTAGCTCTTTTGCCTCCTCTTCCGAAACTGGTAAATGTAAAAGCAGCGTGTCGCTTGTGGATGTTCACGGTCAGGGACAAGTCGCTTCCTTGTCCTCCTCAGCAAAAACTACAACAAGAGAGAAGGATGCAGCAGGCGACACAACGGGTCACTCCATGGAGCTCTTTACACATACCGTCCCTGGCTTAGAAAGTGAAACATTTAACAGGCCATGCCCATTACAAGTATATTCTGACATGGAGTGCACTGATGCACAGCCACAGCCAGAGTACTATGCTGCTCCTTTGACTCAGACCACCACATTGCCCTCTCAGGGTACAGATCCACAATCAGACCCTGATGAGACTATGTTGCCCCGCCACGAACGCTATACCACCGACCGACACAGTGACACAGACGAAGTTGCACACGAGCTCGAAGAGGAGGTAATAGATGACCCAGTTATTGACCCCGATTGGCAGCCATTGGGGGAACAGGGTGCAGGCGGCAGTAGTTCAGAAGCGGAGGTGGAGGAGGGGCCGCAGCAGGCATCAACATCGCAACAGGTTCCATCTGCCGGGCCCGTATCTGGCCCAAAACGCGTGTCAAAGCCAAAACCTGTTGGAGCACAGCGTTGCCATCCGGTTAAAGCTCAGTCTGCAATCCCTGAAAAGGGATCCGAGTCTAGGAAGAGTGCAGTCTGGCATTTTTTTAAACAACATCCAACAGATCAGCGCAAAGTCATTTGTCAAAAATGTTCAACTAGCTTAAGCAGAGGTCAGAATCTGAAAAGTCTAAATACTAGTTGCATGCATAGACACTTAACCACCATGCATTTTCAAGCCTGGACTAACTACCAAACGTCCCTCAAGGTTGTAGCACCCTCGGCCAATGAAGCTAGTCAGCAACGCAACATCCCTTCCGTCACTGTAAGGCCACCATTTTCTGCACCACCGGCAGTATCTGTGCAGGTTTCTTTGCCAGCCAAAAGCAGTCAGGGTCAGGGAACCACCAGTTTTGTAGGAGGAAATATTGCATCTAGGGCACCGGCGGAAACAATACCGTCTCCAACCGTCTCTCAGTCTGCCATGTACACCGGCACACCCGAAAGTTCCACGATCTCCAGCTCTCCAGTCCAGCTCACCCTACATGAGACTCTGGTTAGAAAAAGGAAGTACTTATCCTCGCATCCGCGTACACAGGGTTTTAACGCCCACATAGCTAGACTAATCTCGTTAGAGATGATGCCCTACCGGTTAGTTGAAAGCGAAGCTTTCAAAGCCCTGATGGAGTACGCTGAACCACGATACGAGCTACCCAGTCGACACTTTTTTTCCAGAAAAGCCATCCCAGCCCTGCACCAGCATGTTAAACAGCGCATCGTCCATGCACTCAGGCAATCTGTGAGTACAAAGGTGCACCTGACTACAGATGCATGGACCAGTAGGCATGGCCAGGGACGTTATGTGTCCATCACGGCACACTGGGTGAATGTGGTGGATGCAGGGTCCACAGGCGACATCAATTTAGGGACAGTTGTGCCTAGCCCACGGTCTAGGAAACAGTTGGCTGTAGGCGTTCGCACCCCCTCCTCCTCCTCCTCCTCGTCCTCCTGCAGAAGCTACAGCTCTTCCACAGAACGCAGTCTGCCAACCACTCCATCGGCAGATGACACTGTTGCACACCAGTTGTCCCATTATGGGCCAGCTACTGCCAAGCGTCAGCAGGCTGTATTGGCTATGAAGTGCTTGGGCGACAACAGACACACCGCGGAAGTTCTGTCCGAGTTCTTGCAACAAGAAACGCAGTCGTGGCTGGGCACAGTAGATCTTGAGGCAGGCAAAGTAGTGAGTGATAACGGAAGGAATTTCATGGCTGCCATCTCCCTTTCCCAACTGAAACACATTCCTTGCCTGGCTCACACCTTAAACCTGGTGGTGCAGTGCTTATTGAAAACTTATCCTGGGTTCTCCGACCTGCTCCTCAAAGTGCGTGCACTTTGCTCACATATCCTACGTTCGCCTGTACACGCCAGCCGTATGCAGACCTATCAGCGGTCTTTGAACCTTCCCCAGCATCGCCTAATCATAGACGTTGCAACAAGGTGGAACTCAACACTGCACATGCTTCAGAGACTGTGCGAACAGAGGCGTGCTGTTATTTATTTGTGGGAGGATACACGGGCAGGCAGTAGGATGGCAGACATGGAGTTGTCAGGTGTGCAGTGGTCTAAGATACAAGACATGTGTCAAGTCCTTCAGTGTTTTGAGGAATGCACACGGCTGGTTAGTGCAGACAACGCCGTAATAAGCATGAGCATCCCCCTAATGCGTCTGCTGATGCAAAGTTTGACGCACATAAAGGAGCAGGCGTCTGCACCAGAGGAAGAGGAAAGCCTTGATGACAGTCAGCCATTGTCTGGTCAGGGCAGTGTACAGGACGAGGTAGCGGGCGAAGAGGAGGTGGAGGACGAGGAGGATGATGGGGATGAGTATATTTTTAATGCCGAACCTTTCCCGGGGGCACAGGAAATTGGTTGCATGTCACGGCCGGGTTCTGGTTTTTTGAGGGACACAAGTGACGTAGATTTGCCTGCAACTGCCCCTCAACCAATCACAACCGGAGATTTGACAACTGGAACTTTGGCCCACATGGCGGATTATGCCTTACGTATCCTAAAAAGGGACACACGCATTACGAAAATGATGAACGATGACGATTACTGGTTGGCCTGCCTCCTTGATCCACGCTATAAAGGCAAATTGCAAAATATTATGCCACATGAGAACTTGGAACTAATATTAGCAACCAAACAATCAACTCTTGTTGACCGTTTGCTTCAGGCATTCCCAGCACACAGCGCACGTGATCGTTCTCACACGAGCTCCAGGGGGCAGCAGACTAGGAGTGTTAGGGGTGCACACATCAGAAGTGGCGTTGGACAGAGGGGTTTTCTGACCAGGTTGTGGAGTGATTTTGCTATGACCGCAGACAGGACAGGTACTGCTGCATCAATTGAAAGTGACAGGAGACAACATTTGTCCAGTATGGTTACTAACTATTTTTCATCCCTTATCGATGTTCTCCCTCAACCGTCATTCCCATTTGATTACTGGGCCTCCAAATTAGACACCTGGCCAGAATTGGCAGAATATGCATTGCAGGAGCTTGCTTGCCCGGCAGCAAGTGTCCTATCAGAAAGAGTATTCAGTGCTGCAGGTTCAATATTAACCGAAAAAAGGACTCGTCTGGCTACCCAAAATGTTGACGATCTAACATTCATTAAAATGAACCACAACTGGATTTCGAAATCTTTTGCCCCACCTTGCCCGGCCGACACCTAGCTTTCCTATGAAAGGCTCTTGCCTGTGAATTACGTTTCTAATGTCTAATTTGCTGCAGCTGATTGTACAGCATACGACATGTTTACACCTCCCTAAATGGCCAAACTCCCCACACGGGGCCGTGGTATCGCGACTTGGCGCAAGCACCCGTGAGACTGCTGTTTGTCTGAAGAGGTGGGTGTGCTCGCTTTTGGTTGACGGCATTGCTACTGGGTCCCTCATAGTACAATGTAGTGTCTCTGGCGGTGGTGGTGCGCACCCAACGTCAGACACACCGTTGTAACATGAGGGGCCCTGGGGCGGTCCCGCCGGCCTCTAGAGAGTTCCCCCCTACCCCAGCTCAAAATGTGCTCTACCACATGCAAAATTATGTCGCACAGCTCCACCAATCTTTAGTCTATTCGCTGACATCATTCAATGTCTGGCACTGACAATACACATTTGTAGACATCTATGATGCAACTTAAAGTAGTCTGTGTCTGTGTCCTATATTGGCACCATTAAATAGTTACTGCCAAATTACTATGTCAGAAACTCAGCAGATGAGCCCACCCCTGTACCTAAGTATGCCACCTTTTTTTTTGTTTTGGTTGTTTTGCGAGACATTAACATCTATTTATATTTTGGGAGTACTGGGACAGACACTCCTTGCACTACTCCTCCACTCACCACCAAGCTGCCCGTGTATCCATGTAACCGCTGTAAAACTGCCATGAGCCTATTGTTTGTTATTTTAGGCCTTTGAAGCCTGTCTGCGGTCCCTCCTTCCACTAGTCCTCCACTGACCAGACCACTGCTGCCCGTGTACCCCTGGAACCAATTATAAAGTGCCTACAGCCAGCCCATTCTTTTATGTTAGGCCTTTGAAGCCTGTCTGCGGTCCCTCCTTCCACTAGTCCTCCACTGACCAGACCACTGCTGCCCGTGTACCCCTGGAACCAATTATAAAGTGCCTACAGCCAGCCCATTTTTTTATGTTAGGCCTTTGAAGCCTGTCTGCGGTCCCTCCTTCCACTAGTCCTCCACTGACCAGACCACTGCTGCCCGTGTACCCCTGGAACCAATTATAAAGTGCCTACAGCCAGCCCATTTTTTTATGTTAGGCCTTTGAAGCCTGTCTGCGGTCCCTCCTTCCACTAGTCCTCCACTGACCAGACCACTGCTGCCCGTGTACCCCTGGAACCAATTATAAAGTGCCTACAGCCAACCCATTTTTTTATGTTAGGCCTTTGAAGCCTGTCTGCGGTCCCTCCTTCCACTAGTCCTCCACTGGCCAGACCACTGCTGCCCGTGTACCCCTGGAACCAATTATAAAGTGCCTACAGCCAGCCCATTTTTTTATGTTAGGCCTTTGAAGCCTGTCTGCGGTCCCTCCTTCCACTAGTCCTCCACTGGCCAGACCACTGCTGCCCGTGTACCCCTGGAACCAATTATAAAGTGCCTACAGCCAGCCCATTTTTTTATGTTAGGCCTTTGAAGCCTGTCTGCGATCCCTCCTTCCACTAGTCCTCCACTGGCCAGACCACTGCTGCCCGTGTACCCCTGGAACCAATTATAAAGTGCCTACAGCCAGCCCATTTTTTTATGTTAGGCCTTTGAAGCCTGTCTGCGGTCCCTCCTTCCACTAGTCCTCCACTGACCAGACCACTGCTGCCCGTGTACCCCTGGAACCAATTATAAAGTGCCTACAGCCAGCCCATTTTTTTATGTTAGGCCTTTGAAGCCTGTCTGCGGTCCCTCCTTCCACTAGTCCTCCACTGGCCAGACCACTGCTGCCCGTGTACCCCTGGAACCAATTATAAAGTGCCTACAGCCAGCCCATTTTTTTATGTTAGGCCTTTGAAGCCTGTCTGCGGTCCCTCCTTCCACTAGTCCTCCACTGACCAGACCACTGCTGCCCGTGTACCCCTGGAACCAATTATAAAGTGCCTACAGCCAGCCCATTTTTTTATGTTAGGCCTTTGAAGCCTGTCTGCGGTCCCTCCTTCCACTAGTCCTCCACTGGCCAGACCACTGCTGCCCGTGTACCCCTGGAACCAATTATAAAGTGCCTACAGCCAGCCCATTTTTTTATGTTAGGCCTTTGAAGCCTGTCTGCGGTCCCTCCTTCCACTAGTCCTCCACTGGCCAGACCACTGCTGCCCGTGTACCCCTGGAACCAATTATAAAGTGCCTACAGCCAGCCCATTTTTTTATGTTAGGCCTTTGAAGCCTGTCTGCGGTCCCTCCTTCCACTAGTCCTCCACTGACCAGACCACTGCTGCCCGTGTACCCCTGGAACCAATTATAAAGTGCCTACAGCCAGCCCATTTTTTTATGTTAGGCCTTTGAAGCCTGTCTGCGGTCCCTCCTTCCACTAGTCCTCCACTGACCAGACCACTGCTGCCCGTGTACCCCTGGAACCAATTATAAAGTGCCTACAGCCAGCCCATTTTTTTATGTTAGGCCTTTGAAGCCTGTCTGCGGTCCCTCCTTCCACTAGTCCTCCACTGACCAGACCACTGCTGCCCGTGTACCCCTGGAACCAATTATAAAGTGCCTACAGCCAGCCCATTTTTTTATGTTAGGCCTTTGAAGCCTGTCTGCGGTCCCTCCTTCCACTAGTCCTCCACTGGCCAGACCACTGCTGCCCGTGTACCCCTGGAACCAATTATAAAGTGCCTACAGCCAGCCCATTTTCTTGTGTTAGGCCTTTGAAGCCTGTCTGCGGTCCCTACTTTAAATACTCCTCCACTCACCACCAAGCTGCCTGCCCGTCTATCCATGTAACCGCTGTAAAACTGCAATGAGCCTATTGTTTGTTATTTTAGGCCTTTGATAGCCTGTCTGCGGCCCCTACTTGCAATACTCCTCCACTGACCACAATGCTGCCTGGAGTGCCTGCCTGTGTATCCACGTAACCGATGTAAAACTGCCATGACTGCCTACTGTTTGTTATTTTAGGCCTTTGATAGCCTGTCTGCGGCCCCTACTTGCAATACTCCTCCACTGACCACAATGCTGCCTGGAGTTCCTGCCTGTGTATCCATGTAACCGATGTAAAACTGCCATGAGTGCCTACTGTTTGGTATTTTAGGCCTTTGATAGCCTGTCTGCAGCCCCTACTTGCAATACTCCTCCACTGACCACACCAATGCTGCCCGTGTACCCCTGGAACCTATTTAAAAGTTCATAGAGCCTAGTTATATATTTTATTTACTATTAATAAGGCCATGATGGACTACGCTGTACCACGCTACAAGCTAACCAGTCGACACTTCTTTTGCGAGAAAAGCCATCCCAACCCTCCACCAGCATGTAGAAGACCGCATTGTCCATGCACTCTGGCAATCTGTGAGTACAAAGGTGCACCTGACAACAGACGCATGGACCTGTAGGCATGGCCACGGAAGATTACGTGTCCATTACGGCGCAATGGGTTAATGTGTTGGATGCATGGTCCACAGGGGATAGCCTACTAAGTCTGTCTGCAGTCCCTAATTCAAATTGTCCTCCACTGTCTAAATCGGAGCTTCCACCTTCTGGCTTTCGGCCTATAGTATCAGAAATTAAACTGCATTTGGCCTTCAACTTTGGTTAGGGCCTACTAACGGCTTCTGCCCCTCCCTGGTGTTGCCCTCAACTAAATAAAGCTGAGCTTCAACCTTCTGCTCCAAATTACCATTTTAAAAAATGCAATAGGCTTTTCCGGCCTCCTAAAGGTGTCTGTCTGTGTGCCCCTGCCTGGTGTTGTCCTCAACTAAATAAAGCTGAGCTTCAACCTTCTGCTCCAAATTACCATTTTAAAAAATGCAATAGGCTTTTCCGGCCTCCTAAAGGTGTCTGTCTGTGTGCCCCTGCCTGGTGTTGTCCTCAACTAAATAAAGCTGAGCTTCAACCTTCTGCTCCAAATTACCATTTTAAAAAATGCAATAGGCTTTTCCGGCCTCCTAAAGGTGTCTGTCTGTGTGCCCTGTCATGATCTCAATGGCAAGAGAACATAGCATAAGCATATATAGGAACTAGCTCTTGGAAGATGGGAACTGAGCTGACCATGAACTAAACCTAACGCACAACTAGCAGTGGCCGGGTAGCATGCCTACGTTGATTCTAGATGCCCAGCACCAGCCGGAGGACTAAATAATACTAGCAGAGGAAAATATCAGTCCTAGCTCACCTCTAGAGAAATACCCCGAAAGGAGACAGAGGCCCCCCACATGTATTGGCGGTGAATTAAGATGAAATAACAAACGTAGTATGAAAATAGGTTTAGCAAATTTGAGGTCCACTTACTACATAGCAGAAGACAGAAAGGACACTTTCATGGTCAGCTGAAAACCCTATCAAAAACACCATCCAGAAATTACTTTAAAACTCTGGCATTAACTCATAACACCAGAGTGGCAATTCCTGTTCACAAGAGCTTTCCAGACACAGTAACGAAACTACAGCTGTGAACTGGAACAAAAATGCAAAAACAAACATGGACAAGAGTCCAACTTATCTAGTAGTTGTCTAGGAGCAGGAACAAGCACAGAGAGGCTTCTGATAACATTGTTGACCGGCAAGCAACTAACAGAGCAGCAAGGTATATATAGCGACTCCCACATCTTGATGGGAACAGGTGAACAGAGAAGATGAAAACACCAGTTCAATTCCACCAGTGGCCACCGGGGGAGCCCAGAATCCAAATTCACAACAGTACCCCCCCCTCAAGGAGGGGGCACCGAACCCTCACCAGAACCACCAGGGCGATCAGGATGGGCCCTATGAAAGGCACGAACCAGATCAGAGGCATGAACATCAGATGCATTCACCCAAGAATTATCCTCCTGGCCGTATCCCTTCCACTTGACCAGATACTGGAGTCTCCGTCTGGAAACACGAGAGTCTAAGATTTTCTCCACAACGTACTCCAACTCACCCTCAACCAACACCGGAGCAGGAGGCTCAACGGAAGGCACAACCGGTACCTCATACCTGCGCAATAATGACCGATGAAAAACGTTATGAATAGAAAAGGATGCAGGGAGGTCCAAACGAAAGGAAACAGGGTTAAGAATCTCCAAAATCTTATACGGGCCGATGAACCGAGGCTTAAACTTAGGAGAAGAGACCCTCATAGGGACAAAACGAGAAGACAACCACACCAAATCCCCAACACAAAGCCGAGGACCAACACGACGGTGGCGGTTGGCAAAAAGCTGAGTCTTCTCCTGGGACAACCTCAAATTGTCCACCACCTGCCCCCAGATCTGATGCAATCTCTCCACCACAGCATCCACTCCAGGACAATCCGAAGATTCCACCTGACCAGAGGAAAATCGAGGATGAAACCCCGAATTACAGAAAAACGGGGACACCAAAGTGGCAGAGCTGGCCCGATTATTGAGAGCGAACTCTGCCAATGGCAAAAAAGCAACCCAATCATCCTGGTCAGCAGACACAAAACACCTCAGATATGTCTCCAGGGTCTGATTAGTCCGCTCGGTCTGGCCATTCGTCTGAGGATGGAAAGCGGACGAAAAAGATAAATCTATGCCCATCCTAGCACAGAATGCCCGCCAAAATCTAGACACGAATTGGGTCCCTCTGTCAGAAATGATATTCTCAGGAATACCATGCAAACGAACAACATTTTGAAAAAACAGAGGAACCAACTCGGAAGAAGAAGGCAACTTGGGCAGAGGAACCAAATGGACCATCTTAGAGAAACGGTCACACACCACCCAGATGACAGACATCTTCTGAGAAACAGGCAGATCTGAAATAAAATCCATCGAGATGTGCGTCCAAGGCCTCTTAGGAATAGGCAAGGGCAACAATAATCCACTAGCCCGAGAGCAACAAGGCTTGGCCCGAGCACAAACGTCACAAGACTGCACAAAGCCTCGCACATCTCGTGACAGGGAAGGCCACCAGAAGGACCTTGCCACCAAATCCCTGGTACCAAAAATGCCAGGATGACCTGCCAACGCAGAAGAATGAACCTCAGAGATGACTCTACTGGTCCAATCATCAGGAACAAACAGTTTATCAGGTGGGCAACGATCCGGTCTATCTGCTTGAAACTCCTGCAAGGCCCGCCGCAGGTCTGGAGAAACGGCTGACAATACCACTCCATCCTTAAGGATACCTGTGGGCTCAGAGTTACCAGGCGAGTCAGGCTCAAAACTCCTAGAAAGGGCATCCGCCTTAACATTCTTAGAACCCGGTAGGTATGACACCACAAAATTAAACCGAGAGAAAAATAATGACCAGCGCGCCTGTCTAGGATTCAGGCGCCTGGCGGTCTCAAGATAAATCAAGTTTTTGTGGTCAGTCAATACCACCACCTGATGTCTGGCCCCCTCAAGCCAATGGCGCCACTCCTCAAAAGCCCACTTCATGGCCAAAAGCTCCCTATTCCCAACATCATAATTCCGCTCAGCGGGCGAAAATTTACGGGAAAAGAAGGCACAAGGCCTCATCACGGAGCAGTCAGAACTTTTCTGCGACAACACTGCCCCAGCTCCGATCTCAGAGGCGTCGACCTCAACCTGAAAAGGTAGAGCAACATCAGGCTGACGCAACACAGGGGCAGAGGAAAAACGGCGCTTAAGCTCCCGAAAGGCCTCCACAGCATCAGGGGACCAATCAGCAACATCAGCACCCTTCTTAGTCAAATCGGTCAATGGCTTAGCAATATCCGAAAAACCAGCAATAAATCGACGATAAAAGTTAGCAAAGCCCAAAAATTTCTGAAGACTCTTAAGAGAAGAGGGCTGCGTCCAATCACAAATAGCTTGAACCTTGATAGGATCCATTTCAATGGAAGAGGGAGAAAAAATATATCCCAAAAAGGAAATCCTCTGTACCCCAAAAACACACTTAGAACCCTTCACACACAAAGAATTAGACCGCAAAACCTGGAAAACCCTCCTGACTTGCTGGACATGAGAGTCCCAGTCATCCGAAAAAATCAGAATATCATCCAGATACACAATCATAAATTTATCCAAATAATCGCGAAAAATATCATGCATAAAGGACTGGAAAACTGACGGAGCATTTGAAAGACCAAAAGGCATCACTAAATACTCAAAGTGGCCCTCGGGCGTATTAAATGCGGTTTTCCACTCATCCCCCTGCCTGATTCGCACCAAATTATACGCCCCACGAAGGTCAATCTTAGAGAACCACTTGGCCCCCTTTATGCGAGCAAACAAATCAGTCAGCAACGGCAATGGGTATTGATATTTTACAGTGATTTTATTCAAAAGCCGATAATCGATACATGGTCTCAAAGAGCCGTCTTTTTTTGACACAAAGAAAAAACCGGCTCCTAAGGGAGATGACGATGGACGAATATGTCCCTTTTCCAAGGACTCCTTTATATATTCTCGCATAGCAGCATGTTCAGGCACAGACAGATTAAATAAACGACCCTTTGGGTATTTACTACCCGGGATTAAATCTATGGCACAATCGCACTCTCGGTGCGGAGGTAATGAACCAAGCTTGGATTCTTCAAAGACGTCACGATAGTCAGACAGGAACTCAGGAATTTCAGAGGGAATAGATGATGAAATGGAAACCACAGGTACATCCCCATGAGCCCCCTTACATCCCCAGCTCAACACAGACATAGCTCTCCAGTCGAGGACTGGGTTGTGAGATTGCAGCCAAGGCAATCCTAGCACCAAATCATCATGTAGATTATACAGCACCAGAAAGCGAACAATCTCCTGGTGATCCGGATTAATACGCATAGTTACTTGTGTCCAGTATTGTGGTTTATTATTAGCCAATGGGGTGGAGTCAATCCCCTTCAGAGGAATAAGAGTCTCCAAAGGCTCCAAATCATACCCACAGCGTTTGGCAAAGGACCAATCCATAAGACTCAAAGTGGCGCCAGAGTCGACATAGGCGTCCGTGGTAATAGATGACAAAGAGCAAATCAGGGTCACAGATAGAATAAACTTAGATGGTAAGGTGCAAATGGAAACAGATTTATCAAGCTTTTTAGTGCGTTTAGAGCATGCTGATATAACATGAGTAGAATCACCACAATAGAAACACAACCCATTTTTCCGTCTAAAATTCTGCCGCTCGCTTCGGGACAGAATTCTATCACACTGCATACTCTCTGGCGACTTCTCAGTGGACACCGCCAGATGGTGCACTGGTTTGCGCTCCCGCAAACGCCTATCGATCTGAATAGCCATTGTCATGGACTCATTCAGACCCGCAGGCACAGGGAACCCCACCATAACATCCTTAATGGCATCAGAGAGACCCTCTCTGAAAGTCGCCGCCAGGGCGCACTCATTCCACTGAGTAAGCACAGACCATTTACGGAATCTTTGGCAGTAAATTTCCGCTTCATCTTGCCCCTGAGATAGGGACATCAAAGTTTTTTCTGCCTGAAGCTCCAAATGAGGTTCGTCATAAAGCAACCCCAAGGCCAGAAAAAACGCATCCACATTGAGCAACGCAGGATCCCCTGGTGTCAATGAAAAAGCCCAGTCTTGAGGGTCGCCCCGGAGCAAGGAAATCACAATCCTGACCTGCTGTGCAGGGTCTCCGGCAGAGCGAGATTTCAGGGACAAAAATAATTTGCAATTATTTCAAAAATTCTGAAACCCAGATCTATTCCCCGAGAAAAATTCCGGCAAAGGAATTCTCGGCTCAGATACAGGTGCATGACAAACAAAATCTTGCAAATATTGTACCTTCGTGGCGAGATTATTCAATCCTGCAGTTACACTCTGAAGATCCATTACAAACAGGTGGACACAGAGCCATTCAAAGATTAGAAGGAGAAAAAAAAAAAAAAAAATTTCAGCAGACTACTTATTTCTCTCCTTTCTCAGCCAAGGATTTTAATCCTTTAGTGGGCCGGTCAAACTGTCATGATCTCAATGGCAAGAGAACATAGCATAAGCATATATAGGAACTAGCTCTTGGAAGATGGGAACTGAGCTGACCATGAACTAAACCTAACGCACAACTAGCAGTGGCCGGGTAGCATGCCTACGTTGATTCTAGATGCCCAGCACCAGCCGGAGGACTAAATAATACTAGCAGAGGAAAATATCAGTCCTAGCTCACCTCTAGAGAAATACCCCGAAAGGAGACAGAGGCCCCCCACATGTATTGGCGGTGAATTAAGATGAAATAACAAACGTAGTATGAAAATAGGTTTAGCAAATTTGAGGTCCACTTACTACATAGCAGAAGACAGAAAGGACACTTTCATGGTCAGCTGAAAACCCTATCAAAAACACCATCCAGAAATTACTTTAAAACTCTGGCATTAACTCATAACACCAGAGTGGCAATTCCTGTTCACAAGAGCTTTCCAGACACAGTAACGAAACTACAGCTGTGAACTGGAACAAAAATGCAAAAACAAACATGGACAAGAGTCCAATTTATCTAGTAGTTGTCTAGGAGCAGGAACAAGCACAGAGAGGCTTCTGATAACATTGTTGACCGGCAAGCAACTAACAGAGCAGCAAGGTATATATAGCGACTCCCACATCTTGATGGGAACAGGTGAACAGAGAAGATGAAAACACCAGTTCAATTCCACCAGTGGCCACCGGGGGAGCCCAGAATCCAAATTCACAACAGTGCCCCTGCCTGGTGTTGTCCTCAACTAAATAAAGCTGAGCTTCAACCTTCTGCTCCAAATTACCATTTTAAAAAATGCAATAGGCTTTTCCGGCCTACTAAAGGTGTCTGTCTGTGTGCCCCTGCCTGGTGTTGCCCTCAACTAAATAAAGCTGAGCTTCAACCTTCTGCTCCAAATTACCATTTTAAAAAATGCAATAGGCTTTTCCGGCCTACTAAAGGTGTCTGTCTGTGTGCCCCTGCCTGGTGTTGTCCTCAACTAAATAAAGCTGAGCTTCAACCTTCTGCTCCAAATTACCATTTTAAAAAATGCAATAGGCTTTTCCGGCCTACTAAAGGTGTCTGCCCCTCCCTGGTGTTGTCCTCAACTGAACAAAGCTGAGCTTCCACATTCTGGCTTTCGCCCTATACTATCAGATATTAAACTGCATTTGGCCTACTAGTGTGGTTAGGCCCTTGAAACAGTGTCTGCTGCTCTTGGGTTTGCTACTCCACTGAACAAAGCAATGCCGCCTGTTTAGTCCTGTTACCAATTTTGAACTGCATTTAGCCTACTTTATTCTTTGGCCCTATATCTGTTTCCTCCTCATCCTGCCCATTGCCCAGCCACTGCTAAATGAGTCTGCTGGTACATTGACCTAGACCACTACATTCCCCTTGTACTCTACACAGCCAGAATCTGACCCTGCTGAAAGTAAGGTTCCCCTTCCCGCATGTTATACCACCTTACACAGGGACAAAGAGGAAGGTGCAGATGAAAGTGCAGGTTCCTTCATCAGGTGGGGGGGCATACTCGTTGGCGACGTCACTGGCACAGGGCCCCTCAGAGTACGCAAAAGTGTCGCTGCTGGTGGGAGGCGCCCCCGCCATGCAAACACACCGCCGTACTTTGAGGGGCCCTGTGCCAGTGCCAATGCGAATGAGTGGGCCCCCCCCTGCTTGCTCAGGATCACAGCACTTGCAACGTTTAAATACTTACCTTTCCCTGCAACACCGCCGTGACGTAGTCCGCATTTCCTGGGCCCACGAAAAACTTGAGCCAGCCCTACTCCCCCCTCAACTTTCCCCCAATTCCCTATGCCCAACTATTATTATACAGTTAATTAAGATTGGCAAGCTTCAGAAACAAGAATGGATGTTTTTGGCATTAAAATGGGCACTGTAGGTGTTTTCCTGGCCTCCACTCACTGCCGACTATGCTTCCCCATTGACTTGCATTGGGTTTCGTGTTTCGGTCGATCCCCGACTTTTAGCGATAATCGGCCGACTGCACTCGACTCGACTCTGGACAAAATCGGGTTTCCCAAAACCCTACTCGATCTTAAAAAAATGAAAGTCGCTCAACCCTACTCTCCACGGCATCTCCAGACTCTGTCACGTCTGTCACATGTGCTCAGTGTGAACCTGCTTTCATCTGTGAAGAGCACAGGGCGCCAGTGGCGAATTTGCCAATCCTGGTGTTCTGTGGCAAATACCAAGTGTCCTGCACGGTGTTGGGCTGTGAACACAACCCCCATCTGTGGTCGTCGGGCACTCAGACCATGCACATGGAGTCAGTTTCTAACCATTTGTGCAGACACATGCACATTTGTGGCCTGCTGGAGGTCATTTTGCAGGGCTCTGGCAGTGCTCCTCCTGTTCCTCCTTGCACAAAGTCAGAGGTAGGGGTCCTGCTGCTGGGTTGTTGCCCACCTACGGCCCCCTCCACGTCTCCTGGTGTACTGGCCTGTCTCCTGGTAGTGTGTTGTGAATTTGGATTCTGGGCTCCCCCGGTGGCCGCTTGTGGAATTGGACTTGTCATCCTCTTTCCTGTTTCACCTGGTTCCATCAGTAGTGGGTGTCGCTATTTAAGCTCATTTCTCTGGTGGTTTCTTGCCGGTCAACAATGTTATCTGATGCCTCTCAGTGCTTGTTCCTGCTTCTGACAACTACTAGATAAGTTGGACTGTTGTCCATGTTTCGTTTGCCTATTTGTTCCAGTTCACAGCTGAAGTTTTGTTACTGTGTCTGGAAAGCTCTCGTTGATCAGGGATTGCTACTCTGGTGTTATGAGTTAATGCCAGAGTTTAAGGTAATCTCTGGATGGTGTTTTGTTAGTGTTTTTCTGCTGACCATGAAAGTATACTATCTGTCTTCTGCTATCTAGTAAGCGGACCTCAAATTTGCTAAGACTATTTTTCCTGCTGCGTTTGTTGTTTCATCTGAACTCACCGTCATTATATGTGGGGGGCTACTGTCTGCTTTTGAAATATTTCTCTAGAGGTGAGCCAGGTCTTATATTTCCCTCTGCTAGCTATTTAGGTCTTAGGCCAGAGCTGGGCATCTAGCAATAAATAGGAAATGCTACCTGGCTATTTCTAGTTGCGCGGCAGGCTTAGTTCATGGTCAGTATAGTTCCATCTTCCGAGAGCTTGTCCCTCTATAGGCTTGCTATGATCTCTGCTTGCAGAGATCATGACAGTTTGACCGGCCAATAAAGTGTTAAAGACCCAGGTTGAGAAAGGAGAGTTATAAGAAGTCTGCTGGTATTTTTTTTTTTTTTTTTTTTTTTTTTTTTCCCTCCAGTTTGCCTTGCTGCAGTCTTTTTTCTCTCTCTCCTCCTCATCTCTGTATGGCTCTGTGTGCACCTGACAATAATGGATCTTCAGAGTGTAACTGCGGGTTTGAATAATCTCATCACGAAAGTACAAAATTTACAAGATTTTGTGGTACATGCTCCAGTATCTGAGCCGAGAATTCCTTTGCCGGAGTTCTTCACAGGGAATAGAGCTAGCTTCCAGAATTTCCGAAATAATTGTAAGCTTTATTTGTCCCTGAAGTCTCGTTCAGCTGGAGACCCTGCTCAGCAGGTTAGGATTGTGATTTCCTTGCTCAGGGGTGACCCTCAAGATTGGGCCTTCTCATTGCCAGCAGGGGATCCTGCGTTGCGCGATGTGGATGCGTTTTTTCTGGCCTTGGGCTTGCTTTATGAGGAACCTCATTTGGAACTTCAGGCAGAAAAAACTTTGATGGCACTATCTCAGGGGCAAGACGAAGCTGAGGTTTACTGCCAAAAATTCCGTAAATGGTCTGTGCTTACTCAGTGGAATGAGTGCGCCTTGGCGGCAACTTTCAGAGAAGGTCTCTCTGATGCCGTTAAGGATGTTATGGTGGGGTTCCCTGTGCCTGCAGGTCTGAATGAGTCCATGACAATGGCTATTCAGATTGATAGGCGTCTGCGGGAGCGCAAACCGGTGCACCATCTGGCGGTGTCTATGGAAAAGACGCCAGAAAGTATGCAGTGTGATAGAATTCTGTCCAGGAGCGAGCGACAGAATTTTAGACGGAAGAATGGATTGTGCTTCTATTGTGGGGATTCTACTCATGTTATATCAGCATGCTCTAGGCGTACAAAGAAGCTTGATAAGTCTGTTTCCATTGGCACCATTCAGTCTAAATTTATTTTGTCTGTAACCCTGATTTGCTCTTTGTCATCCATTGCCACGGACGCCTATGTTGACTCTGGCGCCGCTCTGAGTCTTATGGATTGGTCCTTTGCCAATCGTTGTGGTTTTGATTTAGAGCCTTTGGAGACTCTTATTCCTCTGAAGGGGATTGACTCCACCCCATTGGCTAATAATAAACCACAATACTGGACACAAGTAACCATGCGTATCAATCCGGATCACCAGGAGATTATTCGTTTCCTGGTGCTGTATAATTTACATGACGATTTGGTACTGGGATTGCCATGGTTGCAGTCTCACAATCCAGTCTTGGACTGGAGAGCAATGTCTGTGTTGAGCTGGGGATGTAAGGGTATTCATGGGGACTTACCTTTGGTTTCTATTTCGTCGTCCATTCCCTCTGAAGTCCCTGAGTTCCTCTCAGATTATCAAGACGTCTTTGACGAACCCAAGCTTGGGTCGTTACCTCCGCACCGTGAGTGCGATTGTGCCATAGATTTGATACCGGGTTGCAAATATCCAAAGGGTCGTTTGTTTAATTTGTCCGTGCCGGAACATGCTGCTATGCGGGAATATATAAAGGAGTCTTTGGAAAAGGGACATATTCGTCCATCTTCTTCTCCCTTGGGAGCTGGGTTTTTCTTTGTCTCAAAAAAGGACGGCTCTTTGAGACCATGTATTGATTATCGGCTTCTGAATAAGATCACTGTTAAGTACCAATACCCATTGCCATTGCTTACTGATTTGTTTGCTCGTATAGAGGGTGCTAAGTGGTTCTCTAAAATTGATCTTCGTGGGGCGTATAATTTGGTGCGGATCAGGCAGGGGGATGAGTGGAAGACCGCATTTAATACGCCCGAGGGCCACTTTGAGTATTTGGTCATGCCTTTTGGTCTTTCTAATGCCCCTTCAGTTTTCCAGTCTTTTATGCATGATATTTTCCGCGATTTTCTGGATAAATTTGTGATAATATATCTGGATGATATTCTGATTTTTTCTGATGACTGGGACTCTCATGTCCAGCAGGTCAGGAGAGTTTTTCAGGTTCTGCGGTCTAATTCTTTATGTGTGAAGGGGTCTAAGTGCGTTTTTGGGGTCCAGAAAATTTCCTTTTTGGGGTATATTTTTTCTCCCTCTTCCATTGAGATGGATCCCGTCAAGGTGCAAGCTATTTGTGACTGGACTCAGCCCTCCTCTCTTAAGGGTCTTCAGAGATTTTTGGGCTTTGCCAACTTTTACCGCCGATTTATTGCTGGTTTTTCGGATGTCGTTAAACCACTGACTGATTTGACCAGACATGGCGCTGATGTTGCTAATTGGTCCCCTCATGCTGTAGAGGCCTTTCAGGAGCTTAAGCACCGTTTTGCCTCTGCCCCTGTGTTACGTCAGCCTGATGTGAATCTGCCTTTTCAGGTTGAGGTTGACGCTTCGGAGATCGGAGCTGGGGCAGTGTTGTCGCAGAAAGGTTCCGACTGCTCCGTCATTAGACCTTGTGCCTTCTTTTCTCGCAAATTTTCGCCCGCAGAGCGGAATTATGATGTTGGGAATAGGGAGCTTTTGGCCATGAAGTGGGCGTTTGAGGAGTGGCGCCATTGGCTAGAGGGGGCTAAGCATCAGGTGGTGGTATTGACTGACCACAAAAATTTGATTTATCTTGAGACTGCCAGGCGCCTGAATCCTAGACAGGCGCGCTGGTCTTTATTTTTTTCTCGCTTTAATTTTGTGGTGTCATACCTACCGGGTTCTAAGAATGTTAAGGCAGATGCCCTTTCTAGGAGTTTTGACCCGGACTCTCCTGGTAATACTGAACCCACAGGTATCCTTAGGGAGGGAGTAATTTTGTCGGCCGTTTCTCCTGATCTGCGGCGGTCCTTGCAAGAGTTTCAGGCGGATAGACCGGATCGTTGTCCGCCTGATAGACTGTTTGTTCCGGATGATTGGACCAGTAGAGTCATCTCTGAGGTACATTCTTCTGCATTGGCAGGTCATCCCGGAATTTTTGGTACCAGGGATTTGGTGGCAAGATCCTTCTGGTGGCCTTCCCTGTCACGAGATGTGCGAGTCTTTGTGCAGTCATGTGACATTTGTGCTCGGGCCAAGTCTTGTAGTTCTCGGGCTAGCGGACTGCTGTTGCCCTTGCCTATTCCTAAGAGGCCTTGGACACACATCTCGATGGATTTTATTTCAGATCTGCCTGTTTCCCAGAAGATGTCTGTCATCTGGGTGGTCTGTGACCGTTTCTCTAAAATGGTCCATTTGGTTCCTCTGCCCAAGTTGCCTTCTTCTTCTGAGTTGGTTCCTCTGTTTTTTCAGAATGTTGTCCGATTGCACGGTATTCCTGAGAATATTGTTTCTGACAGAGGTACCCAATTTGTGTCTAGATTTTGGCGGGCATTCTGTGCTAGGATGGGCATAGATTTGTCTTTTTCATCTGCTTTTCACCCTCAGACTAATGGCCAGACCGAGCGGACTAATCAGACCCTGGAGACATATCTGAGGTGTTTTGTCTCTGCTGACCAGGATGATTGGGTTGCTTTTTTGCCATTGGCAGAGTTCGCCCTCAATAATCGGGCCAGCTCTTCCACCTTGGTGTCCCCGTTTTTCTGTAATTCGGGGTTTCACCCTCGATTTTCCTCCGGTCAGGTGGAATCCTCGGATTGTCCTGGAGTGGATGCGGTGGTGGAGAGATTGCATCACATCTGGGGGCAGGTTATGGACAATTTGAAGTTGTCCCAGGAGAAGACTCAGCGTTTTGCCAACCGTCATCGTCGTGTTGGTTCTCGGCTTTGTGTTGGAGATTTGGTCTGGTTGTCTTCTCGTTTTGTCCCTATGAGGGTCTCTTCTCCTAAGTTTAAACCTCGGTTCATCGGCCCTTATAGAATATTGGAGATTCTTAATCCTGTTTCTTTCCGTTTGGACCTCCCTGCGTCCTTTTCCATTCATAACGTTTTTCATCGGTCGTTATTGCGCAGGTATGAGGTGCCTGTTGTACCTTCAGTTGAGCCTCCTGCTCCGGTGTTGGTTGAGGGTGAGTTGGAGTACGTTGTGGAGAAAATTTTGGACTCTCGTGTTTCCAGACGGAGACTCCAGTATCTGGTCAACTGGAAGGGTTACGGCCAGGAGGATAATTCTTGGGTCAATGCATCTGATGTTCATGCTTCTGATCTTGTTCGTGCCTTCCATAGGGCTCATCCTGGTCGCCCTGGTGGATCTGGTGAGGGTTCGGTGCCCCCTCCTTGAGGGGGGGGTACTGTTGTGAATTTGGATTCTGGGCTCCCCCGGTGGCCGCTTGTGGAATTGGACTTGTCATCCTCTTTCCTGTTTCACCTGGTTCCATCAGTAGTGGGTGTCGCTATTTAAGCTCATTTCTCTGGTGGTTTCTTGCCGGTCAACAATGTTATCTGATGCCTCTCAGTGCTTGTTCCTGCTTCTGACAACTACTAGATAAGTTGGACTGTTGTCCATGTTTCGTTTGCCTATTTGTTCCAGTTCACAGCTGAAGTTTTGTTACTGTGTCTGGAAAGCTCTCGTTGATCAGGGATTGCTACTCTGGTGTTATGAGTTAATGCCAGAGTTTAAGGTAATCTCTGGATGGTGTTTTGTTAGTGTTTTTCTGCTGACCATGAAAGTATACTATCTGTCTTCTGCTATCTAGTAAGCGGACCTCAAATTTGCTAAGACTATTTTTCCTGCTGCGTTTGTTGTTTCATCTGAACTCACCGTCATTATATGTGGGGGGCTACTGTCTGCTTTTGAAATATTTCTCTAGAGGTGAGCCAGGTCTTATATTTCCCTCTGCTAGCTATTTAGGTCTTAGGCCAGAGCTGGGCATCTAGCAATAAATAGGAAATGCTACCTGGCTATTTCTAGTTGCGCGGCAGGCTTAGTTCATGGTCAGTATAGTTCCATCTTCCGAGAGCTTGTCCCTCTATAGGCTTGCTATGATCTCTGCTTGCAGAGATCATGACAGTAGTGCCTCCAGCCTCTGGACACTACGCTGACAGACACAGCAAACCTTCTTGCCACAGCTGGCCTGTCTCCTGGTAGCGCCTCCAGCCTCTGGACACTACGCTGACGGACACCTCAAACCTTCTTGCCATCCTGGATGAGCTGCACTACCTGAGCCACTTGTGTGGGTTGTAGAGTCTGTCTCATGCTACCACGAGTGTGAAAGCACAACCAACATTCAAAAGTGACCAAAACATCAGGCAGAAAGCATTGGTACTGAGATGTGGTCCCCACCTGCAGAACCACTCCTTTATTGAGGGTGTCTTGATAGTTGCCAATAATTTCCATCTGTTGTCTATTCCGTTTGCACAACAGCATGTGAAATTGATTGTCAAACAGTGTTGCTTCCTAAGTGGACAGTTGATTTCACAGAAGTTCGATTTACTTGGAGTCATATTCTGTTGTTTAAGTGTTACCTTTATTTTTTTGAGCAGTGTATATATATAGTCATTTTTTTACATTTTAAAAATAACAAAAAGGAAAATGGGCCATTGCAAAAGTTGGACACCTTTGGAGATTTTTGTGTTCAGATAACTTTGACCAATGTTTCAGACCTTAATCAGCCTGTTATGGTTATGGCTTGTTCACCGTCATCATTAGGAAAGGCCAGGTAATGCAAATTTCTCAGCTTTATAAAAACTTATAAAAGCCTCCTCTAACATTGTGACAAAAAACAGCAGCCATGAGTTCTTCTAAGCAGCTGCCTAGCACTCTGAAAATGAAAATGGTGGAGGCCCTTTCCTCACTTTGAAATGTCATTAAAAAATGGCAGATAACAGGAACAGTGGAGGTCAAGATAAGGTCTGGAAGACCAATCAAAATTTCAGTGAGAGCTGCTCCTAGGATTGGTAGAGAAGGAAATCAGAACCTCAGCTTGACTGGAAAAGACAAAAGACCTTAAGAAAGATTTAGCAGACTCTGGAGTTGTGGTACATTGGCTACTGTTCAGAGACACCTACACAAATATGGCCTTCATGGAAGAGTCAACAGAACCTTTCCTGCATCCTCACCATAAAATTCAACATCAAAAGTATGCAAAAGAGCATCTAAACAAGCCTTATGCATTTTTAAAACAAGTCCTGTGGACCAATGAGGATAAAAGAGAACTTTTTGGTAGCGATTGTTGTGTATTATTTTCTGGGGGGTTTTTACAGGAGACAATGGCTTCAATGGAATTGGCATTAGGTGAGTATAACTGTGTTTGTTATTTTTAAATAAAAAAGTAAAAGTGTGTTTTCTTTATTTCAAATAAAGGACTTTATTCTTGCTTTGTGTTTATTTACAATTGAATTATAGGATTATTAATGGATAGGCATTGTATAGACGAATCTCCATTACTAAGCCATGGGCTTGATGTCATCAGACAATACAAAGGTGACATCAACCCCACAAATATTAACCCCACTTGCCACCGCCACAGGAGAAGTGGAAAGAGCCCGGCAAAGCACCCAAATTGGCTCATCTAATAGATGAGTTATTTCTGGGGTGGCTGCAGGGTGCTATTTTTGAGCTGGGGGAGGGTAATATCCATGGCTTTTTATCAGCTTCAGAATGCCAGTCTTCAGCTGTCTGCTTTAGCTTATCTGGTTGTCAAAAAAGTGGGGTACCCCATGCCGTTTTTTAAATTATTTAAATAATATGGTACTAGATCAGTTATCCTTCGAGGATTCTGCACCCACCTAGGCTGTGGATTATATTATAGATAGAGAGATGATGGTGATGGATGGATGGATGGATGGATGGATGGACGGACAGATTTCAGGTTGAATTTTGTATGTCCTTCTTTGCACACTTCTTGTCATTGTGCTTGCTTTTGGGTGAACAAGTAACTTTCTTCATAATAATTCAGTCTAAACAGATGGAGATGGATAAGATGTATGACAAGTTTATTATCTAGACTCAAGCTATCTGTAAAGGTACCGTCACACTAAGCGACGCTGCAGCGATAGCGACAGCAATGCCGATCGCTGCAGCGTCGCTGTGTGGTCGCTGGAGAGCTGTCACACAGACCGCTCTCCAGCGACCAGCGATGCCGAGGTCCCCGGGTAACCAGGGTAAACATCGGGTTGCTAAGCGCAGGGCCGCGCTTAGTAACCCGATGTTTACCCTGGTTACCAGCGTAAAAGTTAAAAAAACAAACAGTACATGCTCACCTGCGCGTCCCCCAGCCTCTGCATCCTGACGCTGACTGAGCTCCGGCCCTAACAGCAGAGCGGTGACGTCACCGCTGTTGCTTTCACTTTCAGTTTAGGGCCGGCGCTTTAGTGTCAGGAAGCAGAGGCTGGGGGACGCGCAGGTGAGTATGTACTGTTTGTTTTTTTAACTTTTACGCTGGTAACCAGGGTAAACATCGGGTTACTAAGCGCGGCCCTGCGCTTAGTAACCCGATGTTTACCCTGGTTACCAGTGTAAAATATCGCTGGTATCGTCGCTTTTGCTGTCAAACACGGCGATACACGGCGACCTAGCGACCAAATAATGTGCAGACCTTCTAGCAGCGACCAGCAATTTCACAGCGGGATCCAGATCGCTGCTGCGTGTCAAATACAGCGATATCGCTATCCAGGTCGCTGCAACGTCACGGATTGCTGGCGATATCGCCTAGTGTGACGGTACCTTAAGAAATGTGGTGCACCTGTGCTGATCAACACATGAAACTACAAAGTGTGAAAAATCCACAGAATAAAATAAGCATAATGATGGTGTACAAGACACTTAGAATGAATTAAGTTCAAATACGGAGACAGGAATATATACAGAACGTTCCAAAACCAACAGAAAGAACTGACAGAAAGAGAAGAAATTACTTGACATGTTATCTTTGTTCCTTCCCGGGCTAAAAGTAAAAGTTTAGGATTCTAAAAGAACATGGATCTCAAGTGCTGGGTACTAGAGAGCATCGAAAAACCATTCTATCTTACCCATGGTATTCAGATACAGGGATAAAGTGTGTAGCTGAATCTGAAGTTAGTAGAGATTAACTAATCTTTTCGAATTTCCTAGATTCAGCAAATTTTCCCAGGGTATTTGATTTGTAACAAATCAATTCATCATGAATCAAAGTATATTAAAAGCTCTAATAACACTGAAAAAATGTTTCACACTATTCTCTTTTATATACTAATCTTCTTCACTACTGTGCTTTCACCTCTTTCAGCTCACCTCTAAAAGCAACATCTTGGTATGAGTCACTCAAGGGTGTATTTGGGATTTGTATCACACAGTTCCCCGATATATTTGTTGAATGTTTTCCCCAAACTTCCAAGATCTGGTGTTGTCAAGAATAGCCCAATGGTCACTAGCAGGGCTGTCAAGTTTGAGCATAAATCCTCCAAACCCAATGCAAAAATAATAAAGTTGTCCATTTGGGGGTGTAAGGAAGAATCAAGATATCCTATGGGATTTAAACAATTTCCTCTGACTGGAGGAACCTTCAGAAAATTAAGCAAATCTGATGATCAAGTCATCATAGATTGTCCTGATGCTGAAAGCTTCTGGTGAGCTGTGGGTGGCCTCACCACTTCAGATCAAACCGTGATGATCAAGGATAGACAAGCTTCTAAAATGTAGAAATCCTGTACAGAAAATCATTTTTCACATACCCATCAAAGTCGCAATAGAAGAGGTTACCTATTTTTTAGGATCTCTGTCTCTTGGCTAGACGGGAGATCGGTCACAAAGACATACACACGTGGTCAAAATTGTTGGTACTCCTCGTTTAATGACAGAAATACCCACAATGGTCACAGAAATAACTTGAATCTGACAAAAGTAATAATAAATAAAAGATCTGTGAAAATGAACAAATGAAAGTCAGACATTGCTTTTCTACCATGCTTCCACAGAATTTAAAAACAAATAAAGCTCATGAGATAGGCCTGGACAGAAATGATGGGACCCCTGAAAATAATGTGACAAAAGGGACATGTTAAATCAAGGTGTGTCCACTAACTAGCATGGCAGGTGTCTACAATCTTGGAATCAGTGAGTCGCCTGTATATAGGGCTACAGATACTCACTGTGCTGTTTGGTGACATGGTGTATATCGCACTCAACATGGACCAGAGGAAGTGAAGGAAAGAGCTGTCTCAGGAGATTAGAAAGAAAATTATAGGCAAACATGCTAAAGGTAATAGTTATAAGACCATCTCCAAGTAGCTTGATGTTCCTGTGACTACAGTTGCACATATTAATCAGAAATGTAAGATCCATGGGACTGTAGCCAACCTCCCTGGACGTGACCGCAGGAGGAAAATTGATGACAAGTCAAAGAGAAGGATTATGCGAATGGTAACACAAGAGCCCAGAAAAACTTCTTAACAGATTAAAGGTGAACTTCAAGCTCAAGGAACATCAGTGTTAGATCGCACCATCCGTCGTTGTATGAGCCAAAGTGGACTTCATGGGAGACGACCAAGGAGAACACCATTGTTGAAAAAAAAAGCCAGAATGGAATTTGCCAAACTACATGTTGACAAGCCACAAAGCTTCTGGGAGAATGTCCTATGGACAGATGAGACAAAAATTGAACTGTTTGGCAAGGTACATTAGCTCTATTTTCACAGGTGGAAAAATGAAGCCTGTCAAGAAAAGAATACTGTCCCTACTGTGAAACATGGAGGAGGCTCTGTTATGTTCTGGGGCTGCTTTGCTGCATCTGGCACAGGGTGTCTAGAATCTGTGCAGCGTACAATAAAATCTCAAGACTGTCAAGGGATTCTAGAAATGTCCTGTCCAGTGTCAGAAAGCTGTCACGGGGGTACTGGGTAGACTACAGCTGATTACCCGGACCCCTGTGATATCCCTCAGACTAGGGAAAACCCTGTCTGTCCCTCTCCCAGAATTTACACTGATGGTGTGCCTGTCTGGGCCGCCAGGCCTGACCCTGACTCCTGTTTCAGCGCTATGCTGAAACCTCCACCAGCCACCCAGTGATTAGACCACACACCAACCTCCACAGAAAGCACAGACAGGGAAAACTAAAAAACGCACCTTGCCGCAGACACACAGGAATACACTATAATGTGCACAGGGCAAAACAAACACGAATATAGGAAGGAGAAATATGACAAAGGATAATACACCACCAGATACGATATTTCTTCTCCTAGACCACCACTGCAGACCGAGATCACCAGGCACAAGACACAAGCTATAATCGGCGACGCCCAAAGTCCAGAATGACTATTTAAAGGCCACGGGTGTGACCCAGCCTCCAACCAGATTACCAGCTAGATTTACCCCGGACAACCTGGATAAAATCTAGCCGGCGCCACTGAGCGTATAGTGGACGAATTTGGAATTACCGCTGTCTGTCGGACGCCCTAGTGTGAATAGCGTCCGACATGACAAAAGCTTGGTCTCAGTTCAGGTCATGGGTCGTGCAACAAGATAATGATCCAAAACACACAGCTAAAAACACCCAAGAATGTTTAAAAGGAAAACATTTGACTATTCTGAAGTGGCGTTCTATGAGCCCTGACCTAAATCCTACTGAGCCTCTTTGGAAAGAGCTGAAACATGCCATCTGGAAAAGACAACCTTCAAACACGAGACTACTGGAGCAGTTTGCTCTTGAGGAGTGGGCCAAAATACCTGTTGAGAGGTGCAGAAGTCTCATTGACAGTTACAGGAATCGTTTGCAGTAATTACCTCAAAAGGTTTTGCAACAAAATATTAAATTAAGGCTACCATCATTTCTGTCCAGGCCTATTTCAAGAGTTTTATTTATTTTTTTAAATTCTGTGGAAGCATTGTTGAAAAGCAATGTCTGACTTTCATTTGTTCATTTTCATAGATTTTTTTATTTATTATTACTTTTGGCGGATTCAAGTTATTTCTGTGACCATTGTGGGGGGTTTTTTGTCATTAAACGAGGGGTACCAACAATTTTGACCACGTGTGTATCTCATTTTGGAAGACTTGTCCTAATTTACACACTGATATTTAGGGTTGAGCGACTTTTATTTTTATAGGATCGGGTCGGGTTTCACGAAACCCGACTTTCTCAAAAGTCGGGTCGAGTGAAATCGGCCGATCCTATAAAAAAGTCGGGGTCGGGGTCGGCCGAAACACGAAACCCAATGCAGTGCAATGGGATACTATGGTTCCCAGGGTCTGAAGGAGAGGAAACTCTCCTTCAGGCCCTGGGATCCATATTTAAGTGTAAAATAAAGAATTAAAATAAAAAATATTGATATACTCACCTCTCCTGTCAGCCTGGACATCGCCGCTGGTAACCGGCATCTTCCGTTCCTAAGAATGGCGCTTGAAAGACCTTTCGATGATGTCACGGCTTGTGATTGGTCGCGGCCGCCCACGTGACCGCTCAGCGACCAATCACAAGCCGTGACGTCATCCCTCAGGTCCTAAATTCCTCATTCTAGGAATTTAGGACCTGTGGGATGACGTCACGGCTTGTGATTGGTCACTGAGCGGTCACGTGGGCCGCCGCGACCAATCACAAGCCGTTACGTCATCGAAAGATCTTTCAAGCGCCATTCTTAGGAACGGAAGATGCCGGTTACCAGCGGCGATGTCCAGGCTGCGTCGGAGAGGTGAGTATATCAATATTTTTTATTTTAATTCTTTATTTTACACTTAAATGTGGATTCCGATACCGATTTCCGATATCGCAAACATATCGGAACTCGGTATCGGAATTCCGATACCAGATTCAGAAGATCGCCGACCTCATGGCCGACCCCACACAGGGGTCGGGTCGGGTTTCATGAAACCCGACTTTGCCAAAAGTCGGCGACTTCTGAAAATGGCCGACCTGTTTCGCTCAACCCTATTGATATTAATGAATACTGCGTAATGTGTAAATTTCCAGGTGGTGCTCCTCGGAAATTAGACACTTCCAGGTTTCCCTGCAAGTCACAGCTGATCGCTGGGAGTTTCAGCAGGAGGACACCTTGTGATCAGATAATTATCAAGGGGAACTTCAAAAACTAGGGATCATTTCAAAGTAGACAATCCCTTTTAGGCCACGTTCACATGTTTAGCATTTGGTTAGTATTTTACATCAGTATTTTGAAGGCCAAATCTGAAAAAAATATAGAAACACATTCAAAATGACTGCATTTTTCACCCACTCCTGGTTTTGGCTTACAAATACTGACATAAAATACTAAACGTGTGAATGTGGCCTTAAACATTTACTGCATGTACAAATAAACTAATAGGATTTCTATTAGACCAGCCGCATATTTTAGCATGGATTATCATAAGCAGTTTCCTTTTAATCAGTACACAATTATCTGTTTTCATGTCAGCATGGCTGAGCCCGGCAATATCTGCCCTTTGCTAAACTATAATAATCTATGTCAGGACCCATTGACACAAATCATAATAATGCTGTGTTTTTTAGCTGATCAGCATATTCATTCTCTGCAATTAGTAGATTACTGTGAAAGCAGCGATGATGTCTGGAGTCACAAAAAAAAACAACTATTGCCATTACAGTTTGCCTTTTACTAATATATTATGCTCTTTTTATACCTTTACCACTTTTATACATAATAGATATTAGTACCTTTAAATCAATGCCACCACCTTTGAACAATATAACATTTTTGGGGAAATTATTTTTATACTTTCAGAAAACATTTTTGTTTTGTTTTTTTTATGCAAAACTCACATCTTTTGTATACCCAAATTCAAACCTTAAAGTAATCTGCCTGTAGTCATCAGTAGAGGGAGCTTAAATCTAATGTGACATTAGAAAACCTATTGTTTAAATCAGGTTTTCGTGTTTAGATATATTTTTTAATTTTTTCTCCATTTTTTTTTTCTAACATGTAAAATAGAAATCTTGCAATTTTCACCCAGGCCACTGGGCCTTTTCTAGACTTTAACTCCCTGTTGTTTCAGGAAACAACACATGTATATAGCCACAATTGTCAGACTTTGATCTTATATTTTGTATTGAAGCATATAATAAGCATGTGAAAAGGTCCTTGTGAAGGAAAGGGGACCTGTGACATCGTCTATTGTGATTGGTAGATTCTGTATTACCAGCTGTGTATAGGGGTGTTATTAGTCATAATAATCTTGCTTTCGATAACAAAGAGGCTACTGTAAACTGTTCTTGAATGGATGAGAAGTTTGAGCCTTAAAAAGCCAGATTGACTTGTCTGAAAATCGCAAGATAATTTTTTTTTAAGAAAGCTTGTGAAATTAAAATAAATAAAAAAATAATACAATTAAAACAAAAATAACAATTTAAACAATGAGGTCATTATCTGTTGACACATTCACTTTAAGAGACCACAGTCCATCATTTTATCATCCAGTTCATTGTAGAAGCGTGCAGACATATTTTTACTCTATGTCCCACAGTTATCAATAATTTTACACATAGATATGAGAAAATCACAAATTTACCTTCCAAAAATTGAATTAGATATGGACGGTCACCATTTTTCTGGTTTCAAAAGGGCCATATATGTAGGTGTTAAAGTAAGTTAATACTCACCGGGTCTTCGTGTGTCACTAGTGTGGTCTTCAATGGACCATCTTCGGCATCTTCTAGCACCAGACATGGTTGCCTTCTCTTGAAATGACTAGGCTGCAAAGTCATGATGACTTTATGAGGTGTGGAAGATGCCAGGTGCCAGAAGAGGCTGAAGATGTTGGATGCTAGAAGTTTCCAAAGGTGGCCCAGTGATCGAACCAAAGAAGGTGACTGAACTGGAACAGGACTTCGCAATTTGGCAGGTGAGGGCTGGGTTGATAGCTTATTTTTTTTTACATATGTTTATTATTTTCTGGGGTCTGTAGAGACATTGGAGAATAATAATATAAATTTGATTTGCATCAAATAATTTGATCCAGATTGAATTTGTTGGCCACATTCGAGTCAACTGCCGAAATTGAATTTTTACAGAAAGCTGGGGAGGGGGGAAGGAACAAGCACAATAGGGCGTTATCCAGACAATAGCATAATATGGTGCTCACCTGGCATTGTGAGAAAGCACAACACTTAAAGAGGTTGTCCGCTACTTTTTGATTGATGACCCATCCCTAGGATAGGTCATCAATGTTTGATTGGAAAAGTAGTGGACAACCTCTTCAAAGGTCTCAAGATATAAATTCAGCTGCTGCTGCTCCACTGATTGGATAGTCCAATGTAGGAGATGTGGGTGTGCTGCGATGCTGGTCGGTATAGAATAAGGAATATACAAAGAGTCCAGGGTATTGTGAAATAATTGCTGTTTCATTCTCAACGAGTTTCAAGATACCTATAACTTCTTCAGGAGAAACCACACAAAGTAATAAAAACCTGTATCTCCTACAACTGAATTGGAATTTTGGCAGATTTGCTCATCATCAGTCACTAAGTATTTACACTTGTTGCAAAAAGTCGCAAACTGTGCAAAAAGGTGAAAAAAAGTCAGAACATCAGCGAAAAATAAGTTACAAAAAGTTTAATGTTTTAAAAATAAGAGAAGTTTATTGGGATGGAGCTTGGCAAGCAAATTTTGGACAGATTTATGAAGCCTGAAGTCAGAATGGCACAAATTTAGCTGTAAATGTGAATATACCGTACTCAAAGCAGGAATAGATTTGTGAAATATTAGTTCATTAGTGGTGGACACAAAGAGAAAAGGGCCCTTGTGCGGGAACAGAAGCTACTTTGGAGGTAGAATGGGCCCCCTTACATCTTGGGCTCTGGTGAGGCTGCACAGATTGCGCCAATGCTATGTTCGCCCCTGCAGTTCGGAAAGTGGTTAATCTGCAGAATAATAGGGTTTGAAAGATGCCTGGTGGAGGAAATGAACTTTACCCCTCCTGGAGCCATGGGAGCTTTCAGTCATGTAGGCACAGCTACATTCTCAGCTCATAGTATGGTCAGCTATAAGCATGCCAAGGCACTGGGGTTGATGGACAGCTCTGCACTGATACACGGCAGTGCCGACTGTTAATCCAAATGCTAAACATACTTACAGCCGCACATCACTGTGTACTGTGAGATGACTGTCATCACTCCGGGTCCTGTATGACTGAAAGCCAGTTTCCTTACGGAGGAATAAAGAAGTTTTTTTCTCCTGGTAGCCACACTTTCAGTACCCTTGAATTTGCTATTAACCTTTCATCTGTAGGTTAATAGTGTTATCCAATATGACATGTCCCCATTCATTAACCTGCCCCAGAGTTTATGTATCAGGAAAGCAGAGCTCTGACTGCTATAAATAAGTAATGTCCTGAAATGTGGACATTAAAGGGAACCAGTCATGTCGCTGAATATTTTTAACCTGCAAATATGGGGTTCATCGGAAATTAATGGCATTCTAAAGCCATGCAGCCACTGCACTGAAATCCCAGCTACTGGAAGGAAATTAACTTTTATTTTTCCCAGCAGGCATGGAGGCAAGCCGGCGCGCTTTCAGTCAGTGAGTAATGGATATAAGCACTCCCTGGCACTATGAATTACACCTCCTCTGCCTGCGTGATGACATTGAGAAACACTGTTAATGGTATCAGCTAACAAAGAATGTGGAGACACTGTTGAAATAACAGGTCGCCAGGTCCTGCAGCTCGCCCTAGGCAATGGCCGGACTGTGGCAATGAAAAAAATACAATGCAATATACCATCGCATTTGGAGAACAGTGATATGAATAGCAGTGCAATTTTGTATTTTTATATGGTGGAGTGTAGGTAGCACCTGCAGTTCTTCCCACCCATAAACCACCATAACCCAGGAAGAATGGGCACCACAATCCCCAATAGTGTGGAAATTTATGATTGCCTCCCATGGATCTCGTCATCCAGGTGGGTAGCTTGAAGCTTGTGGGCCCCAATCCAAAATCTTCCAACAGGGCTCACAACTATCACAGTTGTGAACCAGTCTTTTCATATGGGACAAAGGCAGCTTTTGGGCCTCTGAGGCTCCAGGGCCAAAGTGCAATTGCAAACCCTATACCTATCATACTGTAGTTATGCCCCTGCTGTCAACCATAGTTGGACCATTGCTAAAAAATGGTGCAGAAGACTAATTTATTTAATTACAATGAAAAGCTTTTTTCACATATTTCTCCTTTAATGCCTGCAATTTGGCTTTAAAGTTACTGCTAACAGCTAGTGATGAGCAAGTGTGTCCGTTACTTGGGTTTTTCGAGCATGCTCGGGTGATCTCCGAGTATTTTGAGCATGCTCGTAGATTATGTTTGTGTTCCCACAGCTGCATGATTTGCGGCTGTTAGACAGCCTGAACATATGCAGGGATTGCCTGTTTGTTAGGGAATCCTCATATGTATTCAGGCTGTCTAGCAGCCGCAAATCATGCAGCTGTGGGGACTCAAACATAATCTAGGAGCATGCCCAAGATACTCAGAAAACACCCGAGCATGCTCGGAAAACTTGAGTATTGAGCACACTCGCTCATCACTACTAACAGCCTAATGGAAAGTGCAGCTCAACAAGACTTTGATGTAAAGGTTAAGCTATTTAAGTCTATAAATTGAAAGAAAAATTTTATATGTCTATAATTAACCTT
Organism: Ranitomeya variabilis; assembly: GCF_051348905.1. Lineage (NCBI taxonomy): Eukaryota > Metazoa > Chordata > Amphibia > Anura > Dendrobatidae > Ranitomeya > Ranitomeya variabilis. The sequence goes on from NC_135238.1 coordinate 40,015,709, forward strand.
TATATTGTCCAAACAGGTTCCTGGACACAGCAGAGTCCTGTTCATACGCACTATCCATCAATGAATGGGCGCCGTAGCCTTTCTAATGTGGAACTGCATGGTCCTTACAGTACTTACTGGGGTAAAGGCATTCTGAGGTGGAATGCGTTTAGGAGAATACCGTATCTCCATCAACATCTGATAGAGCATGATTTTCTTTTCAGTATGAAGCCAATAGAAGAAACCTCTATATGCCTCTGTGCAGTAAAGGGACATAAATTGGTTACGGGTGCAATAGATGTCATAATTACTCAGCGGCTACTCAAATTTTTCAGCAATTTTGTAAATTTTGAAAGCATGAAATTTTTGGCATAATATGTGCCATAAATGTACAATATGGGACATCCATTTTAAGGAACCCCTCAATGCCAGTACAATAAGACTTTAGTTTCTGTCTGTGCTTCTGAGATGTCTTATAGTTATGGATCCAGCTTTGGCCTGACTGTCTTTTGTCTGCTACCTGCCCTGGCCATGTGCTTGACTCCTCTTATGAGTGAATTTCACCTGCCCTGATATTAGCTAATCGGATTAAGCCTCACAAGTCCTATTTTGATCCTACTAGCTGTCCTCTGTTGATAAAGGAGATTACTCTGAGATTGTGATCTACAGCAAAGTCCAGATCCTTAAATAGACTGCTTTAGACTGCTTTAGATTCCAGTCCTCATTTTAGGCCCAAATCCAGTGTACCCCAAGGGAATTATTACTTCGAGTTATGCTTAATGTGAAGAACTATAATATGTCCATGTGTATAAGGTTATGTTCATATAACATTTTTCCCATATGTCAGTATCTCCAACAGGGTGTCCGTCTGAATCCCAAAAAAACGTTATTAAGGTGGAACCAAAGACAGGGGTCATTGAATTCAATGAAGTCGACAGTGTAATTTTGGGCTCTCTCTGATCTTATTTTCAACAGTGTCCACCTACTTAGCCAGGCACAGTTGAACATGCTTTCAAAAAGGTGGTCACTGCTTAAAAGACAGATGGACAGAACCCAAAGTTACTCCTTCTGCTTCATTAAAGTCAATGGCCTCAGCGTTAGCTCTGCTCAAATTCTGGTTTTCAGGGCTTCAGACTGAAGCATCAACAGAACCACTGACATGTGGCAAAAACGCAATGTGAACCCGGCCTGAGCCTACAGTTTACCAGTAAAAAAAAATCAGGTTTATTGGAAACTGGAATCTTTTGACAATTTTTGTCTCCCCACAATAGTAAATATTCATCTACCTGAGAGGATTTGGCATCAGAACAAAAACATCCCATCTGTCTTTTAAAGATTTCCATATAAACATAGAGCGGCGAATATAAATTGCTCGCAGCATTGATGACAACTAGTAAGGCCATCATTAATGTGACAGACTGAATATGTTCTTTCAGTTGTGAATAAGCAAAAGATTCAGTGTTTTACTTTTTCCTCATAATTTACAACATCTCAGAGAAATCCAGATGTCACTTCTCAATCGACTACCCCAAATATTAATTTATCACCAAATAATAACATTGCCCACTGTTATGACCAGCCGGTCTACAAAATCATCAATCTTCACTGACAATTGTATCAGGCAAACAAAGACTAAAAGTTTTTCATTGTTACACAGTAGGATTGAAAAATGGCCAACAGGTTCAAACTATTGAAACATAATACCGACCGATCCCGAGTAAAAATTACCATATGCCTTCGAAAGCTGTAGGTTGAATGCTCATTCTGCCATTAGCTATTCCTCCCAACTGTCCCATACATATATATTAGAGTTGGTGCAAAATTATTCATATGTCTCTTTCCATCGGCCCTCAAAAGTGGTCTGTGTACGTAACACGGGAGAGGGAGTACCGCCTCCTATCTAGCGGTAGCCATGGCTTTTCATTTGATTAGCTGGACTGGTGCGATATCATATGTTCAGCATGCCACAATAATGATGTCGTGACAGGCTGGCTAATCAAAAGAAGAGCCACGGTCACTGTCAGGTAAGAGTCGGTACTTCGTCTCCCATCCTGCAGCGACAGATCACTGTTGTGGCCGATGAAATGGAACGAGCGAATCAATTGACATTGCGCCCCATCTTTTTTTAATGAGGAGAGTGGACTATGTCAATGCCAAAACCTTTGGCGGTGGCTCATCTCACTTGAGAATAGAAGCCAAATGCTTCTTTTCTCCGATCCTCTATCTAGAAATAGTCGGGAGCCGGAACGGACATAAGATATTTTACAGGTTGTGCTGAAATAGTTATGTTCACCTTACTCTAATGTGCATTTGTGCCTTCAGGACACATTTACCCAGTAGACGAAAAATCCACTTACCGATTATCAGCAAAGATGAGTCTGCAAGCATCACAATATGTTTCTGCACAAAAGGAAAATCATTGGATTCTACGCATTTACATAGGAATGAAAGCAACGCCAAAGTGCGTTGGTTTCCAGTGATTAAATTCCACTCATTTCAATTTCTTTCCTTCTTATGACTGCTTTTTTTTTATAGGGTCGGTCTAGACCAATTTTTTAATCAATGAGTTGAAAGGGTTTAGAATTAAAAACCTGCAAAATGATGATAAACTAAATCAATTTGTTGTCTAATTGGCAGACAATGTATTTCAATTGCAGAAGGATAAAAATGCAAACATTAAAAACCCAGAGACCTGTCATTTCACACAAAACATGTAGATGTGCAGCCTGACGAGAAGAGGGAGGCCCATCAGAAAATGTAATAGAAAGCTAGCAAGCAGGGGTGAGTAAAACTTGCCTATTGGGATGCCACTCTAGGTCTTTTTAGAAGGCAAAACAGATAGTTTCAGCCTGGACCATAGATGGTTTAGTGTGTCTCAGGTGAGGAGACATTGTAATAACCATCAAGCTTGTTGCCTACCATTGAGTAAAATTTTCTTAAACTATTGCTGATGACCGACGACCATCTGTGCTCCTTTCACCATTCCTAAGTAGGGAAAGCACGTACTCATACTATCTAAAGGGACAGATCTTCAATTCAGACGGCAAAATCCATCTTGTGTTTGCACCAGAATCCATGTCATGAATCCGATGAAGAACTTTGGCTTTGATTCATGAAGACCACCAATGTTCACGCCAGTCTTGATGTGGTGGCAAGTTAGGGTCATTCATTAAGAGGCATGCACTCATTAATAAATCAAGAGCACCTGACAAGTGATGTGCGCCTTGCCAAAAATCTTACACCAGTGAGGGATTAGAGTAAGATTTCTGGCGTAAGGAATTCCACCGCTCACCATGAATTACACAACTTATGGTGTCAAGCTTCTGTCCTGACCCAGCTCTACCCATTTTGTCGCAGCTCAGGAAAACTGGTGTGAAAGTGCCAAAATTTGTAAAATTTTGGCACTAAAATTATGCAACTTTTCAATGAGATTTGAGCCAGAATTTTGGCATAATCACTTTGTGTTTCTGCCACAGATTTACAGTTTTAACTACCATTGGTCTATAAATCCCACTTAATAGGACTAATCCACATGATACTACATGCCTTTGTTTTGAGTGGAATTTGTCTGGAAACCACTTCAACAAGAGTCATGTTTTTTAATCTGCTCTATGACAAATTATCAGTGAATGAATAAAACAGAGTTTTCCCATTGAAACAAATGGGCACATTTTGGCACCAAAAACCTGTTTTTCTTTGCCAAAATCTTGGCAGAAAGCCTCTGTGTTAACATACCCTTCTATTTCTTTAGATAATATTCCTTGTATCTAATTTACAGTGTTTAAATATTGTTTTGGTCTCTTGTAAGATTATATTTGAAAACTCCTTACATTTGCTATGTGGGAAGGAGTAGGATATGGTATACCTAGTGGTTTAAGGCGTAATAATCACTAAAGAAACAGCAAAAATGAGACGTTTGAGGTTCACTGCAATGTATGGCTCTGACAGTAGCAATCAGGAAGCAAGGGACAGGCTGTCTGACACAGATTTATATAATGATTTCCTATCTGATTTACTGCAAACTCAGTTCACATGCTGAGTACTGGAGGAGACCGCAATCAGTGTTCCTCTAAAGCAGAAAATAACACATTATCGGAGAAAATTCTATACTGCAGAAAAAAAAGAGAGGTGAAAAATAGACATTGATGAGATATACAGAACCAATACATGTCAGCCACATGGGCATGCCTGAGACATAAGCAGAAAACAAAGAACAGAAATTTTAATAAACTGTGACGGATCAGTCAAAGATGAAAATGAAACATTTTTCGGTGCACACAGTTGTTGTCACGGGGTTACCGCAACAGAGAGGAGGTAGAACACTGCAGTGTCTGATTGCTCCTGCTCCTGTGCTGAAAAGAAGCACTTCACCATTCTTTGAAATGATGCTTTTCTTTTGGCAGAACAGGAGTTAATCTGCCATGTTGGAAACTCTGGGAGTCTGAGCTCTTAGCTGAGCTAGATTAACTACTCCTATCCCTTAAGTAATCTGGGTTCTGACTGAAACATATTGTCAGAGCTAGCTTTTGCTGCATGGCTTGGAGGAGAGGTGTTATGGTACTTATATGAGAAGGAGCTGGGAGGAGTTATCTGTGACTGTTGTGTGGGTTCGTAAGTGTGATAATTCCCTCCTCTCCACTTATTTTGGTTTCTCCCCATCCCCCACTCCCTGATGCATTCCTCTGTTATATGTGAGTGAATATTTGTATGCCTGGTATTTTTAGTTACCCGTTTTCATGTTGCCTTGTTTGTCGGGTTGGTGTACTGCAGTGCACGACAGCTCCCCTCTTTACTGAGTGGAGGAAGAGAGCAGATAGAAGGCTGATTCAGGAGGTAAGGCAAGGGTGGAGGCCCTGGCATCTTCACCTTCAGAAGTTTCCTGGGTAATAAGGCAAGCTAGGTCACCCCTAGTGTTAGGGACAGGGAAGGAGCCCCTGGTCTCTGGTCACCCGACAGCTGAGTCATGACAGTTGTATTCGGGAACATGTAGATTCCTAATATAGCATAGAATTCTATGTTTGCCCCAATCAGTGAAAAATGCAGATAAAATATAAATTTCACAGATAGTGTAGCAATGAAATATTTTTTTAGCTAATCCTTCTAAATTATAGTCATACGGTTATCAAATAACAAATATTATAATCACTATACTGTTACTGAGCAAAGTTCACTATACCAATATCACTATACAAGTGCAAGATAAAGCCCCACCACAGCGGCCATATATTACCACCACATAGTGTTTGAAGATAGCCACCATCTTGTAACTAAACAAAACCAATATACCAAAACTACCACATACAAGGTACAAATACCACCATGTAACACACCATGAGCACATATACAGTGGTGAAAAAATAATACCACCGAACTGATCATTAAGAAAAACCATAGTACTAACACAAATTTTATCATCATAGATCAATAGTAAATAGTGTAAGTATACAGGTAGTACAGTGATCATCGGTGAAATTATACACAGTACCTGTGTATATAATGTATAGTGTAAGTGTACAGAATGGAAACATCACAAATATATATGACCTAGAATGAGAACCACTATACTTGTAATGTACAAAATTCTGGCCTTCATATACTAGTATTGTCCTCCATTCTGGCCCCCATATGCTTATAATGTCCCACATTCTGGCCCCAATATATTTCTAATCTTCTCCATTCTGGCCCAAATATACTAATAATGTCCCCAATTTGCCCATCCATATACTTGTGGGCCCAGTATACTTGAAATGTTCCACATTTTCTGCTGTCAATATACCTGAAATGTCCCCTATATACTTGTAATGTCCCCCATTCAGACCCCTATGCACTAATAATGTTCTTCATTCAATTATAATGTCCCCACTGTTGCATCCATATACTTGTGTTCCCCATTCAGACCCCCATACACTTGTAATGGCCCTGAATTTTGGCCTCATACACTTAGTGCATTAGGGGTAGAATAGTGGATAATATACTTGTAAAGTCCACCATTTTGCCCCCATATACTTGTAATGTCCCCGATAGTGATCCTCTTCATATATAAGGTAAAAATGAAAATCATCCCTGCTTCTCACCTGCTCCAACCTTAGACCGTACATATTAAGACTGTTGGCCAAGCTTGGTGGTATTGGTGATTTAGACCACGATAGTCTAGTGTGTATGGGATCTTATAACTGAAGTGGCAACATGTTGGTCTGGGGACCAATCTCGTGTTATTGAACAAAGTTTGTGGGGTACCTAGAGGGTCTACGGTGAATTTCGTAGAATCAAGAATCATAGGATATGAGTTGGAATGGACCTCCAGGTTCATCGTGTCCAACCCCCTGCTCAATGCAGGATTCACTAAACCATCTCAGACAGATGTCTGTCCAGCCTCTGTTTGAAGACTTCCATTGAAGGAGAACTCACCACCTCTCGTGGTTAAATTCATAGGCTCTTGGCATGCTGAGATAACAAACACTTGCCAGATGAATTTTGCTTATGGTTGAAATATGGTTAAACATGTTAAGATTGTCACCGGTTTGGCTCTTCTTGAGTCCGCGACGTACTTTGCCTAGTTTAAAAACAACTGCCCCAAAATCACAGCTTCACACCGAGTCCCATGTATATTTCTAACCTAAACTATGTATTATAGATTATTTTGGAACATGTATTTTATAGCTCATTGGACATAATGTCTGTTTACTTGAGATTCAGGATGCGGTATAGAATAAGTAAAACCTCTTACCGAGCTGTCACATCACAATAATAGATTTCAATTATTTACTTCCTATTCCATCTCCATAAATCCTACATTATAGCAGCACTTTTCAGAAACTCATGCCAACATGCCCATATACGCGCATCCTAGGAGAAGAAATTGAATAATAATATATATGCCGGTAAATGCTATGTCAACAATTCTCTTTTCTCTTTATTCATGAATTTAAAAAAAGAAAAATTCCCATTGAAGATTCGAAAATATAAATATTTTTCAAACTGCAAAAAAAAATTGCGAATTATTAGTCTTCATGAAATATCTAATATTTCACATACATCCTGGTATTTGTGACATTTCTTCCTCATTAAAATGAAGAATGACAGAGTCAGGGAGAGAGCAGTATCTGGCCGCTTTGTATCCCCGGTTCAAAAGATGTCTGCAGCAAATTGTCCCAGTGAGACGGAATATTAAGAGCCAGAAGTGCAGAAATCCATGCAATTAATTCACCGCACTTCCATGGCTGTCAAGGTCCATGGGCCCAAATGATTGAGATTTGGGTTCTTAGCGCAATTTTTCTCCTCTAATGAAGTTGTTCTGATTTCAGGATAGATTAGATTATGTTTTCACACCATTTAAATAAGTAGCAAGTGACTCGACACATCTGAAACTTGATAATCCATAGTGAAATAATGGCATCTGATTTTTTTTTACTGGATGTATGGATGGCGAAGGAAATGTTCAGGTTTTTATGAGGGTTATTTAACCCTTTCGCACCAGAGCCTATTTTCACCTTCGAGACTAGGACAATTCTTTCAATTCTGACCAGTGTCACTTTATATGGTAACAATTCTGGAACGCTTCAACGGACCCCACTGATTCTGAGATTATTTTGTCATGAAAAATTGTACTTCATGTTAGTGGTAAATTTAGAATGATATTTCTTGCGCTTATTTGTGAAAATATCGAAAATTTCACAATTTTCAAACTTTTATGCCCTTAAACCCAGAGAGTTATGTCACACAATGTTAGGTGTCGAGTTCCCGCCATTGCGCAAGGGGAATCTCAAGCCACCTCTGCTGCGGTCTCCCATTCTTCTTCAGCCGCAGTGGAGCCTGCTCAGCGAAGACGTCGGTCCCAGCATCTGGCTCAGGCAGATATTGTGCGCTTGGTTACTGCTCATCTTCCAGGCTGAGCCATTGTAACCAGCATTGTTCTGTGGCGAGCAGATGCCCCTGGGACTAAGTCCTGCTTTTCCACTACTGAGCATGCCCAGGGGACGACCTCTCATTGGAGGTCCGGGGTCACATGCTCAGGTCCTGAAGGGTTTCCTATTGGACCACTAGGAAGGTCCTGGAGAGCTCTCTCTATAAAAGGTTTGCATGGCCGCACGGCCATGCGCTAGTATCTACCTATGTTTATGAGCTTAGCTACCTTGTAGTCTGTATCTGCATGTGTTCAGGGTCAGTTGTATAGCCACTAGAATTCCGGCACCTCCGGAGAGGAGTTTGTGTATGTGAATTTAGGGCTGGCATATAGCCACTAGAATTCCAGCACCTCCGGAGAGGAGTTGTTTGTGTGCTATGCTGACTGTATGACCACTGTATGCTACCTGCTCTGTTAGTTAGCTGTGATCCTCTGTGAGGTTAACAGGGCACAGCGTTATCCTAATCCCGGCGACTCTGTGAAGCAACAGAGCTCGCTCCTATATAGACCGGGTGACGGAACCCGTGTCTATTCAGGCGTTGTATCACCATATAGTGCCGCCATATACTAGCAGCAGGTTCCACTCCTGCACGATGGACCCCGGGCTGCGAACGCACCTATATTATCTCAATATTTACTCGGTGCGTTCCGCCAGCCCTAACACACAAATTAGTTAATAAATCACATCTCCTACATCTTTAATTTATATCAGCATCATTTTTTAAACATATTTTTTCGTTAAGAAGTTAGAAGGCTTAAAAGTTGATCAGCAATTTCTAATTTTTCCAAGAAAATTTACAAAACCATTTTTTTAGGGACCACCTCACATTTGAAGTGATTTTGAGGGGTCTATGTGACAAAAAAATATCCAAAAGTGACATAATTTTAAAAACTTCACCGCTCAAAGTACTCAAAACCACATTCAGGAAGTGTATTAATCCTTCAGGTGCTTCACAGGAATTAAAGCAATGTGGAAGGAAAAATGAGCATTTTACTTTTCTAGCAAAAATGTTATTTTAGCCCCAAATTTTTCATTTTAACAAGGGGAAATGGGTAAAAATGGCATAAAAATGTGTCACACAATTTCTAATGAATGTGGCACTACCCCATAAGTGGCTGTACAGTATTATTTAGCCAAATGGAAAGACTCAGGAGGGACAGGGCACTACTTGACTCTTGGAGAACAAATTATTGTAGAATAGTTTACAAACTCCATATGCAGAGGCCGTAAGTGCCAGAAGAGCAAAATCCCCCCTTCACGCAACTCCATTTTGGAAATTACATCCCACTGGTAATTTATCTACAGGTGTAGTGATGATTTTGACTCCATGGGGGGTTTTCAGTAAAGACGAAACCCAACATGTGATTGCCCTACTAATGAGTGATTACAATGGTGGAGAGGAAGCTTCATATTTCTTATCATTTTTGGAAATACTATTGCACTGTTACAATGATGTTAAAGGAACCAGCCTGTCATTGAAAAGAGCAAAAATCACTGAAATATTTTCTGTTCTGCACAAACGTATTTTTTATTTGGGGACCCTTGGAAGCGAATGGACATACTTCCACATATGTGGACTATAACATCTTTTTGAGCTGCCTCCCTTTAAAAGGGTTATCCGGCCTTAGGGTGCAAGTCTACAATCACTCTATGTGACGGCAGACTTGTGAATCCACACACCACGCACACTGCACACTGTGAGGGTTCTCCAGTGCTAACGCCAGTAGTGGTTGGTCATGTGACTGTAAGTAAGAGATTTGCATACTTATGGTCACATTCTGACTAGACTGTTTCGGCCCTTACTCAATACACTTGCATTGAGCGAGGCTGTGTCCATCTAGTCGGAATGTGACCGCATGTATGCAAATCTCATACTTACGATCAAGCACCCACCACTCCCAGCATCAACATTGGCATATCCTCACAGCACATAGTGCATGTAATGCAAGGATACACAAATCTGCAGTCACATAGTCTTATACCGCAGTCACATAGTCTTATACCCTAAAGCCAGACAACCTCTTTAAGGAAGACAAAGAAAAGATGGCTACTAAATAATAAAATCACCCACCTTATCGACATGTAAGAAAGAAAGAATTTATCAAATTGGATCAGTCTAAAAGGAGTGAAGATATTCCTCTTTTGAGCTTTATAAGATCCTATTAGTCCATAGTAGATTAAACATCTCCACCGATCAGTTCCTCAAAGCTTTTTCTTCCATTTTTCCTTTCTATCTACCTTTCAATCCCTGTAAAAAAACATGGTAAGCCATCTTGATTCAATGAGATAATTATTTTCAAAACACAACAAAAAGACCCTTCATCGAGTTCAGCTTCGAATCAAGTGACAGAACATTTGTGCTCCTTTCTGTAAACAATTACACTGATACATTACGAGGAGCAGAATTCCAGGTATTGATTGGGTTCAAGGCCCCAATAATTCTACACTGCGAAGAAAAACTGAGTTATATTCAACGCAAAATGAAATGCGTTCTCTTCTCATTGTCCTGTAAAAATGTTCTAACTACCTACTATGACCTGAATTTTTAAGGCTTAAGTGTCGCTAAGAGTCACCGGATTTTTGGTGAGTACATGGTAAATAATTTCATGGAAGTCAGCATGAAACGTTGTAATTTACTGACATTTTGCTCGTTGAATAGAAGTCACATTATACAAAGTAATATTAATTTCTGTGTTTAGCATTTTTGTCTCTATTTTTGTCTTTGTTTTGTCTGCTTGCTGACTTCCCGCCTGCACGCTCATTTCGTCAATGATTTTAATAAGTTTTATTAGTAGACTTAAAAACAAAGGAGAGTCCATACTGAAAGCGCTCGTATCCCTAGCTTCACTAGGACCTGTGGAAGCTTGAAACTTCAGTAATTATATAAGTAGAAGAAAGTTGAACCTTCTGACCTTTCAGAAGGTTGTAATTCTTTTTTTTCAGGTTCAAAACATAGTACAGCCCACCAAAAAATCCATCTAGTGTGAAATAGTAATTATTAGTTGTTAGGAGGGGTTGGAGAGGAATGGAGCTGGAGTCTTATAATAAATGTCCCAGTAATACACTATTGAAGGGAAAATGGAGAATGCACAACTCTATTAAGAAGAAGTCTATGCCCTAGACTCTCAATCGGTGGTTCATGAAACCCAAGGATTCCATGCAATGTCTCACTCTGTGCTCATACTTACAATCGGTAGCACAGTGTACGATCATAACCTTGAAGGTACTTTGATGTAACGTGTCTGAATAGGGCCCACTTGACTTACAAAGGTTAATAAACTTTACTCTTGGCAAACTTCCGAGCTTTCAATTACGTAAACTTTTTTTGATGGACATGTCTTTTTTCACCTAATTAATTATGTAAAAGGAAGAGTTGTTCTCAAAGTTTTAGCCTTAAATTGAACCTGTCAGCAGGATTTTGCAGGAGTGTACTCAAAACGTGTTGCCATTTTTATTCTTTGATATGGAATCTAATTTTATTATTTTCAATAAAATTTTGCATTTTAAGGAGCTAGAGAATAATTTTTTGCTTTCTGGATTATTACGTTTGGTCTTAACTGAATTCTCTTATACACCCTGAGCCGCCAAGGAGATCTGGTTTCAAATACCTTCCTTAAGTTTTTTCATTATTTCTCCAGCACAAGGAGGAGTAGTAGCAGCTGTCTTTGAAACCTTCATAGGAGTCGTGCCTTTACACAATATCTCAAGATGGCCCCAACCGCACGTGTCTGCTCTATCACCAAAAATTTTAACATATCCTCATTTTTTTCTCATCCTGGTGCGATCATTCACTTTCCGTTCACAAGTAAAATCGGTCTTCAGTGAAGTTACAATAGTGAGATAGGAGATGACATTCTCTAAGTCCTCCTGAAATTATATGTACCGTATATACTCAAGTATAAGCCGACCCGAGTATAAGCCGACCCCCCTAATTTTGCCACAAAAAAACTGGGAAAACTTAATGACTCGATTATAAGCCTAGGGTGGAAAATGCAGCAGCTACCAGTAAATGTCAAAAATAAAAATAGATACCAATAAAAGTAAAATTCATTGAGACATCAGTGGGTTAAGTGTTTTTGAATATCCATATTGAATCAGGAGTCCCATATAATGCTCAATACAGTTCATGATGGCCCCATAAGATGCTCCATACAAAATACGCCCCACATCATGCTGCACAAATGCTGATTATGGCCCCATAAGATGCTCCATGCAGTCATTTGCCCCATGTAATGCTCTTCAAATGCTGATTATGGCCCCATAAGATGCTCCATACAGTCATTTGCCCCATGTAGTGTTCCACAAATGCTGATTATGGCCCCATAAGATGCTCCATACAGTCATTTGCCCCATGTAATGCTCCACAAATGCTGATTATGGCCCCATAAGATGCTCCATATAGTCATTTGCCCCATATGCTGTTGCTGCGATAAAAAAATATAAATTACATACTCACCTCTCAGGCCCCCGACACATTCTATATTCACCTGCTCCGCGTTCCACCGCCGCCAGCTGCCGCTACGTTCCCCATCCACTGCACTGACTGCTCAGGCAGAGGGCGGCGCGCACTAATCGCGTCACCACGCCCTCTGACCTGAGCGTCAGTGCAGAGGATGCAGAAAACGCAGTGGTGGCTGGCGACTTTGGAACGGGGAGCAGGTGAATATCATGAACTGCTTATACTCACCTGCTCCTGGCGCAGTCCCTGCTTCCCCGGCTGCTTCTTCCTGTAGTGAGCGGTCACCGGTACCGCTCATTACAGTAATGAATATGCGGCTCCACCAATATGGGAGTGGGGTCCATATTCATTACTGTAATGAACGGTACCATGTGACCACTCACTACAGGAAGAAGCTGCTGTGCTGGCACCGGGGAAGCAGGGACCGCACCAAGAGCAGGTGAGTATGTTTAGACCACTGCCACTCCACCTCCCCTGCCGACCCCTGGGTATGACTTGAGTATAAGCCGAGAGGGGCAATTTCAGCCTAAAAAAATGGGCTGAAATTCTCGGCTTATACTCGAGTATATTCGATACACTTTTAGGAGAAATCTGAATCACTTATCGCAGCAGTTTCTAGATTCCAAGCAGACACTGGCACAGGTAGTCACATTAGCCTCTTCGAATGGTGCTAGTTCATCACACCCAAGTAAGTTAAAACTAAAAATCGTAAGCAAAAGTTTGAGGCCACGTTCACACGTTCAGTATTTGGTCACTATTTTACCTCAATATTTGTAGCCAAAATCTGGAGTGGAACAATCAGGGGAAAAGCATCATAGAATCACGTCACCACTTCTGTATTTTTCACCCACTCCTGGTTTTGGCTTACGAATACTGAGGTATAATACTGACCAAATACTGAACCTTCAGATATCTGCCATGGATTCCACTGAAAATACAAGTAGGGTTCTTCAGCAGAAAAAAAACACACTCTTATTATCCACCTCTCAGATCACTAATTATCCTACCTACCATAAACATTTCAGGAAAGCAAGGTTGAAAGACTGATATGATGCTAGCAGCAAGCAGCCTAATGGCTCGAAGACAAGAGACATACTGGTTCTATTTGATGCCAAAAGAGCCAACTAGGACTATAGTCGTAATTAGATTGGCCCTAAAGGTATCACTTCTGATTTTCAGTTTGTTATTGCTCACAAAGGCCCGTCCTATGGGAATTGGTTGTGAATGTAGGTGAATAATGCATGTTTGCTTAAAATTTATTTTTGTGTTGCCATAGTCTGAGAGCCACATTTTTTATTATATTTCCAATAATAGAGTGAGGGCAAGTTTTTCATGGAAGGAGTTGACGTTTCATTGGTACTATTTCAAAGTACTTATGATTGTTTGTCCACTACTTATCAAATTTTTTGGAGCCTAGGTGAACAAATATCAATTCAGGATTTGCCTATTTTTTTTTATAATTTACCATATTTCTTATGTGGGTTAATAATTTATAGTTCAGGTTATTATGGATGAGGTGAAGCCAATTATGCATATTTTGTTTCTTTTCACTTATTAAGTTGAGTAAAAGCATTTTTTGTGGATTTTTAATTTGTAATACATTTTGTAATAATTTATTAATAATATTTACAGTGGTATGTAAAAGTATGGGCACCCCTGTTCAAAATTAATGTTATTGTGAACAGTTAAGCAAGTAGAAGATGAAATAATCTCTAAAAGGCCTAAAGTTTACCTATCTTGATCATTGCTGCCAAAGAGTTCTATTTTAACCTCATTGGTACACAGGATTTGTTTCCAATATACCTCAGGCTTGTTTAGATGTTGTTTTGCATACTTCTGATGCTGGATTTTATTGTGAGGGTGCATGAGAGGTTTTCTTCTGATGACTTTCCATTAAGGCCATATTTATGCAGGTGCCTCTAAAGGGTAGAACAATGTACCACAACTCCAGAGTCTGCTAAATCTTTCTGAAGGTCTTTTGAAGTCACGCTGGGGTTCTGATTTGCCTCTCTAGCAATCCTATCAGCAGCTGTCACTGAAATTTTGCTTGGTCTTCAAGACATTATCTTGACCTCCACTGTTTCTGTTATCTGTCATTTCTTAATTACATTTCGAACTGAGGAAAGTGCAACTTGAAAACGCTTTGCTATTTTCTATGAGCCTTCTACAGCTTTGTGGGCCTCCACCATTTTCATTTTCAGAGTGCAAGGCAGCTGCTTAGAAGAACCCATGGCTGCTGTTTTTTCGCACAAGGTTAGAGGAGGCTGGATTTTTATAAAGCTGGGAAATTTGCATCACCTGGAATTTCCTATCGATGATAGTGATCAAGCCATAACTCTAACAGGCTAATTAAGGTCTGAAACATTGGTCAAAAATATCTGAGCACACAAATCTCCAAGGGTGGCCAAACGTTTGCATTGGTCCATTTTTCCATTTTTAAAATGGAAAAAAAAACTACAATATATATTTTTTTGACTAAAATATAAAAGAAATCTTTTACTTTAGACCTCTTAGAGATCATTTAATCTTCATCTTGCTTAACCTCTAACAATAACAGTAATTTTGACCAAGGGTGCCCAAACTTTTACATTATTTATGCCCACTAGAAGGACATCTTATTACTGATAAAATACACTGCAATACTTCTGATATGGGCTGCTGACTCAGATCTTGCAAAAGTACGAAAGGTGGCTCCAACTACCTCCTGCCTGATGTGGAGTAATTGTATGACATATGCCACCAAGAGGTTAAAGAATAGCAAAAAGTGGAAAATTTTCATTCACTGCCCTCTCAGACCTTGCGCTAACCATAAAATAGTATTTCAGTTTTCCCAGGGTACATCTTTAGAGTTCTTACTGTACAACGAGCCTTTTCAGAAAAATGTTGGCTAACCCGATACTTTTATCGCACATATTGCATGGTTGGGTTACGAGTCAAGAAAGAGTCAATCTGGCTCATAGATGAGGATCCAAAATTGGAAATTTTCTTCTATGATGCCCAAATGCCCCTAAACAGTATATAAAATAAAAGTTGTTACAATCCCTTTATCATCATGACCAAATCGTAATATTAAAGGCAAGCAACTTTTCTTCCATTGTTTAAAAATAGTCCCCATATATTCAGCAAGAAATGTTTCACAACTTTTTCTTAAAATAGGATTGGTACAAAACACGTGTGAAAAATATGTTCCCCACTGTTTCCTTGTATCTGTTTCCTCATTCGCATTCAGGGTACGTAGTCAATTAGGAAGAAGGAGGCACATTAATAAAGAAGAGCGCTGTTCTGCGCAGCACGATATAGCCTTGTAAACTGAAATTGAATGAAATGCTGCATTTGGTCTCCCACAAACTCAATAAACTAGTTTCGCTCCAATGCATGGTGTTAGAGCACTACTGAGATTGATGGTTTCGTTTACAATAGCATATATTAAATTTGGAGTGTAATTTAACAAGAAATACCGCATCCCTGCCTGGCAATATAGAAATGACTTCAATTTGGGAAAACATAACATTTCTTTGCCTGGACTGAACATTGGGGTAGAATGCTTTTGTTTATTTATCTGCAGTTTCATTCTTTTTCTTTGCTTGCTTTCATTGTTTTTGTTTGGTTTATTTATTTTTTTTGCTTTTTTTACATATGTTGAATTTGTCACATTATAAAATGTAAATGATTGCCAGAGAGGGCTAGCAATTCCTTATTGCACTATAAATATTAAATTAGAGGGGTTGTCCAGGATACGGCAACTAATGACCTAGCACGTAGTCGTATTAAAGGTATATCCACATCTTCCATACAATTTTTAATGAAAAATAAATGATCATAAAATTTTGAAAACATATATAGAAAAATATTAAAAACATTACATGGGATCTTCTAAAAGAAGTAGTAGAAAAAATATAATCATGTCTTTTGTTTGCTATAAATAATTCACGTAAAACCTTTTTAAGTTAGCCACCCAAGATTGCATTGAAAAGTAGTCTTTTAGGCATCGTCTTCTCAGGGAAGATGGACAGTTTCTGTAATATATAAAAATCTAAAAAATATGTTAATCTGATCTGGAGAAGGGAAAATAGATGCTTTTTGGAATGTGTTTACTGTATAGATAAAATGCTGTATACTGTATAGAAACCAAAATGTCTTTCTTAATGCACACCTGGCAACATTGACCTTGAGGGTCCCCAACAGCCACAGGCCAGCGAAGAACACTAAGTTGTGTATTCCTAAATATGATAGGGGGATGTCACTGTTGATGCCACAGTTCACAATGCTATCTACATCATCAGCTAAATATGCTTGATTTGAAATTAACCAAACTACCAGTTTGCCTGCTGCATGATATAACTCCTCATTGCTTTACGGTGCTTGTACAGATGCACCAACTTATGTGGCAAATTCCAGCATGTTGGGATGTTTCAAATCAGAAGGAATTCAGACAGACCATTCTGTTTCTGAAAACCCTAAAAGGTATGCTTTCTCACATAAGAAATACATATTGTCCTAGCTATAGCCAACACCTGAGCTGTAATGTCCTCTCGCTATACAATTTCACCACAGTATGGCTGCTGCATTCCATACCTATGCTTTTATACAGGCTACAATACTCAATCCTGCTTGGATGTGCCATCTGAAAGGCATTATGAGGAAGAAGCATTTGATGTCATTTGAGTTCCTAAAAATTCGACACAAACTTGATTTACATCAAATTGATTTGCTCATCTGTACTGCTAAGGCAATCATCCTATTAGTATGGTATAAACACTTGGGACAAAACATGAGTACAAGAAGATAGCCAATGCAACAAAGGGGGCATCATTACAATTGTTCTCTTTAAGTGCAGACCTAAACCCTATACAATGCAGACCGGTATATTTCTTGTAACCTCAACTATGTCTGAAACTTTTCCCGACAGAAGAGTATCCTATCGACAATTGATTGATGTACTGAAAATATCAGGTTCTCATCTTGTCAATTAATTGCAGATGAGAGGGCCTCATAAGTGCTGCTATATGCAGTGTAAGGATATTTATATCTACTTTTCTATATAAAACCCAGATGTCCTTCTGATGGATTATTCAGTAATTGATCATTTAGTTTAGTACAAGCAGATAGTTGTGTAGCTCTTGCCTAGGATCTTATCATAGATTTGTGCAGCACCATTTATGTTTAGTCACAGTAGATTAGAAAGCAAATGTCACTATCAATTTTCTCACTTCTTGCCTTCATCTAATTTCCTCTCCTCCACAAATTATGCATCAGCTCCCGGACTGAACTTGATGTCATGTTAACCTTGTCTACTTAAGGAAATCGCGCGGAGAACATCAAACCATTCCTTACGATTGACAGCTCTTTTTTCTTTTGTATTATAGAATGTTATATTGGATACTAAACAACCTTTATTTTCTTGTCCAATCCCCCAAAAAATTGTAACTGATTTTTGTATTCATCTGATAAGAGCTAGGATAATGATGTTTTGTTAGTCAAGTACTCGTAGAAAAAGGGGAGCCATAACAAAAACAACATGTCATCCCCCCCCCAATATGTTGCCATTTTATGCCCTTCCCATGACAATTAGGCCAATGATCGGCAAACGGCGTAACGAGAAAAAAATCAGAACGCCAGAATTATGTCTTTTTGGTCTATGCAACATTGCAAAAAAAATACAATAACAGGTGATCAAAACATTGTATCTACCCCAAAATGGTATCAATAAAAACGCTAGATCAGCTCATAAAAAATAAGCCCCAGATCCCGAAAAATGGAGACACTACGGGTCTCGGAAAATGGCCACATTTTTTTTTTCTTACAAACTTCAGATTTTTTTTCACCACTTAAATAAAAATAACCCTATACATGTTTCTTATCTCGAACTCGTAATTACCTGGAGAATCATACTGGCAGGTCAGTTTTAGCATTTAGTGAACATGGTAGATTTGAAAAAAAAATAAAACAGTTGTGCAATTACACCTTTTTTTTGCAATTACTTGGAATTTTTTTTTCCCATTTTCCAGTACACTATGGGGTAAAATCAATGGCGTCATTCGAAAATACAACTCGTCCCACAAAAAAAAATAATTTGAAATTACACTTTTTTTTGCAATTTCACCTTACTTGGAATTTTTTTTCCCATTTTCCAGTACACTATGGGGTAAAATCAATGGTGTCATTCGAAAATACAACTAGTCCCACACACAAAAAAAAAACATTATACAGCTATATTAAAGTAAAAATAAAAAAGTTTTGGCTCTGGGAGGAAGGGGAGCTAAAAAAGAAAATGCAAAAACGGGAAAAATCGCGAGGTCGTGAATGGGTTAAAATGACTCTCATGTTGTCCATATGCGTTATTCATATATTATAGACGTGTCCTGAAAATGCGCATTTTATCTTTTTAATAATAAGTACACCCCTTATTATCAATCCAGTAAATATTCCCTTTACAGTGGACTACCATCCAGTTTTCTCACTTCTCCGTATATGTCTGCTGCACATTCATAGCAATAATTTTTCAGAGCTAATTGCCATTCTGGACATTCGTATCATGGAATAAACTCACGAGCAATTTGTCTCCTCCCTGGATAACGTTATTATAAATACGTTGGTTACCAAAGCTCAATCTTGTTAATAGTCCCCTAAAGCTTTGTTAACGTGGACCAGTTTATAAGTGCCTCTCAATTACCTTCAGCTTCTGCTCTGTAGTTAAATATACGTCTTATGTGTTTCTCCAGAAAGCAAAAAAATCGCCTAAAGTGCTGGAATAAAATCTGCAGAGGATGGCAGGATATTTCCTCTTAAAGTTTCGACATGATAACAGTTACGGCACCCATGTTGGGAATCATCTGCTTGACGAGTTCGGGATGAATCACTGAAAAATAAAGGACGGCTGGAGTATCAAGAGTCTAATGTACCATATTTATGGAACATAATATACGCCATATCTTATAGATCAAATGCGGGTATTTTGGGGTGAAGCCATATGTGGAGCCCTGGTGCCTAAGGGGCCCAACAATCCAACAATGGCACGAGATGGTACATATTTCGCACTGGGGCCCATATCTTTCATGTTACTATTTTGCCAAGTTTTTGCAGAGTTATACCAATCTACCATTGTCAGTAGGATCAAGCCTTCTAAGCCATCTATATGAACATGCAGGTCATAGAAAGTTGAATAAAATGATACCTTGATATCAGAAATAATATGTCTAATTCCAGAGAAATCCATATTTTTCTTAATATGTAAATGAGCTGTTAAGATCGATGGGTCGGACATAGATCTCCCCGAGAATCTGCCTCCAGAGATTATTGTTAATGAAAGGGAAAGATACCAGTGTGAGACATGTAATGACTAACAATCTGCTCTCCTGATCTGCATGTCTCACATTGGTAATTCGACCTTTCATTTACATTAATCTCTGGAGGCAGATTCTCAGAGAGATCTATGTCCGACCCATAGATCTTAACAACTCATTTACATATTAAGAAAAATATGGATTTCTTAGGAGCTAATTTACATATTAGGAAACACATGGATTTCTCTGGAATGAGACATCAGATCACAAATGTGAAGGTGTCATTTTATTCAACTTTCAATGACCAAGTGAAACAATTTGCAGCAAGTCTCTTCCGTATTTCGGATGAGGCTCACCTATTCATCTCTATGGGTGCGTAAAAAAAAATTGGCTCCCATACAGATCAAACATGTAGCATCCAATTTTTATAGATAAATTTCAATTATTAAAGTACAAATAACATACAGATGGAATACAGATGTCCATATGGATGAAAAATCATCCGTGTTTTTTAATTACTGTATTTATTTATACACTAAAGTGAACCTAATTTAGCCTAATTTAAATAATTTGTTTGCAATGCAAACGAAGATTAGATATTTATTTTACTGTTCATGATTCACACCAATTAAACTCTTGAAGGAATTCTCCAGATATTATGGTTGTGAAGATATCCAACATGTGTAAGTTTTTTTTATTTTTCTTAACTGTTTAAAATAAAATGTATTTTATTTGGAAATATTCTTTTTTTCTTTTTTTTTTCTTTAATTTTTTTTTTGCATTTTTTTTTAAGTATTTATTTTTTTACATAAGTTGTTTCCGAAGAGATCATCAAACATTTCTGGAGAACATTTTTTCTTTAATTTAGTGATTATTTTTTTCCACTGTAACTGGGGCACCCATATGTGCCCCAGTTACGGTGGAAAACAGCCCACTACAGTGACATAAGTCACTGACAAAGCTTATCGGGGTCTGTTTGGTCCCATTAGCTCTGCTATGCTGGCAGAAACTAGGCGATTACTATGTGAACCCCAGGTCCTGCAGATGCATTTATCTTCTGTACACTACATAGCAGTAATTGAGCTCTACGTATCAGGCGAAGTAGGGAACGTGATCTCAACTCTTCTCTGTAGGCATCTTCTTGAGGATCGCACACTCTCTTGGATAACAAGATTAGATGTTGTTACATACAAGGAGAAAAAAAGAAGAGTGGCCCATACTGTATGTCAGGAATAGAGAGGCACGAGAACAAAGCAGAAAAGAATAACAACGACACAGTAAGTCATTAACACCATAGTCCATATTTATGGCACGTGACATCTTCTTTACGCATTTGCACATACCCTACATCATGTATGTACTGTTCCTTTTCTTGGGACTCTGTGCAATGTATAGGTCCTCAGTAATGTGAATTACTGTACATTGACCGTCAGAAGCACAGTTGCTCATAGCGCATGTATGGTTCATAAAAAATTCCTATCTACAGCTTACACTTAAAAAGACTTGTATATGGGGGATAGCCTGTGGGATACCTGCAAGGGCCGTGGGGTACTCGGTACCAGGTCCGGTACTCAAAGAGGGATGTCACGGTGGTGGCGACCCGGTCCGTGGCCCTGGGCACTCATGTTAAAGGAAATGTTCTAAAAGGGGTTTTGAATAAAGTTCGTGTTCGTGACACCACCTGTGGTGTTCGGTCAATGGGGACCGACGCTGCTTAAAGGAGTCCTCTGGGGTGATGTTATGGCAGCCAAGATGGTATAACTTCCCACAGGTGAAGTCGGTCCCCAGGGCTCCCAGAGTATAGGTGAAGATGGTGAATGGCGCAGTAAAGAACAAGGACACAGGTTTGCAGTCTCTTTAACTGGTTTACTGGAGACTTTAGGTATCCACAGTCCAGGGCACCAGATCACAGGGCAGGCAGGGTCTGGCCAGCTTGGAAGCAAGTTCGGAGTCCCCTCTACCAGGTGGAGATGAAAGCCTTCCTCATCGCGTGGTGGTTTTGAGGTCCCTTACTGCCTATGGCTTCTAGCAAGGTCCTCACAGTTCCTCTCTGTCCTCCATAAAGGTGGGACACAAACCCGTATGACAGGTGACTCGAGCCTTTTTATAGGGTCTCTATCACCACCCAGGCTCTATGTGCCACTGTGCCTCCTGGGTATTAGGGCGGACAGGTAACGTATAGTCCAGCAGTTCTTCCGGTTTCTGCTGTGCCTCTTAGAGTCCGACACAACCTCGGTCTTCCGGCTACCGGTATCTGCGCTCTTTCAGGGAAGTAGCCCAGTCGCAGCTGTCCAACCCAAAGGTCACTCTCCTGTGCTTTACTCTCCTGTACGCTCACAAAATGCTGTTCTTCCTTCTGTATTCTCTCAATCCTGGAGCTGCAGCACCTCTGGCAGCACGGCCCCACACATGTCCTTCTGCCTCAGACTGCTCCAGTCTGCTATCTGGCACTAACTAACTGTCTTTCCCTCCAGACCAGAATCTATATATATTGGGGAGCCACCCATAAGCAGGATCAGAGCTCCCCCTTCTGGCCTGGAGTATGAAAATGTTGTTTGCTTTGTGATTACCTGACAAAAGTAATACTTCATTGTTTCCAAGCATGACATCACTCTCCCCTTGAGGAAACCAATGCCACTGTGACAACCAGCACCCTGGGGCATCACACCTGCTCTGGAGAAAATCATGGGCATGCTACTATGTGTACGTGAATGGGCATATTGCAGAAAGAATGTCACGTGACCCACAGATGAAACAGAAGATAGTATATATTACAAAAATGCAAAACAATAAAAAAAATTAAATAGCAGTTATAGACAATTCCTGAAAGGCAAAACTCAGATCTGGACTATTAAATACTCAATCAGCTTCTGGTGATTTTGGAATACATTTTTGAAAATAGTAAAAAGGAATAACTATTGATAACAATAGTTTCTAATTGATACCAATAGGACCTCTGCCCAAATAATGAAATTTTATATGCACCCATGAATGTTCCTTAGCTCTTAAATGGGTTGTCTGGGCCTGGGGATAGTTTGCAGTCACTCTATGTGACTACAAACTTGTGAATTCTCACATTGCGAGGTGTGAGGATTCTCTGATGCCGATGCCGGGAGCGTAACCACAAATATGTGATTTGCATACATGCAGTCACATGCAAACTAGACATGTGCGGCCTCGCTAAATACAAGTGAATTGAGCAAGGCTGGACACGTTTACTCAGGATGTGTCCAGAATTATGCTTGCAGTTACATGACTACTCACTCCCGGCGCAGACACGGGAGGATCCTGGTAGCGCACAGTGTGCAAACTGTGAATATTCACACGTCTGCAGTCACATACTATGACTGCAGACTTGAGCCCTAAGCCTGGACAACCTCTTTAATCTATTCAGTATTATGTGGAGCTCGTTCTGAACCTCGGTTCTTAATTGCGAAGAGGAAATCACAGCCGTTGGCAGACACTTTGGAGGTTACATCCATCCTTTAATCATCTGTCTTTTATGAATGAAGAAAAAAAGAAGAATGTGTCCCCACCGTTCCTCCTGTTGGGCATGTGGTCTTTTCTATGATGTTAATGAAAACCACTCAACTCCATTCTAGGCATTGGTCAGGATCCCCTATGTACCCTGATGAGTATCTATGTCTTAGATTTGTCTAACAATATCTGTGAAAATAGTTTTTCTTTTATGTAGACTAAATTATTTAAAGTCGTTTCTCCACTATGGACAATCTTTACTTTTTAGGAAAGATCTCTAGAGTAAAAACTGGTAACAAAGCCTACCCCTATTGGAGATTCCGGCAATCAATTGTAGTTTGTGTTCACTTTCCCTGCAGTGCCATCTCAGGGGAAACAAAGCATTTCACAATATCTATCTGATTCCATCAGATAGGTGCATAACACAGGGCAGTAGAGGTCCTCCAGACCACCCATTAATTTGGTGAAGAGTCGTGTATGTGAAAATTGTTTTTTTTAGACTAGACAGCTCTGCAATTACTGGACAGTAGCACTTTAGAAGTGCCAGTTGTTGACCTAAAGGGTTTAAAGGAAAATAAGAAGCTATAACTTTGGTTGTGTACATAAATGTTTGCACAGACGCTGCAGTCAGACCTCGCTTTATGAAATGCTTCTTACATTCCCTGACCTTTCCATGAGTAATTGAACAAGCAGTATTAATCATATAAGCATTAGCCTCTAGTCACCCCTCCGGCCTGGACCACTCACATATTACAGACGAAAAAGAAAAACGTTGCATCCGCAGAACACATACAGCAAAGTGTTCCAATAGGAAACAAATATTAGGGTAGACAATGTCTAAGACTGAGGTGTCGACAGACTTTACAGAGTGTTCGTAGTAAATGAAGTTAAGAAATATGATATTCCGGACTGCAGACTGACACATTGCAGAAAACTAATAAGACAGAGAGATGTGATCGGCAAATGGGTTCAGCTCTGGTAGGAATGCCTGCACTGCATGCATTCATAGCATCTAATTAGCTGGAGATGTTAAAGGGCCGTGTAGGTTTAAAGGGGTTGTTCAGTCTAAAATAAAAAGTCTGCAGTCACTGTGCTCCTGCAGACTCTTGAATCTTCCCAGAGCACACACTGTACGCTGCGAAGATTCGCTCGTCTCTCTCCGGTGAACGTTGGTCAGGCCTGCGATATGTATACAGAACCATACAGCCTCACTCATACAAGTTTGTAAACATGCAAAGAATGGAGTAATTAATCACCACCAAGTAATAAAAGAAATCATTTTATTATTAATAATCAATATAAAATGGCACTTACAACAAATAATAATAACATCAATGTCAATACAGAGTTTTAACCAGAGACAGAGGTGCAACAAGAGTGCAACATCAACAGTGTAGCAGCTAGGTTCAAGTTTAATATTAAGTACCCAGACTACTGTAATAGGGGGCTCCAGACTACACCTCCAGACTACTGTAATAGGGGGTTCCAGACTACACACCCAGACTACTGTAATAGGGGGCTCCAGACTACACACCCAGACTACTGTAATAGGGGGCTCCAGACTACACACCCAGACTACTGTAATAGGGGGCTCCAGACTACACACCCAGACTACTGTAATAGGGGGCTCCAGACTACACACCCAGACTACTGTAATAGGGGGCTCCAGACTACACACCCAGACTACTGTAATAGGGGGCTCCAGACTACACCTCCAGACTACTGTAATAGGGGGCTCCAGACTACACCTCCAGACTACTGTTATAGGGGGCTCCAGACTACACCTCCAGACTACTGTTATGGGGGGCTCCAGACTACACATCCAGACTACTGTTATAGGGGGCTCCAGACTACACATCCAGACTACTGTAATAGGGGGTTCCAGACTACACATCCAGACTACTGTTATAGGGGGCTCCAGACTACACACCCAGACTACTGTAATAGGGGGCTCCAGACTACACACCCAGACTACTGTAATAGGGGGCTCCAGACTACACACCCAGACTACTGTAATAGGGGGCTCCAGACTACACACCCAGACTACTGTAATAGGGGGCTCCAGACTACACACCCAGACTACTGTAATAGGGGGCTCCAGACTGCACCTCCAGACTACTGTTATAGGGGGCTCCAGACTACACATCCAGACTACTGTAATAGGGGGTTCCAGACTACACATCCAGACTACTGTTATAGGGGGCTCCAGACTACACACCCAGACTACTGTAATAGGGGGCTCCAGACTACACACCCAGACTACTGTAATAGGGGGCTCCAGACTACACACCCAGACTACTGTAATAGGGGGCTCCAGACTACACACCCAGACTACTGTAATAGGGGGCTCCAGACTACACCTCCAGACTACTGTAATAGGGGGCTCCAGACTACACCTCCAGACTACTGTTATAGGGGGCTCCAGACTACACCTCCAGACTACTGTTATGGGGGGCTCCAGACTACACATCCAGACTACTGTTATAGGGGGCTCCAGACTACACATCCAGACTACTGTAATAGGGGGCTCCAGACTACACACCCAGACTACTGTAATAGGGGGCTCCAGACTGCACCTCCAGACCGCTGTAATAGGGGGCTCCAGACTACACATCCAGACCGCTGTAATAGGGGGCTCCAGACTACACACCCAGACTACTGTAATAGGGGGCTCCAGACTACACACCCAGACTACTGTAATAGGGGGCTCCAGACTACACCTCCAGACTACTGTAATAGGGGGCTCCAGACTACACACCCAGACTACTGTATTAGGGGGCTCCAGACTACACATCCAGACTACTGTTATGGGGGGCTCCAGACTACACATCCAGACAGCTGTAATAGGGGGCTCCAGACTACACCTCCAGACTGCTGTTATAGGGGGCTCCAGACTACACATCCAGACCGCTGTAATAGGGGGCTCCAGACTACACATCCAGACAGCTGTAATAGGGGGCTCCAGACTGCACCTCCAGATCGCTGTAATAGGGGGCTCCAGACTACACATCCAGACCGCTGTAATAGGGGGCTCCAGACTGCACCTCCAGACTACTGTTATAGGGGGCTCCAGACTACACATCCAGACTGCTGTTATAGGGGGCTCCAGACTACACATCCAGACTACTGTAATAGGGGGCTCCAGACTGCACCTCCAGATCGCTGTAATAGGGGGCTCCAGACTACACATCCAGACCGCTGTAATAGGGGGCTCCAGACTGCACCTCCAGACTACTGTTATAGGGGGCTCCAGACTACACATCCAGACTGCTGTTATAGGGGGCTCCAGACTACACATCCAGACCGCTGTAATAGAGGGCTCCAGACTGCACATCCAGACCGCTGTAATAGGGGGCTCCAGACTACACATCCAGACTACTGTTATAGGGGGCTCCAGACTACACATCCAGACTACTGTAATAGGGGGCTCCAGACTGCACCTCCAGACCGCTGTAATAGGGGGCTCCAGACTACACATCCAGACCGCTGTAATAGGGGGCTCCAGACTGCACCTCCAGACTACTGTTATAGGGGGCTCCAGACTACACATCCAGACTACTGTTATAGGGGGCTCCAGACTACACATCCAGACTACTGTTATAGGGGGTTCCAGACTACACATCCAGACCGCTGTAATAGGGGGCTCCAGACTACACATCCAGACCGCTGTAATAGGGGGCTCCAGACTACACATCCAGACCGCTGTAATAGGGGGCTCCAGACTACACATCCAGACCGCTGTAATAGGGGGCTCCAGACTGCACCTCCAGACCGCTGTAATAGGGGGCTCCAGACTACACATCCAGACCGCTGTAATAGGGGGCTCCAGACTACACATCCAGACTGCTGTTATAGGGGGCTCCAGACTACACCTCCAGACCGCTGTAATAGGGGGCTCCAGACTGCACCTCCAGACTACTGTTATAGGGGGCTCCAGACTACACATCTAGACTACTGTTATAGGGGGCTCCAGACTACACATCCAGACCGCTGTAATAGGGGGCTCCAGACTACACATCCAGACTACTGTTATAGGGGGCTCCAGACTACACATCCAGACTACTGTTATAGGGGGCTCCAGACTACACATCCAGACTACTGTTATAGGGGGCTCCAGACTACACATCCAGACCGCTGTAATAGGGGGCTCCAGACTACACACCCAGACTACTGTTATGGGGGCTCCAGACTACACACCCAGACTACTGTTATAGGGGGCTCCAGACAACACATCCAGACTACTGTTATAGGGGGCTCCAGACTACACATCCAGACTACTGTTATAGGGGGCTCCAGACTACACATCCAGACTACTGTTATAGGGGGCTCCAGACTACACATCCAGACTACTGTTATAGGGGGCTCCAGACTACACATCCAGACAGCTGTAATAGGAGGCCCCAGAATACATGGCCAGACTGTTGTTATAGGGGCTCCAGACAACACATCCAGACTACTGTTATAGGGGGCTCCAGACTACACATCCAGACAGCTGTAATAGGAGGCTCCAGAATACATGGCCAGACTGTTGTTATAGGGGGGCTCCAGACTGCTGTTATAGGGGGCTCCAGAATACACATCCAGACTGTTGTTATAGGGGGCTCCAGAATACACATCCAGACTGCTATTATAGGGGGGCTCCTGACTACACATCCATACAGCTGTAATAGGAGGCTCTAGAATACATGGCCAGACTGTTGTAATAGGGGGCTCCAGACTACATGGCCAAACTGTTGTTATAGGGGGCTCCAGACTACACAACCAGACTGCTGTTATAGGGGGGCTCCTGACTACATGGTCAGACTTCTGTAATGAGGGGCACAGAATATATTGTAATATAGGGGGTTTCCAAGATTAATGTAGGAGCAGGGTCACTCTTCTATGTGGACTGCATTTGTTATTGCAGTCAAGATTGTCTCATGATATGATGGAATATCGTTAGAATTTGCCACAAGTTTATAATTTCCTAACCTCTGGGCAGCCCGCTGGTCCTGGAAATATGGAGGCAACCGCACCCAGCAGAACTATTGTACATCCAGTTGTACAAGGATTTTGCAGCCACTTGGATTCAGTAGAATTAAGCCGGGGTGCAGTCCCCTGTATAGCAGGTGGAAAAACAGTGAAAGAAAGACAGCAGTAAATCAGCAATGCAGCCCTCACATACTCAGTATCATTTAGGCTACAAGGTCTATATCAAATCCCCACTGGTCATAAAGTGATAGAATATCCTAATAACAAGATGAGAATTGCATATTAATATCGGTATAAAAAAACAATAAAGCAAAATGTTTGTAAATTTACTCAATTATTCTTTTTTTCAAGGGAAGACAACAGCAAAAAAACGTGACTGACATAAAACCAAAAAGTTAACTTTTACTCTCAGTTTTCAGAAGGCACAAAAAAACACCCATTTAATAACTGCAGTCAATAAGTGTCCTGGCACAAAGCCTGGAGGCTACAGACAGGATAGATGCCTTGCAATTAAGCAGTGATCTATATCATTGTGCCGGACTTCCAAGCTTTGCATCTGTTTCCTGTAGCGAACACAACAAATGACAAACAGATGCTGGAAAAATACAACGTCTACACTTGGTGCAGGTTCCTGCCTGGCATGTCAGTAATGTGTGCATTGTATAGCTATATGCCGGTGATTTCTATGTGTGTGGTCAACAAAAGTGAACTGGATTCATCCAACGTATTATTCTTTTATTTATTATGTATTGCTTATATAGCGCTATCATATTCCGCAGAGCTTTACAACATTATCATCGCTGTCCCCATTGGGACTCACAATCTAAATTCCCTGTGAGTATGTCTTTGGAGTGTGGGAGGAAACCAGAGAACCCGGAGGAAACCCACGCAAACACTGGGAGAACATACAAACGCCTTGCAGATGTTTGTCTTTGGTGGGAGTTGATAAGCCACCGTGCTTATCCCAATTAACGTACAATTTTAACACTCAGATTCATAGCTGATGGTTATACTGCAGTTTGGATGATATCTGGAGGCTCATAAACACAATAAAAGATCAGCCACAAAGTCCTCACCTACTTTACGATCAATCGGGATGAAAGGAAGGCTGAAAACAGATACTCAGCTCCTCGGAGGCTGCACTGCTCCTCGGAGGCTGCACTGGTCTTTGGAGGCTGCACTGCTTCTCGGAGGTTGCAGTGCTCCTCGGAGGCTGAACTACTCCTCAGAGGTAAAACTGCTCCTTGGCAGCTGAACTGCTCCTCAAAGCCTGCACTGCTCTGCGCAGGCTGCACTGCTCCTCGGAAGCTGAACTGCTCCTTGAAGCCTGCACTGCTCCATGGAGGCTGTGCTGCTTCTCAGAGGCTGCACTGTTCTTCGGAGGCTGCACTGCTCTATGGAGGCTGTGCTGCTTCTCAGAGGCTGTACTGTTCTTCGGAGGCTGCACTGCTTCTCGTAGCCTTCACTGCTCCTCAGAGGCAGCGCTGCTCTTTGTAGGCAGCACTGCTCTTTGGAAGCTTCACTGCTCTTTGGAAGCTTCACTGCTTCTCGGAGGTTTCACTGCTTCTCGGAGGCTGAACTACTCATAGACCTAGCAGTCAGTGATCCTGCCCAACATAAGAGCTGATTGGAGAAGAGTCTGTCAGCAGTTTTGATTGACAGGGGCTCTTCAAATCAACACTCCTAGTTAGTAAAAGTGGCAGAGGATTTGAGAGGAGTCTGTCTCATTAAAAAGAGGACTAAGGACAGAACCTGAGCAGATGAGCCTTATATAATGTATATATGTTTTGAAACTGTACTTGTGTGTCCCTGTGTCAGCCTTAGTGCTGAGGTTCGAATTGGGCAGTTCACTCCATTTTGGCCGACATTTAGATTTGCATTCAAGATATATTTCAAATTAGACCATCCTTTTAAGTGACTCCAAATAAACAAAATTTCTAAATATATTAGCATGTATTCTTTGAAGTATAGCTGTTCCTTGCAAATTCTCTGTGCATTGTTACATTAACGTCTACGAGGCATAAGAAGGAGAATCCTGTCAACCAGCTTAGAGCTATGTTTGCCTTCAATAGTTATTCATTAAGACCAGTATATCCATCACATTTCTGTACATACAAGGTCAAATCAGAGTCATAGCAGAGGTCTTATACATTAGAGCCCGCATGCCCTGCTACGGTGATTTTTCATATTCTAGGTAGTTAATTACTTCAGTGCTTAATCAATTTTTCTACCGTCAGAGCATGAAAAGCCACTGCCATCCTGACAAAGGAAGGCTGAGACCGAAATCGCTGCACGATTTAAGGCGGCAATGTCATTTTCTTCATAAATTCTTTATTTAGGTACAATCCATTAGGTATAGGTATGTACAAGCGGGGTGTACTTCAAAGCGTAGAAGACATAGTCATCCGAAAATCAACGTACTTGTAGAGACCAAAATCAATCAATGGCAAGATTAACTCTGTGGTTCTACTAAGCTCAACGAAAAAAAACAATAGGACTAGAGCAAAATAAGAAACCTTGGTAAAGACTCCAAAATGTGGGCAAAATATGGAACATTGGCATTGAGACTACTATGCTAGAGTTTAAGGGGTTGGCCACTATTTTTTTATTGATGGCATATCTGATTGTGGGGGTACGACACGCAGCACCCAGCCGAATAGCTGTTACTGGCGGCTGTTGGAAGTTCTCGAATGCTGCCGGATCATAGCAAATCTGTCATTTCTATAGAGGCAACGGTCAGGTACTGCAGATCCACCCACTATCAAATGAATAGAGGGGTCGGGCAGATGTGCAGCACCCGGCCACGGTCGCTTTGGTTTTAATGGAGCTGTCGTGTTTCGGTTACGGAAATCGCAGGACGGATAGACATAATGACGAAAATGGGGATGGTAAATGGAAAGACAATTTGCAAAACATCTTGATTTATTCAGTATGGAGTTGGAGCCACGTGCAGAAATCCCTGAATTTACAGCATTGGCTGCTATCCATGAGGTTATTATTGGTCATCTAAGGAGTGTTATACCACACTGAATGCACCTGGGCAAATCATCAAGATCCGCTGCTGGCAGCTCCCTTTGCAATTGCCAACCAATGACGTTCCGGATGTGCTCGATGAGAGACAATTTCAGAGACATTGCAGGCCATGGAAGCATGTTTAGGCTATAGTGGCTGCACATAATATTACCAGTACCATGCAGCCTGGTGTTTTCTGTTGAAAAATGGCTTCCACATTCCTTCAAAAAGGACTCTTATTGCGTTATCATTGAATCCAAGACAAAAGCAGGGCTCATCGCTGAAGAGGCTAGATCTCCATTTCAGCCTCCATTGCCATCTTGCTCCATTTTTTCATCATTTGCATATCAGTAACATGTCTTTCCATCCTGTGATTTTCATAATTCTATGACTTTTTGTTTGTAGTGTTTCATAGTTGAGGAGTGTAATGTTGATAGCTTATCTTAAAGAAGTTGCCACTACTTGGACACCTCCTTGTCATACCTCCCGCTTGACCCCCATAAAATAATAAAGCTTATACTCGCCTCCCGTGCTGGTGCTGTTCCCGCTATGTTGGTACTCACTCTCCCGGGGCTCCTGTGCGTTTAGTGATGCCAGCGCCCAATCAGCGCCAGTATCACGGTCCCCGCCTCCTGTCGAATTGAGCATGAAGAGGAAATCCGAGATCAGCTGCAGCCCGGACTTCCTCTAATATTCGATTTGTCCGAAGGTGGAGACAGTGACACCAGTGTTGATTGTGCACCGGCGTCACATGTCACAACAACCGCATGGTAGCTCCGGGAAAATGAGTGCTGACACCACGAGAACGGAGTCGGCGCGACAGGTGAGTGAAAAGCTTTATTATTTTATGGGGGCTAAACATTTAGTAGTGGACAACCCCTTTAAGGATAAGCCATCAGTTTTAAAGACTTCTAAGCCCTTCTAAGTTTTATTGTGCCCTTTTTTAATCATAGTACCGTGGCTAGTTAATTTTATAATATCTACAATATTTATAGATCGGATCACAGTTACAAAACTTTCAATCCCGTTTTCAGTTAAATTACAACATCATCACTACCACCACTAGAGGGAGCTGAAGAGCTTATTGAATACAGGCTCATTATTGTGTTATTTAAAAGATGTAGAAACCAGAGCTCAGGTAGCTCCCCCTAGTGGCAGTTACAAGCAGATAACATTTTATCATTTATCTTTGCTTTATCAATGTGTACAGTGATAATAGAAGAAAAATTGGAGCTCTGTAACATGAAAAACAGCTCTAACCTTATATATATATAGTAATGCTGATTGCCCTTTCTCCCAAGCTATAATCTATCCCTTATTGCTGCATTTCATTCCCATATTAATAGAAGGCGATCTCAAAGTGTAACCCATACTGATTTTTCTTGTACTTTTCATCAACTAAATTCTAAGCAACAAAATAGACTATATTACATTTTCGACCCTTCCACGCTGAACACTGACATATTTCTTCAACCCTTATGATCAATACCACCAAAAAAAAAAAAAATTGACCGAAAGAGTCATCTCCTATTATGGTCAGAAGAAATCACAAATCTGGCACTAGGGCATAAAAGTCACAAAGGCGACTATAAATCAATGGGACCAATTGAATTAAAATACAATATAAGTGATTAATGTGGGTATACACTCATCTATCTGACCACCCAACCTGTGATATTGGTATAAAATAATTGGAATGCTAGATATATGTGAGAACCATTCGCACTATGATTTTGACGAAAGAAAAATTATGATCGTAATATAAGCTAAATTTTAATGCTCACTGGGTTCAATAATATTATTCAAGTGCCCAGGAAACGTAAGGAGAAAACCTAAGCACCTAAGCTGTGTGACATATCGGCCACTGGATGGGAAAGGTTATAAAGACCTACACAAATAAATTATAGCATCCCGTCGCTTCTGTGCTGTGTCAAGTCGATTGGCTGAAATGGTCAATTTATAATCATTTATAGGTCAATTTCTGAGATATTTTTCTCTTAGATGAGTAACAGAAAATCCCTGGTGAATATTTACTTTCCCAACGGATCAATTAGCCAAGTTCTCAAAGACATACTTATTTTTTGCCTGCAATTGGATGTAAAGACAATAAATTAGTATTATTATTATTTATTTATTTATATAGCACCATTAATTCCATGGTGCCCTAGGCGCTGTTTAATTGTGCACCTGTGTCTCAGCCTGTCTCACCCTTTTATCTGTGGTGCTGGCTGGGCAGTGGGGAGGTTGGACCTGAAATGTCTATGTCTGGACCTGGTCAACCTTTATCTGCGCTTGTCCTTCTGGCGGCATGGGAGTGATTCAGAAATGCTTCAGGTACAGCTTGCATTTAATGTGGTCTTGCTTTTAATACATTTAGGAGGCCTTTATGGCAAAGCGAATATAAAAAAAATAGAGTAGGACTGCCCCATTATGAGAATGCCTTGGCGTGGCGGGATGGCTCAAAGAATTGATCAATTCTTTGCTAAATGTCTCATTTTGAAATCCAGTTAGAAATCAATATGTGCATTTGCACTTTATGTATTGCATTCTGACCATAATCAGCGCTGGCTTCTCCCCTCTTTTGCTTTGCTGTTCTTAAAGGGGTGGTCACGGTGGCCGTGACCCGGTCCATGGCCCTGGGCATCCAGTAAAAGGGGGTTAATCAAAATGGGAATAAAGTCTAATCTAGGAATGTTCGTGACACCACCTGTGGTATTCGGCCAGGGATGACCGATGCTGCTTAAAGGGGTTCACTGGGGATGATGTTTTTGCAGCAGGGATGGTATGGCTTCCCACAGGTAAAGTTTAGTCCCCAGGGCTCCCAGTGTAGTGGCAAAGATGATAGATGGTGTGATGCCAGAAAGCAGTGGAGTACACAACTTTGCAGTCTCTTTACCTTTTACTGGTAGTATACAGGCACCAGTCCAGGGTACCGGTAACAGATGATGGTGAGGTCCGGGCAACCTGGAAGCAATTTGGAGTCCCCTTTGCCAGGTGGGGTTGGAAGCCTTCCTTTCTGCTCTGTAGTGGGCGTCCCTTGCTGCCTGAGGCTTCACACAGGGTCCTCTCTCTCATTGTCCTATATGTAGGACAATACCCACATGGCAGGCAACTCAAGCCTTTTTACAGGCGTCCCTTCTTGTGGTGACTTCGGGCTCTGTATGCTGCTGTGCCTTCAGGTGTAATGGTGGCCAGGAGACTTGAAATCTCCTGCCTGCCGGTTTCTGTTGTGGGGCATACAGTTATCCCCACAACCTTGGAATTCTGGCCTATGGTTTCTTGCGCTGATTCTGTAGTGAGCCCTCTCGCAGCTCCAGTCTTAGTATCTTTCCTCTCCTTTGTCTCTTCTCCCCTCACAGTCTCTTACAATCTGACTGACTTCTGTAAGGAGCTGCAGAACCTAGTGTCTGCACGGCTCCAGCTCTCCTCTTGACTCTTTTTCCTCTACTGACTGCCTAACTCCTCCTCCAGCCAGAATATATAGGGAAGCCACCCTCAAAAGGGTCTAGAACTCCCCCTTCTGGCCTGAAGTCAGAACAGTGTTGTGTGTACGTGTTACCTGTCGCTTCCAGGCATGGCATCACCCTCCCCGTGAGGAAGGCAATACCACTGTAACAACCGGCTTCCTGGGGTGTTACACATTAACTATGTGTAGAAGCAAAGGATTTTTATGGCACGGGAGTCCTTTTCTTAAAAATATAATCCTCTTTTTTCAGACATCTTCATAAATAAAAACAGTACATGAAGGGGGAACCCCCAACGCCTGATGCGTTTTAGACCCGTAAAGAGCAGTCCTTCCTCAAAGGCATACAAACAATTAACTATGGGTGTCTTCTCACTAGTTTATTTCCTTACAGTCTATCATAGAGTCCCTCACATCTCAATCTCTTACAAATACTCCATCCCGTGACTCACTTACTAGGAATCTCTAAGTAAAGCTACCAAACTTTCTCACGCTCTAAGGACAAACCTCATTTCAATAGGTGACCCTTACTGCAGCTCCTCTCCTTTCCATTCCATCCCCAAATTACTAGTCTATGACTAGGGTTGAGCGACTTTTACTTTTTTAAGATCGAGTCGGGTTTTGCGAAACCCGACTTTCTCAAAAGTCGAGTCGAGTGAAATCGGCCGATTGTCGCAAAGAGTCGGGGATCGACCGAAACACGAAACCCAATGCAAGTCAATGGCAAAAATTCTCCTCCTCCTCTGTCCCTGAACAGCAAAGCTGGTGTTCACATTGCAAATCGCAGCACAAGCGATAAGATGGCGATAGGCGTGCATGCCCCTGACACCTATGTCATCATGCTGCCCACACTCCTTCATTGGCTGAAAAAATGGCGCTAAACGCGTCATACAAAACGCGACTTTGGCGCGAAGATCACCGACCACATAGCCGATCCCACACTAGGATCGGGTCGGGTTTCATGAAACCCGACTTTGCCAAAAGTCGGCGACTTTTGAATTTGTCCGATCCGTTTCCCTCAACCCTATCTATGACTCCAAACAAAAAACTTTTGAGTTATTTTTACCAAAGAATACAGATACAGCTGAAGTCGGACACACCCCAGACCTCCCAGTTCAGTGGTACAGCTCCACAAATTTGGAGGAGCTGGATTCGGGACAATTGGAAGGTTTAGTTTAATTTTCTCGCTATTTTTCAATATTTTTTCTTACATAACATAAATTATATTCCAGATGTTTTATTTTAAAATAAGATACTATGTCCATCTGTCTTGTTGGGAAGTCTATTGTCGACTGGCCACCAGGGATGCTAAGCTTAGCTGTAGCCCCTCTCTCTGCATCCACACGTCCATGTAAGTTTTACCAATTGAAAGAAACAGACAAATTTTTATTTCTCAGGTGTCATGCTAGTTGCTTTTTGTTGTTTTTTTTTTCCTGAAGCAGGTAGACTGTCAGAACTTTTTTTATTAATTAACTTTAAGGCTATGTTCACACGATGCGGTTTTTGCTGCGGATCCGCAGCGGATTTGCAGCTGCGGATCCGCAGACGTTTTCCATGCAGGGTACAGTACAATGTTACCCTATGGAAAACCAAATCCGCTGTTTCCACGTTCCTTTTTTCCGCTGGAAAATCCGCGCTGATTTTCTGCGGAAAAAAAGAAGTAGCATGTCACTTCTTTCTGCGGATTCCACAACTGTTTTCCACCTGCACCAATAGGAAAGTGCAGTTGGAAAACCGCAGTGGAATCTGCAGGAGAATCCGCACAAAAAACCACAGGGAAATCCACCGCGGTTAAGCACTGCGGGATTTCCAAATCAGGACCTGAAAAATCGCCAGAAAAAAAAGGATGGTGTGAACAAGCCCTTAAAGGGAATTTGTCAGCAGGTTTTTGCTATGTAATCTGAGAACACCGTAAAGTAGAGGCTGATACGATGATTTCAGTGATGTGTCACTTACTAGACTGTGCTCTGTTGTTTCAATACAATCAGTGTTTTATCACTACAGGACTAGCTGTCTATGTGCCTCCTAATCCAACCACTCCCCCAGCACTGATTAGCAGCTTACTGTCAATATACAATATGCATAGAAAGTGGTATGGACGGAGTTAGTTTTCTGATCTCTACAGCAAAGAAAACTCTTGTTTTTGCACAACTGTTGCACCCAGTAGATTACGTGATAGTGTGGCGCCCCAGGGTCCTGGTCGTCACAGTGGTATTGCTTTCCTCTCGGGGAGAGTGATACTACGTTTGGAGGCAAGGAAGGATAACTGCATCCACATTTACACTCCAGGCCACCAGGGGGAGCCTTTGATCCTATTTACTAGGTTACTCCCCACATATATATAACTGGTAGTTTGGAGGGAAAGTCAGTTCAGTTCCTGTCAGAGAAATAGAGAGGAAGGAAACAGAAAGATGTGCTAGAGAGAGAGATTGCCAGAAGGGAGCTTGTCGCGGAACATCAGCTGAGGCGGAGCTGGTACGATAGGAGAATAGCTGAGCAGATTTAGGGGTCTGCACCTCCTGGCAGCAAAAGGAAACTGAGAAGGAAAGGACATCATCTCAAAAAGTTCCAGACAGTAGTCTGAGGAGGACAGAAGGTTAACGGAGCTGTGCATGCCCACAGAGCTGCAGCTCCCAGAAAGAATTGTATTGCAGCGAGCGTGAAGGAAGTCAAAGCAAAGGAGAGGATACCAGAAGGGGACCAGCCCCAAACAGGCTGCCTCCTTCTGAGGCGCAGAAGCCCGGTAGCCGGAACACCGAGGGAGTAAGGACCTCTACGCCTTATTTCAGAGACCGGCAGGACAGCTAATTGCAGGATACCTGTCCGCACCTACACCCAGGAGGCACGGTGACATCTACAGAGCCGGATTATCTAAGAGACCCTATAAACAGGCTCAAGTCACCAGTCATACGGGTTTTGTCCTATCCTATACGGGGGACAGAGAGAGAGAAACATTGCATTTGTGAGACCCTTATGTGAAGCCATAGGCAGTATGGGACTACACCACTGCAGCGCAAGGGAAGGCTACTGATTTCCACCTGGACAAGGGGACTCTGGACTTGCCTCCAAACCGGACGGACTCTGCCTGCCCTGTGATCTGGTGCTCTGGACTGTGGATGCTGAAGTCTTCAGTAAAGGTAAAGAGACTGCAACCTTGTGTCCTCGTTCTTCACAGCGCCATTCCCATGCCACCACCTACACACTGAGAAGCCCTGGGGACATACTTCACCTGTGGGAAGATATACCATCTAGCTGCCATAACAACACCCCAGTGGACCCCTTAAAGCAGCGTTGGTCACCCTGACCGAATACCACAGGTGGCGTCACGACCGTAAACTCTATCCCTTTAAAGACCTTCCCCTTTAATACGGACATCCCAGGGCCACGGACTGGGTCAGCCACCGTGACATCCCCCTGTGAACCGTAGGACTCGGTACCGAGTACCCCATGGCCCCTGGGGGCGCTCCTATACATCACTGGAATCAGGGTCTCCGCCTCTACATCATGCAGAGGTTCCAAAAATCTGGTGATGTATCAGTTAAAAAACAGATGAAACTTGAATGGAAATATGGATTGCAAAACCGCAAAATGGAACAGAGATACGGATCAGTTTTTAAAACTAATGTGTGTATGGCTCATTGTAACTCTCCAGGGTTATTTGTGCAATCCAAGAGAAAAACAGGCAGCACTGTGAATATAGCCTTTGTTTTTGGTGAGAGACAGAGGAGATGAAATGATGGTGATCTTATATAATCTATTTTATTGTTTCCTACTGTTACCTTTATTCCTAATAGGAACCAGAAACTGTTAATCCATATTGATCAATCTTCGGCGTCCTAGTGGCCAAAAACTCACGTAAGAAATCCAGAAATCCAGAGCAGTTTTCAGCATTGATCGTGCGGTGTTTATAAAGCAGATGACAGCACGGTATGTATGATGTCAGATGTCAGCGATGAGGGAACTCAATATGTTTCCGTTTAGCCGATCTCCATAGCTTATCAGGAATGTAACCACCCAGATTCTGCAATGGAGTAATATGACAGGAGACAAACGTGCTGATGATAGGTTACGATGCTGAGAGTGATAACCCGTGGCCAAAAATGATCAGGTGTCATAACAAGAATAAAACACTTGCTCTACACAACAATATTGGGCAACATGCTGAAGAAAAAAATGCAAAATATGTAATTACTGATACCTCTATGTCCAGGATACAAATATCAGCTTTTCTGGCATCTCTGTAAATACTTGAAATAACAATTCTGGAACAACTTTTTCTTCCAGCTCGGCACTGTTCCATTTCTTTGTTTTTCTTCTTTGTATACAAATACATTAACAACAGGTCCTTGCCATTCTTGTGGTCACTAAGATGAGACTCTACACATTGAGACCGGACTGCAGTGCATGGACTGACCGGCGGCTCCCACTACCTGAGCATGACAGCTGCATAGAAATAAATGAAACTGTCACGCTCGGGTGGGTAGAGCCATCAACCAGTCCGTGACCTGCAGTCCAATCTTTGTCCGATTTATACGGCTGTCTTACTGGTCCAATCTCGGCCCGATTTATACAGCCATCTGAGGAGCCCTAATGTTGACAGTGTCACATCTCTTCCGGGACCTGCTCCTGCAATGTCTGCTCCTGTCGCCAGGCAGTGCTATATTCATTCTGGTGATGGGGCTTGAAGTCAGGTCCTGAAGCTCTGGGAGACATAGGCTTTCTCCAGCCACTGAGACTAGGGTACCTGCAGTACTGTCCAGTCTGGTAATATGGGTGTAAGTGCTGTTCCCCTTTCCCTGTCAATAGGACAGTACCACTCCCTACTAATACTCCTACATTACTGCTAAGTGTAGCCAGATATAGTTTTACTTGCCTGAATCAAACACCTTGATCACAGCTCCTGTGGTTCAACTGCTTTTTCCTGTTATGGACCTTGGCCTGTTTCTTGATATTCCTCCATTTTTTTTATTTTGTACCTTGACTGTCATCCGTGTTCTGAATTGGCAACCTGACCAATCCTGGCAGCCTGCACCATTGGTCAGCAGCCGACTCCGTGGGCTCAACCCAGGGTTCTCTGTGGAAGTCCATATCCCTATACAGTGTTTGATGGGAAAAGACCAGGGGAACCCTAGGATTTGGCTTGCACTAAACTTTTTCATGGTAGCCTTCTTTAGAGCTGTGAGACAACCACTGACAGTGCCATGTTACAGTCAGCATGAATTGGTCAATACTGTTATGGCTGCGACCACAGACGAGGCCGAGCTGATGCCTCCAAGTCGCCAAACCATGACGACGTGGGCGAGCGTCCCAAGTGGGAACACAACGTGGACCCACTTGACCACATAGAGTATCCTGGACCTACCTAGACTAGGGAAGGGCAGCGAGCAGGGTCTGTGACAGCTGAGCAGATGGCAATGTGCAGAACTAGATTACACCGCACAACTTCAGGTATGAAGAAACAAAGATTACTTAAATGAAAACTCAGTACATAAACAAAACATAATGATGTCAGAATCCCGATACCACACATCAGAGTAGAGTACACTTCTCAGGATAACAGACGAAGGCAGGAGGACATCACGGGTTGATGCAGTCCAGGGTTAGGCTGGGTTCACATTACGATAGTGGCGTCCGTTAGGCGGACTATGTTAAACAGCGGCATAACGCGGTGTAACGTAGTCTGTTTAATGTCGCCATTGACTCCAATGTCGGACGCATCACTAGCGCACGCCCACAATGGGCGTGCACTAGGGATGTGCCGTCATTGAGTGACGGACCCTGAGACGCGGGCTGCAGCGTTTCTGGGTCCGTCACTGCTAGCACAGATAGGGCTGGCAGATGCTCTATCTGCGCTAGCATGCTGCCATACCGGCACTTGCGTTTACAGCAGCCCATTACTGTATGTGTTGAACGGGCTGCTGTAAATGTAATGTGATCCCAGTCTTATCTGGCATTGGCATACTAGGACGGCCTCACTCTCTGACCTCAGGCGCAGCACAGTCTCAGCAGGAGAACATTAGACACTGACCTCAGATGGACTTCAGATGATGGCAGGGGTCATCATTGGTTGATACAGTCCAGGGTCATCTAGCACGGGCTCACTCTCAGGCCTCAGGTGCAGCACAGCCTCAGCAGGAGAACATTAGATACCGATCCAGGATAGACATCATCACAGGGTGGATCCCGGGGAACCAGTGGAACATCAGATCCCAGGCAGGACATCAGGACTTTGGACACAGGCTGGACATCAGGACACAGACTGAACATCAGGACATCAAGACAGTGACTGGACATCAGGACACAGACTGGACATCAGGACACGGCCTGGACATCAGGACACGGACTGGACATCAGGACATCAGGACACGGACTGGACATCAGGACATCGGACACAGGAAGGACATCAAGACGTCAGGACACAGGCAAGGCATCAGGACATCAGGAATACTGGATAGACATCTGGGACACTGGCGAGGTAGCCCGGGTCATCGGCTGAGACACAGATGGCTCAGGACCAGGCAGCGGTGGTCATCAGGTTCCTAGCTACGGCCGTCAGGCTCCGGGCATCGGACCTAGGAAGGAACTCAAGCATGATGTTCAAGCACTGCCGGACTGAACCTGGGCTGGACAGGGTTAGCACCGCATAGCACGCTGAGCACAGCATAGTAAGAGCTCAGCAAGAACACCGGACTCCATCTTTAAAAGATGAGCCCAGGAAGTTCAGACACTGAGTTCGGGGTGTCAGACACAAAAGGACTTCAGGAACATAACACAGAGGACACAGTTCAGACAGGATCAGGTACTGGATATGCAGCCTCCCGGATAGGCAGATCTGGGTACTCTGCCCCAGAACAGGTGGAAGACAGGTATCAGCTCTCCCAGAACAGGCTGCAGACAGAACGGGAGCTGGATACCTAACACACAGGGCAAGACTCAGAAACACAATGCAATGCTCTGGCAAAACCCAACAGGAAAGAGGGAGTTTATATAGGAGCGGCCCCTCAGCAATAGGCTGAGGGAGCAACACAGGTGCACACACAAATCCTAATAAAAGCAGGGAAGGTGTGGCCGCGTGCACCCTAAGCACAAACAGAAATCATTACAGCACAGGCAGCACAGGAACTGTGGCTTAGGGCACCTGGCAGCGACTGCAAGCCTGAACACACATGGAAAGTCATGCACCAGCTGCAGAGGACCTTGCAAGCCGCGGATAGCTTCCACAGCGGCAGCCAGGGACCGCACATGCGAGTTGTCATGCAGCAGGGTGAAGACATAACAACACATGCACAGCTACGCAGCAGCACAGGGAACTGAGCCGCATCCATGCAGGTAACAGACTACACTATCCCTGCAAGTTAGGGGGAGAGGAGCAAGGGTTAAAGCAGAGACATGCAGAGTAACGCCGAAGAAACAAGGTATAAACCCACAAATACCAAATGCGTTATGAATCAAATCCTATTGGCAAGAGAAATGGTAATAGCAATTCATTCAACATTTCCAAGAGGAATAAAAGAGGAACAGCACAAGGTTGGATTCAAAGTAAAGCTGCTTCATCATTGTTATTTTAAGCGCATAGGTGTAATTTAATCTTTTTATCTACAAGATCTGCAATAGGGCCGTAACTACCATTTATTGGGCTGTTTTCACACACTACGGTTCATTTAGTTTTTATTTTGTGCCTTGGTGTTATGGTAAAAAAAAATGCATCATTCTGCCACGATTTTCTACAATGATGGGAAAAACATTGCAGTTCTACCACGTTTGCAATAAAAGACAGCAACGTGGCCTTTTCCTACTAGAGTCTCATAGGGCCCCCTCAGTCCCAAGGAACAATTGCTGCCCTGTAACCCTGCTGACAAGCAGCCTATTAACCCAATACATTTGTTAAGCCCCCGTCTGCCATTGAAATCTACTCACAGAGGCCCCTTTTCTTTGTAAAACTACTGTAATTATGCAGTCGCTATTGATTGCTCCAATCACAGTCTTGAAATTTAAAGGTGTTGTTAACATTAAAAATCGATATTTCTGAAAAGTGTTCAGGACATTTTAATTTTTTACTGAGCATCTAAAAACTAACAAGCAGATAGTTACTAACATAGGCAACTACCTGCCTGTTGAACCTGTCACCAGCTCAGAGCGGTTATCGACCGCTCCTGCCGGCGATTCAGCTGCTCATCATCAGCAGAGAAACTCTTCTTCTTCCGTCTGTTCTGTTCACTGGTCATGACTACTGACATCTTGCTGATTGACAACCAACTCCCTGCAGCTAGGCAGCAGTCATGCCCCATCAACCAGAGTAGAAGAGAAACCGCTCATTGTGTTGATATGATGTCAGCGGAAGCAGCAGAATTGCTGGCCGGAGCGGTCTGTGACTGCTCTGTAGTGGCAGAGATCAGAAACAGGCACAACAGACAAGTAGTTGGCAACTGCTTGCCTGTTAATTCTTCATCCCATAGTGAAAAACTGTAATAGCCCTGGATGACCCCTTTCAGAATATTGAATATAAGGGGTCTCACAGTTTATTTTCTTGATATTTTTTGGTGAACTACCAGAAATTAATTGTGAGAAAAATTGCCCGTTTCCTCTATTGCTACCTAAAAAGCCTTCTAATTCATAATGTAACATCTCATTGCAGTATAATATTTTTTTTCCGTAGATATACATCTTGCCTTTCAGTAAAAAAAATGCATTTATAAGTGTGATCTTTCTCCTTCTTGTCTTATTTTTATCATAATATCTTTACATAAAACATGTCCTATAACTTCATAAATGATGGAGAAGAGGCCTACAACAGAGATAAAATGTATACATTAAGATTATGGGTTCATATTCAGGTTAAGAGAAGAAAAAAAAATCTAAGCGATCAAATTCAATTATTGTTTGGGAAAG
The DNA here is from genome assembly GCF_051348905.1 of Ranitomeya variabilis. Classification (NCBI taxonomy): domain Eukaryota; kingdom Metazoa; phylum Chordata; class Amphibia; order Anura; family Dendrobatidae; genus Ranitomeya; species Ranitomeya variabilis. The sequence goes on from NC_135238.1 coordinate 40,059,146, forward strand.
AGCCGAGCATTAAACGCTGTAATTTCAGGAAAAAAAAAATCAACTGTGTGATGTGAACTTGTGATACAGCAGAGAGTGCGCATTTATAATTTATCTGATGATTAATATAATTTATATTCCGCAGACTGCGTCTGTGACCTCCTCATCTGGCTGCCCTGAATATTAATTCTGGAGACTGGTTCATGAATTGTAGATGCTCTGGAAGAGCAAGGTGATCCTCGTACAACACATAGCACGTGTTTAGGCACTTGATGGCAGGTGATCTCGCACCTTACACCAGACCCGGTACCGTCTACCTTCTGAGATATCTAATTTATGGGCTAATGCAAGCTTATTATTCAAATACTGAAGACAGGAAGGGAGGACAAGTGCCAGGGCCCAATGGACGTGAAATGCTTGTGAAGATCTTGGTCAAGCTTAAGGTAGGGTAAAATGGAGTTAAAAAGACCACAAATCCAGGTTCATAAAAAAGTGCCAAAGATGCAATTTAACGCATAATGGTTGATGACTTTCGAGGTCTACACATCTAACTCATAATAACCTAAGGACTCCGTAATGACAGAGTAGAGTAAAAACATGTCGGAGGTACACACACCTCCTCACGTGATCAAGGAAAGGTTACTAAATAACATAAACCAGCTAGAGAAACAAAACTAATTATACAAATGCACACATACCCCCTGAGGAAGCTCAATTGAAGCGAAACGCGCATTGGGAAATGTGGCCATGGAGTAGACAGGACCACTTTGATACAATGGGGGAATGCTCTTTTTAATCATTACCATTTCAACACATAATATGTCCAAAACGAGTCTGTTGTCACCTCCTAACAGACATTAAGTTATTGTCCTACTATTTAGACCTCTTTCCCTATTTTACGGTTACACTGATTATTGACATCAGATTACTCGCATGTCTTTTCTAAAACTAAGAGTTGTAAAATATCTAATTTACCATGCCCTGATCTATTCCCTGGCCTAATTTTTACCTAGGGATTACATCACAATTGTACCTATAATTATGTGTTAATTTATATTTTGAGATTATTATTATATTTTGTAAAGAATAAACTTTGTTGTCTTTTTAGCCTATTCTGACTCTAGCCCTCCTTATTATATACACACACTAGTCGAGTTATCTTTGAATGTTTTGTTTTGGAAGGGGTTAATTCATTACCTGGAGGAGGAGACAAAGCAAGGCAGCATATTGGATCCTTATGCTGGATACCTCTCGTCCACGCGGTTTAAGTAAACCCACTGACTTAATTTTACATCATTGAATATTCGATATATTAATAGTGTGTGTATTTGTATTGTTGATTTTGTTTCTCAAGCTGGTTTATGTTATTTAGGTATTTAGGATACTTCCTGCCACATCCCAACTAGACGTGTCCGGACTCGTTGAATTCTCTTGCATGGAGCAGGGCCACACACGTCTAGTTGGCATGTGACCGGTGGCAGAGGAGAATCAACAGAGAGAGAAGACGCAACGCAAACTTATAAGAAAATATGCTCCAGAGCTGATATTTCGGAAAGTATATAAGTACTTTGTAAAATAGACACGTCAGGAGAGCTGACAGGTCTTTTTTAAGTCAACACTTCAAATATCCTAAAACATATTTCAGTTTTCAAAATCTGCACAGCTAGGAGTAATCCAAGAAACGGCAGAATCAGCACAAGCATCAACAAGACTTCTACAAATTGGCATTTCCCCCCCTCATCTAAGAGAGTCTGCAAGCAGATATATTAAAGTAAATTCAGGGCATCCTGCAAGGTCACTGTGACCAAAGAAAATTGGCTCACTGGTAAGAATAAAATGTCTCCGTTGAAACATATTAACCTTTTCACTAGAAAAAGCCCTTTAACATCAAAGGGTTGGCAAGTAAAAAGAGTTGACTTCTTTTTTACTTCCTTCATGCCAGTTCTATGATTTCTGACTTTCCATATCATCACTTCAATGGTGTTCGATACAAAGCTCTCCCAATTTAAAGCATAATTATCATTTTAATTTTTATTTAAAAAATCAATAATGCACATAAAAATAACCAAATTTGAAATATATCTTATCAGAGAAATCCTATTCTTTCTCTTCCTGGAATAATTTTTCACTCTCAAAATTCTCAATTCAGGGGCAAAATTTGTCTTCAGCAAATACAGGTTTTCCCATTATTGAGATAGGAGATGATGTTGGTTTTCGTAAAGTTATATGGAGAGCGGTAATGTCACGCACAGTGTGGGAAGATAAAGTGCAATACAAGGGGATGAGGGATAGGAAGCCCAAACACTAGGGAAAGGGGAAGTGGGGACCCGTAGGCAGATCTAATAGCACCCTGCCTACCCTACCGTCCCTATATTGGTTCCACACCAATCGCTGAGCAGGAACCTAAGTCTTGTATATCTTTATAGCTAGGCCCTGTATAGGGAAGGGAGGATGAGCACTGGTTAGTCCCCACTGTACACTAAAGACAAGAAAGGAGACAAACAAGGGAAGAAACTTACCTTGAGCAGACTCAGAGCGGTAACACCAAACGTCCTTCTGGAGAACCACAGAAGAAGTAAGATGACTGCTATAGCTCCAAGCCTTCACAAGGGAAAAGGTGAATAACACCGGCAGTTCACTGAAGCAGAATGGGAGTCTATAAACACCCAGGTCCAGGTGTGTCAATTAGAGCCAGAGGGAGGATGTCGCTGGGTCCACAAGTCAGATGGAATAAGAAGGCGTTTGCAATGCAAAACGCAGAGACTTTCTGCAGCCAAATGCAGAGCGACTGTCTGTAGCCTCTGACACATACGTGACAGGTAACTGCCTCTAACTCCTCATTCCTCCATAAAATTTTAAAAGCACCAACTGTCCTTTTCTATCTCCGTAATGTGAACATTTGTCATCTTTTAATACAGATTTATTTTACTCATGAATTGAAGGTAAAAGATCAGTCCAGGAGGAGAAAGAAGCAGATTTCTATGATAAGAAATATTACAAATAGTGATGAGCGAGCGTGCTAACAAACAGGCAATCCCTGCATGTGTTGCGCCTGTCGAACAGCCACGAGACATGCCGCCATGGGGACTGGAATATAGTATAGGAGCACGCCGAAGATGCTCTATTAGCACACGAGCATGCTTTGATAACCCCTTATCCGAGAACTCTCGCTTATCACTAATTGTAAAGTTGCTAATTTTCATGTGCATTAATGATTTATAAGACAGAAATGAGAACGACGGTTACTCATTAATTAACTACGAAACTGTACAGTATTTTATATTATACTGGCAGCTCTTACATTATATCATCTATATCACGGCTACATAGTGCCGCATATTTATTTGATAGGTCCACTTTAACACCATGTCTTCTATTGAACTCTCTTTCTTTCAGCCACAAGATAAAAATGTTTTCTTATGTAAAACATTGGTAACTTTTTACCAAATGTCAATACAACTTAGGAATCAGTTGCGGTTGGATTTCCCTTGGTGTTGAAGTCTAAATATTAGCATATTAAATCAATATCAAGAACACAATTTATCTTGCAGGAGAGCCCAGAGAGGAGCTATGGGTGATAATAAGGCTGTGATTTGAATTGTAATGCAATTATAATGTATCACCCTCCTCCAGCGCTGATATCGACATAATATGGTCATTCAATGAAGCAAGCTGGCCGACAAGCTTTCCTCCCTTGACTTTTTTCTTTTCCTCACTTTTAATGATTCTCTAGATGTTTTACTCTCTATGTTAATCCAGTTGATATATTTTGATCTTTCAAATATAAGTAATAAATCATACAAAAACTAACAAGAAGTCACTTTTGGTAAATAAAGTACCGGTAATCTATTAGGAAAACACTAAGAATTATTAGCAGCCATGTGGTCTCTTGACAATGATGATCATTGTGGTAGTCACCAGCATTATGAGCCATATGGTCTCTTGACGATGATGATCATAGTGGTAATTACCAGGTATTCTTCATTTCTCTGCAGAATGATGACTTCTTCCTCGAAATGAGGAACACAGAATATGTTTCCAATGGTGCCACTTTTGGGTAGCTGGAAATTTTTATGATTTGTCCTCTCTTCTTGTGCCAGCAGGAAATGTGTTTCACATGCTGAGCAGCAGATCACGTAGTATTAGTCAATAGCAGAGAAGTATCTTAGTAGACAGTAGCACTGAGTTGTATGTTAGAGACTAATTACAGAACTATATTATAGTTTGTACTAAAGGGACAAGTAGGCAGTAGTGATGAGCAAATATACTGGTTACTCGAGATTTCTCGAGCACGCCCGGGTGTCCTCTGAGTATTTTTTAGTGCTCAAAGATTTAGTGTTCATCGCCGCAGCTGAATGATTTACATCTGTTAGTCAGCATAAGTACATGTGGGGATTCCCTAGCAACCAGGCAACCCCCACATGATACAGCATGGATCCAAATCCATTGACCACTGGAAAAAATTCATGATATAAAGAGAAAAATGGTCCACATGGCCGTAGGAATAAAAATGTACAAATTTATTTCACATTATTAAAATGTTGTCCCGACAGTTGAAAAACTCTGCCCATGCTGATGTGTTTCTGGCCGAAGCCCTTAGTCATAGAATGTGACTAAGGGCTTCAGCCAGAAATGCATCAGCATGGGCAGAGTTTTTCAACTATCTGGACAACTTTTTAATCATGACACAAAAAGAAAGGGGTCCTCCTAACACCCACAGATTAGATTCCTTAAAATGTTTTTTTTTTTTTTTAAATTAAAATACCTTTAAAACTGCAAACAACAATTAAAACACAGAGGCTGCTGAGCATAGATGCAGGGAAAAGCACTCATCAAATGAGGTGCAAGGTGCAACACAATTAACTTTTATACCTGCACTATATAGGCCTATCTTTATATTACACAGGGGGTTAACTACCCTAAAAGCCTAGGCACAGGTGGCCAAAGTGCAGGAAAAGAACTTACAAGTGTGGACGTAGCTGTTTAGAATGTCCCTGCCGCTCCACGCTGCTAAGCATGGATGCAGGGAAGAACACTCATTAAATATAAGGTGCAAAGTGCAACATAATTGCTGTAGGATATACCTGCACAGAAGGCCTATGTTAAACCACCCTAACAGCCTTAACATAAGTGGTCAAAGTGCAGGAAAACTACTTACAAGTGTAAATGTAGCGGTTTAGAGTGTCGCCGCCGCCTCAACGCACGTTTCGTTAAGACTTCTTCAGGCCTCCTATGTAATTCTATATACAGTATTGTTTTGTTCCCATTTTGTATCATCTTTGTATATAGTTTATAAATACTGACTACATTTCTTGATTAAATATATAAAATTGAATAGCTCTTTTCCTGTTTCTCTGTAAACCGCACCCCTGAAGCCATACGCTGCCTGTAACTGGTGTCCAATCCGCATGCATAAACAATTGGTGGTTGCAGCTAGTAGTTCCTATTGTTATTGTGGAGTTGGCAGTGTATAGGCCAAACCGAGTATAAGCCGAGGCACCTAATTTTGCCTCGAAAAACTGGGAAAACTTATTGACTCAAGTATAAGCAGGGTATGCCTTGCTCCCTCATCCCTATCCTGGTATGCTTGGTTCCTCATCCCCATCCTTGTATGCATGGCTCCTTATCCCCATCTGCAGCGCCCCAGAGTCCTGGTCGTTGCAGTAATGTCGCTCTGCCACTAAGGGGAGTGATGTTACGTCTGATTACATTAAACGAGTTCACCTGACCAGGTATCACAGTCACACACTACACTTCACACTCCGGCCATCGGGGGGGGTGGTTCTATCTATTAGGCCAGTCCTCACACTCTGGTAAAACTGGGGGTTGGACAGGAAGTCAGGAAGAAAGCAGCCCGGGAGAGATCGGGAGAGGACCTGTCAGGGGTGGGATCCTGACAGCGGCCTAGAAAAGGACAGATCGTTACGGAGCCGTGACTGTATGATATAGCGGCAGACTCCTTAGAAAGGACACAAAGCGAAGTATATTGTGGAGAAGTGAGAACTGAGATCACAGCAAAAAGGAGATAGAACCAAAGGAGTCGTGCCCCTAAGACCGTGGCAACATCCTTCTGAGGCGCGTAGCCGGTGGCTGGAGCACCGAGGAAGTAACAGATTCTACGCATTACTTTGAACTACGGCAGGGCAGTTAACTTTAGGTTGGCTGTCTCACCTTTACACCTAATGAAGACAACGGAGGCAATTGTGGGAGAGGGGCTTCTCTAGGGTCCCTATAAAATAACTCCAGGCCTACCCCGTCATACGGGTGCGTCCTATCCATGTCATCTGGGGGACGGAGAGAGAAAGAACATCAGAAACAGACACAACAGTTGTGAGGACTATCCCGTGGTGCTCAGCAGGGAGGTACTACAACACACAGGCGCTAGTAGGAAGGCTACTGATTTCTACCTGCAAAGGGAACTCTGGATGTGCCTTCGGACCGGCCAGTCTCAGCCAGCCCTGTTAGCAGTGCTCTGGATTGCGGATCCCGAAGCCTTCAGTAAAGAGGTAAAGAGACTGCAACCCTGTGTCCTCGTTATTCATCGCGCCTTGCACCACGCACCACCACCTTTAATTGGACGCCCCTTAGCAGGGTCACGGACCGGGTCTAGCGACCGTGACAACCCCAGGACCGAGACAGAGAGGCCCGGTACTGAGTACCCCACGGCCCTGCGTCTGGGGGCACTCTAAATCCTTGTCTGCATGACTCCTCATCCCCATCCTTGTCTGCATGGTTTCTCATCCCCATCCTTGTCTGCATGGTTCCTCATCCCCATCCTTGTCTGCATGGCTCCTTATCCCCATCCTTATCAGCATGGCTCCTTATCCCAATCCTTGTCTTCATGGTTCCTCATCCCCATCCTTATCTGCATGGCTCCTTATCCCCATCCTTGTCTGCATGGCTCCTTATCCCCATCCTTGTCTGCATGGTTCCTCATCCTCATCCTTGTCTGCATGGTTCCTCATCCCCATCCTTGTCTGCATGGCTCCTTATCCCCATCCTTGTCTTCATGGTTCCTTATCCCCATCCTTGTCTGCATGGCTCCTCATCCCCATCCTTGTCTGCATGGTTCCTCATCCCCATCCTTGTCTGCATGGCTCCTTATCCCCATCCTTGTCTGCATGGCTCCTTATCCCCATCCTTGTCTGCATGGCTCCTCATCCCTATCCTCGTATACATGGTTCCTCATCCCCATCCTTGTATGCATGGCTCCTTATCCCCATCCTTGTCTGCATGGTTCCTCATCCCCATCCTTGTCTCCATGGTTCCTTATCCCCATCCTTGTCTGCATGGCTCCTTATCCCCATCCTTGTCTGCATGGCTCCTTATCCCCATCCTTGTTTGCATGGCTCCTTATCCCCATCCTTGTCTGCATGGCTCCTCATCCCTATCCTTGTATACATGGTTCCTCATCCCCATCCTTGTATGCATGGCTCCTTATCCCCATCCTTGTCTGCATGGTTCCTCATCCTCATCCTTGTCTGCATGGTTCCTCATCCCCATCCTTGTCTGCATGGTTCCTTATCCCCATCCTTGTCTGCATGGCTCCTTATCCCCATCCTTGTCTGCATGGTTCCTTACCCCCATCCTTGTCTGCCTGGCTCCTTATCCCCATCCTTGTTTGCATGGCTCCTTATCCCCATCCTTGTCTGCATGGTTCCTTATCCCCATCCTTGTCTGCATGGCTCCTTATCCCCATCCTTGTTTGCATGGCTCCTTATCCCCATCCTTGTCTGCATGGCTCCTCATCCCTATCCTTGTATACATGGTTCCTCATCACTATCCTTGTATGCATGGCCCCATGAGAAAAGCGTAAAAAACAATCCCACTTACCTTCCCTTTTTCCGATGCCCGCAGCTCCTGCCGCAGAGCGATCACGTGCCCCCACTCATTAAGGTAATGAATATTCACTCCACTCCACACCTGTGGGAGTGGAGAGAGGTGAATAATCATACCTTTTAAGTAGCACGCACCCACGAAAACCCGGCAGCTGCTGGAAGCCGGCTAAGAGAATAAATATTCACTGCCAGTCAATGACTTGAGTATAAGCCGAGGGGGGGGGCTTATTCAACACAAAAAAATGTGCTGAAAAACTCAGCTTATGCTCTAGTATATACGGTATGTATATTCCATGAGCTGGAATTGAAGGTGTATATACCATTCCCTCACTGTGAGTTTCCAAATAACTGGCCTAGTAATGGAAATAGCCACGGTCTCGTCCATCACTCGTCAGTTAATTGCGTAATTGTCCTGACTATTGGAGGCAGTGGAATTGTTCTCCCAGATAAATTGGTGGCAGTGGTGGGATCTGCATGATACCCCCTGATGTTATCAGTGACAAAGTGGTGGCAGCTGCCTGATTTGCGCGATTCCCCCTGCTGTTATCCTTGACATCTGGCATTTTGAAATCGGAGATGGCCGATTGGCATCTCCCCCAATGATCAATTGTCTGGGACCCCTAAATGCATTAGACTGTTGAACGAACCCATTGATGTTGGTGGGTACGGCCAACATTAGTCTAACATATATGGAAGCTTTTAGCCATTTAACGTATTCAGACATATACATTTTTCTGTTCTCTTTTTAAGCTTTTGTTTTACGTTTCCGTCTATGCTAGGAAAGCACTAAAGAAGAACATGATAGACATTTTTCTTTTTTCTATCGGAGTAACTATAAAATTGTTTGACCATAAAGCAAATGCTGCTCCCTTATTTCATGCTATGCATCTTTTCTTTTGACAAAGAAGCTGCGATTTCTTATTTCTGAGACATATATTGCATCTTTGCTGAATTGTTATTGCACAGTCTATTTTACGCTTTACACGTGCCTCAACATCTCAAAATAGTCATTTAATCCCATTTCCTGCCTGTGCTCTTTTCAAGGTTTAATATTATTAGAGGTCGGTAAGCTGTCTGTCAGTCCAGATAGGGAGATCACACGTGTTAACTAACATGAAGAGTCATTGAAAGGTCATCGCCGAGCGGTGAAATTCCACATTTCATTTTCATCCACTTCATTCTTCTTTGATCATCGGTCATATCACCAACGTCCAGGCACATTATTTGAATATGTTGGACCCCGATGCAAAACCTGTAAAAAGTCCCCTATCTACCATGTGGCATTTACAATACTGAAGTCTTAATAGGTTGCAAAAGGGCCTTTAGCCCCCAAGTCACATAGGTATAATGTATAGGCAGGGACCCTGATTCAGGTGATGTGTCACTTACTGGACAAGTTGCTGTAGTTTTGATAAAATCCTTCTTTTATCAGCAAGAGATTTTCATTAGAGGACTAGTAAACCTTTGCCATGTAGTCCTTAATATTCATGACTCTGTATAATCCCGCCCTAACCACTGATTGGGAACTTTCTGTGTCCACTGTGCATAGGCAGAAAGCAGCCAATGGGGGGGCAGAGTTATACTGAGCTCATGACAGCAGGCCAGGTAGTCTTCCGTGATAATGTCCAGCTAAAATGGTGATTTTATCAAAACTACAGCAATTAGCCCAGTAAGTGACACAGGGTCTCTGTCTCTACATCATGCTGCTCTTAGATGGGGTAGAAAAATACCTGGTGTCAGATTCCCTTTAAATAAAAATGTGAAAATTGTCACGTCTTTTCATCAGCATGGGGTTTTTTTAACCACCGGATAAGGTAAGAAAACTACGAACAGTTCTTTAAAAAATAGTTTTTCCTTTGCTCAGGGGCTGTGTCTGGCATTGAAGATCAGCCATTATCCCTTGGAAAGGGGTAAACTGAAATACCAGGAATGGCACTGTATATTAATCTCTCCCTTATACCACCATTCATCCAATGGAAAAAAAAAGTCTTGGCATTAGATGACATGATATACTGTATATAGAAAAAATTCACTTAATCTAAAAGGCCCAAATCAACTGCAGTGCCAAGTGGTTAAAGATTTTAGACAGAAGAACAATCTGTGCCTCAATTCAAGGCAAACAGTCCCCAATTTCCTCGAGGAGAAAAAAAAAACAGGTTACAAAAAAGAAGGGTTTACAAACATTTTCTAAAAAATATACCAAAAAGTTTTACTGGAAATTCCACAGTCACCACATATCAGACTGCATGGAGGCCTTGAAAAACGCCACTGTGTAGACCCATAACTGGTGACTTGATGGATTGCCAGTAAAACTTTTGGGACATCTTTGCAGAAAATGTTGGTAAACACTTATTTTTCTTAATCCAGGTTTATTCCTGTGCTCACGTCCCGCATAGCAAAATAATGATCCCATAGTGCCCGTGATTTTGATGGCCTATCACAGTCTTAAAGAGAACCCGTGAGCAGGATTTAGCTATATAAACTAAGGGCATGGCCATAATAGAGCTATTATACTGATTAAACTGATACTTTTAGTGAAGGAATACGAAATCTGGTTCTTGTTTAATCAGCCTGTAAAGTTTTCAGCTAATGATATGTCTGTACATCCGGGTAGGACTGGGGGTAGGGTCTTCTCCTGCTCCTCTGTCCCATCTTCTGCCTCCTGTGTTTCTATGACAGGTCCCTGATTATTCAGTGACCTGTTTCCTTTTTGAAATTTTGGGCCACTGCCGCCATCATCGGGGTGGACAGCACATGCGCAGAGTGATTCAACTGCCGGACTTCAATAGAATGGTGCCAGAGGTGGCGCATGTGCAGAGTGATTCCACCGTCGGTCTTCAATAAAATGGTTTCGGAGGTGGCGCATGTGCAGAGTGATTCCACTGCCGGTCTTCAATAAAATGGTGCTTGAGGTGGCACATGCACAGAGTGATTCCACTGTCGGTTTTCAATAAAATGGTGCCGGAGGTGGCGCATGCGCAGAGTAATTCCACCGTTGGTCTTCAATAAAATGATGCCGGAAGTTGCGCATGCGCAGAGTGATTCAACTGCTGGTCTTCAATAATATGATGCCGGAGGTGGCGCATGAACAAAGTGATTCCACCAGTCTTCAATAAAATGTTGCTGGAGGTGGTGCATGCGCAGAGTGATTCCACTGCCAATCTTCAATAAAATGTTTGCAGAGGTGGCGCATGCGCACAGTAATTCCACCACCGATCTTCAATAAAATGGTGCCGGAGGTGGCGCATGCGCAGAATGATCCCACCGCCAATCTTCAATAAAATGTTGCCAGAGGGGGCGCATGCACAGAGTGATTCCACCGCTGGTCTTGAATAAAATGGTGTCGGAGGTGGCGCGTTCGCAGAGTGATTCCACCGCCGGTCTTCAATAAAGTGGCCTGCGCATGAGCCACCTTGGGAACATTTTATTGAAGACCAGCCGGGAAATCACCCTGACCACGCTTCGTCCAGCGCAATGATGCGGCGGTGATGCGGAATTTCAAAAAAGGTGCAGTCTTCTCTGCAGGGATACCCTGTACTTCATGCGAAAAAAGTGCCATGGTTTTATAGCTTATAAAGTGATTAAGTGGAAATTATTATTATTTTCATTAGGGTTTTTTTTCGGCATAACAATAGGAAATATTTATGTTTTAGGTTTTTGGGGAATTCATCTTTTTAATATCTCTAACAGGTTGTGATATTATATATGTGATTACACTATGCTGAGAAGTGCATGTTTTTTCTTAGTCAGTTTTATTAGGGGCTGTCGAATATATTTACTTCACTGTTAGGATGCGATATTATAATTCTTATTGAAATCTGAATTATTTGGGCTCCCTACATATTGTTAGTTGTATTTCTATTCAAGGCATCTGCAGTTGTGATGCCAATGTAATTACATAGGTAACTCATTTGGATAAGCCTCCAACCACTATAGCGTCTTTAATCTATAAAATAAGGATCTGCATACAGTGAAGCCTTTTTGACAAGTGCTCCTTTAAAGGGAATCTGTGGCCAAGTTTTTGCTGCCCCATGTGAGAACTGCATGATGTAGCGGCAGAGACACTGCTACCAGTGATGTATCACTTATTGATCTGCTTGCAGTAGTATTGATAAAAATACACAACATGGTACCTCAGACGTAGAGGGGGTCCACATAAATTGAGGGGGGATCCAGATTTTATATCTGAAGCTCTTACAGAATTCCCCATAAAGAATCCACAGTAAATCTGCGGCATTTCTCCTCATGCCGTTTCGCTGTCATTCTATTATTGGTAGGATTTTGTTACGTACAGCATTTATTCTGCGTATTCTCTATAGATAATTGAAACATATTCCTAGCTGAGTCGGTACAGCTATATTTCTTAGTTCTGTAAGATATAGGTCAGGTGTTTGACATAGTATACAGGCACGGGTCAAGTGCTCAATTCTTTTTTTTCCCCACTGACAGCCGCTGCCTATTCCTCCGTGACCTCAGGGGTTTTTCCAATTACGTGAAGGAATCAACATCTTCACCTCTAAAATCCTCGATACAGCATGGACTTTGGAGATTCATTCTCAAGGTTGTTACATTTTGTGCCATTTTTTCCATTAGTCTGCTTAATTATATGATTCCTGATAAAGATTTTATATCATGTATACATACAGTGACATGTAAAGGTTTGTACACCCCTGGTCAAAATGACTATTATTGTGAACAGTTAAGCAAGTTGATAAGCAAGTTGAAGATGAAAATATCCCTAAAAGGCCTAGAGTTAAAGATGACACATTTAATTTGTATTTTATGCAGAAAAAAATATATTTTTTCATCTTTTACATTTTAAAAATTGCATGGTCACGACAGGCACCAGGTTTACTTAAGATACGGGCATTTACCGAATACAAGAATCATTCATCTGTACAGCCTCTCCTTTTACCTTGATACCCAGTTTTTACTGGATTTACACATGCTGAATACTGCTAATTCTACAAACTACACTGCAGTCGGAACTGAGGAAGGTCAACTAGACGGAAACGTCTTTTGTGTTTACTACTACTGTTTGAACAGCATTAAAAAAAATTCTATCACATTTATTGAGTGACAAGTATAATTTTTACATATCAACGGTATGGGAACCTTCTTGAGCACCAACTACAGTAGCGCATACTGTCTTTGTTTATATAGAGTAGGAAGATAAGACTCTGCCTACAGTATCACCCCAGAGAACAGGCATATTATTAACTGAAGACTTCTAACACTGATTACACAAGAACCACAAGACAGATTTCTTCACCCAGGTATCATTTTAATCAGTTTAGCACTACCAACCTGACAATGCCTGTAGCTTACTTATCAAAATCCTGCTGACAGCTTTGCTTTAACTGTTCACAATAACAGTAATTTTGACCCAAACTTTTACATGCCAGTTTATATGTTCTAATGTACTGTCCTTTTTTTACCTTTGGAAAAACTGCAAAATAAAAAACCACGGTGCCCTACGACACCACCGTTTTTCTGTAATTCTGTGACTGGATGAAGGAATGGGAAGCTACTCAGGAACAACCAAAGGTCAGGTGTAGAAGACTGGCTGGGCTCAGAACGAGCCTATTGAGGGCTAGGTGGCAGACCATGGTAGGTGCTAGACCAGTTCCATTTGGTCTGACGAAGTAATAGACCAAGACTTTGGTCACCACAGATTGACTCCTTGGTGTTGAGTCAAAGAGTGGCGGGAAGGTTGCTGGACTGAAGCTGTGGACCACGGGCCAGAAGGAGATACAGAAAGACCTGTGACAAGGTGGTGACGGAAGATATATTGAGAGATTGTTGAGTAGAAGATGGTTCATCTGTTTTGTGACATCCACTCACATTTTATCCACGCTACAAGGGCTCCTTTACGTCTTAGAATGGACATTCACTTTCAAGTTTTCCCTCACCCATGTCCACATTGTTGTGCTTTTTTTCATATTACGGCCATGTTTTCCATTTCTCATCCTTACAGGTCATTCTGTCTTACATTCTGTCTTCTGTATTACATCCACAAGAGCTTTTGCTTTCCGTCGTCGTATATCAAGCAAAACACATGGACATAGCTGGCAAACAATAATGAGCAGGAACATAGCCAAGGAGAACATAACGCCCCCAGCAGGCTTGGATTTACAATGCAAATGAAAAGAATTTTCCAGATCTCTCTCATTAACATCAAGTCAATGTGTAAACAGGAAATCAATGAAGTCTGCGGCATATATCACTAAGCAACATGTTGTGATGTCACACTCTGTCACAATCAATACAAAGTCAGGAGTACGGTGGGAAAGTTAATTAGCGCGCAGGCACAAAAGTGAATTTAATCAACAAGCGAGACAGTCTGTCATATTTTTGTTGTTCATCCGCACCTTCTCTTTTAGAACCGAGAATACACAGCATAATTAAAGTAGCAAATTAGCTACTGAGCTAAACACCAGATTGCTGTGCTTCAAGGACTTGGATATGGGAGTGTCGATGACGGGCAGGAAAACCGTGCTAATAGTGTTTATGTGTCTGATTCTGCAAGCAACAAATGTTGTTTGATACAGGAGATGAGGCAGATCTCGGCCTTTTTTCCTGAAATTAATTGGCATAAAAATCATGTTAAACAAAGTGGAATTGCTTTTCAAAGTAAAAAATCATATCATATTTATGAGAAATATTTGCATCCACATACATAATAAATATCAATAGATGTTCCTGATTTACGTTACTTCATTTGTCGAGTAAGTAGGATCAAACTGTAAAAATGAACTAGGTAATCGGTGCTTTATTTTAGGAATTTGAGAGCAATCAAAAATTCCAAAATAATAGCTACCTATCAGGATTGCCCTTGTGAGAACTGGCACCAGTGCCTGTGAACTGAGGTAACCTTACTGACGTCACCTCAGTTCACAGCGGCCGGGTCTCATGGAGCTTCTGCTCCAAAGAGGGAAATTGTTGTAGAGGTTTTTTTAAAAAAATAAAACATTTCTATGTGTTTTTTCTCTTTTTACTTACTGGGTTAGTAATGAGGGTGTCTTATAGACGCCTCGACATTACTAACCCGTGGGCTTGATGTCAGTGGACATTGCACAGCTGACATCAACCAAAGCAATCGGGAATGGCCAGGGCTACAAGCCAGAATTGGCACATTTAATGGATGTGCCATTTCTGGGGTGGCAGAGGGCTGGGTTTATTAGGCTGGTAAGAGTTAAATATACATAGCCCTCCCCAGCATATTAATATCAGCCCCCAGCTGTCTGATATGCCTTAGCTGGTTATTTGAAAAAAGAAAAAAGACAAGGCGCCCCCAATGTGTCACACTGTTTTAAAAAACACATACAGTCCTTTGCAGGGAATGTGCTCACCTATTGGAGTTGTGAACCAAGGTCACAACTCCCAAGCAGGCATAACCGTAGCAGCAGGTATCCACAAGAATCCAAAAGGATGCTGAAGGTAATAGTCTTAGGCGAACTGAAGACCGTGCACACGGGGTAGATTTAGGGTGGTTTATTGAAGCCTACGCGTTTCGAGAGCTATCTTGCTCTCTTCTTCATGACATCTGCATATTGTCCGCTCATGACGCTCATTAATAAAGTTTTCCTGAAGCGGCGTGTATTTGTTGGGTATAGGCGGTTACTAGGTGACGGTCACTTCCGGTCTCGGTGCGCACTACAGGAAGTTCCTCCATTTGTAATGAATGCATACGCTCCATGTGGTACCGGGCGTGTGACGTCACCGAGATGGTGAGTCTTATGCATTTATACAGCTAATTTAAGTGTTTGACACACGCATGCTATCAGGTATACATGGCGCAGTATTAGCGCTGATATTACTCTAACCACACACAGCTGTTACACATCTTGATTGCCTTTGAGGAAATGTGGCACATTTCCTATATAATAATGCCCTTAGCCCCGTCCACTCTCTGCAGGACAGCATAGAGGGTGGCAGGACTTTTTGTCCCTCTTTTTAACACATAATCTCCTCATACAAGCAGTTCCCCTGAAGACTTGGGCTTGGAAGAAACGCGTCGGGACGATAGAGGGAGAGTGCAGGGCATGATTATACAGGGGTAGCTGTGGACTGCCCTTGTAAGGGCAGGAGCTTTGGGGATAGACTATTGCAGCCCCATAGGGATTGGCATAGGGACTGTCATCCCATCAATAACCGGCTATTCGTCTGACTGGGGAATACTCGGTGCTCCGTTCGCCTGCCTTATGGAATTGATGAGACCGTTCCTTTTTTTCTAATAGTTACAGCGATTACATCTTACAAATGTTTATTACTGTCTATTATGATCATATGCGTCTGTACATTTAGGGTCAGCGGCTGACTTATATGAATTTTTGTACAGCTACTTCATGTACCCTATTTCAGATTGATCCCGCATTTATTGTCGGGAACTTTTTATCCTGTTCAGGGCCTGTTACTTTTTCAGAGAGTCCATTATATATGGCAGTGACTTGGCCCCGTTACATGTTCACTTGGGTGATGATTAGTTTTTAATGACTTTAGAATATTAAAAGTTATGTTTTATTTTCCACTTTTTTGCTTTGTTATGTATATACTATTATACCTGATTTTTTTTATTAATTTATAAATTGTGTCTATAAACTGTTTTTCTAATACCTGAAGCTGTCCATATAACCAATTAACCAGTAAACTGGGGTTTTAGCAACTGTGGAAACTTACACCATAGGATGACAGCAATGAATAAATAAAATGTAGCATAAATAATAAGTTCCCATATTCGCTAAGTAACATGGAAAATTCGATGTTTTCTCTCCATGTTGCATAATGTTGTTATGATTGCTTCTAGATAAATGTGTCCATATAACATACTACGGCTTTCAACTTCATAAATCAAGACAGAAAATGCAGACGCTCCATTATTTTAGGTTGGACACATGTATCTAATGTATTCTGAAATGGAACAGAGAACCAAGAGCATTTGCAAATGTCAGAACGGTTAGCAAAAAAATGGAGTAGATGTGAAATGGAAATTATAATTTGATGTGGTTTGTGGAGCTCAGGCTAAATGTTTTTCATTTTCCCTATTCATGAATTTAAAGACCTTCTACTGTATATATATATATATATATATATATATATATATATATATATATATATATATATATATATATAGTATAATTGTAATTCACAAGAACATTTACCCTTGCCTATCATCATCCCTAAGAAACCATGTTGTATGTCACCATGAATATCGCCTAGTCAGATCATTTTATGTAGGAAGTTAGGATCCTCTCTTTTAATTTACTTTTGAAGTTTTATTGAGTTGTAGGGGTGTAAAATGTTTTCTAAAGTGCAAAATATTTTAGTTAACTTTTTTTCTAGTAGTTAATAATTTGGTGTCTTCCAAAACAGTTATTGTATATGAGTCTCCTCCAAAGCTCCACTAGACTGGCACTTAGACCTGAAGAAGGATCCTAGAAAATCACGTCTTTCTGGGATCCAGATGACTGAAATAAAATCTAACATTCATATTCATTGAAATTCTGGAGTTAAGTTCTTGTTTTGAATTATTTTGGTGAAGTAAAGACCAGAACCCAAGCCTAGCACTCATGAAACAAAATAAAACGAGTGAGGCCACCAAAAGACAATACTCGCTTCGAAGATCAGAGCTTTGAGTATGATGAATAGGTTTTAACTTTAAAACATATTTCTCGCCCCATCTCCAACATTTGGACGAGACGTGAAGTACTCTATGAAGATGTAAAGCCTGATAGAAATCCATTGACATAAGCAGAAGCAGTTAAAAGACTCTCTAAAGCCATATTAACATTTGAACATATGAATATCAGGTTGTTTTTACATAAAAATTAATTGAAGCATCCTTCAAGCATTTTAAGGAGGTTTTTGAGTGGTTCAATCGTGAAAAACAACTTTAGAAAAAGTTTTAAAGACTCTTAATAAAAGACATAAAATAATATAATCTTGGCCAAACATCTAACGTGTATGACCAGCTTTACTCAAGAGACAACCACAGATTGAGAGACATTGAGCCCACTCACATTTGACCATCTCTAAGTCTCCTATAAAACTCCGTGAAGAAAATCATCCAATTCTTATGTGGCTCCGTAGCCAAAAATTAGGAATTAGTACCCAAAATTTTCACCCACTGAGGTGACCCAACACCTAATGATTTTTATATCTAGTCTTATTGATTGTCAGTAAATAACCCCTTTCAACAGAACTATAATTTATCATGGGGACAGGCACATGGGCACACAGACACTGCCTTAATTCCCATATGGTTATTTCCCCCACCGTAAAAAGTTCTTACTTTGTAGTCGAGCAGCCCTGAACATTACTTATTTCCACCAATTTTACCTTACATTTTCTAATTCGTAATAACCTCATCTGCGAGCGCTTTCTTCCTAATTAATATCTTTAATACACAAATGTTAAAGTAATATAAAAAGCATCAGAGTCTCTAATCGGACTTGAATTAATACGTTCCATTTCAGTGCTCTTAATGAATCTGAGGGAATTTTTTTGTAAACCTATCATATTGGGATTGTCTGCACTACATGACACCGCAAAACCATGGAAACTGAGGACAGTTAACAAGGCAGATTTAAGCTTCCGAGGATGAAAGGGGGATCTGTGTGTATTGCCTGAGCAAATAACAAACCTGTAATACCATAAGACGTATGAATGAAGTAATGCATTAGACAAGAAAAAAACACATGTTCTCTGCTATGCCTATTACAGGATGAACAGAAGTACAGATCATCTAATTATCTCTCTCTATAAATTATTTATGCGGCTTTTATATGTAAGGGTATTTAGATACTTGATCATCTATTTTTAGTGAACATTTTCCTTGGCGTACAGCAATTACTTATAGGGTTATTCAACACATGACAAGTACTCATCTCCTGTTTGTAGCCCATTAAGTGACAGCTCGTTATAATATAGGCAACCCGTGGATACCATAGGACATCTGCAGACAGTGATGTAACTATAGTTCAATGGGCCCTCATGCAAAATTTGGACCTAAGCTTCCACCAGAATGTTGTTCAGATGTGCAAGCCCCCTGTAATAATGTCGTCCATCTTGGTCCCCATACTGTAATAATGCCACCATATAATAATGTCCCCTGTCCTGTATTTATGTTCCACCTCGCCCCTTTCTGTAATAATGTCTTCCATCGTGGGGCCATCCTGGGGAACATCCTGTAATAATGTCCGCCATCCTTAAATAATGTCCCCCGTCCATATTGGCCTCTTACTGTAATAAAGTCCTCCGTCCTGGGGCCCATCATTGAATTAATAATTTTCCCAATCCTATAATAATGTCCCCATTTTATAATAATGTTCCCACATCCTGGCTTCCGTCCAGTAATGATGTCCCTGATCCTCTTATCCAACACATTTTAAATGAATTCTTTTATCTGTCCCCGCTCTTATGACGAGCAGAGTCCTCGTCCAATATAGTCGGTGCATGAGCACGGGTAGTTCATGATACAGATGTCATGCGTCGCCCACAACAGGCACAGCCAACATCAACTGCCAGTCTGTGACTTAAGACTATGTGACCACTCTCTGCTCAAAAATCCTACCTGACCTCCTGGTCTCTGACTTGGCTTTTCTTGACTCCACTTTCATTTCCAATTTTGTCCCAGTAACTGAGTCACTCTGGTTCTGACTATGGGTTGTTTAGTAATTCCCATAGCTTGTTATTATTCAGTGTCTTCTTCACAGACGTAGCAGAAAACACCTACAACAAATGTCTGGAGACCCCTACAGCAAATGACAGGTGCCTGTATAGGATTTAGAGGGTGTAAAATAGGGCTACTCTTAGATCTTGCCTGCATCAAGCTTTACCATTGAAGCACATTTTGAATTTATGAATTATTGCAGATATTTAGATACCAAAACAGTATACTAAATTTTAGTTATGGTCTGTGTTTAGCATCCATAGGGACACATAGATCTGCATAAAAGCTGTATACACAAAATGGTTGGATATTTCACATATTTTGCAAAACACCTTGGGAAAAAGATGTAAAATATTGGAAAAAAAAGTTGCAAAATAATTAAGAAGAGAGAGCAATATTTCCAACAGGGAATATTAAGGTATCTCAAACTTTATTGGCACTTCTCCAAATGATATTTGCAGAATGTGGAAATCATTCATAAGAGCAGTTGTCGAATTGACTGTCAGCACATTGTGACATTTAGTACTCCCTTAACTCTGATGATGATTTGGATTACCTGGGGGTTTTGTCATCTATTACATGTTTTACCTATCATTTGCTAAACTTTTTTTTTAATTTTGTGTTGACTCATTTTCCATGATGGGTCCCTCAGCAAAGACTAATCATAGTGTATGGTGACATCAACAAAAATTAGTTGTAATCTGCATGGAATTCTGGCAGCTAGATTTCGGTTCTTCTGTAATGCCTCCTCGGGGCAAAATGAAGTATTACATGGTTTAAAGTGAATAAAATTTGCAGTACATGTAATACACGGAGGCGTTGAGTCTTCCAGGGAATGAAGCTCTCTTTTTGGTAAGAGATGAAGGTCCTTAATGGGTTATTCCAATATTCGTACATGGATAAAATTGCAAAGTGTTTGTAAAACTATTAGTAAAAATCTTCCAAGTCTCTAGAAGAGAGTGATTTTTAATTTAAAAGGTGTTATCTGGGACTATTTTTTATTTTTTACTATGGGCCTAAAAACTGACAGGCAGGTAATTGCTGACTACCTGACTGTTGTGCCCGGCGTCAATCTCTGCCGGCACAGAGCAGTCACAGACGGCTCTTACCAGCGATTCAGCAGGTTCTGCTGAAATCACATCGACAGAGCTAGTGCTTTCCTTCCACTCTGCTCTGTTAATGGGGCGGGACTGCTGACGTCATGCTGATTGACAGCCGGCTCCTTGCCGCCTAAAGACAGGAAGTCAACTGTCAATCAGCATGAAGTCATACCCTGTCAAAAGAGGAGTCTGGAAGAGCAAGAGCTGCTTTGTTAATTTGGAGGTGCTAAATCACTAGAAGGAGAGGTCGGTGACCGCTCTGAGTGGCACTGGGTACAGCAGGCAGGTAGTTAGCCACCACCTACCTGTTAGTTTGTAGGTCCAAAGTAAAAAAAACGTATTGTTTATGGCTTGTTTCCTAGGTAAACAAACAAATGCAGTGCTTACATGCTCTTTTCCGTAAAGCTTGTAAGTACTGCACTGAAACTGTCCAGGATCGCGGAAGTGCACTGATAGCTTCTAATATCTTCCACCTACATTGCTACTTTGCTCCTCTGATGTTGCAGAGGCAAATATGCCTGATATAGTAGCATCGCAACGTGTTCAGTTCCGTCAACTGTGCAACAATGCCACTGGTCGAAACTGTCAATCATGCAGAAGCATTCTGACCCACAGCAAGTGGGAAGCCTGGAGGCTGAAGATTGATGTAGCTGCAGTTGAGAACGTCTGACAACTAAAGATGAATGAAGCCAACCTTAAAAGTTTGGCGTTAGTACCGGACAGTAAGTGTCCGGTACTAATCGTTGAACAGGAACTTTCCCCGGAAATTCTTCGCAATGTTTGGAGTTAAAGAGGAAGTCTTCTTCAGAGATCCAAACATTGGAATAAAGTTAGGGTCGGGTACCAAAACCCAAACCTCAATAGATCCGATCATCCTTACTGACAACCAATTTAATGTTGAACTTCCTACGAGTCTCTAATACAATATTTGATTAAGTATTTTTTTCAAATCGGACAACTCCTAATTACTCACAGTGTTGAAGCCAGCTAGTTTGGACAAGGTATGGCAAGGCAGATGGGTGATGCAGCCGGATTGGTGGGTTTTGGATTTTTTTTTTACACTTTTATGTGGAATATTTTAAATATGTAGGCCATATAGTAAAGACCGCACCATCTGCTTCCTCATATTCTATTTATGTCAACACAACATTTCCGCACCATGTCATATTTAATTAGCCTGACTTTCCATGGTGATCATTTCCATCAAAACTATTATTAAAAAATACTTTTTTTTCATGCAATGCGATATGTAGTATATTCCTATAAAATGAATGCATTCGACGGGAGAAGGGAATTATAGCTCTGACTTATTCATAAAGGTGATTTCACGCTCCAGGAACTATGGGAAGTTAGCATGTGGACAATATAAATGCAGATACTGTTGCCATGATTGACAGTGGAAGGTGAAGGAGTTGAGCTTTCTACTTTCTTCGAACACTACTGAAGTCTTCTAATATGACAGAAGTTGTTCACCTAACTAAAAAAAGGATACTGTTTAAGAAACTGTATGTTCTGTCACCTCTACTGTGAACTTCCAGAACAATTCAATCCAATTTTAGGATTAGCGCTAAAGCAGGAAAGTTCACAGAAACGAGAACAGTACTCATGCTCAGAAGGAGGTACTGTAATCACATCCTAAGCTATCTGATATTCTGCAGGACATGTTCAGCTCAGGATTCAATATCTTGCAGGTGACAAGAGATAAACATTTCATTTTTTTATTGCATTGTATCGGGAAACCGTCTCTCTATACAGAGTTTTCAAAAAGACAGATATTTTGAGTTACTTGAATGACCTTTGGGGTTGAAGATAACTGGGATTTAAAGAGTTGACTATCATGACCTGGTCAAAAAGCTTTGACCCATTTTTTTCCACTTCTTAAAAATTGCAGTTAACTGACAGCAGATATCCAACTGCGATAACCAGAATTGTAGAACTTAGGCTTTTAATCCCTTGGATACCATAATTAAGAATGGCACATCCGCATAAGAGGATATAGCAATGATGTTCCAATGGGTCTGTAAGAGAGTCAGGGGGTCCAGGAAATGCAGCAGTAAAAATGAGTAAAATACAAATTTTAATATTTATATCTTAGATTCCCTTAAGGCTTTAGTAAAGTCCAAGAAAACCTTTTGAACTCATTTTTTACTATATATTTGCAATGTTTGCATCATTTTCTGAAAACATGGGGTTTTAAAGGGTGTGAGGGTATGACACACTAAGGCTGGTTTCAGACTTGCGTTTTGATCTGCAGCGTTTTTTTTAAAAACGCAGGTGATGAAAAAACGCATGTAAACGCATGCAAACACTACGTTTTTTAGACACATGCATTTTTGCATGCTGTAAAAAAAATGCGGCGTTTTGCCACGTTTACATGCGTTTTTTCCTGCGTTTGCGTTTTTGAAACGCATGCTGAGAAGTGTGTGACAGCTGCCAATCATCAAAATCAACAAGAAAACCCACTATAAATAGAAATAGCTAGGGTTAGGGTTAGGATCCCTAGGGTTAGGGGTAGGGTTAGGGGTAGGGTTAGGGCCTAACCCTAACCCTAACCCTAACCCTACCCCTAACCCTAACCCTACCCCTAACCCTAGGGATCCTAACCCTAACCCTAACCCCAACCCTACCCCTAACCCTACCCCTAACCCTAACCCTACCCCTAACCCTAGGGATCCTAACCCTAACCCTAACCCTAACTCTAACCCTAACCCCACCCCTAACCCTAGGGATCCTAACCATAACCCGGATTCTAACCCTAACCCTACCCCTAACCCTAGGGATTCTAACCCTAACCCTACCCCTAACCCTACCCCTAACCCTAGCTATTTCTATTTATAGTGGGTTAGGGGTAGGGTTAGGGTTAGGATCCCTAGGGTTAGGGGTAGGGTTAGGGGTAGGGTTAGGGTTAGGAAAAGGGGTTAGGATCCCTAGGGTTAGGGGTGGGTTTAGGGGTAGGGTTAGGGGTAGGGTTAGGGTTAGGATTAGGATCCCTAGGGTTAGGGGTGAGGTTAGGGGTAGGGTTAGGGGTAGGGTTAGGGTTTGGATCCCTTTATGACCTTGATGGTGGGGGGTGGCTTTTCAGTGTGTTTTCTGTTTTTTTCTATAAAAACGCATGCATTTTTAACGCAAACAAACGCATGTGCTTAAAAACGCATGCGTTTACATAGACAGCAATACTTTTTTCGCATGCGTTTTTTTGCGGCCAAAAAACGCCTCTAGAAATTACTACATGTTGCATTTCTGCAATCAAACGCAAGCAGAGAAAAACGCATGCGTCGACAAACGTGGCAAAACACATGCACAAAAAAACGCATGCGTTTTTAATGTTAAACATAGGGAAAAAAACGCATGCGTTTTTTTGGGTAAAAACGCTGCAGATCAAAACGCAAGTGTGAAACCAGCCTTAGCTGCTTCTTCAGGTATACACAGGAACACTTTTGGTAGTGAAGACACCTGCTGGTTTATTAAAGTCAACATACACATAGTCAACATTGTTCAGGAAAACAAAAGCAGAGCCTTCCTGGCTTAATGAGAAGCAAAACAAATAAAATACAACAGGGTCCTCTCTCTCTGCCGGTTTCAACTGCAGACGTCTTGCAATGTCCTTAGCTCCTCCTGGAGCTACGTGGGAGTCCTTCTTCTCTCAATTCACACCACCCAGACTGACTCTCATGTCCAGATATTTAACCAGCACCATGTGATGATCACATGATCGTGACATCACCCCAGGTCCTGCTAGTAGACATGCCGGTGTTTGCTCTGCAGGAGGGGATATGGTGAGCACTCTCCCTCCCACTCTATGGGTGGTCACATACTGTAAAACAGCCCAAGTCTAAATTTAAATGAACCCTCTCAGCACATGGCGTGCTTGAGGCAAAACAACATTCTGGTTTTACATCACTGACAGTATGCGCAGTGACAGGTATTTCACTTCATACACTGTGCAGTGACTCTGCCACAAGTGATTATGTCAGTAGTACCAGAACTGTTGTGAATTCTGCTCTTGGGCTCCCTTCAGTGGTTGTTAGTGGTAGTGCAGTGGTCTCTGGATTATAGCCAGGGCAGGTGTTTCTGCTTATTGCAGCTCTATTAGGTATTTAGGTTTGTAGGATCCATCAATCCCTGCCAGTTGTCCATTGTATCTTGGAGGGATTGCATCTCTGTCTGGCTCCACTTGCCCTGCTGTCATTTCAGCTAAAATAAGTGTCTGGTTTTGGTTCTCTGTAGCACGCATGCAGTGTGCTTTTATGTGCAGTGCAATCTATTGTGTTTTTGTCCAGCTTAGACTTGTTTGGATTTTTCTGTCATGCTGGTTTCTCTGGAGATGCAGATATACATCCTATGTCTTTAGTTAGATGTAGTATATAGTATATTCTGCTGTGGATTTTTCTAGTGTTTTAATACTGACCGCTTAGAACTCTGTCCTATCCTTTTCTATTTTAGTTAGAAGTGCCTCTTTTGCTAAACTCTGTTTTTTCTGCCGGTGTATGTATTTCCTCTTAAACTCACAGTCAATATTTGTGGGGGGCTGCCTATCGTTTGGGGCTCTGCTCTGAGGCAAGATAGGATTTCCCATTTCCATCTTTAGGGGTATTTAGTCCTCCGGCTGTGTCGAGGTGTCTAGGCCTGGTTAGGTACATCCCACGGCTACTTCCAGTTGCGGTGTCAGTATTAGGATTGCGGTCAGTACAGGTACCACCTACTCAAGAGATAGTCTCATGCGGCTCCAGGGTCACCGGATCATAACACAGAACAGTACCCAGACCCGAACCCAAACCTGGACTCCATTCACTTTATTTGTGGGCCTAAACATTCAGTGTTTGCCACACTGTCATGTGCATAGCAAGATGGTGCCAAGATGTGACTGTCCAGGCTGAAAACCACTGGGGAATGAGCTGCTGTGAGCACAGCAGCAGTGATGCCATCGAGATATTTGGGGGCCAAATCTGAACAGTAACACAGACTTCCTAGTGAAGTCCATGTTCGGTGTCCGTGCCTGAACAGTAAGTGTTCTGTACGGACACCAAACTTTATTGTTCGGGTCAGAAAAGAAATCCAGCATTGTAGCAAGTATGTAGAATAAAATCCAGACTTTATTGTAGAAGTATCAATATAAAATCATAGTAGTAGGTGGCCCCAGCCACTGTGAATAAATACCAACGCGTTTTAGCTCCTAAAAGCCTTAATCATGGTTATAGACAAGTGTGAATGAGAATGTTTTAAAAAGATTGCTGCAGAGTAACACTGACACTTTACTGCGCAGGTTCACGGATCTCTAATTGGAGACCACAGTAACCAAGCCCATTGGACCGGACCGCCAGGATTAACATACAGCGCGGGAGAAATTCAAAAGGTTTTTTGGTGAGTTTACTGGGGGAGTCAGTGGGTTATATAACTAAGGAGGACTGCAGCACAGGCGCTGGTTAAGGTCATAGTTTTAACTGACACAGGACAAAACTTGTGACAGGTTCCCTTTATTCTGCATTGGGGTGTCCCAACTTTTCCCGACATCAGAAGGTGGCGGAAAGAAGGATTGAACATGTGGGATTTCAACATGCCCAATCATTTGTTTTTACAGGAGATAAGCTCTCACTAGTGGTATCTGATAGCTGCTTATACCACTCTCCCCATTAAGAACACCTGCCCACGTGACCATGCAGGAATCTGTATGGGATAGATGGGAGGATTAACTGACCAAAAATCACTTGGCAAACAGGTATGGAAGCTTAATATCTACTTGAAATCTTATCCTTTGGTTTAAATGGTTCACAGTTTCGTCTAGCAAACAAGTGAATCCAAGTAAGTAGGTTTCGTCTAGCAAACAAGTAAATTGACGACAGTTACAGCAGTTTTAAAAAGTTACGTAAGATAAAGTTCTCCCGGTATTTTGAAGGTTTTTACATCTTTTCATGTTTAAGCTTTCGTTAAATTTTTAATATCAGCAAGTTCTCTATTTCTTGATTTTAGCATTTCTCCGATTCATCTTGTTTGCTGAAATAAAAATAAATCAGTCAAGGAACAAAGAATTTATATTTCAAAGCAACTAAACATAGTTTATTTTATTACTTTTTTTCTCCTTACCATCGCAGTGGACGTGAGAGCACAAAGATTTCTTACTATTACACCGCCAAAAAATTATTTTAGAAAATGAAAATGATATCCCAAGGGGCATAAAAATGCTAAAAACACAAGTTCATAGTTTGCCACATGCTTATAAACAAAAGGAGACGACAGTACGTAGAACGATGATAGATTAAACATATCTTGTCCTTTTATTTTTGTTGAAAGACTTCCAAAATTTTAATAACTTTCAAGTCTTCATCGGGGAATCCAAGTTATTCAAAGCCTTTTCTTTCTTATGTATCGGTATGAGATAAATCTAAAATTCTTAAGGATTTTCAATGTCAGTGCAAGAAACAAAAAGTATGTTCTAGAGGAAAATTAATAGTCTTACTGTTAAAATTAATGGTAATAAGAACAATATATATTAAGCATTAACATGATATAATACTACTGAGTACAACATTTGGATAGAAAAACATATTTTTTTAAGTAAGGTTTGTTAATTAGGATTTCTGTCCTTTTTTATTGTATAGCTGTAATAAAGCGCATGTCTCATCTTTTTGACTTTTAGTTTAGTTGCTTAGATGTAAGTCTGTAGTTTACAATTACTATATACTGGATTTTAATTTTGTTTTTAATTGTTTATAATATTATTTGAGTCCGGCCATATCAAAGGCATATAGAGAAAAAAATAGAAGTCAAGTAACATATAAATGTCATAAGTAATTAGAATCTATGGAAAGTTAAGACCCCCATACACAGATTAATATTGGCTGAACCTGATACCAACAGGTTCGTCAGACTGTCTAATGTGTATGGGGGTGCCGGTCAACTGATCGTTGGGGAAGATGTCAGTTGGTCATATGCGATTTCAGTCTAATGATCACTTTGCTCTCTTTGAGATAAGCTGCCAGTAGACATGTCTGCTTTTGGCTTTCTCGGCCTATTGTCATGATGCAACATGACCCAACGGGGGTTGGTCAGCGGAAGGTGCAACACATACACAACTGGATGGAATAGGGAAGAGGAAGGGCCTACCGATAGGGAAAGAGGGATGGTCACCACCTGAACTCAAACCTAAGTCTGGCCCTGCACTCCCCTAACGCCCTAAGAGGGTCCTCCTCCCACCACCGTAAGGAACCTCGTCCGTTGCTGTCACCTAGCACTGCCCTGGCTAGTGCACTGCCCGGACAGGGGTGCTAGCCTCACCACTGCAGATAGCACCACACAGGGGACAGTGACAAACATGAAAGGGACAAGGAATGAATACAACACTTAGCTTTCAGACACCGCTGCCAAGCTCAACACCGCAGATGACACAGAAACAGGACTCCAAACACAAGAAGTAGCTGGCACCAGAGAGCTGACACTGCACGACTGGTCTTCATAGAGAAACTCTATCACCAACAGTCAGCTGATGCATCAGGTGACCATTTAAAGGATGGTGGGAGTGGTCACCACCCACATCAGCCGATCCAGCAACTCTGCAACTACAGTAGATTGCCAGCGAGCGAAAAACTGAAATTAACCCCCGCTGGTCTTGAAAGGAAAAAAGATACATTTAAAACAGAGTGGAACCAGAGCTGCCACAAATCCAAAAATGGATTATGACATCTGCGAGCGCTCCTGTGTATGAGAGAGATGGGTGAGATGGCTCTCGACCAAATGATCAGCCAAGGCATGGTTCGGCTGACAGCCATCCAATGCAAATGGCCAGTTTTAGGAAGTGCAACCATAGACCAAGATGTGATAAGAGCAGCTAAGTTAAGAGTCTTATCTGTGAATACAGTGTTAAGCTAACCATACACTTTAGATATCCAAATGTTTATCTTGAATTTTAAAAAAATTGAATAAAATGCTTTAAACTAATCTGGCCTTGAAATAACTCCACGGCGATCAAATCGATTGGGCATGTTCAAATCTAGCTGCTCTGTCCTTATTACCTCCAACGTCCACTATTGTGGAAGGACATTTGAGTTGCACCTATACATTTTAGGAGATAAGTTTATTCTGCTTTATCTAGTTCTTGAGCAGAACCATAGACCTTTGATTGATTCACCTATTCTCTAATAATAATGATATGACTCTGCACATTCTGTCTTTGTCAATACTGCGAAGTTTACAAATTAGCTACAAAAAATAATGAAATGCCAGCCTACTCTGACTGTTTAGTGGCCAGTTTAAAAGCCAAAACATTTCTTGATTTTATTTCACATGGATAGTCATAGTAAAAAATATCTTTATAGGGGAAAACCTGAATTAAATAATATGTACTTTTTGGATAATGTAAGCATTTTAAAAATTGTTTAAACTGCAAAGAAAAATATATAATGCAATTTGTTTTAACTAAAATACATAGCATATAGGCAATGGTAAAAATATTATTTTTAGGAAGCATTTGTTTTCTTCATATCCAGTGGAGATGCTGCAAATGTTTGATAGATGGGGGTCCCACTTCTCGGACCTATGTCTATCTTGAGAAGATGGCCCCGTCTTTCACCACTGCTAATGAAGAGGTGGCCCCTCATGCGTGGATATCTCCATTTACTTCTACTGGAAGTGGACTTGGCTATTTCCAAAAGTGCAACAGATCTGAATAGAGAGAGGAGTGCATGCTCGTCCACCCAACGATTAAGAGCGAGTGTGGGCCTCAAAGGTTGGACCCAAATCTATTGTCATGATCCAGGTCAGGGTTTGCTTTCTGCTTTCCGACCTGGTCAGGCAAGGGGTTAGTCTTCTCTGCTTGACTTCTGACCTGTGCATCCATCTCCTGTTTCTGTTTTGAATTGTTCTGTCTGACTCTAACCTTTGGCATGCTTCTGGCTGGGCTGTGCTTTCATCTCGTCCTGTTGTTACCGCATTCCCAACCGGCTTTTTGACCTCTGGCTTGCTTCAGACCGTGCTCCTGCTTTCCTGTCTGACACTGCTTTCCTAGCTGTTGCTGACTTAGGCTTGTACGACTTCCCTACTGCCCCCTAGCGGTGTTTGCTCAACTTTACTGGTCCTTATTTGAGGTGAACTCCTGTTACCTCCCCTCCTTACCCTCTGGTGGTTGTTTCTGTATTGCACAACATCTATCAGACCATTCTGGCATATCATGGATATGTCGAAAATGCCTCATGTAGGATTATAATATTTTTTATCTGTTTAAGCACAATAAAGTAAAGTATTTGAGTTTGGAGTGCTTCCATTTCTACGTTTTCTTATGCACTCATGATTTCTGTGTACGCCCTTGGTTTATTGCACAGCTGATGCTAATACAACTTGTGAATAGGATTTCTCTTTAACAAGAATTTGTGCGTCCCGTCTATAACCTTTACTCCCTACCAAGCTCAGATTAAGCAGCTTTTTACATTCTTGTGGCAATTTTAACTTTCTTCTTGGCAAAATGCATCTCCCAAATTCTCCTTTTATTAGCCTTCATAGTGTCATATGAGTATCTGGAATGAAGCTATGGACAAAGGTTTGCATACTTTCCATGAATCTGAGCATAATTCTCGAACAGATGGAGACTTATGCTTTGTCTGTAGTTTGATTGTGATCTCATTTTACATTTTTTTTCTCCCAAAGTCCATCTGTCGAACTATCCAGGGACTGTACTGAATGTCATGTCATTTTTTTCTTCTTTCATTTATAGAAAAGCAGATGTGTTTGATTTGAAAGCAGACTTCTCTAT
Organism: Ranitomeya variabilis; assembly: GCF_051348905.1. Taxonomy (NCBI): domain Eukaryota; kingdom Metazoa; phylum Chordata; class Amphibia; order Anura; family Dendrobatidae; genus Ranitomeya; species Ranitomeya variabilis. The sequence continues at coordinate 40,089,473 of NC_135238.1, forward strand.
ATGATCATACCTTAAATGGGTTCTCCAGCATAAGGTTATATGGAACATCCAACTATACAATTAGTTTTACTATTCCAATGCATCCAAGATGAAAAATATAGCAACTTTGCAAATATTCTTAAATAAAAACTCTCCTACTATTTTATGTACACAGCTCCTATTTAAAAAATGTGTTTCTTGGGTAATATTTTACAAAGAAACCCAGTGTTTTGTCTGATCTTGCAGCTATGCTCCCTTCTATTATGGGCTTGGCTAGCACACCGGATTCTCTACGCTGTTGATCAGGGCGAGGAGCATAGCCTGGAGGCAATGATGCAGTGGAGCTGGACATGCTGGCAGCACATGGTTCAGCGAGGACCAGAACATGCAGGATATGCAGGACAGCAGATTGGTAAGTAGAGCTGAAAGCACTAGGTTCAGCAGACTAAGAAGTGCAGTTACACACAGGTATAGCAGAGATGTATAGGCAAACTAATAACTTGCTTACAGTGAGATGTGGTTTCACACAGGAATAGCAGATACAGTATGTGTAGGCAAACTGATATCTTGCTTGAAGAAGTACAGCTGCACACAAGAATAGCAGAGATGTGTTCGCTAACTGGGACCTTGCTTACAGAGATGCGGTTACTCAGAGAATTAGCAGAGTAACAAATATAGGAAGCATTAGGATAGCAGAGATGAGCTTGTTAACACTAGCTTGACATAGCAGATGCTATGCTAGTGTAGCAACTCACGGAGGATCATAGGTAAAGCTAAAGACAGCAACTGACCCTTTCGGTTCCTGTACAGACTAGAGATCCTGATCCCACAGTCCCTAGTGATTCCTCCGTGAGCTGAGATAGGCCCAAGCACAGCCTAGATTATGGCAACTTGGACCTATGTTGCCTGAAATGCTGTTGAACGCTTCACGTTCCTCCTAAAGAACCAGAGAGCAGAGCAGAGTGTAAATTACCTACAAAAGGGAAAGTGTGCTGAAATAAAAAGAGATCCCAGAGTGAGTATAATAAACCACTAAATGCAAAATAAAGTATAAAGTACGTACAGTTAGATAATAAGCCACCTACTTCCCAAAAAGAAACATAGGAGTAAAGAAACAGGAACCGCAAAGAAATTAACCCTAGCTGGAATTTCACTGACTGGTTTTTAACTACAGCAGAATGGCTGAACATCCAAATGAGAGTAAACACCAGCAGGGGAAAAGAAAGGTGATAGTGCAGGCAAATGAAAACATCTGTGTTATGCTAACAGACTGCAGCCAAGAAAACAAAACCTAAATACCCATAGATAAGGTGTGTCTGCTGTGGCTCGGAGGACAAAGAAGCCAACCAAAGACACAGGCTGAAGGGTTCAAACTCAGAAGTAAAGGTACCGTTACACTAAACGACTTACCAACGATAACGACCAGCGATACGACGTGGCCGTGATCGTTGGTAAGTCGTTGTGTGGTCGCTGGGGAGCTGTCACACAGACAGCTCTCTCCAGCGACCAATGATCAGGGGAACGACTTCGGCATCGTTGAAACTGTCTTCATCGATGCCGAAGTCCCCCTGCAGCACCCGGGTAACCAGGGTAAACATCGGGTTACTAAGTGCAGGGCCGCGCTTAGTAACCCGATATTTACCCTGGTTACCATTGTAAAAGTAAAAAAAAAACAGTACATACTCACATTCTGATGTCTGTCACGTCCCCCGGTGTCCACAGGGTTACGCGCTGCTGCTCAGAGCTTCCTGCACTGACTGTGTCAGCGCCGGCCGTAAAGCAGAGCACAGCGGTGACGTCACCGCTGTGCTCTGCTTTACTGCCGGCGCTGACACATTTTACTTTTACAATGGTAACCAGGGTAAATATTGGGTTACTAAGCGCGGCCCTGCGCTTAGTAACCCGATATTTACCCTGGTTACAAGTGAACACATCGCTGGATCGGCGTCACACACGCCGATCCAGCGATGACAGCAGGTGATCAGCGACGAAATAAAGTTCTGGACTTCTAGCTCCGACCAGCGATATCACAGCGGGATCCAGATCGCTGCTGCATGTCAAACACAACGAGATCGCTATCCAGGACGCTGCAACGTCACGGATCATCGTCGTTCTCGCTGCAAAGTCGCTTAGTGTGAATGTACCTTTAGACAGCAGAGCTGAGATTGCAATAGCACCAGGAATTGCTAGACTGAGCTTGGAAGTAGTAGCTAGATGCTGGACTGCACAAAGGAGTAGGAGAACATAATTAGATACCTTGCTGTTATGGTTCTCAATGGCAAGAGAACATAGCCCAGCATACATAGGAACTAGCTCTTGGAAGGATGGAAACTTAAACTGACCATGAACTAAACCTGCCGCACAACTAACAGTAGCCGGGTAGCGTAGCCTGCGTTTTATCCCTAGACGCCCAGCGCCGGCCGGAGGACTAACTAATCCTGGCAGAGGAAAATATAGTCCTGGCTCACCTCTAGAGAAATTTCCCCGAAAGGCAGACAGAGGCCCCCACATATATTGGCGGTGATTTAAGATGAAAATGACAAACGTAGTATGAAAATAGGTTTAGCAAAATCGAGGTCCGCTTACTAGATAGCAGGAAGACAGAAAGGGTACTTTCATGGTCAGCTGAAAACCCTATCAATACACCATCCTGAAATTACTTTAAGACTCTAGTATTAACTCATAACATCAGAGTGGCAATTTCAGATCACAAGAGCTTTCCAGACACAGAAACGAAACTGCAGCTGTGAACTGGAACAAAATGCAAAAAACAAACAAGGACAAAAGTCCGACTTAGCTGGAAGTTGTCTGGTAGCAGGAACATGCACAGAAAGGCTTCTGATTACAATGTTGACCGGCATGGAAGTGACAGAGGAGCAAGGTTAAATAGCGACTCCCACATCCTGATGGGAACAGGTGAACAGAGGGGATGATGCACACAAGTTCAATTCCACCAGTGGCCACCGGGGGAGCCCAAAATCCAATTTCACAACAGTACCCCCCCCTCAAGGAGGGGGCACCGAACCCTCACCAGAACCACCAGGGCGATCAGGATGAGCCCTATGAAAGGCACGGACCAGATCGGAGGCATGAACATCAGAGGCAATCACCCAAGAATTATCCTCCTGACCGTATCCCTTCCATTTGACCAGATACTGGAGTTTCCGTCTGGAAACACGGGAGTCCAAGATTTTTTCCACAACGTACTCCAACTCGCCCTCAACCAACACCGGAGCAGGAGGCTCAACGGAAGGCACAACCGGTACCTCATACCTGCGCAACAATGACCGATGAAAAACATTATGAATAGAAAAAGATGCAGGGAGGTCCAAACGGAAGGACACAGGGTTAAGAATCTCCAATATCTTGTACGGGCCGATGAACCGAGGCTTAAACTTAGGAGAAGAAACCCTCATAGGGACAAAACGAGAAGACAACCACACCAAGTCCCCGACACAAAGCCGAGGACCAACCCGACGCCGGCGGTTGGCAAAACGCTGAGTCTTCTCCTGGGACAACTTCAAATTGTCCACCACCTGCCCCCAAATCTGATGCAACCTCTCCACCACAGCATCCACTCCAGGACAATCCGAAGATTCCACCTGACCGGAGGAAAATCGAGGATGAAACCCCGAATTACAGAAAAAAGGAGACACCAAGGTGGCAGAGCTGGCCCGATTATTGAGGGCAAACTCCGCTAAAGGCAAAAAAGCAACCCAATCATCCTGATCTGCAGACACAAAACACCTCAAATATGTCTCCAAAGTCTGATTCGTCCGCTCGGTCTGGCCATTAGTCTGAGGATGGAAAGCAGACGAGAAAGACAAATCTATGCCCATCCTAGCACAGAATGCCCGCCAAAATCTAGACACGAATTGGGTTCCTCTGTCAGAAACGATATTCTCCGGAATACCATGCAAACGAACCACATTTTGAAAAAACAGAGGAACCAACTCGGAAGAAGAAGGCAACTTAGGCAGGGGAACCAAATGGACCATCTTAGAGAAACGGTCACACACCACCCAGATGACAGACATCTTCTGAGAAACAGGAAGATCCGAAATAAAATCCATCGAGATGTGCGTCCAAGGCCTCTTCGGGATAGGCAAGGGCAACAACAATCCACTAGCCCGAGAACAACAAGGCTTGGCCCGAGCACAAACGTCACAAGACTGCACAAAGCCTCGTACATCTCGTGACAGGGAAGGCCACCAGAAGGACCTTGCCACCAAATCCCTGGTACCAAAGATTCCAGGATGACCTGCCAACGCAGAAGAATGAACCTCAGAAATGACTTTACTGGTCCAATCATCCGGAACAAACAGTCTACCAGGTGGGCAACGATCAGGTCTATCCGCCTGAAAATCCTGCAAGGCCCGCCGCAGGTCTGGAGAAACGGCAGACAATATCACTCCATCCTTAAGGATACCTGTAGGTTCAGAATTACCAGGGGAGTCAGGCTCAAAACTCCTAGAAAGGGCATCCGCCTTAACATTCTTAGAACCCGGTAGGTATGACACCACAAAATTAAACCGAGAGAAAAACAACGACCAGCGCGCCTCTCTAGGATTCAGGCGTCTGGCGGACTCAAGATAAATTAAATTTTTGTGGTCGGTCAATACCACCACCTGATGTCTAGCCCCCTCAAGCCAATGACGCCACTCCTCAAAAGCCCACTTCATGGCCAAAAGCTCCCGATTCCCAATATCATAATTCCGCTCGGCGGGCGAAAATTTACGAGAAAAAAAAGCACAAGGTTTCATCACGGAGCAGTCGGAACTTCTTTGCGACAAAACCGCCCCAGCTCCGATTTCAGAAGCGTCGACCTCAACCTGAAAAGGAAGAGCAACATCAGGCTGACGCAACACAGGGGCGGAAGAAAAGCGGCGCTTAAGCTCCCGAAAGGCCTCCACAGCAGCAGGGGACCAATCAGCAACATCAGCACCCTTCTTAGTCAAATCAGTCAATGGTTTAACAACATCAGAAAAACCAGCAATAAATCGACGATAAAAGTTAGCAAAGCCCAAAAATTTCTGAAGACTCTTAAGAGAAGAGGGTTGCGTCCAATCACAAATAGCCCGAACCTTGACAGGATCCATCTCGATGGAAGAGGGGGAAAAAATGTATCCCAAGAAGGAAATCTTTTGAACCCCAAAAACGCAGTTAGAACCCTTCACACACAAGGAATTAGACCGCAAAACCTGAAAAACCCTCCTGACCTGCTGGACATGAGAGTCCCAGTCATCCGAAAAAATCAGAATATCATCCAGATACACGATCATAAATTTATCCAAATAATCACGGAAAATGTCATGCATAAAGGACTGAAAGACTGAAGGGGCATTTGAAAGGCCAAAAGGCATCACCAAATACTCAAAGTGGCCCTCGGGCGTATTAAATGCGGTTTTCCACTCATCCCCCTGCTTAATTCGCACCAAATTATACGCCCCACGGAGATCTATCTTAGAGAACCACTTGGCCCCCTTTATGCGAGCAAACAAATCAGTCAGCAGTGGCAACGGATATTGATATTTAACCGTGATTTTATTCAAAAGCCGATAATCAATACACGGCCTCAAAGAGCCGTCTTTCTTAGACACAAAGAAAAAACCGGCTCCTAAGGGAGATGACGAAGGACGAATATGTCCCTTTTCCAAGGACTCCTTTATATATTCTCGCATAGCAGCATGTTCAGGCACAGACAGATTAAATAAACGACCCTTAGGGTATTTACTACCCGGAATCAAATCTATGGCACAATCGCACTCCCGGTGCGGAGGTAATGAACCAAGCTTAGGTTCTTCAAAAACGTCACGATAGTCAGACAAGAATTCAGGAATCTCAGAGGGAATAGATGACGAAATGGAAACCAAAGGTACGTCCCCATGCATCCCCTTACATCCCCAGCTTAACACAGACATAGCGTTCCAGTCGAGGACTGGGTTATGAGATTGCAGCCATGGCAATCCAAGCACCAACACATCATGTAGATTATACAGCACAAGAAAGCGAATAATCTCCTGATGATCCGGATTAATTCGCATAGTTACTTGTGTCCAGTATTGTGGTTTATTACTAGCCAATGGGGTGGAGTCAATCCCCTTCAGAGGTATAGGAGTTTCAAGAGGCTCTAAATCATACCCACAGCGTTTGGCAAAGGACCAATCCATAAGACTCAAAGCGGCGCCAGAGTCGACATAGGCATCCGCGGTAATAGATGATAAAGAACAAATCAGGGTCACAGATAGAATAAACTTAGACTGAAAAGTGCCAATTGAAACTGACTTATCAAGCTTCTTAGTACGCTTAGAGCATGCTGATATAACATGAGTTGAATCACCACAATAAAAGCACAACCCATTTTTTCGTCTAAAATTCTGCCGTTCGCTTCTGGACAGAATTCTATCACATTGCATATTCTCTGGCGTCTTCTCAGTAGACACCGCCAAATGGTGCACAGGTTTGCGCTCCCGCAGACGTCTATCGATCTGGATAGCCATTGTCATGGACTCATTCAGACCCGCAGGCACAGGGAACCCCACCATAACATCCTTAACGGCATCAGAGAGACCCTCTCTGAAATTCGCCGCCAGGGCGCACTCATTCCACTGAGTAAGCACAGACCATTTACGGAATTTTTGGCAGTATATTTCAACTTCATCTTGCCCCTGAGATAGGGACATCAAGGCTTTTTCCGCCTGAAGCTCTAAATGAGGTTCCTCATAAAGTAACCCCAAGGCCAGAAAAAACGCATCCACATTGAGCAACGCAGGATCCCCTGGAGCCAATGCAAAAGCCCAATCTTGAGGGTCGCCCCGGAGAAAGGAAATCACAATCCTGACCTGCTGAGCAGGATCTCCAGCAGAGCGAGATTTCAGGGACAAAAACAACTTGCAATTATTTTTGAAATTTTGAAAGCAAGATCTATTCCCCGAGAAAAATTCAGGCAAAGGAACTCTAGGTTCAGATATAGGAACATGAACAACAAAATCTTGTAAATTTTGAACTTTCGTGGTGAGATTATTCAAACCTGCAGCTAAACTCTGAATATCCATTTTAAACAGGTGAACACAGAGCCATTCCAGGATTAGAAGGAGAGAGAGAGAGGAAGGCTGCAATATAGGCAGACTTGCAAGTGATTCAATTGAAAGCACACTCAGAACTGAAGGAAAAAAAAAAAAAAAAAAAAATTTTTCAGCAGACTTCTTTTTTCTCTCCTTTCTCTGCCAATTAATTTAACCCTTTGTGGGCCGGTCAAACTGTTATGGTTCTCAATGGCAAGAGAACATAGCCCAGCATACATAGGAACTAGCTCTTGGAAGGATGGAAACTTAAACTGACCATGAACTAAACCTGCCGCACAACTAACAGTAGCCGGGTAGCGTAGCCTGCGTTTTATCCCTAGACGCCCAGCGCCGGCCGGAGGACTAACTAATCCTGGCAGAGGAAAATATAGTCCTGGCTCACCTCTAGAGAAATTTCCCCGAAAGGCAGACAGAGGCCCCCACATATATTGGCGGTGATTTAAGATGAAAATGACAAACGTAGTATGAAAATAGGTTTAGCAAAATCGAGGTCCGCTTACTAGATAGCAGGAAGACAGAAAGGGTACTTTCATGGTCAGCTGAAAACCCTATCAATACACCATCCTGAAATTACTTTAAGACTCTAGTATTAACTCATAACATCAGAGTGGCAATTTCAGATCACAAGAGCTTTCCAGACACAGAAACGAAACTGCAGCTGTGAACTGGAACAAAATGCAAAAAACAAACAAGGACAAAAGTCCGACTTAGCTGGAAGTTGTCTGGTAGCAGGAACATGCACAGAAAGGCTTCTGATTACAATGTTGACCGGCATGGAAGTGACAGAGGAGCAAGGTTAAATAGCGACTCCCACATCCTGATGGGAACAGGTGAACAGAGGGGATGATGCACACAAGTTCAATTCCACCAGTGGCCACCGGGGGAGCCCAAAATCCAATTTCACAACACCTTGCTAGAGCAAAGTCAAGAGGAGTAAGAGGAAGATGCTAACTTCAGGAAAAGGCATACAATTATAATATCAGTGGTGCTTTCCAGGCTACCACAGTGCTACAAAGGACTCCATGAGTAAGGATTGAGTCGGTCTGAAATGCGTAGAAAAGTCATATATTACTTTTGGATGTTTTTGAGGATGTTACTTTATTATTGTGGAATAATGTTCATCATTTTAGTCCGAATCACAGCTGGAAGATTTTCTTATCTATAATCAATAGTACAACAAATATTGAAAATATTGTGACATAGCTTAGCAGTAAAACATGCGTCTTTTTCCACTCATGAGCTGCTAGTTTTTTTCCTCCGCCTCTGCCTTTTGAGCTCAACATTCACTCAAAAACGCAGCTGAAATACATTCTGCTCCAGACAAGATGGACAAGTATATGGAGAAGTGAGGTACAAAGTAAGAGGTAGAGAGACACACACTTTCTAGTAAATGTTTTATCTCACCCCAGAGCTGGATTCACAGGTACACGGTTCAGTGCAGCTGAATGACATCTTCCATGCTGTTGCTGCTCCTGAATATGTGCTATATATGTAGAGACAGGAAAGAAAGCATCCCTCATGTCTGTGTCTGCAATGTATGGGAAACATCATACCTGCTGATCTTCTTCCAATAGCTCAGAGACAACTAGATATAAGGCTTGCAAAGGGAAAATTGGGGAAAAATGAAGAATACAAGTCATATAATGGCCAGAAACATGTACAAACATACTGAAAATTTACCAGAAGCGACAGGTAAGATTTAAACACATGAAACAGATTTTTAATTATTTACGTTTTAATTATTTATGTAATTTGTAATTTAATGCTTGATTATTCATTAATTTTTGGGGATTGTAGCTAATTTAATAGCAACGATTTAATTCTATAAACTCAACACATAGAAACAAAATTCTATCGATTAAAATTAATAATTTCGGAGAAGAGCATTCATTTTATTAAAAGCCATCATTTTGTATTTTTATAGTTTCTTTACCTGCCTGTGTAACATAGCGTGTGAAGTTTTTCTTAATAACACATTTTCTCTTGCTAAATTCTGCATTTTCAAGATAACTAGAGAGCGCTGAATGTATTAAATCAGATTAGTCATTACAAACAGCGTGGGATAAAAACATGTGAAGTATTTTCCCATTCTAACTGAAGCAGAAACTATCTGACAAATTAGCTCAATTCAAACTTTCTACCACGCATACAACACAAATTAATTGTACAAGTTCTTGGTCAGATAAAGTTACAGGGATCATAAAACAAATGTAATAAAATAAATATTTTCACTATCATTTTTAAAGGGACATAAACCCTAAAATAAATATTAAATAATGCAGTGTCTGCCTGGGATAACACTGCCTGCCGCAAGAAGAATTCCAAAAATTGTAGAGGTTTCAACGTGGTTTATTCTACGCGTTTCAGGGTTCAGGTGACCCCTTCATCAGGACATACCACAAATATTGTCAATATTTTTTGAATTCTTGCGGCAGCGCGGGGATGATCCTTTTTTCCTAAGTTTATGTTTCAATCAGGTCTTGCACTGACCTGTGGATCTGCAGCAGCCGCCATTAATATATGTCCTTCCTTCACTCTCACCAGGTAAGTAGTTCTCTTGGTGGGCAACTGTGTAACATTTGATAAGACCCTATTTGCGCTTTTGTGTCTCCCTCTTTTCTCTGACTAGGGATAACACAGGAGAGATCACGTAGATCCCACCACTGCTACCAGTTTGTCAGGGGACTCAAAACTGCTGCCTCCAACCATCAGGACAATTACACAATTCACTGATGAGTGATGGACGAGGCGGCGTCTGCTTCCACAAAGAGGCCAATTATTGGGGCACTCACAGTGAGCATATTGTGTATATACACCTCTGATTTCAGTGCATGTAATGTATATACCCTGCTACGGTCACTGCCAACTCCAGAATAGCAAAAGGAATTACTAGCTGCCACCACCAATCATTTATACAGGCTGATTGACCACCTGTTACAGATAATGTATGACTTCAGGGGTGCGGTTTACAGAGCAAGAGGAGCAGAGCTATTAAATGTAATATATATATATATATATATATATATATATATATATATATATATATATATATACAAAGGTGTTACAAAATGGGAGCAAAACAATACGGTATCTACAATCACATACCGTAAAGGATCAAGTTTCCATACAATTAACAGCTGATCATTAATTTAAGTGGTGTAAATTTTGCAATCAGTTCATGGTCATGGGTCTTTGACAGATTAGAGAACCTTTGTGCAAATGACGAGCTTATTACATATTTAAACATAAAGGCCATCATACCATAGGTCTGCAATAATGTACAATAATACAGAAAACACTTATCTTCATACCTTTGGCTACTGTACTTTATTTGAACTTATTGTAGACGCAAGCCATTAGGAATAGGTATATGGTTGAATGCAACGTACTACGAACATTACAAAATTAAAAAGTATTCAAAAAAGTTCAAATCCAAGGAGAATAATCAGCTTAACGATGGTGTGATTAATGGAGAATGAACAAAACAGTTTTGTACGAGGGTCAGCTGTTAGTACCTTTGAATGCAATGTAAATGGAGTAAACAATTAAGCACTTAGCTACTTAGAAATCATGGCTAGGGTTTATGCTAATCCATCTTTGTCAAATGGTCCAAATGTATCATTGCCTAATATTTCTATCATTCCCAATGATCTCTTTTTATAGTTCTTAAAATAATTTTAGGTATTTGATAGTATATTTCTGTAAAAATAAGTAATAGTATTGCTATTATTATTATGTAATATATTAATTATTAATTTATCATTATTATTATAAAGAAAATGCTTTACTAGACTGAATCAAACCCCTAGTATTACTTTCAGAACTATAAAAAGTGAATACATTGGAAATAATAATGATGATGTGATAATAATACTAATTAATTATTATTAGTAGTAGTAGTAGTATTTGACTTGTAGACTACTATATGCAGTCTAGAATATTCTGGTTCAAATGGCGGGTTGGGGTTCAATGGTGACATTCTGCCCTGTCATTAGTAAGGTGTGAGTAAGAAGTAGTACGACTTGCAGCTCTGGGACCTTAAAGCGATTGTCCCAGCTTGAGGCTCAAGTCTGCAGTTAATCTATGTGACTGCAGACTTGTGAATCCTCACAGCGAGCATTGTGCATACTGTCAAGATTCTCTGATGCCGGAGCTGGGAACGTGTGGTCACGTGACTGCAAGAATGCGATTACATAAAAAATTGTACTAATGGCCCCATGGCACTATTTTCCATTAATATTACTAGAAAAGCCATTGGTGCCCAACTGGCATCTGAGCCCAGGGTGTAAGCTTTGAGCCTGCCTTCAGCAGAGGAGATGAAGTTTTGACAAAATTGTTGAAATGTTAGTTACCTATTTTTCTGGATTCAATAATATTACAATTTGCAAGATAATTGACTAAGGCAGTCAGGAGGTGCCAGCAATACACCTGAGATTACAGTAGTAATACGCCTGAGAGTTAATAGCAATACACCTGAGAGTACAATAACAATACACCTGAGAGTTAATAGCAATACACCTGAGAGTACAATAACAATACACCTGAGAGTACAATAACAATACACCTGAGAGTACAGTAACAATACGCCTGAGAATACAATAACAATACACCTGAGAGTACAATAACAATACACCTGAGAGTTAATAGCAATACACCTGAGAGTACAATAACAATACACCTGAGAGTACAATAACAATACACCTGAGAGTACAATAACAATACACCTGAGGGTACAGTAACAATACACCTGAGAGTACAATAACAATACGCCTGAGAGTTAATAGCAATACACCTGAGAGTACAATAACAATACACCTGAGAGTACAATAACAATACACCTGAGAGTACAATAACAATACACCTGAGGGTACAATAGCAATACATCTGAGAGTACAATAACAATACACCTGAGAGTACAGTAACAATACACCTGAGAGTACAGTAGTAATACACCTGAGAGTACAATAACAATACACCTGAGAGTACAGTAACAATACACCTGAGAGTACAGTAGCAATACACCTGAGAGTACAATAACAATACACCTGAGAGTACAGTAACAATACACCTGAGAGTACAATAACAATACGCCTGAGAGTTAATAGCAATACACCTGAGAGTACAATAACAATACACCTGAGAGTACAATAACAATACACCTGAGAGTACAATAACAATACACCTGAGGGTACAATAGCAATACATCTGAGAGTACAATAACAATACACCTGAGAGTACAGTAACAATACACCTGAGAGTACAGTAGTAATACACCTGAGAGTACAATAACAATACACCTGAGAGTTAATAGCAATACACCTGAGAGTACAATAACAATACACCTGAGAGTACAATAACAATACACCTGAGAGTACAGTAGCAATACACCGGAGAGTTAATAGCAATACACCTGAGAGTACAATAACAATACACCTGAGAGTACAATAACAATACACCTGAGAGTACAATAACAATACACCTGAGAGTACAATAGCAATACACCTGAGAGTACAATAACAATACACCTGAGAGTACAATAACAATACACCTGAGAGTACAGTAACAATACGCCTGAGAGTACAATAGCAATACACCTGAGAGTACAATAACAATACACCTGAGAGTACAATAACAATACACCTGAGAGTACAATAACAATACACCTGAGAGTACAATAACAATACACCTGAGAGTACAGTAACAATACACCTGAGAGTACAGTAGTAATACGCCTGAGAGTTAATAGCAATACACCTGAGAGTACAATAACAATACACCTGAGAGTACAATAACAATACACCTGAGAGTACAGTAACAATACGCCTGAGAGTACAATAACAATACACCTGAGAGTACAGTAACAATACACCTGAGAGTACAGTAGTAATACGCCTGAGAGTACAATAACAATACACCTGAGAGTACAATAACAATACACCTGAGAGTACAGTAACAATACACCTGAGAGTACAATAACAATACACCTGAGAGTACAATAACAATACACCTGAGAGTACAGTAGCAATACACCTGAGAGTACAATAACAATACACCTGAGAGTACAATAACAATACACCTGAGAGTACAGTAACAATACGCCTGAGAGTACAATAACAATACACCTGAGAGTACAGTAACAATACACCTGAGAGTACAGTAGTAATACGCCTGAGAGTACAATAACAATACACCTGAGAGTACAATAACAATACACCTGAGAGTACAGTAACAATACACCTGAGAGTACAATAACAATACACCTGAGAGTACAGTAACAATACACCTGAGAGTACAGTAGTAATACGCCTGAGAGTACAATAACAATACACCTGAGAGTACAATAATAATACACCTGAGAGTACAGTAACAATACACCTGAGAGTACAGTAACAATACACCTGAGAGTACAGTAACAATACACCTGAGAGTACAGTAACAATACACCTGAGAGTACAATAACAATACACCTGAGAGTACAGTAACAATACACCTGAGAGTACAGTAACAATACACCTGAGAGTACAATAATAATACACCTGAGAGTACAGTAACAATACACCTGAGAGTACAGTAGTAATACGCCTGAGAGTACAATAGCAATACACCTGAGAGTACAGTAACAATACACCTGAGAGTACAGTAACAATACACCTGAGAGTACAATAACAATACACCTGAGAGTACAATAATAATACACCTGAGAGTACAGTAACAATACACCTGAGAGTACAGTAGTAATACGCCTGAGAGTACAATAACAATACACCTGAGAGTACAGTAGCAATACACCTGAGAGTACAGTAACAATACACCTGAGAGTACAGTAACAATACACCTGAGAGTACAGTAACAATACACCTGAGAGTACAGTAACAATACACCTGAGAGTACAATAACAATACACCTAAGAGTACAATAACAATACACCTGAGAGTACAGTAGTAATACACCTGAGAGTACAATAACAATACACCTGAGAGTACAGTAACAATACACCTGAGAGTACAATAACAATACACCTGAGAGTACAGTAACAATACACCTGAGAGTACAGTAGTAATACACCTGAGAGTACAATAACAATACACCTGAGAGTACAGTAACAATACACCTGAGAGTACAGTAACAATACACCTGAGAGTACAGTAACAATACACCTGAGAGTACAATAACAATACACCTAAGAGTACAATAACAATACACCTGAGAGTACAATAACAATACACCTGAGGGTACAATAGCAATACACCTGAGAGTACAGTAGCAATACACCTGAGAGTACAATAGCAATACACCTGAGAGTACAGTAACAATACACCTGAGAGTACAGTAGCAATACACCTGAGAGTACAGTAGTAATACGCCTGAGAGTACAATAACAATACACCTGAGAGTACAATAACAATACACCTGAGACTACAGTAACAATACACCTGAGAGTACAATAGCAATACACCTGAGAGTACAATAGCAATACACCTGAGAGTACAGTAACAATACACCTGAGAGTACAGTAGCAATACACCTGAGAGTACAGTAGCAATACACCTGAGAGTACAATAACAATACACCTGAGAGTACAGTAGCAATACACCTGAGAGTACAATAGCAATACACCTGAGAGTACAATAGCAATACACCTGAGAGTACAATAACAATACACCTGAGAGTACAGTAACAATACACCTGAGAGTACAATAACAATACACCTAAGAGTACAATAACAATACACCTGAGAGTACAGTAACAATACACCTGAGAGTACAATAACAATACACCTGAGAGTACAGTAACAATACACCTGAGAGTACAATAACAATACACCTGAGAGTACAATAACAATACACCTGAGAGTACAATAACAATACACCTGAGAGTACAGTAACAATACACCTGAGAGTACAATAACAATACACCTGAGAGTACAGTAACAATACACCTGAGAGTACAATAACAATACACCTGAGAGTACAGTAACAATACACCTGAGAGTGCAATAACAATACACCTGAGAGTACAATAATAATACACCTGAGAGTACAGTAACAATACACCTGAGAGTACAGTAGTAATACGCCTGAGAGTACAATAACAATACACCTGAGAGTACAGTAGCACTACACCTGAGAGTACAGTAACAATACACCTGAGAGTACAGTAACAATACACCAGAGAGTACAGTAACAATACACCTGAGAGTACAGTAACAATACACCTGAGAGTACAGTAACAATACACCTGAGAGTACAATAACAATACACCTAAGAGTACAATAACAATACACCTGAGAGTACAGTAGTAATACACCTGAGAGTACAATAACAATACACCTGAGAGTACAGTAACAATACACCTGAGAGTACAGTAGTAATACGCCTGAGAGTACAATAACAATACACCTGAGAGTACAATAATAATACACCTGAGAGTACAGTAACAATACACCTGAGAGTACAGTAGTAATATGCCTGAGAGTACAATAACAATACACCTGAGAGTACAGTAGCAATACACCTGAGAGTACAGTAACAATACACCTGAGAGTACAGTAACAATACACCTGAGAGTACAATAACAATACACCTAAGAGTACAATAACAATACACCTGAGAGTACAGTAGTAATACACCTGAGAGTACAATAACAATACACCTGAGAGTACAGTAACAATACACCTGAGAGTACAGTAGTAATACGCCTGAGAGTACAATAACAATACACCTGAGAGTACAATAATAATACACCTGAGAGTACAGTAACAATACACCTGAGAGTACAATAACAATACACCTGAGAGTACAGTAATAATACACCTGAGAGTGCAATAACAATACACCTGAGAGTACAATAATAATACACCTGAGAGTACAGTAACAATACACCTGAGAGTACAATAACAATACACCTGAGAGTACAGTAATAATACACCTGAGAGTGCAATAACAATACACCTGAGAGTACAATAATAATACACCTGAGAGTACAGTAGCAATACACCTGAGAGTACAGTAGTAATACGCCTGAGAGTACAATAACAATACACCTGAGAGTACAGTAGCAATACACCTGAGAGTACAGTAACAATACACCTGAGAGTACAGTAACAATACACCTGAGAGTACAGTAACAATACACCTGAGAGTACAGTAACAATACACCTGAGAGTACAATAACAATACACCTGAGAGTACAATAACAATACACCTGAGGGTACAATAGCAATACACCTGAGAGTACAGTAGCAATACACCTGAGAGTACAATAGCAATACACCTGAGAGTACAATAACAATACACCTGAGAGTACAATAACAATACACCTGAGAGTACAATAACAATATACCTGAGAGTACAGTAACAATACACCTGAGAGTACAATAACAATACACCTGAGAGTACAGTAACAATACACCTGAGAGTACAATAACAATACACCTGAGAGTACAGTAACAATACACCTGAGAGTGCAATAACAATACACCTGAGAGTACAGTAGCAACACACCTGAGAGTACAATAACAATACACCTGAGAGTACAATAACAATACACCTGAGAGTGCAGTAGCAACACACCTGAGAGTACAATAACAATACACCTGAGAGTACAATAACAATACACCTAAGAGTACAGTAACAATACACCTGAGAGTACAGTAACAATACACCTGAGAGTACAGTAACAATACACCTGAGAGTACAATAACAATACACCTAAGAGTACAGTAACAATACACCTGAGAGTACAGTAACAATACACCTGAGAGTACAATAACAATACACCTGAGAGTACAATAACAATACACCTGAGAGTACAGTAACAATACACCTGAGAGTACAATAGCAATACACCTGAGAGTACAATAACAATACACCTGAGAGTACAATAACAATACACCTGAGAGTACAATAACAATACACCTGAGAGTACAATAACAATACACCTGAGAGTACAATAACAATACACCTGAGAGTACAATAACAATACACCTGAGAGTACAATAACAATACACCTGAGAGTACAGTAACAATACACCTGAGAGTACAATAACAATACACCTGAGAGTACAGTAACAATACACCTGAGAGTACAGTAACAATACACCTGAGAGTACAATAATAATACACCTGAGAGTACAATAGCAATACACCTGAGAGTACAATAGCAATACACCTGAGAGTACAATAACAATACACCTGAGAGTACAATAACAATACACCTGAGAGTACAATAACAATACACCTGAGAGTACAATAACAATACACCTGAGAGTACAATAGCAATACACCTGAGAGTACAATAGCAATACACCTGAGAGTACAGTAGCAATACACCTGAGAGTACAATAGCAATACACCTGAGAGTACAGTAACAATACACCTGAGAGTACAGTAACAATACACCTGAGTGTACAGTAACAATACACCTGAGAGTACAATAACAATACACCTGAGTGTACAGTAACAATACACCTGAGAGTACAATAACAATACACCTGAGAGTACAGTAACAATACACCTGAGAGTACAGTAGCAATACACCTGAGAGTACAATAACAATACACCTGAGAGTACAGTAACAATACACCTGAGAGTACAATAACAATACACCTGAGAGTACAGTAACAATACACCTGAGAGTACAGTAACAATACACCTGAGAGTACAGTAACAATACACCTGAGAGTACAGTAACAATACACCTGAGAGTACAATAACAATACACCTAAGAGTACAATAACAATACACCTGAGAGTACAGTAACAATACGCCTGAGAGTACAATAACAATACACCTGAGAGTACAATAACAATACACCTGAGAGTATAATAGCAATACACCTGAGAGTACAATAACAATACACCTGAGAGTACAGTAACAATACACCTGAGAGTACAGTAGTAATACGCCTGAGAGTACAATAACAATACACCTGAGAGTACAGTAACAATACACCTGAGAGTACAGTAGTAATACGCCTGAGAGTACAATAACAATACACCTGAGAGTACAATAACAATACACCTGAGAGTACAATAGCAATACACCTGAGAGTACAATAACAATACACCTGAGAGTACAGTAACAATACACCTGAGAGTACAGTAACAATACACCTGAGAGTACAATAACAATACACCTGAGAGTACAGTAACAATACACCTGAGAGTACAATAACAATACACCTGAGAGTACAGTAACAATACACCTGAGAGTACAGTAGCAATACACCTGAGAGTACAATAACAATACACCTGAGAGTACAATAACAATACACCTGAGAGTACAGTAGTAATACACCTGAGAGTTACAGTAACAATACACCTGAGAGTACAATAACAATACACCTGAGAGTACAATAACAATACACCTGAGAGTACAGTAACAATACACCTGAGAGTACAATAACAATACACCTGAGAGTACAGTAACAATACACCTGAGAGTACAGTAACAATACACCTGAGAGTACAATAGCAATACACCTGAGAGTACAATAGCAATATACCTGAGAGTACAATAACAATACACCTGAGAGTACAGTAGCAATACACCTGAGAGTACAATAACAATACACCTGAGAGTACAATAACAATACACCTGAGAGTACAGTAGCAATACACCTGAGAGTACAATAACAATACACCTGAGAGTTAATAGCAATACACTTGAGAGTACGTAGGTAGCTACTTTTAAGGTGACAGAAGAGTTTCTGACTTGGGCCAGTGTGCAGCAGGTTACATATACTGGTATTTTCTTATAGAGAACAACTTTTTTCATCAAATGTTATTCAAGAATTGTGTAATTTAGACCTACAATGGTACCTGTGAGCGCTCCATATGTGCTGTTACAGGTAGACGAGAACGATATACTCAATGTAGAAATAATCACAGCACAGAACTAAAAGGTTATTCCCAAATTGACCCTCACCCCTCTCAATACCAGGGACACCCCTTTGCTCTCACAGGGCATTTCTGCACCCTGTTTTCAGGATCAGTGGTGTTTAGTAGCCAGAATGCCAATCAGCAAGTTGTACATAGCTCTTTGGGGTTGTCCCAGATTGGACAACCTCTGATGTATAAGCGAAAAAAATGAAAAATTGATACTCAACTCTTGGGTCGGCTCTCGGCACAGATCCCTCACACTCAGTGTTCCATTTGTCCAAGCAGAAGAAATACTCTCAGAAGAAAGCCTTTTATCGTCTGCGGTGCACAGATGAAGGCCCCACCGGTTGTTTGTCCCGACAGAGCCATGAGAGACACAAAGCTCAATGCGGAGGAACGACGACAATCTGGGAAGAATTAGCCATCAATGTTTTCTCCTTCTAAGCCCGATAATAAAGCACAGATGAAGGTGATTCATTATTTAATGCATGCACTAGAATTTTAGAATAAAGTTAACTAAAAGATCTAAATAATAAAATCGAAAACACACTGAGGTAGAATAACATTTTCACAGCAATTTATTTTTTCCTTGTTAATAAATGAACCTAGGAAGAGTCATGGTGAATATATATTACAACGCGTATATGTAGAACCAACCGTGAGAATCAAGATACAATTACTCGGGATATGTTGACAGCGTGTCACATATGAAAGCTCATTATTTAAAGCGGACACAATCCTAGGACAATCTGTGGTGTATTTGTGAATGCTGAAAACAGTGATAATTGGAATAAAATGCTGAGGAATTGACTGCCTTGTATTAATATGATTTATGAGTCTTAGACATAAGCTGGTGTTCTATCTTAACGTTCGTAGAGTACAGGGTAGGGCCAGAATTGAGGCACAAACACATCTTGCAATTATCTTAATGTTTTCTTATGAGAGAAAAAGATGCAATCAATTTATATCGCACACTCCGATGTCACATATGGATCATATTTAGACCATGTTGCACAGGGATCTTGAAAAAAGGAAGCCACTGTCACCTTAAAAATTACTTGCTACTTACTATATATAGGATATATGCCTTGCATAGCTCACAAGAGGATGGTATAAGAGGGTTTTCTATGATATGCTATTGATGTGCAAGAGGTCAATGCACAGGGGGCCTCTGTTTTCTTTCCCCCCCCCCCAATTCAGACATTTTTTATGCTCAAGTCAGTTCCTTAACAGGGGTATTCTCAAGTTGATTCTTGAGCAGTTATGAGCTTTGCAATCTCCTTACAGTTCCCCACTTTCTGGTTTAGGGCAGGATGGGCTCTCCTACTTGAGTGATAGTTCTGGTGAGTGGCAGAGCTGTAGTATTAGTAGAACTATAATGCTTAGCACAAGTTCTGCTGTAACACATTGCGTTATCAGTGGTTTGTTCTGAGTCTACACTGCTATCACTGTATTTAAACATAGAGATAAAAGGGCATTTGAACAAGCACACAGCTCCGGACAGTGAGAGCTGTGATTAGGAGAACTGCGATGCGCTAGTGAAAGTGTTGAAAGCTTTATAACAGCAGGTGAGAAAAAGGGGGCGGAAAGTGAGCAGCTAACTGCTGTATAGAAATCAGGTGGCTGGGATGTTAGGAGTTAACTTATCTCCTGGAATGTAATTACGGAACATTCTTGGCCAGAGTCTGGACACGCTCTAGTGACCAAGCTCCATAGAATCCAGCTTTGTACTATGTAAGATAAAAGCTCTCATTATAGTAGAACGACGGCAGATAGAAAAAGCAAGTCAATTGCAGACTTGCTTATTTTTATGCTTTGTAACTAATTAAAGCAATTTAAAAACATGAGAATATCAATTCAAATTTTCAGCATTACAACAGCTTGATTAAAGTGCTCAATCACATCCTTATCCATAACTAGGATAATTTCTCTTAACGAGATTATTTAATTCATGCCAATAGTCATAGCCCTTTCAGACCTGTGACGCACATGTCAAGGAACTTTTTAAGTGGTCGGTGTATATTTGAAATTAATTTTTTAGGCCAATCAGTCTTCTGTTGTACAAGTATAATTTTTTGGTGTAAGGAGTAAGGACACAAATGAATGAAGTCCCCTCTTTGTGGCAGGTGGCCCGACACAATTTGAGAACTTTCCAAGTAAAGTATAATATATATAGCAGTAATGGAATTTGAAATAATCCAAATATTCAATGTTAGCATAAATCTTAGAACAATTGTTTTATTTTTGGGGAGAGGCAGACGATTGTTTTTTGGGGGGACGTTTCCAATTCATAAAGGTTCCCATACGCCATAGCTAGCAGTTGGTGAAATGCTTAATCAGCTAACTGCTACATCTTCTAATTCATTGTGTTTTTATTGAAAGCCTGATTTCTGCACATAAATGAGTGTCAATTGATTATATACTCATTGTTTGCCCTGTTCAGATGGGCCTTAAAGGGATTCCAAAAATCACAAGTTTCCGCTATCCCCAGAATAATAGATAATATCCTGTTCACTGGGGGTCAAGCAATCCTAAGATAGGGGCTATAGGCCACCGAGAATGAGGCTCTGTAGCCCCAGCTTGAATGGAGCAGAGGTACGCATATTCGGCCTTTGTTCCCTTTATTGTCAATGAAACTGCAGGGAAAAGCCAAGTAAGGTGTTCAGCTTTACCCTGCAATCCCATAGGCAAAGAATGGCTCATAAGTTAAACATGCGCACTCAGTGCCAGTTAAGTTGGGTCTACATAGCTCCAATCTCAGGATCGATGGAAGATCCAATAGTCAGACCCCAGCAAATAGCAGGTCATTCTTTATTTGCTCCAATGACATCATCTAGTAGCAGATAACCAGGAGGCTGCCATGCACATTACATGTCCATCAACCCACTCCCCTGTAGGTTTGGCCAACGATAACCTGATTTGTATGGCTTAAGGTATAGACTAAAATCTTCCTATGTCTCAGTGCTAGAGACATGACATGTCATTTAGTGTGACATGTCCATTTAAATAATTGCCTGGCCACTGTAAGCCGGGGCCACATACCTTGCCTAAGCTTCTAAATCCGTCATGAGTCTGTACCCTTCCCTCACCCAGGGAAGACGGAGTAGTAGTGTACCATAATACACCAGCCAGACTAACAAGGTAAAAGAAAAAGGGATAAAGAAAAAAACAAAACATACAAATATACTCACACAGACAACAGAGGAATGCACCGGGGCGTGGAGTTAAATCAAAGTCGAAGAAGAAAGGGAATTATCACACACTCAAAATCTAGCAACAGTCACAGGTAAATCCATCAAACACTTTCTCCAATAACAACCACCAATAACCTCCAGCCATGCAGCATAAACTACTCTGACAAGGAGTGCTAGACAGGACCCAGATTATATAGAAGATGGGAGTGGCTAACAGTGAACAGCTGAGAGCCTTAATGCAGGAAAGCTTCCAGGAGCTCTCAACTGAGCAGATTAACCCCTGCACTTCTAAAAGAAACCTGCACCATTTAATATGAAGGTGAAGTGCTTCTAATCATTGCAGGAGTAGAAGAAATCAGGCGCTGGGGTCTTCTTGCTTCTCTCTGTCGCGGTAAAGCCATGATAGTAATCTTTTCCACCAATGTATCCAGCTAAAGGTCTAAAGTTGGCTTCCAGCATTTATGTGGGGTTTAAAAAAAGTAGGACTTATCCTACCCTTTTATCTGTTTTTCCCTCCAGCTTAATCCTATAATAAAAAGAGCTTCTCCCATTTAAAATATTTGACTTCTGCATGTTCTCAGCCTTCATCTATAATAAATCACTATTTCCATTTCATGAACCTTTACAATCATCTTCTATTTTTTAGTACTAAGAGCTTTTTTTTGCAATTTGTCACTTTCCTTGCACTGTTCTGTGTACCAGGGGTATTCTTTTTTTTATTTTCCTGTTACTTAACTCATCTTGTAGTTCTTTTGAGTGACTTAAAATGCATCCTCCGCTGTGCAATGTATCATTCATGCACGCAGAACGCTCATTCAGACGGTCTCCAAAGTGCAGACGCTCTCTGCGGTGTTTAATAATCATTAACATCTCTGCTGAAAGAGCAGAGGAGCTTGTCTCATTTGTATTGCAACTTTTGTTTTCTCGACATATCCTTCGCTTTAATATATGTGCAAAAATCAGCATGAAGCTACAGATACAAAACAAACAAGCAGAAGGTGCTTATTTGTCACTACACCACTATATCATTCCCATCCTCCTATGTGATTTGACCCATTCCACCCAATTTAACTTAGATATCTCCCACATTAACCATGCATTGGATTCAAACAGCTTTGTGTATTTCCCTCGCAGCTGAAATCTCAGCGCTCCGGCTTCGAGGTATGACTATTTACATATTATGATGAAGAATGCCACATTTGGTCCCAGAGCACTATTTCCACTCCAACTGGTACAGTCAGCAAACCTTGAAGTGGAAGATAATACTTGCAGATCGACTTTTCTTGGAAAGTGAGATTCCTCTACATGCAGTAATTCCCCAGGCCTTCTCTATAGAAGTGTAAACGTATCTGAAGGAAGTTACAGAGCGCTGCTGTCTCAGACTCCCAAGTTCTATGGCTCGATAAAAGTCAAAGCCACTAACAAGACGCAAGTTGCGCTCGGCGTTCCGAATTGATCTATCTGTATTTCGATTCTGTTAATGTGAAGTCTTTCGCAGGAGTGAGGATAAAGTTTCCATTAAAGGTTTACTACTTTGCATAAAGGGAATTCACTTATTCAATTATATTCAACGAATACTAAAAAGTCGTAGAGGTAATTGTGCTCCAGAGCACAATAGTTGTAGAGATCTTATTGTCCGCTAATGTTAATCAGCAGGTTATGAATTGCATCTTAATCCCGATATGAAAGAACTCGAAGTAAGTCTCCAAAATTGTTTTGTACATCAAAACATACTGAAGAACATTTTTATTACAATTGACAGATGCTAAAAAGCCGTAGCAAAGTAGATGTGGAGATCTGAATGTCTGAGATCTGAATCTGAGATCTGAATCTCTGCTTAGGGTTAATGAGCAGATTATAAATTGTACTTTAGTTGACTTTGAAAGAACTCAAAATACATGTCTCCAAAACATACTAAAGAATGATTTTATTACCATTGACAAAGGTGAAAAAAGCCATAATAGTAATTGTGTTCCAGAGCAGAGTAGTTGTGAAGACCTGAATGTCCGGTAAAAGTAATCAGCAGGTTATGAATTGCACCCTAGTCCGGCTTTGAAAGAACTCAAAGTACATGACATCCAAAATTGTTTTATAGGCCAAAAATACTGAAGAACTGTTTTATTACTATTGACAAATGCTTCCGCCTCTTGATGAATCAGGAGAGTCTGATCCAAAAAATTGCCCTCATCAAGACGAGAAATGAATTGCCCCCATAGTGTTGGTGAAAGCATAAATCTACTATCTCCATTGTGGGCAAATTAGTGCCATATCCTCTAGACCAGTGTTTCTCAACTTCAGTCCTCAAGACCCACCAACAGGTCATGTTTTCCGGATTTCCTTAGTATTGCATATGTGATGGAATTAATGTTTTAGCAGGTGATGAAATTATCACCTGTGTAATACTAAGGAAATTCTGAAAACTTGACCTGTTGGTGGCTCCTGAGGACTGGAGTTGAGAAACACTGCTCTAGAGTACACTTGCCGTTACATCTAGGACAGTAGAGTTTTTGTACTTTGTCTATAATCCGTTGTCCAGATAATATGTAATTGAAGCCCAGAATTCTAAGAAATTTCCACTGAAGATTCGATAAGCAAAGCCAATTACATTTCCAATTTTGCTTGTTTAAGAACAGAACATAGTGCATTTTCCACCTTCACATAGAAGGGCTATCTACCTTAATAATAGAACAGGCCTCCGGGGTGGCTTTTCAACATCGACTGCTTGAGTATAACAGTATATCTGGACTCTCACATACAAATCCCCTGGAATTATTCACTTTTATAAATGGTAGTCATATTCCACAGATCCATAGATGTACAGAAGTTAAATTTAGAAAGATCATTTTTATTCCCATCAAAACACCTTTCCAATGAAAACCTATCTTTTGAAAAATGAATTGCTGTAGGTTTAGCTCCGCTATTTTCCCTCTTTGAGAAGGTTTCTGAAAGGCGCTTACAAAGGAAAGGTTGTGTTTGAATAGAAATGCTTTCACATCCTAAATAACCAGCTTTTGTGGAAGAGCGAAGAAATATCCATCATGAATATATGTATTTACAATAATAAAATTGGACTTTAACTCCAGTTAACGGGAATCCATATTTTATGTCAGTAGCTCAGAGCACAGCATCCTTTTATTTGATTAGCCTGGCCATGTGGGATATTTTTCCTTTAATTCATGTTACTCTTTTTTCAATTTTATTGGTTTATTTTGGTAAACATATTTCCCATATTCAGAAGAGTTGTAAAGAAATTCTCACTACTATCCACATATGTCCTTGTCCTTAAGGACCATCTACTTTACTTCATCTTTGAGTCCAAAGGCACCTGCACGCTTTCGATAGCTGTTGGCCAAACGATGGTCCACCCAATCGTACATCCGGCACCCAACTCTCCTATGCACAGGAGTGCCACTGTGTTCTCTACGAGAGACCCTTTGCCAGATAAGACATCTCAGGTGGTTGCTTATCTTTTAGACAACAAAAGAATAGGCAGTCCGAAATCAAACATGATGAATCCTTCTGTCTCATGACATCATCTGTCAGGAGAGAAAGTCAGGGTTCCCCATGAGTATTAGACTGTCGTTTGATCCCGTTGATATTGGTGGCTTCAGCCAACGTTGGTCTAACGTGTATAAGGGCATTTAAGTTTAGGCAAGCTTAGGCTGGCCATACATATGAGATACCTGACTGACAGTAGTCAACTATCTCTCCCGAGTCTCCCAATGTACATGAACTCTCAACTTGGCCAATTGTTAATGAGTTTTTAATATTGAGAGAGAA
Organism: Ranitomeya variabilis; assembly: GCF_051348905.1. Taxonomy (NCBI): domain Eukaryota; kingdom Metazoa; phylum Chordata; class Amphibia; order Anura; family Dendrobatidae; genus Ranitomeya; species Ranitomeya variabilis. The sequence continues at coordinate 40,115,392 of NC_135238.1, forward strand.
GAAAGCCATTGCCAAACTCTTTGCTTGTCTCACCTAAATTGAAATACCAACTACCTGATTCTTCTCTTCCTCAACATCATCTGTCCAGAGAGAGACAAGAGGATTCCCGAGCACATAAGATGGCCTTCTGGTCTCATCGGTGAGTTTGGTCAAGTTTCATCTTTTCTGTATCAAATATCAAAAACACCTTACAACTGGGTCTGGGTTATTTTTCTTTCTTTAGGGCTCATGAGGGACTTTAGTAATGGTACTATCTCTAGTCATTGTACAATGCATGCTAAAGTAGTGGATCCATGTGCAGGCTGAAAGGGCATGAAGCAAATTTTTTGTGGGGAGGAGAGGAAAAAAAATAACAATTCTGCCAATGAAAAATTTGATATTGCATTTTTGGAGCTCACTGTCAGAACATAACAAACACTATGATGCCAAAAAAGGTTTTATTATTTTTACTGTTTAGATTCTTTTTGCAACACGTAAGAAAAGTTGGTTATTTAACTCCTTCAGGACCAAGCAATTTTTCATTTCTGCACTTTCATTTTTTTTCTCCTATACTTCTAACAGCCATAGCTTTTTAAAAATGTTGCTTAGACATGTCAGTAGAAGATTTCTTTTTTGTGGTACGAGTTGTAGTTTTGAATGAAACCATTCATTTTATAGTATAAGGTACTGAAAAATGAGGAGAAAAATCTAGTGAGGTGAAATGGGGAAAGAAAATGCAATTCTGCCGTTGTTTTTTGGGTTTTGTTTTTGCAGCGTTCATTGTGCAGTAAAAATTACCTGGTAACATGAGTTTTTATATTTAAGTGAGTAAAAAATAAGGTTTGTAAAATAAAAACTACTTGATTTGTGGGCCATTTTCGGAGACCTATAACTTTTTTATTTTTTCATTGATGGAGCTGTGTGAAAGATTTTTTTTGTGAGTTGATCTGTATTGTATACGGATAGCATGTGGTGACCCACAAAAATGTCAATTCTTGAGTTTTTTGTTTTGTTTTTTTCTTTTTGTAGGAGTTCACTTTTATCTATCTATCTATAGTATATATACTATATATACCGTATTTTCATTTCATTAAAAGATGGTGAGATTCAAACTTTGGGGAAGGAGTTATATTTTTTAATTGGACTTTTAAAAAAAATATTTTTAAATGTTTTCTAACTTTTGATTAGTCACCAAAGGGACTCGAAAATGCTTTACCGCCTGTACAATATGAAGCAACACAGTAGTATTGCAGTTCATTGTATAATTACTGGTTTCCTATGAAGTCCAGGCACAGGTTGTATTCAACGGAGTTCTAAAATTGCAAAAAAATAGAGCCTTCAATACTCCCCTAGTTGTCATGGCAGCCAAAGGGCGCTTTGTGGTCTTTTCGCATATGAGGGGTTAATGGTTGTCAGAATTGACTACAAACCAATAGACAACCCTGGCACAACAACCTCACAAAAAAGCTTTGGCAAGTGTCCAGGGCAGTGGAGCAGCGCTGGAAGAAAATGCACTGACTACACAACTACACTGCATTTAACAAGCAACTTTGACATTCCAGTCAGCCCTCATCTCTGCTAAAGTGGACAGCTTCACCACCCTCACACTCTCCTTATCACACAACCCCAGTTAAAACTTTTAACTAAATCCTCCACCCTCCACTGCCCCCTCTGACCTCCCTCATCTTTGCAGAAGACTTTGCTACACGTTCCAAAAATAAGATCAACCAAACAAGGCAAGTCTTTACCGCTCAACCACCAAACTGCTTCCATATAAAAAAAAAAATTACTCAAGGAGAGTTTACTCATCTTCTCTCCAAATTGTACTTCACCACTTGTGCACTTGACCGCATCCCATCCAGCCTTCTACCCAACCTCACCACCATGCTTTTCCCAGTCATAACCCATCTCTTTAACCTATAGTTAAATTCTGGTACATTCACTTCTGCTTTCAAATATGCCAAGATCATACCTATCCTGAAGAAACCATCCCTGGACCTGACTTCTGTGTCCAGCTATTGTCCCACTTTGCTTCTCCCGTTCTTCTCCAAACTGCTCAAGCAGCATGTCCATGCTGAACTTTCCTCCCACATGTCTTCTAACTTACTCTTTGACAACCTACAATCTGGCTTCCGTCACCACCACTGCACCAAAACTGACCTTATGAAAATTACTAACGACTTACTGCCAAAGCGAGCATACAAATACTCTTTACTCCTTTTTCTACATATGTCCTATGCCTTCGACACAGTCGACTATTCCCTCCTACTAAAGATACTCTCTTCCTTTGGTGTCAAATACCTTGCCCTCTTCTAGATCTCCTCATACCTTTCTAATTGCATATTAAGGATCTCCCACTCAAATATTACTTTCTCATCCCACCCTCTCTCAATAACTGTCTATCAAGGCTTTGTCCTGGGACCCCTAATCTTCTCAATCTATACAACTGGACAGGGGAAATTCATAAAGTCCCATGGCTTTCTATAAAATCTATATGCCGATGACACTCATATCTACCACTCTGGCCCAGATGTCATCTCTCTGCTGTCCCGAATCCCAGTGTGTCTATCAGCCATATCATTCTTCTTCTCCTCTTGCTTCCTAAAACTCAATGTGGACAAAACTGACCTCATCATTTTTCCTACATCTCACCTAATTCCTCTGCCTGATCTCTCTATGCCTTGGAGTAACCTTCGACTCTGCCCTGTCCTTCAAACTGCATATCCAAACTCTTGCCATCTCCTGCCTCCTCCAACTCAAAAATATTTCTAGAATCCATCCTTTCCTCAACCCTCAATCTGCTAAAATCTTAGCCCATACCATCATCATCTCTCGCCTTCACTACTGCAATATCCTCCTCTGTCGCTTTCCTGCTAACACTCTCACACCTCTCCAGTCCGTGCTTAACTCCGCTGCCCAACTAATCCACCTCTCTCCTCTCTACTCCTCTGCTTATTCCCTACAAATCCCTTCATGGCTCCCAACAGCCCAACACATTCAGTTCAAACTACTAACATTGACCTACAAAACCGTCCATAATCTGTCTATGCCCTATTTCTCTGAACTGATCTCACGATATCTTCCAACACGTAATGTCCAGTCCTCCCAAGACCTCCTGCTCTGCTCTGCTCCACAATTATACGTTTCTCACCCAATCACCTCCAAAACTTCTCCCAATATCTCTCATCCCCTGGAATTGTGTGCCTCAACACATCTGATTATCTACCGCACTCGGAACTTTCAGATGGAACTTGAAAACGCATCTCACCACCACCGGAGCTCCTGCAACCCTCCAACCTACTGTCACCTTTTCAGGGTCCTTTCTGTACCAGTTTGTCATTGTTAGTTTCTTGTCTGTAATTTATATTTCTATTTTGTATGTAGCCCCATCTCATGTATAACACCATGGATTCAATAACAAAAATCAATTAAAATAAATAATAATAATAAATTGATGGCCCACATTGTGGGCTGACATGCCCGACAGGGGCATTTAAGAGGTTAAAATTTTATCGGAAGCTATCTCCAATCTCATCAGTTACTTTTGAGCGCTGGCTATGACTGAGTCATGCTGTCCGTGATTCAAGCAGCAGTCATTTTCCAGTCAAGTTCCCTTTAAATTTATTTTTAGTTTTAACCGTCCTTCTGTGCAAAAAATAAAAAAGTAAAAAAAAAAAATACATTTTATGTATTGTATAATCATGGCATTGCGCTGAATGCTTTTAAAACGTTATTAATTGTATTTCAATGAATATTGTTTTGCCATTTTTCACATCTGTATATATATGAAGAGCAAACAATACAAAATAGATGAATCCACCATAAAAAAAAATGTTCCTGTTGCCGGGGCAACAACAATTATAATAGTCGGAGTAAAGTATTGTTCTGCATTAAAATGTATAGGAATATTTAACATCTCAAATCTGTACAATTAGTTTTATGTCTCCATCCCTCGAAAATAGAAAGAGACAAACGAGAACAGATTATTTCCAATAAGTACAAATCAGTTGCTAACAACTTCCATAAAAACGTATCCATCTCATTCTGCTTCAATCGGCATAACCCTGTTCTGCTAAAATAAAGGGGTTTTATAAATGATGACATACTTTGTACCCCTGGATTCTAGTTTTGGTTTTTTATAAGTCACAACCATAACAGAACAAGCCAGAGCCCAGAGGACTCTCCGAGTACAGGCGAAACCACCATTAGCCAAAGTGACCATGTTGTAGACATACGTTTCATCATTTGCATTTTTTCTTTATGCCATTTTTCTTTTTTTGTCTTGTATTATTCCCAGAAGAATTTTTAGTTTTTTCGCCAAACTCATCAAGCGGTTCATGAAATTTGCCCAAAGAAAAAGAAAGGTCTCTTTTTCTGCCTTTAAATATTTTTGCAACTTTTTTTGTGGTTGGTCACAAAAGGATTTTTATCCCTTCCGTGTTTCCTTGCTTACCGTTCACACAAAGTAGTACAGCCCACTGGTCTCGTAACTAAAAGATTAATACATGGACATATTCTGAGCTTATACATGTATTTCTCCAACGATCTGGCCAATGAGTTGAATAATCATATACAGTGTGTCCGTAAAGTCATGGTGCACTTTTGACCAGTCACTAGAAAGCAACAAAAAAGATAGAAATGTGAAATCTGCTCCAAATAAAAGCAAAACTCTCCCAGTTTCATATCTATTCAGTGCAGTTCAATGTGGGCTCTATTTGTTGCCCTACCCACATCCAAACGATAGTGAAGTGTATTAGTCAGTGTATTACAGTATTAATCAGAATTCAATTTATCAAGGGCTAATCTGACTGGGGGCTCAGCAACAGCTTAAATGAGTTTGTGTTGTTTGATTGGTTCTTGTTATCTCTCCTCATGAAGAGGTCTGATATGATTGGGCCAGAGAAAGGGCGCGGAAATGTACTGGTCAAAAGTGCACCATGACTTTACTGATACACTGTATATTGTAATATACTACAATATATTATAGCTTTGAGAGTGAAATTAATGCTAAATTTAAAAAAAAGGGAGCAAAAAAGGATAAAGTAGCTGTATCTGAGTTTGGTAAAAACATAGTCTTCCATTCCGGGGCGTAGAACTTCGTAGGGTTATTATGTAATATTCATCTCAAAGGCTTCACAAGATTCCTTTTATGATATTGGCTGTCAGAAATATATTTAATGCCCGTGGAGATATTACAATATATGACCGGGGAAGGTTCTCCTGATGGCGGGAGATGGGTCCATTCATACAGGGAGCAGTGTGCAGCGATATTAAATAAGTCATCCTTCCATTCACTGCATGTACTTCTAACTTATTAGGATTCACAATGCAATTTTTCACCCTTGTCACCGGGCTGATCATCCACGGCAAAATCTTTAAATGAGTTCTTTGCCTTTAGCCACAAACTAGTCGTATAAAACGGGGCAATAATTTTCAGACTGTCGTCTATTTTGTTCCATAATGGAACTTATCATTCATTGATTCCTCTTCTTATGACTCCATCTGTAACTCTCCAAACAGCACCCACTTCTCTAGCTCTAAGATATATTCATGTGAGAGTCCCATCATTTTAGCACGATGGCACGGGAGCGCGGTAAAATAGGACTGTCTGAAACCGGCTATGGCGGGATCGTAATGAGGGATGATGGAGTGTAATGTGCGCTCCAGATCTCACACTCGCAGTGAAGTAATAAGAAGTCAAGGAATTTAGTAATAGATTTTATGCATTGAAACCTGTTTTGGTTATGTGATGATCACTACAACGTGGAGAAGCGAGGAATTAATTCACTTTTTTGCCTTATGCTGTAAAAAAAAATTGTTGAGATGGGTTGTATTGCTTAAAGGGAATTTCTCACCAGTTTTTTGCTGCCCCATCTGACTACATCATCATGTAGAGGGAGAATTCCTGATTAGAATGATATATCACTTCCTGGGCTGCTTGCTGTAGTTTTGATAACATCACAGTTTTATCTGCTACAGATCTAGCAGTTCTCTAAATGCTGAGCTCTGCATAACCCCGCCCACACCACTGATTGGCAGCTTTCTGTGTACACTGTGGATAAGCAGAAAGCTGCCAATCAGTGGTGGGGGGCGTGGTTATACAGAGCTTTTAAAAATGGAGGAGCAGGTGTACTAGTCCTCTAGTGATAATTTCCTGCTGTGATTTTATAAAAACTACAGCAAGCAGCCCAGTAAGTGACGCATCGCTGGAATCAGGGTCTATGTGTCTATATTATGCTGATTCCAATTAGTTGGCAAAAAAACTGATGACAAATTCCTTTTAACTGCTGCCAGGATCACCAAAGCGGTGGAACATGTAGTGAATTTCTTATAACCAGTATGTAGTTGGGGTAATCTTAGTCCCAGAATTCATCAGAAACAGGAAGAGTGGGACTGGTTGCTCAAAGGTAGACTTTATAACAACTACCATCACCATTAGTGTTGAGCGATACCTTCCGATATTCAAAGGTATCGGTATCGGATTGGATCGGCCGATATCCAAAAAATATCGGATCTCGCCGATACCCGATACCCGATACCAATGCATATCAATGGGACACAAAATATCGGAATGGTTCCCAGGGTCAGAAGGAGAGGAAACTCTCCTTCAGGCCCTGGGATCCATATTCATGTATAAAATAAAGAATAAAAAAAAAAAATATTGATATACTCACCCCTCCGACGGCCCCGGTCCAAGCGTCTGCCTCCATTCCTAAGAATGCAGAGTGAAGGACCTTCGATGACGTCGCGGCTTGTGATTGGTCGCGTGACCGCTCATGTGACCGCTCACGCGACCAATCACAAGCCGCGACGTCATTGAAGGTCCTTCACTCCCTGCATTCTTAGGAACGGAGGCACCGCTAAGAGCCAGGGTCCGCCGGAGGGGTGAGTATATCAATATTTTTGATTTTTATTATTTATTTTTTACATGAATATGGATCCCAGGGCCTGAAGGAGAGTCTCCTCTCCTCCAGACCCTGGGAACCATACGCACCGCACACTTCCGATTCTGATTTCCGATATCGCAAAAATATCGGAACTCGGTATTGGAATTCCGATACAGCAAATATCGGCTGATACCCGATATTTGCAGTATCGGAATGCTCAACACTAATCACCATACAAAAAAAGTCATTACCTTTTCATGTACAGAACTTGGCAAGATTTAGGTAAGTCCTTCTGGGACGATACAGTATTAGGGCAGGTGCAGACGAGCTTATTTGCTCTCCGAATGCAATCCAACAAAACATTGGACCAATTTTAGTCTACGAGGCTGTGCACAAGTCAGATTTCTTCCTCGGACCGTGCCGATCCAAGGAATACAATTATAACATGCCCGAGTTTTATCCTATATTCGAATGACACTACCATTACACAGTACATGGACACATATATAAGATTATCTCAGCACAGGAACATTTTTTTTAACACATCCAATTGTGGAGATTCTTCTTATTCCAAGATCTATTGATTAAAATGTACTTTGTTTGTGGGGAAAACCCCTTTAATTCAAAGCTTGTATAGGTTATATCCCAAAGTCTCAGAGCTTGGGATTCCAAAGTTGCTAAGTAAGAAACCACATTGTTACCATCTTGAGTTGGTGCGAATAGATTTGCAAGACCCTTTCCTTCAGCCATATTGAGCTACTTGGATGGGAGCCCTGAGAACCGCCTCCTCCCGCCATCAGTGACTCTTCATTTGATTACCTGGCCTGGGGTGCCATGTGATATTGTGCCAGACTGGCTAATCAAAAGAAGAGCTACAGATGCCATCAAGTCGGAGCCCATCCAGATTATGGACACCACCGATGGACCGGGTTCTAAGAACTAATTTACACCAATTCTACAGGCAACTAAACTGTCCTTGTGTCTATCTTTTTTTTTTAATTTAGCAGATGTTTGTAAAAATAACTTAAGCTGGAGACTCCCGTTAAATTTGAGAGTCTATTGTGTACATGTGCCTCATAAGCGAGGCTTACAGCTCAGAGATTTTACCTAAAGCTCTGAAACATAATACGGGTCCATTTAGAAGACGGAAGACATGATGTTAACATTAGTCGTCCATTCATAACGACATAACGATCCTAAAATTGCATATTGACACATTTGACAGTTAAAAATGGGGGAAAAGCTCTAAATTTAGAACCTCCAGCAAGTTTTTTTGGCAAGAAAATGATTTGGGCTGCCGAAAAAAAAAAATGTAAGTGTATAATCACTCTGACTGTTCCCATCTAGTTAGTCAAATGATTTACAAAAAAAAAATGTATGAAGTTGTAAAGCTGAACATTAAATCACACAAGAACTGCTTTAATGGCGAATTTGATTGTATCATAAAGCGTTTCATAAAAGGCGGAAAATATTTGAGACGTTCTTTGCAGTTCGAAAGACAAGAGACAAAGTAGGTGGAATGGAACTCAGGGTTATGGGAATAGTAATGAGAGAAATAAAGCATATTACATACACAGAAATGATAATGGTTGAGAAGCCTAGAGAAGATTGGGTTATTTTTGCCCTATTTTTTCATATGTCATGCTAAATACATTACTTAAGGTTTCCAACAATTGGTAAAGTATAGAATAAAACAATTAAAGAAAGATCGTTCATCTAGGGGGTCACCCATTTTTGAGACATCCAATGATCATGTAAATAGTACTCCCGTGTCCACCATTTGGATGGAGTGGAGGTCAGTCACTCGTGCGGACTACAGCTCCTTTCACTATCTATGGGACTATCTATGGGACTGATGGAAATAATCAAGTACATAGCTTGGCTATCTCCGATAGTCCCATTGACATTGAAAAGAACGGTGGTGCACATGTGTGATCACAGATCCATTCAAGTAGGGACACAGGATCCCCAATGTTGTGATTTGTTTGTGAATCCCAGTGGTAGTGTCACGACTCTGTTGTTGTGTGTCCCGAGACCAGGGGCTCTTTCTCTGCACCCTACCTCGCCCTGTTTTCCAAATTACTTCTGATGGTGAAGATGCCGGAGCCACATACCTTGCCTTAGCTCCTGAATCCGCCCTCAGTCTGTACCCTTCCCGCAGCCATGGAAGAGAGGAGTAGTAGTGTACCATAATACACCAACCAGACTAACAAGGTAATACGAACAGGGATAACAAAAAATACCAATCATACAAATATACTCACACAAACCACAGAGGTAAACACCGGGGAATTGAGGGTGGGGTAAAACCACAGTAGGAGAAGGAAGGGAAGAAGAAGTAGAGTTTAAATTCTGAAATCTCTGCTAAAAAATCTGCTCTCCTCCAGAAAGTCATCAATAGTCAGCTGTTTCAAGGTACCTGTCCATGGCAATCAGGGCAAGGTAATAATTGGCGAGATACGATGGCTTTGGTATAGCTCTTTGGGGTGCTGGTTCTCATACAGGATATCTAGCCAAATTATGGAGCCTTACAGGAAATACCATTACCCCTAAGGTTATGTGAACACAAGCCTTTTTTTGGAGGTCCGGTCCAATACCCGCCTGAAGAAGCGCCCAGTAACACTTATGTCATGGGTTCCTACTCCGGTATCATACATTGAACAAAGTGAGAGATAAGTTAACAATATTACATGCAAAAGAAAAGGTCCATAAAGCAATCTCATAAAACAATCCACCACACAGAGGATAAAATAGTCCAGGAACATGGATACAGCCCAGTAAAAAGATAAATGACCCAGGAGATGAGAGTCACAATCATCCGCTTCAAGATTGATATGACAGTGCGGCTCCAGATGATTCTCCATGCTGGACTCCTCCAGCAGTATATTACAGGGTAATCAGGGTTTATCCCGTGCAGTGATGCTCCCAGCAGCTAGCGTTCCTAGTAACACATTGTGTGACCGCGACTTCTCGCGAGATTTCGCAATGTATTACTAGGAAGTAACGCTAGCTGCCGGGAGCATCGGTGACGTGGCGCGGGACATCGGTAGGTGAGAATATTGCGATTTATTATTTTGGTTTATTATTTTTAACATTATATCTTGTTACTATTGATGCTGCATAGGCAGCATCAATAGTAAAAAGAGAAAGAGAGTGAGCGAGAGAGAATTTCCCTGATGGGAAATTGTTCCACGCATGCTCAGTTTGAAAAGACGGGACCCGTCACTGGATTCCTGCTTTTCACAGGCAGCAACGCATCCTGCGCCCAAAGGCTTCCATTTTAGCCAGTGACGGGCAGCGCAGGATGCGTCGCTGACCGATTTTCCGACGTGCAGTAAAAAGTTCCTCTGAACGTTTTCTCTGCCCGACGGACCGTTCTTTTACGCAGGATCCAGTGCACGACAGATGAAATAGATGGCCATCTGTCACAATCCGTCGCTAATATGAGAAAATGCAGGATCCTGCTAAAATCGACGGATTGTGACGGGAGCTGAAAGACGGAAGTGTGAAAGAGGCCTTAGGCTTCTTTCACACTTCCGTCTTTTGCAGACCGTCACAATGCGTCGTTCTGTGGAAAAAACGCATCCTGCCATGTTGCCCGCAGGATGCGTTTTTTCACATAGACTTGTATTACCTACGCATCGCGATGTATGGACACACATTCCAAACGTCGTGCACTGGATGCGTTGGTATTTGGCGGGCCGTCGTATCGAAAAAACGATCAAGGGAACGTTTTTTCGTACGTTGTGTCCTGCATTTTTTACTGCGCATGCCCGCCTCCCTGGGACTTTACAATGAGCAGCGGATGCGTTGAAGCACTGCGTCCGCTGCTCACGTCACTCAAAATTTCATAAGCTTCCGTCGGTACGTCGTGCCGACGCCTGGTGATGGCCGAGTACCGACGGAAGTGTGAAAGACGCCTTACTCGTCTCTTGTCCTCCTTCGGCCCCCTCCTTATATCCAAGGGTAGACACCCAGGTTGGATAGTTTTCAGGCCCCCCAGACCTGGAAATGGTGCCTCTGAGATGAAGGCACTACATGGAGTGCAGAGGGGTTATGAATGGACAGTCAGGAATAAAATTTGTAAAATTTGCTCATCTCTAGTGTCTGTTGTGGCAAATTTCTTTAGTTATATTATTTATAAGGCTTGTGAAAGGGTCGGACATAGACTTATCTAGTAGCTGCCTCCACTAGATGGCACTCCCTTCTGGAGGAGAGCTCATTTGCATACATCATCTCGAAGCTTTCAGACATAGTGAGAATCAGAACCCTTAGAGCTTTGGATTCCAAGGAAACTTTTCCCTGTCTTTCGCCTTGGCATTTTGTGTTTCCCAGAATCCAGATTGTTAACTTGAAAAATATGATTTTGGAGAACCCGTCTACACATGCAGAAAGTGCGGGAAGGGATGAGATGGGGATATATAATTCTTCAGAATGTGCTGTGCATCATCCATGTGAGATATTCCAGTCTAAATGACTATAGTGTCTGATGATTGTGTGGACGCGCCGAGTCGGGGGCACTCTCGCTTCTGTCATGTGACATCTTATTGACAGGCTGTATGAGCGGAGTCATACTTGTTGGCAGAAGCTTTATCATGGTGGCATTTGACATTATAGCATTTTGGAGAAGCAGGGATCCGGTTGTCTGGCTGTCACAGAAAAATATCTACAGCTAATAGAGGCCAAGCCATCTGTCTGACAACCTCTCCTCCAGGAACGCTACTTACAAGGTGATTTATACAAAGGTGGATTCTAAATCATAGATTTGCAAGAACAAAATGTTCTCTCGTTTAATTCTTCCTCTTGATGGTAGAACTTCCGAATCCTGACCGCCGTAAAACACACGTAATGTAGTGCACCCTTCACCGTGAGTGCCGTGCCGATATTGAGTCAGAAGACGTCCAGCCCCGAAAAATCACAATATAACACAGCCCTTAAGCCCTTCTTGACTATTTTTGCACTTTCATTTTTTTACCTCCCTTTCTTCCAAGAGAATTTTTTTTTTCCCCTTTCGACATAGTGTGATGAATTGTAGTTTTGATGACTTTTTCCATGCAATTTACTGGAAGTAGGGAAAAAAAATTACAGGTGGTGTGAAATGGTGAAAGAAAAAGATAATTTGCCAATTTTTATTTATTTTTTGTCTTGTATTTACAGCATTCATTATGTGGGTAAAAATGAGGTGGAAAATATGATCATTCAGGTCGACATGATTATGGAGATACCAAACTAGTAATTTTTTTTTAAAATATTTTAATGGTTAAAAAAATATTTGTAAAAAAATGTTTAAAAAAAAAATTCACCCTGGCGGCCCAAGAACTTTAAGTCCCATATGGATCAGTTTTCAATCTTTAGAAATAATCAATATATCACACCCTGTACATACATCTAGCTGAAAGGCAGGTGCGGATGACCAAAGATTCTCTCTTCGGAGAGAATTGGGCCGATTTTGCATATAACGCTCTGATCAATGTCTGATTCTCTCAAATCAGGAAAAGATGGAGAAAAAAACCTCCATCTTTTCCATTGTGTCAGTCCGTGGAAATCGGACTGCACTCAGATGTCATCCGAGTGCAGTCCGATGTTTTCAACGCACTCGTTGGCTTGCATGGCCGGGTGTGATCCGAATATAAGATCAATCTAGGACATGGGGCGATTTTTTTTCTTTGAAAGTCTCTGTCTGAGGATAAAATCGGACATGTGCACGGCCCCATAGATTAATATTGGTCCGGGTGCGATCTGATGTTTTATAGGACAGCAAATAAGCTCGTCTGCAAGAGCCCTGATAAGAAGTTAAACGTAGACCCCATAAGGTCAGGAACTCAATCAGCAGAAGTCAGAAGTCATTTATTGCTCCTGTCACAGAGATGTCAGGAATCTGATATAAATATATTCAAATGATCGCTCTCATTAGGTCTTTCATCGTTAAAGTTAATGTGAGAGTGTATTCAGACAAGAACGCCACATAATTGTGCTACTTCTCACATTGTCATTAATACCAGAGCAGATCCGGATAAAGACGTGCTATATATCATTATACCCTCGATATCCTGCTCCTCGTATTGTCGCAGCGGCGCTGACATATGAGTGACAATTTACTATTTCGGATTTCATGTTGCTTTAAATAATAATGACTGACGTTCACTGCAATAAGGCGCCGGGATAAAGGGATGAACGCAATCAATGAGCAGAGCGACAGGCTGCCACCTGCTGGTAGAAGAAGGGCGTTTAACAAAAGATCAGTGATCAGCTCATAGTTGTCAACTCTGCCAGAACTTCGGGAAAAAGTGAAGATGTGTAGATTTAACCCCTTGCAGCACCAACATCCGACAGCAGCGACCTGAGCTAACTCAGATCGCTGCTGTATAACCACTCAAATTCCGCATAATACAACGGCGCTGGTACCCATTGCGTACCACTGCCATATTGCATGGTGCCAATGCGTTGGGCCCCTTTAGCGATAATAAGAGATCATTATTTCTACTGCATAGGGTAATACTGAATTATTGCAAAATATAGAACAAGCACTTAAAAGATCGCAGGTTCAAGTCCTCCAGGAGGACTAAAAAAATAAGGAAAAATTGTAAAAATTAAAAAAAAAATTATATATAAATGTTTGAGTTACCCTTCTTTTCCCAGTTCAAAAATAAGTAAAAAAACATATTTTTGTATCTATAAATAAATTAATCAAATTAACACATAAGGTAAAGAGAAAAAATTGCAACACCAGAATTGCTGATTTTCTGTTTCCTCCTCCTTCAAACAGGTTATGAAAATGTCATATATATATATATATATATATATATATATATATATATATCCCAAAATGGTATCAATAAAAAATGATGAGTTCAGAATGCAAAAATAAAAGGTGCAGCTCCATTAAGTTTTTTTTTTTTTACCATTTCACCCAACTTAGAATTTTTCTCCTTTTTCCGTATATTATATGGTAATTCAAAAAAAATAACAACAACAACTCCTAGCATCCTAACGTGCTGATTTAAGCCGAAAAAAAAAAATAATACAAAGTTATGACTCTTGGAAGAAGGTTGGGCGTGGGAACTAAAGAGCAAAAATGAAAAATTGCCGTGTCTTGAAGGGGTTAAAAGCATCCACATCTGTAGAAGGTGTGCCTCCTGTATAAGATAGTTTTTCGTAGATTGCTGCCTCCTAATGGGACGATATTTCTAGGGATTCATTCCCTGGATTTGATATATTAGTCAGTAACGAGAATTCAGCTGACTCTCACATCCCACCATTATCGGAAGTCTTCTTCTTGGCCTGATTTTTATTTATTTTTTTAAGATAGAAAATTGTTGGGTTTTTTTAACATAGTTTTGGTATAAACAGATCCTCAGATTACTCACTGAGCCCAAATATAGCAACATTTCTGAAAAAAAAAAACCTTCATAAACAAATAGATTTCGACATGTTTTCTCTCTTCTCCACAAAAGTCGCCACAACTGAGGACTCTTCTAACTACCACTTACAGCGGCCTCCTTCCTTAGCGGGGGACGTGGTGAAATAACCAAAACCACAGGGTGGAAATAGTTTGGGAGGAACTGGCAAGAATTGTCAGATGCATTTAAAACAAATATGAAAACAAGTGATCGAGATCCTACTGAAACGGACTATTTACTTTGTGAGATAATTAGCTGTGTTGTTTATTGCTTATGTTACTGGAAAAATAACACTTATCTGTCTAATTCGTTATCTAGTCTCCGATACATCCGCATATAGGTTGCAGTGAAATCATTTCTACCATTTCTGTCATCTAGGATGGGGTAGGTAATTCATTTTCACAAGGGCCACATGAATGTGGCTGATTAATATAGTAAATATAGTAAAATTCAGATAGTAATTAATATAGTAAAAATAATTCTGTTAAATATTCATATATAATTCTAATTATTATTTTACATTCATATTAAAATATATCATTTAGTATTGAGCACTATTAAAAATGCTGACACCCCCATATAAACTGTATGAGCTAGCACACAGCCACTTATATAAAGTATGAACCCCCACATAGTCTACTATATACAATATAAATCCCAATATAGCCCCTCTATATACAGTGTGAGCCCCCCACATAGTCCCTTATATACAGTGTGAGCCTCCACATAGACTGCATGCACACCGCGCAAGTCTCCCAGAGTTGTGCTCTTAAAAGGACACCACTTTGAAAATCCCCCAGCCAAAACCTGGGAGGCATCTAGTATTTAAGGTACGCTGCACTATGAGGAGGTGCCTGTACAACGCCATCTTTAGTGCTAGTTTGTGTTTGTCCCTGCTCGTCAGTTGGCAGGTCCCTGAATCTATTCCTATACCAATCCCTGAACCTATTCTGTTAGAACCTGAATCTGTTGCTTTACCGGCCTAGTCTGTACTCAAACCTGTACCTGTTACCTGAATCTGAAACCGCTGTGGCAGTACCTGAGCCTAAAACCGCTCCGATGGAACCTGTGCCAGAAATTGCTCCAGCGGTATGTGAGCCTGCAGCCGCTCCAGTGGTACCTAACCCTGAAACTGCTCCAGCGGTATGTGAGCCTGAAGTTGCTCCAGCAGTACTGGAGCCTGAAGCCGCTGCGGAGGTACCTGAGCTTGAAGTCGTTCTGGCAGTAGCTGAGCCTGAAACAGCTCCGGCGGTATGTGAGGTTGAAATTGCTCCAGCGGTATGTGAGGCTGAAATTGCTCCAGCGGTATGTCAGCCTGCAGCCGCTCTGGTGGTACCTAACCCTGAAACTGCTCCAGCGGTATGTGAGCCTGAAGTTGCTCCAGCAGTACTGGAGTCTGAAGCCGCTGCGGAGGTACCTGAGCCTGAAGTTGTTCTGGCAGTAGCTGAGCCTGAAACCGCTCCGGCGGTATGTGAGGCTGAAATTGCTCCAGTGGTATGTGAGCCTGCAGCCGCTCCGGTGGAACCTGAGCCTGTACCAGTGTCCTTCCTGTCAAGTGCCCCAGGATCCACACTGTCGGAACCTGTATCAGTATTCTGTCCTGCATTGGACTACAAGTTTGTGTCTGCGATCCGGACCCTTGGGATCAGCTAAAGCAGTACTGAGACTGCACTTGGAGTGGTACCTGGCGGCTACCTGCAGCTCAAGCCTAACTCCACCATCAGGTACGCTAGCAAAAACCAGGTGGCCAGTTAGCCACACCCCTCCAAGGGTAAGCACGGACCGTGGTGCAGAGGGTTCACAATCCACGTGCGTGACACTATAAACATATTGTACCTGTCACAAAGTGCCTTGGGACTGTGGGTGCTAACCAGGTCCCTATCCATGTCCCCCAGATTACTCCTGAAGGTGGAGACGCCGGGTTCACATTCCTTACTATGCTACTATATCAACCCTTATCTGTCCCCTACCCCACCCAGGGAGGTGGGAAGCAAAAGTGTATATGGTAACACTAACCAGACAAACAAGGGAACATGGACAGAGATAAATTAAAATAATAATCATACAAAATACACTTACCAAACAACAGAGTGAAACACAGGGGAGTTCAAGGTAGGAGAAAACCAAGTAGAAGAGAATGAGGATAAGCACACAAACAAAACTCCAAGCAACAATCTCCTGAACAAATCTCCAAACACCATCTCCAACCACAAACTTCACCTCCAGCTCCTAACCAGGCAGTAAGAACTAACACTGGCAATCCCTAAGTGCCAGAGTTGAGCATATATAGCAGAGAGGAATGCCCAACACTGAACAGCTGGGGCAATCCAGGTATTAAATCTCCATCAGCTTCAACTGAACAGATTAACCCTTGCACTGCCAGCAAGGAAAATCTGCATTGTTTAATAAGATTGTGAAGTATTTCTAACCAGTGCATGATTTCGTGAAACCAGACGTTGTGATCTTCTGACCCTCGCGGTATCCCCATGACAATACCCTTCAGTGATGTTCAAAAACATCACTACATTGTATGGCAGCTGCACACAATTGTATTACTGTGGGAGTGGGGAAACAGCTGTCAACTATAGTGTGATTCCCCATAGAAAAGGCAGAGATGTTTTGTTGCCCTCTCTGCCCTCCCGATTGCTGTGTATACACAGCATTGAAAAAGCTCTGTGTATATAGTAATAAATAGCAATAACAGCGTTTCCTCCTCCTGATCTAGCGATCATGTGGCTCAATAGTGGACACAGAAGAGGGCCCTTGTGCAAAATTAGTCCCTTTGTAGTTCAATAGCTCATCATAATGCACAACTCCACCTGTTTTGGATGTAGACGTGGCCCCCTTACCTCTTGGGTCCCAGTGCAGTTGTGCAGCTTTTACCTAATTATATGTCTGTCCCTGATGTGATTGCAGGGTATAGGGAGTGAGCAGGAACAGCTGGGTCATAGGAGATCGAGTCAGCTCTGCAATGCAACCAAGGGGCTGAATTTGCCCTGTAACTGTAGATAATATTTAAGCAAAAATTAATTTTTAAATCTTGAAATAATCCACAAAGGTCTTTTGTTTTTGTTTGCTGTCACTAACCTCCTCATCGAAAAAAAAAATATGTGTCCGATATATAAGAATAATTCTTATGGAAAGGAGAAACAACCTTAAAATGTGGTCATAAAATAAATAAAAATAAATAATAATTAAAATAATGTGAAAAACCCAACACGCACTACTTCTATTTTCCCACTGATATCGCCCCATATCAGCAAAAGAGTGGATGAAACTAACATTTAAATGAAGTGCCTCGAAAAAAAAGATGAAAAAAATTATTTGAGAACAAAAATGTTGGGCAGATTGAAATCCAATATAGGCTTTTTTCCCATGACATCTCCCAATGGTAAAAGTTGAGACACCACCATAAACATAAGATGGGTTGCCGATCCTGCCAAAATTGATGGGTTCAACCGATATTAACCCCTTCACCCCCGGATCTTTTTCCGTTTTTTCATTTTCGTTTTTCGCTCCCCTCCTTCCCAGAGCCATAACTTTTTTATTTTTCCGTGAATTTGGCCATGTGAGGGCTTATTTTTTGCAGGACGAGTTGTACTTTTGAACGACATCATTGGTTTTACCATGTCGTGTACTAGAAAACGGGAAAAAAATTCCAAGTGCAGTGAAATTGCAAAAAAAGTGCAATCCCACACTTGTTTTTTGCTTGGCTATTTTGCTAGGTTCACTAAATGCTAAAACTGACCTGCCATTATGATTCTCCAGGTCAGTACGAGTTCATAGACACCTAACATGACTAGGTTATTTTTCACCTAAGTGGTGAAAAAAAATTCCAAACTTTGTAAAAAAAAGAAAAAAAAAAAATTGCGCCATTTTCCGATACTCATAGCGTCTCCATTTTTCGTGATCTGGGGTCAGGTGAGGGCTTATTTTTTGCATGCCAAGCTGGCGTTTTTAATGATAGCATTTTGGTGCAGATACGTTCTTTTGATCGCCCGTTATTGCATTTTAATGCAATATCGCGGCGACCAAAAAAACATAATTCTGGCGTTTCGATTTTTTTTCTCATTACGCCATTTAGCGATCAGGTTAACGCTTTTTTTCTTGATAGATCGGGCGATTCTGAACGCGGCGATACCAAATATGTGTAGGTTTGATTTTTTTTAATTGATTTATTTTGATTGGGGCGAAAGGGGGTGATTTAAACTTTAATATTTTTTTTTATTTTTTTCACATTTTTTTTTACTTTTTTTTTTCACTTTTGCCATGCTTCTATAGCCTCCATGGGAGGCTAGAAGCAGGCACAACCCGATCGGCTCTGCTATGTAGCAGCAATCATAAGATCGCTGCTACACAGCAGAATTGCAGGTGTGCTGTGAGCGCCGACCACAGGGTGGCGCTCACAGCTACCGAGGATCAGTAACCATAGAGGTCTCAAGGACCTCTATGGTTACCTTCCTGACACATCGCCGACCCCCGATCATGTGACGGGAACGTCATGTGACGTCATTTCCAGCCGCCCGGCCGGATGCGGTAGTTAAATGCCGCTGTCTGCGTTTGACAGCGGCATTTAACTAGTTAATGGGCGCGGGCGGATCGCGATTCCGCTCGCGCTCATTGCGCGCACATGTCAGCTGTACAAAACAGCTGACATGTCGCGGCTTTAAGGTGGGCTCGCCGCTGGAGCCCACCTTAAAGCGGGGGTTCTGCCAGCTGACGTACTATTCCATCAGCTGGCAGAAAGGGGTTAATTTACTGTATGCAATCATTTTAATAGATTATTTGGGATTCATACCATAAGAAAGACTTCACTGGTAAGTGATTAACTAAAAAATGATCTCCAAGTGGGATTGTCTTCAGCTGGACCATTATTGTGTCAGAAGCTGGGTCCACCTGAGGATCTTTTGGGATTTTCATGTTTTGCACACATGTATTGTACACTGCTCAAAAAAATAAAGGGAACACTTAAACAACAGAATTTACCTTCAAGTAAATGAAACTTCTGTGAAATAAAACTGTCCACTTAGGAAGCAACACTGATTGACAATCAATTTCACATGCTGTTATGGAATAGACAACAGATGGAAATTATTGGTAATTATCAAGACACCCCCTATAAAGGAGTGGTTCTGCAGGTGGGGACCACAGACCACATCTCAGTACCAATGCTTTCTGGCTGATGTTTTGGTCACTTTGGAATGTTGGTTGTGCTTTCACACTCGTGATAGCATGAGACGGACTCTACAACCCACACAAGTAGCTCAGGTAGTGCAGCCCATCCAGGATGGCACATCAATGCGAGCTGTGGCAAGAAGGTTTGCTGTGTCTGTCAGCGTAGTGTCCAGAGGCTGGAGGCGCTACCAGGAGACAGGCCAGTACACCAGGAGACATGGAGGGGGAAGGAGGAGGGCAGCAACCCAGCAGTAGGACCGCTACCTCAGCCTTTGTGCAAGGAGAAACAGGAGGAGCACTGCCAGAGCCTTACAAAATGACCTCCAGCAGGCCACAAATGTGCATGTGTCTGCACAAACGGTTAGAAACCGACTCCATGAGGATGGTCTGAGTGCCTGATGTCCACAGATGGGGGTTGTGTTCACAGCCCAACACAGTGCAGGACGCTTGGCATTTGCCACAGAACACCAGATTGGCAAATTCGCCACTGGCGCCCTGTGCTCTTCACAGATGAAAGCAGGTTCACACTGAGCACATGTGACAGACGTGACAGAGTCTGGAGATGCCGTGGAGAGCGATCTGCGCCTGCAACATCCTTCAGCATGACCGGTTTGGCAGTGGGTGAGTAATGGTGTGGGATGGCATTTCTTTGGAGGGCCGCACAGCCCTTCATGTGCTCACCAGAGGTAACCTGACTGCCATTAGGTACCGAGATGAGATCCTCAGACCCTTTGTGAGACCATATGCAGGTGTGGTTGGCCCTGGGTTCCTCCTAATGCAGGGCAATGCCAGACCTCATGTGGCTGGAGTGTGTCAGCAGTTCCTGCAAGATGAAGGCATTGAAGCTATGGACTGGCCCGCCCATTCCCCAGACCTGAATCTGATTGAACACATCTGGGACATCATGTCTCGCACCATCCACCAACGTCATGATGCACCACAGACTGTCCAGGAGTTGGCGGATGCTTTAGTCCAGGTCTGGGAGGAGATTCCTCAGGAGACCATCCGCCGACTCATCAGGAGCATGCCCAGGTGTTGTAAGGAGGCCATACAAGCATGTGGAGGCCACACACACTACTCAGCATCATTGCCTTGTCTTGAGGCATTTCCACTGAAGTTTAATCAGCCTTCAATTTGATTTTCCACTTTGAATTTGAGCATCATTCCAACTCCAGACCTCTGTGGGATATTAGTTGTGATTTACATTGATCATTTTTAGGTTTTACACAAGAAAATTCCATGGCAGACAATATGATCAGTAATAACCCAGCAGGAAGTACGGCGGAGTCTAAAAATCACTAAAATTGACAAATCTCCGGGCCCGGATGGGATACACCCTCGAGTACTGCAGGAATTAAGTACAGTCATTGATAGACCATTATTTTTAATCTTTAAAGACTCCATAATAACAGGGTCTGTACCACAGGACTGGCGTATAGCACATGTGGTGCCAATATTCAAAAAGGGGACAAAAACTGAACTCGGAAATTATAGGCCAGTAAGTTTAACCTCTACTGTGGGTAAAATCCTGGAGGGTTTTCTAGGAGATGCTATACTGGAGTATCTGAAGAGGAATAACCTCATGACCCAGTATCAGCATGGGTTTACGAGGGACCGTTCCTGTCAGTCTAATCTGATCAATTTCTATGAAGAGGTAAGTTCCAGACTGGACCAAGGGAATGCAGTGGACGTAGTGTGTATGGACTTTTCAAAAGCTTTTGATACGGTGCCACACAAAAGGTTGATACATAAAATGAGAATAATGGGGATAGGGGAAAATATGTGTAAGTGGGTTAAGAGCTGGCTCAGGGATAGGAAACAAAGGGTAGTTATTAATGGAGCATACTCGGACTGGGTCGCAGTTAGCAGTGGGGTACCACAGGGGTCAGTATTGGGCCCTCTTCTTTTTAACATATTTATTAATGACCTTGTAGGGGGCATACAGAGCAGAATTTCAATATTTGCAGATGACACCAAACTCTGCAGGGTAATCAATACAGAGGAGGACAATTTTATATTACAGGATGATTTATGTAAACTAGAAGCTTGGGCTGATAAATGGCAAATGAGCTTTAATGGGGATAAATGTAAGGTCATGCACTTGGGCAGAAGTAATCTATATATATAATTGTCTAAGGGGTACTTCCGTCTTTCTGTCTGTCCTTCTGTCTGTCTGTCGGCAACTTCCGTCACGGTTATTAATTCGCTGATTGGTCTCGCCAGCTGCCTGTCATGGCTGCCGCGACCAATGAGCGACGGGCACAGTCTGATTAGTCCCTCCCTACTCCCCTGCATCCCCTACAGTCACTGCCCGGCGCCCGCTCCATACTCCCCGCAGTCACGGCTCACACAGGGTTAATGCCAGCGGTAACGGACCGCGTTATGCTGCGGGTAACTCACTCCGTTACCGCCACTATTAACCCTGTGTGACCAAGTTTTTACTATTGAGGCTGCCTATGCAGCTTCAATAGTAAAAACATGTAATGTGAAAAATAATTTAAAAAAAATAACAAATCATTATATACTCACCTTCCGCCGCCTTTCCGACGCTCCGGTGACCGGTCCATGCAAGCCTAACACAGCAGGGCGCGGGAGCGCCGCTTACCACAAAGGACTCTACAGATTTATTATCCTTGACTACTCCAGGTGGATGTCTACATCCCATTAGTGTAGGATTTTTCATTTAAACCTTACCCTTCCAGAGTATTGGTGATACCACTAGAAGCGATCACGTGATAAAGGCTCAGGTTGAGCCGAAACGTTGTTAAAAGATCGCATAATACTGTGTATTGTTCCGCTCCCAGATTGTTTATACAATAAATTTTCTTTACAAATTTATACTACCTCAGAGTGTGCGGTGAATCTGAAATCTTGCTGTAGTGGAGACCTCTAGTCTATTACACCAGCACCTCGTCCTAGGCCGAGTGCACACCACTATATTTTTTTGATACGGTCCATGCAAGCGGCAGGTTCCGGTGCTAAGTTTGGTGTGCGACAAGGACCTGCCATGACGTCATGGTCATGTGACCGCGACGTCACCACAGGCCCTGTGCGACGAAGCTGTGGTACCATGGGACAGTCAGGGACAGTGTCAGGAGCACTAGGAGCAGGTGAGTATTTCATATTCACCTGTCCGTGTTCCATCCGCCGGGCGCCGCTCCGTCTTCCCGTCCTCTTGCACTGACTGTGCAGGTCAGAGGGCGCGATGACGTATTAGTGAGCGCGCCGCCCTCTGCCTGAACAGTCAGTGCGGAGAGACGGGATGCTGAGGAGAAGCGACGAGAGGTGAGTATGTGATTTTTTTTGTTTTTATTGCAGCAACAGCAGCATTACATCTGGTACAATGCCGTATGGAGCGTCTATGGGGCCATAACCAACTACATGGAGCATTATATGGGGCATCTATGGGGCCATAACTGCATGGAGCATTATATGGGGCATCTATGGGGCCATAACTGCATGGAGCATTATATGGGGCATCTATGGGGCCATAACTGCATGGAGCATTATATGGGGCATCTATGGGGCCATAACTGAATGGAGCATTATATGAGGCATCTATGGGGCCATAACTGCATGGAGCATTATATGGGGCATCTATGGGACCATAACTGCATGGAGCATTATATGGGGCATCTATGGGACCATAACTGCATGGAGCATTATATGGGGCATCTTATGGGGCCATAACTGCATGGAGCATTATATGGGGCATCTATGGGGCCATAACTGCATGGAGCATTATATGGGGCATCTATGGGGCCATAACTGCATGGAGCATTATATGGGGCATCTATGGGGCCATAACTGCATGGAGCATTATATGGGGCATCTATGGGACCATAACTGCATGGAGCATTATATGGGGCATCTTATGGGGCCATAACTGCATGGAGCATTATATGGGGCATCTTATGGGGCCATAACTGCATGGAGCATTATATGGGGCATCTATGGGGCCATAACTGCATGGAGCATTATACTACGTGACTGGGCAATATACTACGTGACTGGGCAATATACTACGTGGACATGCATATTCTAGAATACCTGATGCGATAGAATCGGGCCACCATCTAGTAAGATGTATAACTATGTGCCTAATTCTAAAACTCTGGGCAAAACCGTCAATGAAAAAGACCTGGGTGTATGGGTGGATGACAAACTCATGTTCAGTGGCCAGTGTCAGGCAGCTGCTACAAAGGCAAATAAAATAATGGGATACATTAACCCCTTCACCCCAAAGCCTGTTTTCACCTAAGTGACACGGCCAATTTTTACAATTCTGACCACTGTCACTTTATGAGGTCATAACTCTGAAACGCTTCAACGGATCCTGGTGATTCTGAGATTGTTTTCTCGTGACATATTGTACTTTATGATAGTGGTAAAACTTCTTCGATATGACTTGCATTTATTTGTGAAAAAAACAGAAATTTGTCGAAAATTATGAAAATTTAGCAATTTTCAAATTTTTCGTTTTTATGCCCTTAAATTAGAGAGTTATATCACATAATATAGTTAATAAACAACATTTCCCACATGTCTGCTTTACATCAGCACAATTTTGGAAACATAATTTTTTTTTGTTAGGGAGTTATAAGGGTTAAAAGTTGACCAGCGATTTCTCATTTTTGCAACAAAATTTGCAAAACCATTTTTTTTACGGACCACCTCACACTTGAAGTGACTTTGAGGGGTCTATATGACAGAAAATGTCCAAAAGTGACACCATTCTAAAAACTGCACCCCTCAAGGTACTCTAAACCACATTCAAAAAGTTTATTAACCCTTCAGGTGCTTCACAGGAATTTTTGGAATGTTTAAAAAAAATTGAACATTTAACTTTTTTTTCACAAAATTTTTACTTCAGATCCAATTTGTTTTATTTTACCAAGGGTAACAGGAGAAATTGGACCAAAAAAGTTGTTGTACAATTTGTCCTGAGTACGCCGATACCCCACATGTTGGGGTAAACCATTGATTGGGCACATGGCAGAGCTCGGAAGGGAAGGAGCGCCATTTGACTTTTCAATGCAAAATTGGCTGGAATTGAGATCGGAACCCATGTCGTGTTTGGAGAGCCCCTGACGTGCCTAAACAGTGGAAACCCCCACAAGTGACACCATTTTGGAAAGTAGACCCTCTAAGGAACTAATCTAGATGTGTGGTGAGCACTTTGAACCTCCAAGTGCTTCACAGAAGTTTATAATGTAGAGCCGTAAAAAAAAATTAATATTAATTTTCACAAAAAATGATCTTTTTGCCCCAAATTTTTTATTTTCCCAAGGGTAGCAGGATAAATTGGACCCCAAAAGTTGTTGTGCAATTTGTCCTGAGTACGCTGATACTTCATATATGGGGATAAACCACTGTTTGGGCGCATGGCAGAGCTCGGAAGGGAAGGAGCGCCATTTGACTTTTCAATGCAAAATTGGCTGGAATTGAGATCGGAACCCATGTCGTGTTTGGAGAGCCCCTGACGTGCCTAAACAGTGGAAACCCCCACAAGTGACACCATTTTGGAAAGTAGACCCTCTAAGGAACTAATCTAGATGTGTGGTGAGCACTTTGAACCTCCAAGTGCTTCACAGAAGTTTATAATGTAGAGCCGTAAAAAAAATTAATATTAATTTTCACAAAAAATGATATTTTTGCCCCAAATTTTTTATTTTCCCAAGGGTAGCAGGATAAATTGGACCCCAACGGTTGTTGTGCAATTTATCCTGAGTACACTGATACTTCATATATGGGGATAAACCACTGTTTGGGCGCATGGCAGAGCTCGGAAGGGAAGGAGCGCCATTTGACTTTTCAATGCAAAATTGGCTGGAATTGAGATCGGAACCCATGTCGTGTTTGGAGAGCCCCTGACGTGCCTAAACAGTGGAAACCCCCACAAGTGACACCATTTTGGAAAGTAGACCCTCTAAGGAACTAATCTAGATGTGTGGTGAGCACTTTGAACCTCCAACTGCTTCACAGAAGTTTATAATGTGGAGCCGTAAAAAAAAATTAATATTAATTTTCACAAAAAATGATATTTTTGCCCCAAATTTTTTATTTTCTCAAGGGTAGCAGGATAAATTGGACCCCAAAAGTTGTTGTGCAATTTGTCCTGAGTACGCTGATACTTCATATATGGGGATAAACCACTGTTTGGGCGCATGGCAGAGCTCGGAAGGGAAGGAGCGCCATTTGACTTTTCAATGCAAAATTGGCTGGAATTGAGATCGGAACCCATGTCGTGTTTGGAGAGCCCCTGACGTGCCTAAACAGTGGAAACCCCCACAAGTGACACCATTTTGGAAAGAAGACCCCCTAAGGAACTTATTTAGATGTGTGGTGAGCACTTTTAACCCCCAGTTGTTTCACTAAAGTTTAGAATGTAGCGCTGTGAAAATCAAAAAATCATTTTTTCTTTCCACAAAATGATGTTTTAGCCCGCATTTTTTTTTCCCCCAAGGGTAACAGGAGAAATTGGACCACAAAAGTTATTGTCCAATTTGTCCTGAGTACGCTGATACCCCATACATTGGGGGGAACCACTGTTTGGGCGCACGGCAGAGCTCGGAAGGGAAGGAGCGCCGTTTGAAATGCAGACTTAGATGGATTGGTCTGCAGGTGTCATGTTGCATTTGCAGAGCCCCTGATGTACCTAAACAGTAGAAACCCCCCACAAGTGACCCCATATTGGAAACTAGACCCCCCACGGAACTTATCTAGATGTGTTGTGAGAACTTTGAACCAACAAGTGTTTCACTACAGTTTATCACGCAGAGCCGTGAAAATAAAAAATATTTTTTTTTCCACGAAAATTATATTTTAGCCCCCACATTTTTATTTTCCCAAGGGTAACAGGAGAAATTGGACAACAAAAGTTGTTGTCCAATTTGTCCTGAGTACGCTGATACCCCATATATGGGGGGGAACCACTGTTTGGGCGCACGGCAGAGCTCGGAAGGGAAGGAGCGCCGTTTGAAATGCAGACTTAGATGGATTGGTCTGCAGGTGTCATGTTGCATTTGCAGAGCCCCTGATGTACCTAAACAGTAGAAACCCCCCACAAGTGACCCCATATTGGAAACTAGACCCCCCACAGAACTTATCTAGATGTGTTGTGAGAACTTTGAACCAACAAGTGTTTCACTACAGTTTATCACGCAGAGCCATGAAAATAAAAAATATTTTTTTTTCCACGAAAATTATATTTTAGCCCCCACATTTTTATTTTCCCAAGGGTAACAGGAGAAATTGGACAACAAAAGTTGTTGTCCAATTTGTCCTGAGTACGCTGATACTTCATATATGGGGATAAACCACTGTTTGGGCGCACGGCAGAGCTCGGAAGGGAAGGAGCGCCATTTGAAATGCAGACTTAGATGGATTGGTCTGCAGGTGTCATGTTGCATTTGCAGAGCCCCTGATGTACCTAAACAGTAGAAACCCCCCACAAGTGACCCCATATTGGAAACTAGACCCCCCACGGAACTTATCTAGATGTGTTGTGAGAACTTTGAACCCCCAAGTGCTTCACTACAGTTTATAACGCAGAGCCGCGAAAATAAAAAATATATTTTTTTTCCACGAAAATTATATTTTAGCCCCCATGGTTTATTTTCCCAAGGGTAAGGCTGGTTTCACACTTGCGTTTTTATCTGCATGCGTTTTTTTAAAAAACGCATGTGTGAAAAAACGCATGTAATCGCGGTAAAACGCATGCGTTTTTTAGACGCATGCGTTTTTATAGAAAAACACAAAACAAGAAAAAACCAAAAAACCCTAACCCTACCCCTAACCCTACCCCTACCCCTAACCCTAACCTGAAATACGTGGCACTGAAATACGTGGCACTGAAATACGTTTATATACGTATATACGTATATAAGTGCCACGATATTTCAGTGGCCACGTATATAAGTGCCACGTATATAAGTGCCACGTATATAAGTGCCACGTATTTCATGTACATGCCACGTATTTCATGTACATGCCACGATATTTAAGTGTCACGTATATAAGTGCCACATATATAAGTGCCACGTATTTAAGTGCCACGTATTTAAGTGCCACGTATTTAAGTGCCACGTATTTAAGTGCCACGTATTTCACGTAAATGCCACGATATTTCAGTGCCACGTATTTCACTGAAATATTGTGGCACTTAAATACGTGGCACTGAATATCGTGGCACTGAAATATCGTGGCACTGAAATATCGTGGCACTGAAAGACGTGGCACTGAAATACGTGGCACTGAAAGACGTGGCACTGAAATACGTGGCACTGAAATACTGTCAGAAAATGTTCATTAAGCGGTTAGGGATGAGTTTAGGGGTAGGGTTAGGGTTAGGGTTTGGATCCCTTTATCACCTTGATGGTGGTGGGTGACTTTTCAGTGTGTGTTCTGGTTTTTTTCTATAAAAACGCATGCGTTTTTAACGCAAACAAACGCGTTGAGATCGGACGCCATGTCGCGTTTGGAGAGCCCCTGATGTGCCTAAACAGTGAAAACTCCCCAATTCTAACTGAATCCCTAACCCCAACCCCAACCCTAGCCCTAACCCTAGTCCTAACCCTAGCGCTACTTTCACACTAGCGTTTTTTTGCATACGTCGCAATGCGTCGTTTTGGCGAAAAAACGCATCCTGCAAAGTCATCTGCAGGATGCGTTTTTTCCCCATAGACTAACATTAGCGACGTATTGACACACGTCGCAAGCGTCGTGCGACGGTTGCGTCGTGTTGTGGCGGACCGCCGGCAGCAAAAAACGTTACATGTAACTTTTTTTGTGCTGACGGTCCACCATTTCCGACCGCGCATGCGCGGCTGGAACTCCGCCCCCACCTCCCCGCACCTCACAATGGGGCAGCGGATGCGTGGAAAAACAGCATCCGCTGCCCCCGTTGTGCGGCGCTTGCACAGTATGCGTCGGTACGTCGGCCCTGTACCGACGCTAGTGTGAAAGTAGCCTAACGGGAAAATGGAAATAAATATATTTTTTAAAATTTTATTATTTTTCCTAACTAAGGCTGGT
Source organism: Ranitomeya variabilis (assembly GCF_051348905.1). Classification (NCBI taxonomy): domain Eukaryota; kingdom Metazoa; phylum Chordata; class Amphibia; order Anura; family Dendrobatidae; genus Ranitomeya; species Ranitomeya variabilis. The sequence continues at coordinate 40,143,869 of NC_135238.1, forward strand.
TTCACACTTGCGTTTTTGTCTGCAGCGTTTTTTGCACAAAAAACGCATGCGTTTTTTTTCCTATATTTAACATTGAAAACGCATGCGTTTTACCGCGTTTACATGCGTTTTTCACACATGCGTTTTTTTAAAAAAACGCATGCAGACAAAAACGCAAGTGTGAAACCAGCCTAAGGGGGTGATGAAGGGGGATTTGATTTACTCTTATAGCGTTTTTTGGGCGGATTTTTATGGTTGGCAGCCGTCACACACTAAAAGACGCTTTTTATTGCAAAAAATAGTTTTTGCATCACCACATTTTGAGAGCTATAATTTTTCCATATTTTGGTCCACAGAGTCATGTGAGATCTTGTTTTTTGCAGGACGAGTTGACGTTTTTGCTGGTACCATTTTCGGGTACATGACATTTTTTGATCGCTTTTTATTCCGATTTTTGGGAGGCGGAATGAACAAAAACCAGCAATTCCTGAAATTTTTTTAGGGGGTGCGTTTATACCGTTCCGCGTTTGGTAAAAAGGATAAAGCAGTTTTATTCTTCGGGTCAGTACGATTACAGCGATACCTCATTTATGTAATTTTTTTATGTTTTGGCGCTTTTACACAATAAAAACTATTTTATATAAAAAAATAATTGTTTTTGCATCGCTTTATTCTGAGAGCTATAACTTTTTTATTTTTCTGCTGATGATGCTGTATGGTGGCTTTTTTTTTGCGGGACAAGATGACGTTTTCAGCGGTACCATGGTTATTTATATCCGTCTTTTTGATCGCGTGTTATTCCACTTTTTGTTTGGCGGTATGAGAATAAAGCGTTGTTATTTGCCTCGGTTTTTTTTTTTTTTTTTTACGGTGTTCACTGAAGGGGTTAACTAGTGATATAGTTTTATAGGTGGGGTCGTTACGGACGCGGCGATACTAAATATGTGTACTTTTATTGTGTGGTTTTTTTTTTATTTAGATAAAGAAATGTATTTATGGGAATATATTTATTTTTTTTTTCTTTATTTAGGAATTTTTTTTTTTTTTTTTTTTACACATGTGGAAAAATTTTTTTTTTACCTTTTTACTTTGTCCCAGGAGGGGACATCACAGATCGGTGATCAGACAGTGTGCACAGCACTCTGTCTGATCACCGATGTGACAGGCACGTTCCACAGGCTTGCCGGCGCCTGCTATGAGGATTCTCAGCAGACGCCGGCAAGCAGGGTCATCTCATGACCCGGAAGGAGTCCCGCGGCCATCTTGGATCCGGGGACTCCTTCCAGGTCACCGGAGCAGCACGATCTCATCGCGCTGCTCCGGTGGGAGAGCGCAGGGAGCCCCCGTCCTTGCGCGATCCCCCTCTATGCCGCTGTCACTATTGACAGCGGCATCAGAGGGGTTAAATGCCCGCGATCGGCGACAGCGCCGATCGTGGGCATTGCTGCGGGGTGTCAGCTGTCATATACAGCTGACACCCGCACCCGATCACCGCGGCGCTCAGCGCGAGACCGCGGTGATCGGGGCGCCGTACTAGTACTGCGGCTGGCACTAATGCAGTGCCGGCAGCGCCGTACTAGTACGGCGCATGGCACGAAGGGGTTAAAAGAGGCATAGATGCTCATGAGGAGAACATAATTTTACCTCTATACAAGTCACTAGTGCGACCACACTTAGAATACTGTGCACAGTTCTGGTCTCCGGTGTATAAGAAAGACATAGGTGAACTGGAGCGGGTGCAGAGAAGAGCGACCAAGGTTATTAGAGGACTGGGGGGTCTGCCATACCAAGATAGGTTATTACACTTGGGGCTATTTAGTTTGGAAAAACGAAGACTAAGGGGTGATCTTATGTTAATGTATAAATATATGAGGGGACAGTACAAAGACCTTTCTGATGATCTTTTTAATCATAGACCGGTGACAGGGACAAGGGGGCATCCTCTACGTCTGGAGGAAAGAAGGTTTAAGCATAACAACAGACGCGGATTCTTTACTGTAAGAGCAGTGAGACTATGGAACTCTCTGCCGTATGATGTTGTTATGAGTGATTCATTACTTAAATTTAAGAGGGGACTGGATACCTTTCTGGAAAAGTATAATGTTACAGGGTATATATATTAGAATCCTTGATAGGGCGTTGATCCAGGGAACTAGTCTGATTGCCGTATGTGGAGTCGGGAAGGAATTTTTTTCCCCAATGTGGAGCTTACTCTTACCACATGGGTTTTTTTTGCCTTCCTCTGGATCAACATGTTAGGGCATGTTAGGTTATGGGTTGAACTAGATGGACTTACAGTCTTCCTTCAACCTTAATAACTATGTTACTATGTTTATGTTTTACTGCTCTCAACGCATTCCACTATATAATGAATAAAGATTTACAACTGGAATATTTCATTCAGTGATATCTAGGATGTGGGATTTTAGTGTTCCCTTTATTTTTTGGAGCAGTGTATATTTGGGAGTATCTATTCCTTTAAACTATTTGTCCTATTTTTTTCCTATTCATAAATCTTCCAATGACATAATCACTGTCGTCCATAGATGACATCTCACCCTATAGTGTCTTAAACAGCCTCCTTCCGGCCCCCAGACTTATTACAGTGACCTGCGAGAAAGTGCAATGTTCTCCAGACCAGTCCTCCTAATAGCGATGGTAAATTGAAAACTCATTTTCATTGTCGTTTATTCACCGCACGCTTTAATCTCTTATTTGAAAAATAAAACCACTGAACGGTGACCAAATGTTGCATTTAATGTGTGTTTAGGGAGAAATGCTGCTCCGAAAACATACTTATGCAAGCTTTCTTTTCCCAATGACATTTTTCATTAGTTTTTTTGTTTGTTATCCAGTATACCAGCAAATGAATTTTTCAGCTGCTCGGCAGACACTGATTGGCTTCATTAAAATCTGTTGTGTTTTGCCAATTTTTAACTTAAATTTATTTTTCTGAAAAATTCCAGTCATCGTTAAAGGAGCAGCCTCCGCTATGTAGTAGAAAACTGTGCCTGCTTACTGGGGTTGTCTCATAGAGAAGACCCCCTGACCATATGCTGAATTTGGACAGATGGACATCGTAGAGGGGTTTTGAAAGCCCAATTATCTAAAATGTAGAAAAGCTTTGGTTCTACTGGACCCAGACATCCTTCCGTCCTTCATGTCACATTTCTCTTGTAGGGTCCACTGCAGGGGAAGCCTCTGAGCTTACGTAATCTTCAGGGGTTAGAGAAACTGGTCCCACTTGGATATGGCAACTTCTAGCTAAAAAAGGTTTGTGCTGCAATACCACATGCATCCTAGGACAAGAGTGGCGCTGTTTACAAAAAAGTAAGTAGACTTTTTTTTAGTCTTGGATGAGTTTAACAGATTAAATAGGGATCTGCAAAGATGGCGGCACATTTTCACACTGACCACTGGAGTATAGTTTAAGAGTCCGACTTCCTATTAGGCACATGAGCATTGGCAGAATTAGATGAATTTAGACTCAATGCTTTATATAAAATACGTCAGAGGTTGTAAATGGACCTGTGATATCACCTACTGTAAATGGTGGATCCTGTGTTATCTACTGTGTTTAGAGTTGTTAATTTTCATAATAATAATATATTAATGATAATGAGACTGCTGAAAAGTCTTTTGTAAGGATCAGCAAGTGAAAGGGGAGCAGATGACCTGTGAGATCACTCACTGTGAATAGTAGATCTTGTGTTATCTACCGTGTTTAGAGGTATTCATTTTCTTACTAATAATATAATAATGATAATGAGACTGATGAAAAGTCATCTTTCTGTAAAGATCAGCATGGAAGAGGGAGCAGATGACCTGTGATATCATCCACTGCAAATGGTTGATCCCGTGTTATCTACTGTGTTTAGAGTTGGTTATTTTCATACCAATAATATAATAATGATAATGAGACTGCTGAAAAGTATTTTGTCAGGATCAGCAAGCGAGAGGAGAGTAGATGACCTGTGAGATTACCCACTGTGAATAGAAGATCCTGTGTTATCTACTGTGTTTAGTGGTGTTAATTTTCATACTAATAATATAATCATAATGAGATGGCTGAAAAGTCTTCTTTCTGTAAAGATCAACAAGGAAGGGGGAGCAGATTACCTGTGATATCATCCACTGTAAATAGAGGCTTCTGTTTTATCTACTGTGCATAGAGGTATTAATTTTCATACTAATATATTAATGATGAGACTCCTGAAAAGTCTTCTGAAACTATCAGCAAAGGAATGGAAGCAGATGATCTGTGAACGGTGATCCTGTTTTATCTGCTGTGTTTAGAGGTGTTCCCTTTTTATTCCAATCTTGTCTGTGGTGATGATAATAAGACTGCTAAAAAGTCTTCTGTAAAGATTGGCAAATATAAGTCTAACCTAAGACCTAGCGGCTAAGGTACTTGAAAGATTTGAGATTTTTTTAATCTATTTTAACATAGACAATTGTATTGAAAGTTGAAAAAACTTAAAAAAAATAAATTTAAAGAGAACCTTTCACCAAATTTTTTATATTGAACTGAACACAAGAGGTAATAGCGGCTGCAGAGTGGAAAACAACTTTTTTCCTCAGTCCAAGTGGGTGTAATTCATACAGGGAGAAGAAGCATATGCCCACTTAACCAAAGCTAAATCATTATGTGCCAACTAGTTTGATTGCTAATATCTCCCCAATTGAGAGGCGAAATTTTTTAAAAAAGTTTTATCCCGTTCTGCAGCCACCATGACATCGTGTGTCTTGCTCAACATGAAAAAATTTGTGAAAGGTCCTCTTTAAAGCAAATATGGCAGAAAAAAGGATGTAATCAACCATTGTAAAGATACATTAGAAAAATAACCAGCACAGAATGAAGTTGGCGCCCTGTGTGGGGAGACGGGATTAGAACCTTCTGTAAGAGACATTTTGTAGAAGGAGTTTTATAAATGTACAGAAGACGTTGAAGTGTATTTGAAATTGGACATCGGCTTCATTTCTATGTTCCGCTGCTAATAATGAAGTTCTTCTCTTATCATTGTAGCTCGCAGTATTACTCAGTATTGGGAAAGTAGTTCCCATTAGCCAGAACTAGAGAGGTGAATTGGCTATCACTGGAGGTCACCGTAAGATCTGCTGATAAAGTCTCTTCGCCTTTCAGTCCTTCATTCCATCTTTTTTTATTTTTTTATTTTTTAGAGATCGGAAGGTTGAAAGACCGCAATCCAGCATGTTACTAGGGCCGGTACTCCATCGTTTTAGTAGTTTTAGTGCATTATTATTTTTGTTTCAATGCCAATCATTTTTATCACACTGGGGAAATTAGATTTTATAAAATCTGGACTCCTAGTGCCAAAACATTATGGACTAACACGTCATGCAATGCAAGCAATTAAATCCCAAATATAGCTCTTAATTCTGGGCTTTTACCTACAGTATATCAGATTCTGTTTCTCTGTACATGGCAGCCTGGATCTTGTTGACTGGTATGCAGTTCAAGAACAGGGAAAGGGTATGTGCACACGATGCAGATTTAGTGCAGAATTGGTGCAGAACTGCAGCAGATTTTTCTGCTGCAGAAACGCTGCAGAACTGCACTGTGATTTATAGTACAATGTAAATCAATGGGAAAAAAAAAAAGCTGTGCACATGGTGCAGAAAAATCTGCGCAGAAACGCTGCAGATTTCAAAGAAGTGCACGTCGCTTCTTTTGTGCAGTTCTGCAGCGTTTCTGCTGCAGATTTTTCTGCACCATGTGCACAGCTTTTTTTTTTTCACATTGATTTACATTGTACCGCACAGAAACTGCATAGAAACTGCACAGAAACTGCATAGAAACTGCATAGAAACTGCACAGAAACTGCATAGAAACTGCACAGAAACTGCATAGAAACTGCATAGAAACTGCACAGAAACTGCATAGAAACTGCATAGAAACTGCACAGAAACTGCACAGAAACTGCATAGAAACTGCACAGAAACTGCATAGAAACTGCATAGAAACTGCATAGAAACTGCACAGAAACTGCATCAAATCTGCAGATGCAGATTTAGTGCAGAAAATTCTGCACCACATTTCCTACGTGTGCACATAGCCAAATGGAACGTTATCCCTGAATTCCAAGTGAAGACAAGTTGTGACTAGTTGGGATGAGTGGAAGTTTAAGTTTTGGTACGCATCTTGATCTTTAGTTCAAAGTTCGGTTCGAATAGCAGAATTGAACCCTAACTTGAATCTGAACCCCATTGAAAACAATGGGGACACAAACTTTTCAGCTGTAAAATTCTCCCTCTCTCACCTCTCAGACTTCCCCCAAAACTCTGAACATTGCATCATACTTCCTGGAGAAGTCAATGTTTGGCATATAGCATCAGACACTAACTGTTCGGTATGAACCCCGAACTTTTAAGTTCAAGTTAGCTCATCTCTAGTCATTAGTTTTCCAGCTCAAAAGTTTGGTCCCCATTGTTTCCAATGGAGAATGGGTTCTGGTTCAAGTGCAGGTACAGTTCTGGTACCCAAACCCAAACTTTCACTGGTCTGCTCATCCCTGCTTGTCACCTATCCACAGGATAGATGATAACTTACAGATTGGTGAGCCCAACAACCGGGACACTTACTGATCACCAGAGCGGACCTTTTATTCAAGTGAGCTGGAGTGGCAGAGTGACTGCTGCTCCATTCTTTCCCTATGGGACTGCCAAAAAAAAGCACTGCGTTATGCAGTTTCTTGAATGGAGCTGCAGCTGAGCATGTGCTCTGCTGCTCCAGACTAACTGGGGTAAAAGTGCCCCATTCTGCCTATCAATGGCGATCCTAACAGTCAAACCACCACTGATTTATAATTTAACACCTATCCTGTAGATAGATGATACCTACTCTTCCCTGGATAACCCTTTGTTAGTGTATACGTGATCATTTCTCTTTAATGGACAACTCCTTTAATACTGCATCAAGCCAAACCTCACAACGAATATAGACCTCTTTGGGAGGGTCGATCAGTCACCCAAGCTGGAACTTTGGGTTCTCAAACCTGGGCTCGGAGGTGGATGACCAACAAGTCCCAATCACAACCCACCAGGAAGACCACTAGGTTTCTATTCTGGACATCTTTCTATGAGACAGAGCATTTACTCACTGCACCAAGCTTTGGGGGTCTCAACACACCCATTCATTATATAGCTGCCTATTCATTTAAATGTGCTACCTGTCATACTACCATTCCCCGCAGAAGCAACAACATGAGAAATAAACACCCATGCATGGAGGATGATAAAAAGGGAACATGAGTAATCCCTTTTAAATGGATCTGGCCTGGTTATATTTTCCAATTAATCAATGTCCTTTTATAGTATAGCATCATGAACTCAAAATATATGGGCCATATGTACAGTAGAAATCAAACCAAAAAGACTAGTGATGAGCGAATATACTCGTTGCTCGGGTGATCTCCGAGTATTTGTTAGTGTTCGGAGATTTAGTTTTCATCACCTCAGCTGAATGATTTACAGCTATTAGCCATCTTGATTACATGTGAGGATTCCCTAGCAACCAGGCAACCCCCACATGTACTCAGCCTGGCTAGTTGCTGTAAATCATTCAGCTGAGGTGATGAAAACTAACTCTCTGAACCCTAACAAATACTTGGAAAACCCGAGCAACGAGTATATTTGCTCATCACTTAAAAAGACCACTGGTGATTAACCAGTGAAACTACGTGAAATATCTCATTGAAGAGTGGTTGACCATGCCGGGAGATGAATAGAGCTGACTGGGCACGTCCCAGGGGATGGACCCCATAAAGATGCCCCTGACTAAACATTTGGGGGCTCCATGCCATTTCTAGGAGCCAGATAACATGGGACCCTCTATATCAGACACATATAGGAAAGGTGACCATTTTTTCTACAGAAAAAAACGGAGCTCCTTAAACATACCTTTTTTCTTTAAGGGAACCCTATTTTCTGAGGAAATATGACCCAGAAATAAGTAATATATTCACTACCTATATAAATAGTGATTCTATGGGATGTAAAAAAGAAACAATTGGGATATAAGGTGTCAGAAGATTTGACAAGGGGAAACATGGATGACAGAAACGCATAAGGTGGTGGCCATGAGAAGACCTTGTGCTCCATGACCCAGCCCCGGAACATTGTGCCATAGGGGCACCAATATGGTATTCTACCTTTGGCTTTACTATGAAGATACTGTACAAGGAAGGGACAATAAATTGAACCTTTGCCCCGAGCAAAGCAAAGCCGGGCCAATCCTCTGTTTTTAACCATTCTTGGACCCCATTGTTCTATCATGGAACTGCAAGAGTCTCATCCTTTTCTTTTGATAATTAAAAAAAAACAAAAAACTTTTCACCATATGCGATTCTATGAATGTTTAGTCCTACTAGATTTAATTCCAGGAGGGAGACTCGTGATTGTTATTGCAAAATCTGAAATCTTACATTGAAATGTTAACCAGATGTTTAACGTTCTGGCAGAAGAACGCATTGGCTTGACTCATCATTTACCGCGCAAGGAAATGGATAATTGGTTACAGAGTATGAAACCGTTACATATTGCCCAAATAATTTCCCCTCAGATCTGTAACGAACCACTGACTATAATGTGATAGGTTTAGCATATGGTCTATGGTAAGAAGGCCGAGCTCTCGTATCCTACACTTGCCCCTCTGTTCGTAATTTGGGAGCTGAAGAGCATGATGGTGCTATGTCATAAAGATGAAATGTAGGAGCCGAACACACGGTAAATAGATGAAATGTGCGCACCTGGCAATGATAAATGATGGAATAAGGCAGCGGCGGGATTCAGGATCATTCATTATGTATCACGGCTGCACGGTGTGGACTGCGGCTCATCTGCTCTCATAACAGTGGATCAGGATGGCTGGATTGGGAATTGAGCAGTTTTGGGTCAGCGCTGGTGCAGGATCAGGTGTGCTGCTAAAATGCTACAACTCTGCTAATGCATTATTAAAGATTGCTTCTGAAATTCTATAAAAACCAGCTTGGATGCTATAGGAACAAAGGCAAGTCTTCTGTTACATAGTTTTGTTAAATTAGGTCCAATGGGAAAACTGGTGCTTGTAGCAAGGTCCGACAAACAACAAAGGCAACTGTTATTAGCAAGGTCCGGAAAACAACGAAGGCACCTGATACTAGCAAGGTCCAGCAAACAACGAAGGCACCTGATATTAGCAAGGTCCGGCAAACAACGAAGGCACCTGATATTAGCAAGGTCCGGCAAACAAGGAAGGTACCTGATATTAGCAAGGTCCAGAAAACAATGAAGACACCTGATATTAGCAAGGTCCGGCAAACAACGAAGGCACCTGATATTAGCAAGGTCCGGCAAACAACGAAGGCACCTGATATTAGCAAGGTCCGGCAAGCAACGAAGGCACCTGATATTAGCAAGGTACGGCAAACTAATAAGGCACCTGATATTAGCAAGGTCCGGCAAACAACGAAGGCACCTGATATTAGCAAGGTCCGGCAAACAACGAAGGCACCTGATATTAGCAAGGTACGGCAAACAAATAAGGCACCTGATATTAGCAAGGTCCGGCAAACAACGAAGGCACCTGATATTAGCAAGGTACGGCAAACAAATAAGGCACCTGATATTAGCAAGGTCCGGCAAACAACGAAGGCACCTGATATTAACAAGGTCCGGCAAACAACGAAGGCACCTGATATTAGGAAGGTCTGGCTAACAACGAAGGCACCTGATATTGCTGTCATAACGTAGCCGATTTTTCAATAGCATTCAATTTTACTACTTGTTTTGTATTTATAAGGCTCGACGGTGAAACGTGGAGGCAGTAAATCTCGGGTGCATTGCTTTTTTCTAAAGGGCAGTTCCTCAAGGGACAGAATTTGGGAAGATTGTAGACAAGTGGATGCAATTTTACAAATTCCAGCCACGCTTTTTTTGCATGGAAATTGGCATGCCCAGAAATTTTTCAAATCCACAATGTGTCAATTTCCATTGCAAATTTTCGTTATGGATTTCACTTCTTTCAATGTAGTGGGGGGAAAATGTTCAGTAAATTGGCAGAAAAATCCACAAACTCACTGCAGAAAAGATCTGCTGTGCGTGGACCTACCCTGAGGAAATAAACTAATTCTGTGCAAAAATTACAAAATGTTCTAAATTTTTCTGATTGTCAAAAAACAAACATGACTCTCTTCCTTATAGGTGGAACAAGTCAGGCCAAGTTCACACCATCATATTTTCTGTCTGAGTTCTGTACTTGCAAAAGCGGACAGCACTCCGACCAATATTACACAATGAGGCAGTGCAGAGGAGTGATTTTGGAGGAAAAAAATGCAGCACGCACTTTTTTTTTGTGTCGGAATAGCAATGGTAGATCCGAAGCCTCTGTCACTCCAGCTCTATTCCCCATCCAGTGCCTGATCCTCCTGCCTGAATGACAGCCTGTGTGACTTCAAGGAAAAGGAGTCTTCAGTCGGCCAGGAGGAGGTGGTGCTTGGCAGGGAACAGAGCTGGAGTGACATAGGCTTCAGATCTACAAATTTGCATAACAATTCAAATGCTAATTTCTCAGTCATAGGGGACCAGACCGGCCATGTAAAGGCATTGCTGGACTTGTCATCTCCTATCCAAGTAATGGGGAAATCTGCATTCGCTGAACACAGATTTTGCACATGAATTGAGAGTAAAAATTGAAACCAGAAGAAAGAAGCAGTTTGCCGTGTTAAGATATATTGGAAAGTTGAAAAATTAAAAATGGCGATTACTCATTAAAAGCTAAAGAAAAAGTAGAACTAATTAATACAATTTTCTACTTTTTTTGTGTGTGAACTTAGCCTTATAGAAGCCTTTACTTCAGACCTTAGGACACGGTATCACAAACAGCCTTTCCTCTGAGGTCTTGTTTTATAAAACTGTCAAACTTTTTTTAATAATTTCTAATATATAGAGGCAGAGAATTTACAAGACTTAAATAGACGTAACTCAGCCCCGCCAGCTTTTCACACACTTTAATAACTTTTCTAGTTCCCAAGCGAGTACTGCATAGCGAAACCTTGAAAAATAGCCTCCTATATAAGAAAATGCAAAGACTAATAGGCGGGGGAGGGAACACGCTTTCCAGCAGCAATTTTTACGCTTATCGCGAAATAAAACATTTTTTTTTTAAATGAGTTGTCTCCTCATGTAATGCATTCATATTACCCCTCCCCATCACTGTCCTGTTTAGTTAATTTCCGGCAATGTATCTCCCACTTCACACACAGACAACTATAATTAAATGTTCCATTGTTTCCTCTTGGTTATCGAGCTTCCGAATTCATGAAAGAAGAAAGCTTATGAAATTACCGGCAGCCAAACGCCTGTTTTCTACTTTTTTTTCTTTGCAGGCTCCTAACAAGGAATAGTAATAAAAAAAAAGAACATATGTAAATGTTTGACGGGAATATTAATAAGAGAAGATTCCATAGGACGTTGGCGACAAACTATATGATGCGGAATATCTAAAGTTAGTGGTGGCACCATGTTACACTGAGTCAGGATAGGCTACTTTTCCCAAACCTGAGGCTCTATAGCTCTTGCAAAACCAATTTTTTAATAGTGGATGCTCTACAGGTTGGGGGCTACCAGTTAAAGGGGTCCCTCCCCATAGTTCTAGATACTTGAAAACACTAGAATACAGATGGATTTTGTTTACTTACTTTGTGTAACCCTGAGGACTTGCTCACATGGCGTGACGAGGCGGGACTTCCGGTGTCATTCTGATTGAAAGTCGGTTCCCCCAGTTAGGAAGCAGAGACTCGGCTGTCAATCAGAATGTTGTCAGAAGTCCCACCCCATCGACAGAGCAGAGCAGAAAAAGAAGCCTCCACACTGTAGACATGACATCAGAAGAGGATTCTGAATCCCCGGCAGGAGCGTTTGTGTGTGACCGCTCTGTGCCGGGGAAGAACATTGCTGGACACTACAGGCAGGTAAGCTCGAATTACCTACAAAACCTACAAGAAACAAAATGAGCAAAAACCCTGCTGTAACTAAATAAGTAAAAAGCAAAAGTGCATTTAAATAACACAGGGTTCTTAGTTATACTGTTTTTTATGAAAAATAGCATAAAACCCATCCCACCTCGACAAGGTGACTCTGACCGGTTCGGTCCTACTCTGTCTAATATTAAAAACCTTACCATGTGTCAGAGTTGACCTCAGTGTGAATAAGGGCAGACAAACGGACCGAGTCCCAACCAGTGGACACCAGTCTGGGGAATATTTAAGTGTAATTTCCAGCTCAGGGAAGGGAGGCCACACCCCAGCTTGTACAGAATGCAATTACCCTGCCTGTTTGTGCTTAGATACATTTTTTGGTTTTTTATAAATTCCCTGATACCCTCATTAAGTGACCATCGATTAGTAAAGGTTTACCGATTGTCTTTCATTTCATGCTGGTGGCTGGTCTGTGTAAATGGACCCTTAGGCATCAGTCTTTGCATTGTCTTTGTGGTGGGAAACCTCTTTATACACAGGCCGCACCATATAGACTCGCCCTGGCATTGTTTTCTTCTTGTCACTTTTTAGTGGCAAAACTTTGACATAAAGTCTTGATTCACAGGAATAACTGGAATAAGCCTCATTACTCCCTCTGTGTTGCCAGTCTTTGCCTTTTTTCTCATGGTGAAGCTTCCTAATTGCTTCTCTTGCTAATGGCTTGGCGTAGTACACCATATATAGTGCTACTCTCCCCTACTACTAGCTATCTATGATGCAAACTTTTTCTTTATGACAAACTTCCCTATTTCTGCCAGTCTGTCCTTCTGAACATGTCTGATTTCTACTTATTGGAAACAGATCATTTGTAGCCTCACTGTCATGTTTCCAGGGGCATGAGTACTCTTTCTAATTACAACTTTATTCTTTCCTCTAAACCCATGTCGTCAGCAACTTAGGGCATTAACTCCTAATCGGATACTTCATACAGTGCCTACAAGTAGTATTCAACCCCCTGCAGATTTAGCAGGTTTAATAAGATGAAAATAAGTTAGAGCCTTCAAACTTCAAACAAGAGCAGGATTTATTAACAGATGCATAAATCTTACAAACCAAAAAGTTTTGTTGCTCAGTTAAATTTTTATAAATTTTAAACATAAAAGTGTGGGTCAATTATTATTCAACCCCTAGGTTTAATATTTTGTGGAATAACCTTTGTTTGCAATTACAGCTAATAATTGTCTTTTATAAGACCTGTTCAGGCCGGCACAGGTCTCTGGAGTTATCTTGGCCCACTCCTCCATGCAGATCTTCTCCAAGTTATCTAGGTTCTTTGGGTGTCTCATGTGGACTTTAATCTTGAGCTCCTTCCACAAGTTTTCAATTGGGTTAAGGTCAGGAGACTGACTAGGCCACTGCAACACCTTGATTTTTTGCCTCTTGAACCAGGCCTTGGTTTTCTTGGCTGTGTGCTTTGGGTCGTTGTCTTGTTGGAAGATGAAATGACGACCCATCTTAAGATCCTTGATGGAGGAGCGGAGGTTCTTGGCCAAAATCTCCAGGTAGGCCGTGCTATCCATCTTCCCATGGATGCGGACCAGATGGCCAGGCCCCTTGGCTGAGAAACAGCCCCACAGCATGATGCTGCCACCACCATGCTTGACTGTAGGGATGGTATTCTTGGGGTCGTATGCAGTGCCATCCAGTCTCCAAACGTCACGTGTGTGGTTGGCACCAAAGATCTCGATCTTGGTCTCATCAGACCAGAGAACCTTGAACCAGTCAGTCTCAGAGTCCTCCAAGTGATCATGAGCAAATTGTAGACAAGCCTTGACATGACTCTTTGAAAGTAAAGGTACCTTACGGGCTCGTCTGGAACGGAGACCATTGCGGTGGAGTACGTTACTTATGGTATTGACTGAAACCAATGTCCCCACTGCCATGAGATCTTCCCGGAGCTCCTTCCTTATTGTCCTTGGGTTAGCCTTGACTCTTCGGACAAGCCTGGCCTCGGCACGGGAGGAAACTTTCAAAGGCTGTCCAGGCCGTGGAAGGCTAACAGTAGTTCCATAAGCCTTCCACTTCTGGATGATGCTCCCAACAGTGGAGACAGGTAGGCCCAACTTCTTGGAAAGGGTTTTGTACCCCTTGCCAGCCTTGTGACCCTCCACGATCTTGTCTCTGATGGCATTGGAATGCTCCTTTGTCTTTCCCATGTTGACCATGTTTGAGTGCTGTTCACAAGTTTGGGGAGGGTCTTAAATAGTCAGAAAAGGCTGGAAAAAGAGATAATTAATCCAAACATGTGAAGTTCATTGTTCTTTGTGCCTGAACTACTTCTTAATACTTTAGGGGAACCAAACAGAATTCTGGTGGGTTGAGGGGTTGAATAATAAATGACCCTCTGAAAAAACTTTTCCCAATTTAAAAAAAAAATAAACAAAGAAATAACATTCTTTTTTGCTGCAGTGCATTTCACACTTCCAGGCTGATCTACAGTCCAAATGTCACAATGCCAAGTTAATTCCAAATGTGTAAACCTGCTAAATCTGCAGGGGGTTGAATACTACTTGTAGGCACTGTAACTCTTGCTCTTAATGCTGCTAATTGCATTTTAGGTTTCCTCTATGTAATATTTATTCACTCAGATCACTCATGTATTACTCTTCCTTATCTGACAGTATGGGGCACATCTGTCACACGTCTGCACTGAAATTCCTCCCCATACGGATATTGTTTCAGTATCAAAATATGTGAAGAACAACATTTCTCCTGGAATTCCCTGTTCTGAGAACGTGCTGATACTAGACCAATCTGCACATATGTGGGATTTTAGAGCAGACAGTTCTGGTCATCAATTACCGTAAGTATGGGGGGATGAGCTGAGTTGGCAGATTTACCAAGGGAAGGTGATCCAAACTCTCCACGGTGCACCTAGCACTTAACTAAAGATCATTTTTGGAAGTCTAGTCAATATGGGTTTGGTGCAACAGGTATGCCTATTCTTAAGGCACTGTCCCTTTTTATTTTTGTTTCTGGCACTGTATTGTCCCTGATCACTTGTCGTTGCAGATGGACAGGGGCATTCCAGCATCAATTACTTGGATGCTATTGTTCTTGCAGGTGGCCAAAAATCATATTATTGTCGGAAAAAAAAACGTAAAGTAGATACATTGCTCCACCAAGTTTGCCTCCGTTTTATTCTCAGAATCAATGGTGGTCCTGTACAGTAGAGGAGAACAAGTCCAAGCCTCTTTTGAATACCTTGTGGTGATATAATTCATTGTGCTGGTTTAAAGGTTGATTTTTTGATTTTGTGGCCTACAGTACTTAGCTAATCAGTGGATAGGGCTAACTATTGGGATCAGCCAAACAAGGGAGGAGTTTAGTGGGCATAAGAAACTTAGCTTCCTGTTGTTAGACAGATAGGAAAGAGTACTGAAGAAAGAATGACCTATGGTTCTAATGTTAGCAGACCTGCAGTAAGAAGGGTGTTGAGTTAAGAAGTGAGACAATACTCGGAAAGCACATTCTGAACTAAACAAGGGTTAAGTGGCAGAAGGATTCGTTATCTCAGGTAAGTGAGGCCTACAGCAAATGCTATCTATACTAGAAAAGAAGTGGAGGGTGGCCAGACCTGGGAGAAGTTGGCCAGGCTGGGACACCTGTTCTCTTACAGGTAACTGAAGATGCAGTAACACACCAAAGTGTCGTGTGGCTCACATTAAATGGACTTTGAGAATGGTTGTGAGGAGTCGGAGAGATGCACCTCAGCCGATGAGGTCCTCACATGAAGGGAAGATGGTGAATTGTTGGCCAAGCGCAACACGTAACAGAGGTAATGTACTACCACATGGTGACAGTGAAGTTGCTGCTTCTGCATTGTACAGAAGGTGAATAGTGTTGTGACTGCTATCTAATGTAAATACTTCTCAGTTTGTTCAGTAAAGTTTATTTATTGACCCTGCTCTCTTAGGGTACCGTCACACAGTGCCATTTTCATCGCTACGACGGTACGATTTGTGACGTTCTAGTGATATCATTACGATATCGCAGTGTCTGACACGCAGCAGCGATCAAGGATCCTGCTGAGAATCGTACGTCGTAGCAGATCGTTTGGAACTTTCTTTCGTCGCTTGATCTCCCGCTGACATCGCTGGATCGTTGTGTGTGACAGCGATCCAGCGATGTGTTCGCTTATAACCAGGGTAAACATCGGGTTACTAAGCGCAGGGCCGCGCTTAGTAACCCGATGTTTACCCTGGTTACCAGCGTAAACGTAAAAAAACCAAACAGTACATACTCACATTCCGGTGTCTGTCCTCCGGTGTCTCAGCTTCTCTGCACTGTGAGCGCCTGCCGGCCGGAAAGCGAGCACAGCGGTGATGTCACCGCTCTGCTTTCCGGCTATGGTGCTTACACAGTGCAGAGAAGCAGAACGCCGGGGGACAGACACCGGAATGTAAGTATGTACTGTTTGTTTTTTTTACGTTTACGCTGGTAACCAGGGTAAACATTGGGTTACTAAGCGCGGCCCTGCGCTTAGTAACCCGATGTTTACCCTGGTTGCCCGGGAACTTCGGCATCGCTCCAGCGCCGTGATTGCAAAGTGTGACCGCAGTCTACGACGCTGGAGCGATAATCATACGAAGCTGTGACGTCGCGGATCGTGCCGTCGTAGCGATGAAAATGGCACTGTATGACGGTACCCTTACACTCATTTCTACTTCGTTGGGTCCTGGCCTACCATGTCAAGTGGCAGCATGTGGTCTGCAATGGTGTATCCCTAAGGTACTGGCACAAACACCCAGTCAGGATCCCCATTTTTCTGAAGCATGGCGGGGCACGGATGTGACCCTCAGCCGTATCCACCCCACCCATTATAGTCAAAAACATATGACACCCACCAATCATAAAGCGGTGGCATATCCTAGTGATCCTAGTCACTTTATAAGGTGAGAAACCCCTTTACTTGACAGTTTTCGCACAGTAGCCTTCGGGGCTGTGTGCGTGGTACATCTTTGGTGACAGAAATTTCCTCTTCCAGGAGAACTTCAGCTTCCATAGATTCATGTTCTTGGTTTGTGGAAAGCTGAAGTGTAATTTCTTTTGATTCATTTTTATATTTATTTTTTTTAACCTTTTCACTCATTTAACAGTTTTTTTCTCAGTGTAAAATGAAAATATTTCTTGGCACTAAACAAATCCTGCCTTTAGAGTAATATGATTTACACCTTACCCGCACTGTGATAATTATAAGGCCCCAAGGAAAAAGTGCAACGAGCATGTTGCAGTAATTGTCTTCATTGTCACCACATCAAAACCTTTTGTGTTTACAAACTACAACGAGGAGGCCTTCACACTGCGCAATATTTTCATTTCACGAACGTCAAGGTTTTATTTATTATGAAAGAAAAATTATAGCTACCGAAACCAGCTACTCCCGAGCGGTGCAGCACTTGGGAACAGTTAAGCATCTAGGATATGGAATTGTTGGATATGTCTGAAACTGAAATATCCAAATCACTAGGTCACAGCTCTACTCAATTCTTCTCTCACCAATGCAGTATACGTTTCCAGTAAAAGCTTGAATGAAGAAGTGCATTTGTGTGTACGGGTCATCTGGTCTCCAATTTCTTCTTGGAGAGAGGAATCCAGCCATGGTTGGTCCATGTACTTTGCTTTTGGGTAACGAGTATCCCCAGCCACTACAGAGTCCTCAGTTTGAAGGCAGACGAGGTTGAACATGAGCACTGCAGCTCTATTCACATCAATGACACTAAAAGTCCCACACAGATTGGAAATGTTTGGCAGACAACCATCTCTCTCAACCTCCCCCTTACGAAGAAATGCCCAGTCAAGAGCTCCTGTGTGGTCTACCAGAGGAGTCTGGTAGTGGTTTATCTGTTTGCATAGCAAAATATCGTCTGTTGGTTTTTCAGCATTGTTTCCTTCTCTCTTCCCAACATCATGAGTAGAGGGAAAGTTGGGAGGCCTCCATACACATTAGACTTTCTGCCAATTCCACCAATATTGCCAGGTTCAGTTGTCTTTAGGGTGCAGTCAGACGGCCGTATAAATCGGACCAAGATGAGAATGCAGTGCATGGATTGGCCAGCGGCTCTCCTGACCCGATACATGTATTTCTATACAGCTGTCTCGCTCAGATCAGGAGAGCTGCCAGCCAGTCCATGCATTATGTTCTGATCTTGGTCCAATTTGTACATACGTCTAATTGCTTCCTTAGTGTAATGTGTATGGGGGCCTTAAGATACATAGTTGAGTGGAAGTGTGAGTTCTCGATCTCCATTAGGATAAAATGGTAAAAACAAAATTCCTATTCTCGTAATCGGTCTGGGTTTCAGTGGTGGGATGGGACCTCCAGTGATCAGCATCCTGTGGATAGATGATAAGTTGTCATTGTGGGATAACTCCCTTGATTAACTTGAAATCCTGGAAAAGGAGGAGGGTAACAGACACAAGGCTGGGTGGCAAAAACTAGCACTATATTTTAGGGGCACATTATGATCTTTGCCACAATTAACAATGTGTATGTATAATATTGGATCCCTCATGGCTCCTTGCTCTTCTTAAAGGGGTTCTCTGAGAATTGGAAAAAATAAATAACTGAAGGAAATGACATTATAAATGAATAGCTAAATACATTTAATTAGCAAATCACAATTGTTTTGTATAGAAAGGTAATCATTAAAGAATTAAAATGGCAGTCACCATGTCACACTGACAGAAAGCTGTCAAAGAATGTTAGAACAGCAGCCTGGGAGCATTTGCAGTAAGAAGGTCCTTTGCTCTGACCAGGAGATTCTTATCTAGTTATTCAGAAAAATGGGGCACACAGAAGTTTGATCTGTCCTTTCTTACCTCAGCACCTCTGGTATTTACGGTATTAGACCAGATAGACAGGGTGGAAAGTAGTGTGAGCAGCCTCTTCTTACCTCAGCACTTCTGGTATCTACGGTATTAGACCAGATAAACAGGGTGGAAAGTAGTGTGAGCAGCCTCTTCTTACCTCAGCACTTCTGGTATCTACGGTATTAGACCAGATAAACAGGGTGGAAAGTAATGTGAGCAACCTCTTCTTACCTCAGCACCTCTGGTATCTACGGTATTAGACCAGACAGACAGGGTGGAAAGTAGTGTGAGCAGCCTCTTCTTACCTCAGCACTTCTGGTATCTATGGTATTAGACCAGATAAACAGGGTGGAAAGTAATGTGAGCAACCTCTTCTTACCTCAGCACCTCTGGCATCTATGGTATTAGAACAGATCAACATGATAGACAGCAGTGTGAGCAGCCTATTCTAACCTCAGCACTTCTGGCATCTACGGTATTAGACCAGATAAACAGGGTGGAAAGTTGTGTGAGCAGCCTCTTGTTACCTCAGCACCTCTGGCATCTACGGTATTAGACCAGATCGACATGGTAGACAGCAGTGTGAGCAGCCTCTTCTTACCTCAGCACCATGGGTATCTCCAGTATTAGATCATATAGACAGGGTGGATGGCAGTGTGAGCTGCCTCTTCTAACCTCAGCACTTCTGGCATCTACGGTATTAGATCAGATAAACAGGGTGGAAAGTTGTGTGAGCAGCCTCTTGTTACCTTAGCACCTCTGGTATCTACGGTATTAGACCAGATAGACATGGTGGATGGCAGTGTGAGCAGCCTCTTCTTACCTCAGCACCATGGGTATCTCCAGTATTAGATCATGTAGACAGTGTGGAAAGCAGTGTGAGCAGCCTCTTCTTACCTCAGCAGCCGGCATCTCCAGTATTAGATCAAATAGACAGTGTGGACAGCAGGGTGAGCAGCCTCTAATACCTCATCACCTCTGGTATTAGATCAGATAGACATGATGGACAGCAGTGTGAACAGACTCTTCTTACCTCTCCATCTCTGGTATCTCCAACATTAGATCACATAGGGTGGACAGCAGTGTGAGCAGCCTCTTCTTACCTCACCACCTCTGGTATTAGATCAGATAGACATGGTGGACAGCAGTGTGAGCAGCCTCTTCTTACCTCACCACCTCTGGTATTAGATCAGATAGACATGGTGGACAGCAGTGTGAGCAGACTCTTCTTACCTCTCCATCTCTGGTATCTCCAGCATCAGATCAGATAGGGTGGACAGCAGTGTGAGCAGCCTCTTCTTACCTTACCACCTCTGGTATCTCCAGTTACATGAGAGACTGTGACTTGTCGAGGCCAAACCAATAGGCTGAAAATTAATTCTGTCAAAAACATTTTTCAGAAAGTTTTTGCATATTTTCTCTTTCCTTATAATATGTTCAGCTTTACGAACAGGTAACGAGACAAGTACCAATTCTCCAGAAGAATTAGCCTGATTATATTGCTCTGATGTTTAATTCGTCAGCGCGTGGTTCCGTTATGCTTCAGCAATGCAAAGGTTTGAAGTTAAATCATTGTATAATATAATGATAATGAGTTTCTCAGCAGTCATTATGTCTCTGTCAAACGGTAATAAAAATTGGGTATTTGTCTCCTGCCCAATTCTCATGGAGACCATGCAGATCTGCCAGTCCTCATTAAGCCTTGATGGAAACAAAACCCATTAACATAGGTGCTGTAGGTTTTTAACAAGAGAGACAAGTAGGAACAAATCCCGGTCAATTACAATAAAAAGCTTCGCACCTAACGCAGAGTGATAGAAATCTAATTATGTTCTCTCCTCATAACGCGTTGTCTGCTGTCTTGCCTTAGTCTTTTCATTTCTTGGCACTGTGTTGCGTCACCTTTATTTTGCTCCAACGTCTTTGTCTTGATACATCGGGTGAATCATTATCGTAAATATTAGATCGCCGTAAGGTTTATTGTTCGGTTATTAGCACTTTGATGTATTTTCTTATCTTAAGAAGATTTATTATGAGCTGACACTGACTTATAGAGAGCATAAACGTCAATGATTCAGGAGTCTTTGAAATGGATGTGTGAGGTGAATTTGGTGTAAGCGATGGAAAGATCATATTCTAGGTGGGATCTAAAAGGTCCTATGATGTGTGCTAAAATATTTTGTTTGTTTTTTTATTATTTTTTTATATGTAGTTTTATTCTTTTTCCATTTGACATTTCTGGGCACCGCATTTTAAAAAAGTAATTGAAAAACTGGAGCAAGTTCAGAGAAAAGCTATCAGGATGGTGAGTGGACTGTAAAGTATGTCCTACAAGGAACGGTTAAAGGATCTGGGAATGTTTAGATTGTAAAAAAGAAGACTAAGAGGAGACTTAATAGCTGTCTACTAATATCTGAAAGGATGTCACAGTGAAGAGGGATCGGTGGACGGTGGCCAACAACTTTGACCACTTTCAGATCTCCCGCAGACTTTAAACATCTGTTTGGTCCATGGGTGATCTAAAACATCACTGCATAGTAGAGAAGCTGCAGAAGTGAGGATCTGGCGGTCAAACACAGCCAAGCTTCCCATAGAGAAGGCAGAGATGGTTTATAACCATCTTTGCCTTTTTCATTGCTGTATACACAGCACTTACAGTGCTTCCTTCTCCTGACCCATCGGTCATGTGATTGCTCCGTTTCGGAGCTGCTTCTTCGAAGAAGACCTAGTCAGCTCTGCTATGCATTTCCAATGTAACTGGGGCTAATATATCAGCCCCAGATACAGGTGAAATAAAAAAAAATAGTATAGTAATCCTGCAGCGCAATTGCCAGCAAGTGGCATGTCTTGAGACATTATCAAATATAAAGCAAAAAGAATAGAAACAAATGACAGACTAAATACAAACATATTTATCCTTTATAAAATTACAGGTAAAAGGTAATCATAACAGTGAAAGGGAGACCATAGGCATGGCCAGCATATGTAGCATACGAAACATGGATCCAAGGAGTAACATTTCTCCTTACAGACAGTGACGTCAAACCTGGCATGCCAAGGTGAGGAGACTTTTAAGCCTTGCAATGCTCCTCTGGGAAATTAAATATGCAAATTGTCTTTTCAGAGAGGAAGAGGACTAGATCTCTAGCGCCACCTATTGGAAGGAGCAATACTAAAAGTCAATGTCGACCCTTTAATGAGCTTTGCCACATGACTGGTTTTGCTTTTATCCTAAGTCATGTGGCAGGGCTCGTTAAACGGTCAACATTGACTTTTAGGACTGCTACTTCCAATAGGTGGCGCTAGCATTCTAGTACTCTTACTCTCTGAAAAGACAATTTGCATATATAGAGATATAAAATGGCATAATGCTCAGCCAACAAAAAATAGCAAATAACTCAGCAGCCAAAGAAGGAAAACACAGTTAAAAAATGGTTAACAAGGCGTAAAGCCAAATTGCAAAAAATATATAGCCATCCATATGGAACACACCTGACGCGCGTTTCGCTGAGGCTTCATCTGGGGAGATATATGCCATTATGCAAGAGGAAGCATCTGATTGGTCAAAACCCACACAGCTCAGCGTTTAGATCAGATCGGGAGGAGTCCAACTATGACATTTTCTAGATCCTCTCTAGAAATGGATCCTGCACAGGTTCTCCGCTGGGTGGGACCCATGTTTCTTTAAAAGTTCATTTTTACTATAATGGTCATTTTTTTAATGCAAAATAAAACCTAAAATTCCTTTTTTCCTTATTTATCAATCTGCGAGGCAGCAACGGTTACTTGTAATTGTGATTGGCAGGTGATCACAGTACGACTTAGAAGCCTACTACTTGCCAATCAGTAATTTTGTCAAGACAGGAAAACCTTTAACACCTAGTAATTAGGCCGAGCGCTAAATCCATCCTTTGAAATGAAATCATCTCGGATCTGAATGGCTGTGAAGTTATTTTTTTCTAGGCACCTGTAGATTAAATCTCAATATTTGATGTCACCTATTGAGATTAAGATTACTTTTTTTGTCTCCCTTATCACTTGACAGCCATTGTAAAACATTTGCTTTGAAAGAAAGCTTAACGGCATCTCGCTAAATGTATCTATTACCGCGTTCAGAGCCATTGAATCGGACTGCGGATTTATACAAAAGACCATTTTCTCAGAACTGGAGAGATCTTAAATAACGAAGTAAAACTACTTGTCTTTCTCTATTGAATTTAGAATTTTTTTTTTAAATTTTTAACTATGGATCTTTGTCCAAATAACATATTCACCAATGTAATTGTTTGAAACCTTTTCCTATTTCCACCTTCAAAAAAAAGAGATTTGCATCAAAAGGTGAAAGCAATTTTAGACCTCCGTAAGGAATATACCTGCATGGGCTGTATCTCATTTTTATCATGCCTCGGCAATCTCTTCGCTCCACGGTATTGAGATAACACTTTAATTCTCTATGAGCACTAACCCCAAAGAATAGAGCATTGTTTTCTTGTGATTGTCGGCTCTTGTGGTGCCCAAAGGAGTCTCCGCACGTCTACAGACAAATGGGATTTCTAACAAAGAAAGAAAGAAAGAGACCGGCAAATCAGAGCGAAAATTCCGGTTCCAACTGATGGATTGACGGAAGAGAATTTAATACCGTTTCGCCCTAATCTGGACTTTTGATACAGATTCGTGTATTTAATACAAATGTATGATTTGATGTATATACGCATATATCTGTAAAAAATGGGAGGAACAAGAGAGATCAAACGGGGCTAGAACAACGGGTGATCACCTAATTCATCGTCATGTTCCTTCATGTTATTATCTACAGCATTCAATACCCATATCATTAACTAAATATTAATTTAGATCTTGAAAATATCAAAACATAAACGGTGTCAGGAGGAACCGTAGAAGGCACAGAGAAACTATCAGGAGGAGCTAGGAAGGGCTGCCCTTGTCACATAGGTCCATGTGATTGACTACTTCTGTGAAGTCTGATTTCAAAGCCTCCTGATAGTTTTCCACAGTCCCTCCTGGCACCCTTGCCTTCTCATTACTTTTTTCCTGATGGTAGCCTGGACCTCCTCGGAAATTGGCAGCAGAAGCACAGCAGGACTCTGCTAATAGGAATATACTCACCCTCGGACGCGCCCTGCTTCTTTCCGGCAGCCTTCCTTCCTAAGAATGAGCGCGTGAAGGACCTTAGATGACGTCGCGGCTTGTCCATGTGACCGCTCACGACCAATCACAAGCCGCGACGTCACCGCAGGTCATTCACGCACTCATTCTTAGGAAGGAAGCCTGCCGGTTAGTACCAGGGCACGTCCGAGGGTGAGTATATCAATATTTTTTATTTTGATTCTTTATTTTACACATTAATATGGATCCCAGGGCCTGAAGGAGAGTTTCCTCTCCTTCAGACCCTGGGAACCATAGTATCCCATTGCACTGCATTGGGTTTCGTGTTTCGGCCGACCCCGACTTTTTTATAGGATCGGCCGATTTCACTCGACCCGACTTTTGAGAAAGTCGGGTTTCGTGAAACCCGACCCGATCCTATAAAAATAAAAGTCGCTCAACCCTATTGAGGAGTGTATTATACTATATGAAGGACTGAGGTGTACATTATAATATATGGAGGACTAACAAGCTAAATGCTGCCTATTCATCGAGTGATTGGATTGTTTATGTGGGAATAGAAATCCTTAAGCCCCCGTCTCACATAGCGAGATCGCTAGCGATATCGCTGCTGAGTCACAAGTTTTGTGACGCAACAGCGACCTCAGTAGCGATCTCGCTATGTGTGACACGTACCAGCGATCAGGCCCCTGCTGTGAGATCACTGGTCGTGTCGGAATGGCCTGGACCATTTTTTGGTCGCTGAGGTCCCGCTGACATCGCTGAATCGATGTGTGTGACACCGATCCAGCGATGTCTTCACTGGTAACCAGGGTAAACATCGGGTTACTAAGCGCAGGGCCGCGCTTAGTAACCCGATGTTTACCCTGGTTACCATCGTAAATGTAAAAAATAACAAACACTACATACTCACCATCTGATGTCCGTCAGGTCCCTTGCCGTCCGCTTCCTGCTCTGACTGAGATCCGGCCGTACAGTGAGAGCACAGCACAGCAGTGACGTCACCGCTGCGCTCTGCTCTCACTGTACGGCGGCACTCAGAGCAGGAAGCAGACGGCAAGGGACCTGACGGACATCAGATGGTGAGTATGTACTGTTTGGTTTTTTTTACATTTACGCTGGTAACCAGGGTAAACATCGGGTTACTAAGTGCGGCCCTGCGCTTAGTAACCCGATGTTTACCCTGGTTACCCGGGTGCTGCAGGGGGACTTCGGCATCGTTGAAGACAGTTTCAACGATGCCGAAGTCGTTCCCCTGATCGTTGGTCGCTGGAGAGAGCT
Organism: Ranitomeya variabilis; assembly: GCF_051348905.1. NCBI lineage: Eukaryota > Metazoa > Chordata > Amphibia > Anura > Dendrobatidae > Ranitomeya > Ranitomeya variabilis. The sequence goes on from NC_135238.1 coordinate 40,169,104, forward strand.
GTCTGTGTGACAGCTCCCCAGCGACCACACAACGACTTACCAACGATCACGGCCAGGTCGTATCGCTGGTCGTGATCGTTGGTAAATCGCTATGTGAGACGGGGCCTTTATTCTCAGCAGCACATCGCCGGTGTAAACTGTAGATGTGCTGCTGATAACAAGATAATGTATGGGGGGACAGATTGATATAATTGTGATTGTTCTGTCCCCATCATTCTTTCTCAGTTGATGTAAAGAGGCTGGAAAACAAGCGAACGACTTCAGTATTGTCGATCACACTCGTTTAGTGGCCTGAGATCAGAGCATGTAAATACAACAGAAATGCTTCGCAGGGAGATGAGGCAAGGATGATGACAGTTGTAGTTAGCACCCGGCGCCTGGGAATAGCGCTAACTCTACTGCTTTTCCCAGCCGCCAGAGCATTGACAACACTAATAATATAAGAACACTTTTATATGGACACTATTATATAGAAACCACTACACTTTGAAGGTTCTATTATGCAGATACTAGTCCTATTAAGGTATTACTTTTTTGAGTACACTGCGGTGAGGGCATTACTGTGAGGACACTGCTGTTAGCACATTACTACTGTTAGGACACTACTGTGAGGACACTGCTGTTTGCACATTACATTACTGTCTTGGGACACTACTGTGAGGACACTACTGTGAGAAAACTTCTGTTAGAGCACTACTGTAAGGACATTAAAGTTAGAACACTACAAGTAAATTACTGCTAGGACACTGCTGTTGGGACTCTGCTTGTAAGACATCACTATTAGGATACTACTGTGAGAAAATTACTGTTAGAGCACTACTGTATGGACGTTAAAGTTAGAACACTACTATAAATAAATTACTGTTAGGACACTGCTGTTGGGATACTATTGATGGAACATTACTGTGAGGACACTACTGTTGGGACACTACTGTTAGAATACTGCTGTTAAGACATTGTTGTGAGGACACTAATGTGAGGACACTGCTGTTAGGACATTACTGTGAGGACACTGCTGTTAGGACACTATTGTTGGGACATTACTGTTAGAACACTGCTGTTAAGACATTACTGTGAGGACACTGCTATTAGGACACTATTGTTGGGACATGTCATGGATCCCTACTCCGTGGTGTAACTAATTTGTCACGTGCCCGCTCTCAGCACATGATTTGGAGTTGTGCCTGCAAGGGTTAATCTATCTCCCCACTCTCAGTCCAGCATTCAACCTCTGTCCCATGCTGTAATGGGAGCATAAATCACACGCCGACCCAGGCCACACACCAGCTCATAAACGCTGCCTCCACTCACCGAATACACGGGCGATAAGTCCCGGAAGTATTAGTACTAATAATGTCTACCACTCATAAGGCTCACACACCTTAGGCTATGGATTCTTTTAGAACATTCAAGGTTCAACTTGTTAAAGTTTTATACTTTAATACAAAAAAGGTTCAGTGCTTACAGTAAGAAAAAGTTATAAAAATATGATAATAAAAAGACATAAAACTTATGCAAAACAGTATAAAATAACAGGAGAAAACTTACAGAAATCATCTAACTGGTAATTTGCTTTCTGCTCCCTGAGGGTAGGATGAATGTAGATTGGATCACACCAGCTCGGCTGCCCCAATTATGTGAACATGTTTCTCTGTATACAGGTCCAATTTATAGCTTTGGTCTGGAGGTCAGGTTTCTAGACCGGCCCCTCAGGTTAATATCATAATTGCTTGGTTTTTGATTGGACCATGGCCACACCCCCCAATGAATATATTATTTTCTCTTGAGATCCTTTGTGTAAGAGCTCCCACAGAGATACTATCAGGCCGTAATTAACATCTCTCTTCCAAGAGCTAGGTGTCAAATGTTACCTTTCTTCTTGGCTTCCAGCAGGACCCCCTGGTGAGATTGGAGACAGAGTTCTACTTGTCCCAGGAAAATACATATTAACACCTGGGTGCGAACCTGCAGCCTTCAGGACAGATGTTCCAAGTCACACAATACCTATACATAAGGTCACTGCACATTATATATATATATATATATATATATATATATATATATATATATACATATATATATATACCCATATTTCCCCACAGGACATTACTGTGAGGACACTGCTTGTAAGAAATCACTATTAGGGCACAGAAAGGTGGCTCGGTGGTTAGCACTGAAGCCTTGCAGCTCTATGTTCCTGGGTTCAAACCCCACTAAGGACATCTGCAAGAAGTTTGCATGTTCTCCCCGTGTTTGCGGGGGTTTCCTCCCACACTCCAAAGACATACTGATAGGGAATGTAGATTGTGAGCCCCGATGGGGACAGTAATGATGTCTATAAAGTGCTGAGGAATTAATGGCGCTATATAAGTGAGTAAAATAAATAGGACACTAATGTGGCTACCTCTACACTGTGCAGAATAGTTATACCTCCAATCAGACGATAAGATGTGCAGGATATTTGAGAATCCCCCTAAAGACCCTGGGACAAGTTATTTCCCCCGAAGTCTCCTCCAAATGGGGTTTGCATTTGTCCTACATGGTTGAAGCCCCGGCCAGCAGAGCACGCTCTGGTACTGCGGTGGGTAGCCTAGACTTGACTTCCTGCCCCTATAACACCCCAGTAATCCCCCTTTCCCCACAGGCTCTATAAGGTGGCAGTGTGAGCGTTTCAGCACTTCTTGATCCCCCGGCTTTCCGAAGTCTACGTTGGATTTTCCATTAGGTAGAAGAGAACAGATTTATATGGTCCTTTAGAAGAGCATGAAAAACAATTTAAGTTGAGGGACTTTTTCGGCATTGATGCATACAATACTACACTTAAAATGCCGGTGCTTTACCGGATATTGAAATATGCGAGAGAAAATGTTAAGGGCCATGTCATGTGTTAGAAGAGCGGTTCCTAGTCACTGACTCAAGGAGAATATCGAGGCTCAGAAATAATTGCTATCCAAATCCAACAGATACACTCATCCAGCCGTCCCACACCGGCTTTTTATAGGAAAGGCAATTACACGTGTGCCTGGCATCTCTGATGAGGGGAAAAATGACAAAATTATGAAAGGAAATGGCATAAAATGAGAGCGGAGCATCTTACAACTCACTCAGTGAGGATGATAAGAGCTGGAAAGATATTAAGATGTATTTAATTACATGGAATATTCAGCAGAGACGGGAGTTAATACCACCTACAATGCCCACCAATTCACAGGGGTATGCACAAAGCAACAAAGGCCCTTTAGCAATGGGGACACTTTTGAATTTTGCCAGTCAAATATTTGATTGCTTTTACCGTAAAGAATCCTTTCCTATGCTGATAAAGGAACCTCGAATAATAGCAGTTCCTTGGATTTTTTTAAACGATCCTCCAATTTTTGGCACTTTTAGTGAAATCATCCATCTCGATATACTGAGTGTATTCTAGCATGAAGATGGCGGCAGCTTAACGGCAAAAATCAGGATTGGATTGTAGTCTGTAACTTATGAAGTGCATATTTCTGCATTCAAGATGCAGATAGAAATTAGCCCTTTTTTCATTAAAGTCTACTCCGGAACCTTTTTTTTGGGGGGGTGGGTTCTTTAACTTAAATACATGCACTTCAAGCTAACAAACATTTTTTTGCAGGCGGGATTAACAATTTGGAACTACTTTGCTTCTACAGCCTCTATGTTCCACTGTACATAGCCAACATCAAAATGAGGAACAGTAAATCCATCAGTGAGCTCTTTCTCAGATCCACCTGAAGTCAGCGCTAAGCAGTGAAACATTGACGCTGTAGAAGCCAGAAACCTAAAAAAAAAAAATTATGGAAAAGTATTTAGGTAAAAAAACAAAAACAGGAAAAACTTGCCCTTAAAGGTGTCCATTTCTTTTTAAATGTTTTGGATCAACTAGATTGAAAAAGTGGATAAATGTAAAGCATATTTGTCTTTTCCACAAATATGTAGAAAACCAGGAGGCCAATCTCAGTGACAATTAATTAAAGCTGCTCTTGGTGGACGTCATTCACACAGCAGTTTGTCACGTATTTTATGAGTGGAACACGCTCTACGAGAGGTGGTGAGTTCTCCTTCAATGGAAGTTTTCAAACAAAGGCTGGACAGACATCTGTCTGAGATGGTTTAGTGACTCCTGCATTGAGCAGGGGGTTGGACACGATGACCCTGGAGGTCCCTTCCAACTCTAATATTCTATGAGTGTCAGATCAAAATCACCAATGCAAGCCTATGGGTCAGTAAAAAATAAATACAGTATTCGGATACAATCTGTGTGTGTCCATTTTTCACTGACTGATAGATAGAAGGTGGAAAAAAAAAAATTTCTTATCGGTGAAAAAAATTGATGAAACTCAGATCAAAATCACTGATGAAACTCAGATTAAAATCAATCATGAAACTCAGATCAAAATCACTGATGAAACTTGGACTATTTTTTCTTGTACGTCAAAAAACTGACATCTGATTGAGGCTTAATATATATATTGTTCCAATTCTCATAATCTGTTCATTCACTCTTTTTGAGTGCTCCCCTTTCATCAGCAATCTGTCTGCACTTCCTCAAGGGGCGCACCCTTGAGGAAGGTACCAAACCGAAACGCGCGTCGGGGTGGACGGGTGTCCCTGCGCTACCTACCATCGTCATCAGGTGATGTGCACGCTCTACTATTACCTTTAGTATTCAGTAATCATTCATAACTGAACTATTGTCCGATTCGAGCTATTAGTTTAATGGCCCCATGGTCTAAGTAATATTATCGTTATTGCTTTTTATAACCTGCACTTTACAGCCCACCTGTATGTCTTTATCTTTTGGTCAGGGTCACACCGTACCTTGGGCTTAGCATGATGTTGGTGACACTCTGTCATCTTTTAGCTCTACTATTTTTCACTGTTTGTCTGGGTTTTTTTATTGTGTTTTGTATCAATAAAGCGTTTTTACTATTGGATTGAATGACTGCATGGTGCTCCTTTTTGCCATTATGACTGTATACAAGAGAGGTACCAAAAATCAGGAAAGAAACAAAACCCTTTATATAAAAAAAAAAAAAAAAAAAAGGGAGGTTGTGCACTGAAAATCAACTAATTTAGAATTTAACATTACTTGTAACCAAGCTACTGAAGCCAGTAGAGGAACTGGTTAATGGACAGGCGGCTTTCAAGCAGTTCCAGGATAATGCCCAGGAGATGTCTTCCTATTGTGAATGACAAGGAGCCTTCAAGGCTGTATTCTGAATTAATAATCTTACCGAGCGAGCACCTAAAAAGAATTCTGTCCAAAGAAATTACTTCAAGGTTTTAGGAAATCTCAATGGGAAGAAAATCATAAGTTTCCCAAATTACATTTCACTTATATACACAGCTGAGATGCAGCGATAATACAAGTTATGCTCCCCTATTTTTTTTTTTTTGTGTGTGTTTTTTTTGCCTGAAACAGTATACGTCCTTTTAGGAAATAAATCCTTTGTGTAATTTTTCTGACACAGACCTGTAAATTCTCTGCATAGACAGATGATGAAATAGTTATTTCCTGCAGCCACCACTAGAGGGAGCTCACTACATACTGTTTATGCATTCAAATCAATAGGAAAACAGTATGCAGTAAGCTCCTGTGCTCCCTCTAGTGGTGGCTGGAGGCTTTTACATTTATAGTTTAGGATGGAGCCAAGTGTCACCCATAATAAAATAATAATGGACCCCTATTAGGCTGCTGTGGTTTGCCATCAAAGACAAAAGGACCTGGTGCTAGATTCTCTCAGCCCTTAACCAATGGAACAATTTTCTCTCCTCTAAGAATATTCTCTTGAGATGGTAGCACTTTATAGATACCACTAAGTAGCAGAACTGCTGGACCAACCAAATCTTCCTGGGCATGATTTTTCGACAGATCCAACTTATCTGTTAAGAGAGAGAATAATAGTGTTTCCTTTCAGACACCACTAGGTGGAGCTCACTGCATACTGTTTATGCATTAAACTCAATAGAAACCAAGTATGCAGTAAGCTCCTGTGCTCCCCCTAGTGGTGGCTGCAAGCTTTTAGGTTTAGTATGCAGCCCCATAATAAAGATAATAATGGGCCCCCTATAAGACTGCTGAGGTTTTCTGTCAGATATAGAATGACCTGATATTAGATTCTCTCTTTCCTTGACCCATGAGACAATTTTCCACCCTCTTGTTAGTTAAGAATATCGAAACCACTAAATAGCAAAACAGCCTGGACAAACCAAATCTTCCTTCTTGTGCCTGTGTGTGATTTTTCTGATCAAGAGATCCAACTTATCCGTAGAGAGGATCGAAGACACCACTAGGGGGAGCTCACTGCATACAGTTTATGCATTTAATCCAATAGGAATCAAGTATGCAGTAAGCTCCTGTGCTCCCTCTAGTGGTGGCCGCAGGCTAGTTTTTTTTGCCATCAAGGACAGAAGGGCCTTGTGTGTTTTCTTCCCTTGATCCCTGGGCCAATTCCCCACCTAGTACCTATCCTCCAGAAAGGGGTAGTGCCAAACAGTGCTGGGTACTCTTCTCTTTCTAGAAACTAGTCAGGGGTTAGGTCTGGTAATTCAGCTCTTCCCTGCTTGCATGGGACTGCTCAGTCCAAGGGTAACTTGTGATCTCATACTAGCCCTTCGAGTATTTTATTTAGTCCCTTGTACGAATGGAAGCAGAAGCACCTTGCACCATTACAATGCAGAGCTGGGACAAACTGCCCTTGGATATGATGCACAGCCCGGAGCGGACACAGGCGAAAAGGTCACTCCAATATCTAGATCAGTCACAATAAGGCGCAGAGCATCACGTCCTTGGGTGATAGACTTTATCAATTATTGACGAGGCTGCAGACCGCTGTATCCACATCCATAGTGATCTAGCGGATAACCGGAAGACATCATGTATCAGTAATCCTGTCTCTAGTCATCCCCGGCGGCAGGTCACAGATTAATACAGTCACCATACACAGCCTGAGCCGACACTGAGCCGCCATAACCCCCACTATAAAATATTGATAGCCACATCTGACCGGTGGGGAGTCAGTTCACCAGCGTGTGAGACGAGGAACCAACAATAAAGCAGGAATCATTTTTAATCGGATTTTCCATAAAATGATACAATATCATTTTAATTGTCAACAATGGCATATGACAAATCAGATTTTCTGGATAGTTTTAGGCAAACTGCCTCTTCTGCGAGGTCGAAGATTAAAACTCTAGCACTACCTACTTCAAATAGCCATCCTACAAGTGAATATCGAGCTTAGGATGAAAACCAAACTAAATACTCTATTTGCGGACATGTTTAGGGGTATTTTCCCCTCCTCAGTGCAATGCTGGAGATCTGATTTAGCTGTATGAAGGCCTCGGGCTGGGGTATAAGGGGTATCATCGCTTGTCGGGGACAGGAACATGCCAGTGAAGGAGACTTATATTTGTACTCCTCAGACCCCGGTCAGGAGTCTTTCACACAGCCAAATCAGATCTCATGCTTTTCACTGAGGAGAGGGCAAACACCCCGGAACATGTGTCTGCAAATTTAGATTCTGGTTTGGCAAGGCTCGTTATTGACTTTTAGAATTGCTACTTTTAGTAGGTAGCACTGGAGTACCTGTCCTCTTCCTCTCTGAAGAATCATTTTGAATATTTTACCAAAAGAGCATTACGTGGCCTATAAGTCTCCTTACGCTGGCATGATACTCTACAAAAAGGAGAGACGTTACCCCTTAGACGCCTGTCCTTATTTTAGGAACAGGATAAAGCCCACATATTTCTTGATTATCATAAGATGGATTAAAGGACATTCACTAGGTAACGCAATCTTTTCAGTTAAAGGGATTGTACAGGATTAAAATAAAAAACAGCAGCACATTCATTGATTTTGTAGCTCGGCCCCATTCTCCATAATCTAGCCAAGCTGCGACGCTGGGCAACACATTAGGCCGGTACGATGCAGCTTCTGGAAGAATGTTGTAATGATTTTCTAAATCTGTAATAAATCTTTCATCTTCTGAATTCATCCCTTAAAGGGCCCACAGGAATCTTACATTTTTCCTACAAGGTAGATATGAGATCAAGTTTCATGTCATTTCTTAAAAATTATGTTGTCTTAATAGTCGTCATGACAGGTTATAGATGTAGAGTCCCCCGGGCTGAACCGCTACCATTTTTAATAAAATATTTTTATGATGAGGTTGTGCTCAAGCAGCGCCCCCAGGGAGATTCAGGAGCTCGGAATAGTCAGTTCTCCTGGCAGGGCTGTTTAAAGGGAATGTGTCAGATTCTAGAATGCCATGCTCCAGTTGACTGACAGGTCTCATGTAGTGATGAGCGAGCGTACTGGGATAAGGTGTTATCTAAGCATGCTCGTGCGCTAATAGAGCATCTTCAGTGTGCTCGAATATTATCGAGTCTGCATGCTAGTCGTGCAGCCGCAGGCACTTGAACATGAATCTAATGATCTGCCCTGTAACACCTTGCCGATTTTCGGGTTTTTTTTGCACTTTCACTTTTTACCCTCCCCTTCTTCCACGATCCATAACTTTTTCATCTTTCTGCTCCCCCCCCCCCCCCCAATAGCCGTATGACTACTTATTTATTGTGGGACGAGTTGTAGTTTTCAATTACGTCATTCATATTACCATAGAACATACTGGAAATCAGGAAAAAAAAAACAAGAATGTTTTGTCTTGAGCTGCCATGTTTCAAGACCTGTAACACTTTTACATTTTTATTTTTCCTTGCTAATGCTTGTTTTTTTTTTTAACTCAACAAGCTGATGGTTTTGATACCAATTTGGGACACCGTGGCTTGCAAAAGTATTCACCCCCTTGGCATTGGTCGCGTTTTGCTACCTCACAACCTGTAAGTTCACTTTTTTTTGAGAGTTTGCATCAGTTCATGTAAAGAACATGCCTACAACTGTGAACATTTGTTTTCCTTTGATTGTGAAGTAAACAACAAATAGTATAAAATAACTCATTGATTTGGGTCATTGTCTTGTTTGAAGGTGAACCTCCGTCGTAGTCTGGTTTTGCTCAAGAATGTTCCTGTATTTTTGCATCATCCATCTTTATCTCGACTCAGTGTGTTCACTATCCATGCTGTCAAAAAAACATCCCCACAGCATGATGCTGCCACCACGTTTTACTGTGGGGATGGTGTTCTTGGGGTGATGAGCTGCACTAGTTTGGCGGCAAACATAGCATTTCCTTTGGTGGCCAAAAAATTCAATTTTGGCCTCATCTGACCACAGCACCTTCCTCCATACATTTGGGGAGTCTCCCACGTCTTTTGGTAAACTCAAAACGAGCCTTACAATTTGTGTGTGTAAAGACTTTTTTCTGCCCACTTTTCCGTAAAGGCCACCTCTATGGAGTGTACGGCTTATTGTGGTCGTATGGACAGATACTCCAGTCTCTGCTTGGGAACTCTGCAGCTCCTTCAGGGCTACCTTTGGTCTCTGTGCTGCCTCTTTGTTTAATGCCCTCCTTGCCCAAGCTGAGAGTTCTGGTGTGCGGGCCTCTCATGGCAGGTTTATTGAACAGCCGCGAGACATGCAGCTGTAGGGACTCGAACATAGTATTCGAGCATGCCGGAGTCACTCAGTTAGCACTCGAGCATGCTCAGATAACACCTTATCCCAGCACGTTCATTAGTGAAAATGCAAAATCCAAGTCATTTAATGGTGTAATATCAAATGAAATCTCATTCATTTCAATGTGAAGCCAAAAAAACCTCACAGCTACAGGAAGGAAATAAAGAAAATGAAAACAAAAATAATGAAACCTCACGAGAAATTTTTCAAAATGATTTATTTTGAAAACGGATGTACAAATACTTGTAAAAACGAATTCTCTTAACACTGGGCAATTATAAAACAGCTTCTAGCAAAGAATGACAGAAGCATAACCAATCCCTATTAAGTATAAACCAGTCATCATCAGCGTTGACAAAATATTTCCCCCAGAGGAGCAAAAATGAAAAATACAGTCCATGAATCGGCCTCTGCGCCGCATCGCTCACGCCTGGGTACTGCGTACATTCACATAATGGCCTGGTGGGTGCGATCCGAGACTCCATGCTTGCAGAGCTTATGTTTACGAGCTTTATATATATAACAAGTGGTAGTGGGGTGAAATCTATACATTATTTTGTACAACTCGGTCCTATTTAAAGAACCGTTCAGATGGAACATTCCTCCTAGAATACGTGGCTCCGAACCAAGGCGCCATTGTGACATCTCTGCTATTAACAAATATAGAACATTACAACTCTCTTGGATTGTTTTTTTTATTGGTTCTTATAAAGCAAGAGCACAATAACCAAGGGAAACTAAGAGAAAAAATTGTGTGTCTGTACAGGGTCCCTTTGTATTTCTCATCCTCTATAGCTGCTATTTTATTATGCTTTGAAATGTGTTTGAAGTTGGACAAAAAAATAAAAAAAATCAATATTCTCTTTGTAAAAAGCATGGCGCTTAATGACACGAGAAAGGAGTGTTCTGTAAACATGTTTAGCTTCTTTAGAGACCGGCAGATTGTCCCTAAAAAGCCCGATCACATGTGCTGTAAGTGTAGAATTCAACTGAGCCAGAGACGGCCCATAAAATAAGGTTTTCTAGTTTGCGCTGTACCCGGGGTAGGACGTGGCACAACCAGGAGAGTTGTACAAAGCAAAAATAAAAAAATAAAAAAAAATTCACAGCTTTAAAACCCCCAATATTAACCAAGACTCTTGTTGGTAGCACAGGGGTTAAGTCAAAGGTATCAAAGGCCAATTCAGAGCCAGGGATGCCATGCGGGGTCCATACGGCACAAGTTGTCCAGACTATTGGCAGCGGCTACTAATGTGTTGACTTTGCTCTCGCCTCCGTCGAACTGGGCCAGATTGTGCAGCCGGGTGACGATGGCCGTGACGGCTTTCTGAACCAGAGAAACCAACTGTTGGCTGTCCATGTTCTCGGGCTGCCCGGCCGGCGATAGCGGAGAAGAAGTATCCTCTTGCGTCTTCTTGTGCCAGGCAATTATTTCATCCCTCAAAACGGTTTTCAGAATGCCGTCAACCTGAGAAATACGGGGAAGAAATTGGATAATTATATTGGGATGAAGGAGAGTAAGATATGGTAAACTGCAATGAGGCCAAACATGTGACATCTGTCAGTAGGATCAACCCTCCGTCTATAAGGGCATGTAGGTCAAATTCATCCCCCACAAATTTATTTGGTCTGGTAGAACACTATGGATAAAGCTCTCCTCAAGTATTACTGTGTAGATTTCCCTGGAATAAGACAGCGGGTGGCAGATATGTGCCATCAAAGTAATAACAGAATCCACACCATTTATAAGATGGTGAGGGAACACTTAGCTAACTTAAATTAATTTATATATTCTGGTCCAGATGAATTACATCGTAGGGTACTGAGAGAGCAGAGGAAATTTCAGAACCACTATCCAGAATCTTTAAAAATTCCTGGAGAACAGGAGATGTCCTAGAAGATTGGAGAAGGGTAAATGTTGTCCCTATCTTCAAGAAAGGAAAAAAGATGGAGCCAGGAAATTACAGGCCAGTGAGCCTTACTTCTGTACCAGGAAAGATATTTGAACAAATTATTAAACATGTATGCAAGTACTTGGATAAGAATACAGTAATGAACCAGAGACAGCATGGGTTTGTAGCAAAGAAGTCATGGCAGACTAATTTCCATCTACGATGGAATCACTGACTGGGTGGCTCAGTGAAATGCGGTAGATATAGCATATCTCGACTTCAGCAAAGCATTTGATAAAGCATTTCATACTATCCTTATTGAAAAAAATTACCAAGTATGGAATTGACAAGGCTACGGTTAGGTGGATTCATAATGGACTCAGTGATCGCACTCAAAGAGTGGTAATAAATGGTTGCACTTCCAATTGGAAGAGTGTTTCAAATGGGGTACCACAACGCTCTGTCCTGGCCCTGGTGTTGTTCAACAATTTTTATCAATGATCTAGATAGATTAGGCTACTTTCACACTTGCGTTTACCTGATCTGCGGCAGGCTGCGGACTTCCTCCGTGAAGCCCCGCCCTCGGCAGCACCTCCGCCTACTTCTGCATGCGACCTCCGTACCTATCTTTAACATTAGGTACGCAGGTCGTGCGGCTGTATGCGGATGCTGCCGCATGCGTCGTTTTGACGATGCGGCGACCAGCGTACGACGCAGCCTGTAGCATTTCTTTTTTCCGCATCGTAAAAACGACGCATGCGGCAGCATCTGCATACAGCAGCACGACCTGCGTACCTAATGTTAAAGATAGGTACGGAGGTCGCATGCGGGCCGCATGCAGAAGTAGGCGGAGCATGCAGCGGAGGTGCGGCCGAGGGCGGGGCTTCACGGAGGAAGTCCGCAGCCTGCCGCAGATCAGGTAAACGCAAGTGTGAAAGTAGCCTACGGGAACTGAAGGTAAACTAATCAAATTTGCAGATGATGCAAAGCTAGGGGGGATAGCTAACACTAGAGAAGTCTGAGAAAGGATTCATAAGGATCTAGGTAAGCTTGAGCAATGGGCAGTGACTAACAGAATGATATTTAACGAAGAAACGCAAGACTCTACATCTGGGCAAGAAAAACAAAAATTACATCTACAGAGTGGGAGGAAAAGAACTAAGCAACAGCACGTGTAAAAAAGACTTGGGTAAACTAATAGATCACAGACTGCACATGAGTCAACAGTGTGATACAGCAGCAAAAAAGGCAAACACAGTTCTAGGATTTATTAAGAGAAGCATAGAGTCTAGATCATGTGATGAATTATCCCCCTCTAGTCCTCCTTGGTCAGGCCTCATTTGGAATATTGTGTTCAGTTCTGGGCAACACATTTAAAAAAAAGACATTGAAAAACTGGAGCAAGTTCAGAGAAGAGCTACCAGGATGAGCGGACTGCAAACTATGTCCTATAAGGAACGGATAAAGTATCTGGGAATGTTTAGCTTGCAAAAAAGAAGGCAAAGAGGAGATGTAATAGCTGTCTACAAATATCTGAAGGGCTGTCACAGTGTAGAGCGATCATCCTTATTCTCATTTGCACATGGAAACACGAGAAGCAATGGAAGGAAACGGAAAGGGGGAAGATACAGATTAGATATAAGAAAACACTTTTTGACAGTGAGGGTGATCAATGAGTGGAAAAGGCTGCCACGAGAGGTGGTGAGTTCTCCTGCAATGGAAGTCTTCAGACAGAAGATGGACAGACCCAAAAAAATGATGAAGGACAGCATCCAATCCAGGTGAAAAAAACTTCTTTTATTGTGCCAAGTGCAACTTTTCAACCATCAAAGGTCTTTTTCAATAAGATGGACAGACATCTGTCTGAGATGGTTTAGTGAATCTTCTATTGAGCAGGGGGTTCCATGATATCAAGGTATCATTTTACTCAGCTTTCTATTACCTGAATCTATAGAAGGATTGATTCTACTGACAGATTTCCTTTAATAACACATTGGCTGTAGGTGTCTATTTAAAGTGACAGTAACAATTTTTCCTACGTGTATTTGAAACCACAATTCAATGGTATTTAAACGTCTAAATAATTAGCATTTGATGTCAAAGACTGGATGGGATCCGTAGTGGCATTCACTTATCTCCGAAAGCACAGAAATGGGTTCAGAGTGCCTTTAGTAACATGAAATATGAATGTGAAAAGGCTCATGTGCACAAAAATCTCCACTTAGCAGAGAAGCAGGCAGCGAGCAGTGCACCAGCGTGAGCTAGCCTAGAGCTACTCCCAGCATGTAATATTAATAGGAGTGTTGGGGTCTATATCGAGGAACCTTGGGGAGCTACTTAATCTACTGTGCAGAGTTCTGCGTCTTCTCTTCTTCCCTCTGTAATAAAATACATGAGCCAATGCTTCTGAGTTATCATACTGGTTTCAGTGGATTTGGCAGGAAACGACAGCAGCTGCTACGACTGGACGGCTCTACTAATCGACCCAGACCTGTTCATACAGGAGATTTCTGCGGGACGGAATTTGGGTGGAAATGATTATTATGGCCGCCACCTCTGAAGAAATTCTACCCTGCATGGAAGTGCTATTAAAATCACGGCATTGCTTTATGGCGGAAGTGTTCCTTGAGCCTAAGGTCTTGTCTCTCTAGTGCCTATGTGGAATTTGTGACATGGATAAATGTAGATACATGAGCAGAGTTTGTGTATCTCTGCATTAATCTAAAATACCTTGAAATTTGGCTGTGCAAAGCAACGAGCGACTGCAATCATGGAAGCCGTCAGCGGGCCGGACACTCCGATGGTGGTTAAAAATTCAGAAATATTTGGGGTGAGTCGGAACGGGACAGGGCGATTGGCATCCAAGTCTCCAGTGGAGTCATTGATATCGAACCGAAAATAGGCCACGTTCAACTTTCCAGTGTCCTAGAAGGAGGCAAGAAGGCAGTAAGTTACACGGGTGATCGGTAAAGGGGATTTGGCGGCATTTCTAACGTGTTTCCGTAAATATCTGTATAACAAGTTCACTTAGTGTCCTCCTAGTGGCAGCAACATAACACCCATGGTCCTGTGTCCCCCAATGAGGTGTAGGAGAAAAAAAACAATCTGGATCATCTTTTCTGAGAACTAGATTGTGAGCCTCATGTTATGCCATTCCCATTCTCCTACACCGACTGAACTCCTTGGTAATGCACACCCTATTACATGATCATTTATTCCTACATTTCCAGGATGACAGGTGGCGAGAGTTTTGAACACCAAAAGGAGCTAGAAAAGAACAAGATTTTGAGCCGGCCTGACACATTTGAGTTTACAGATCACGAGATCAGGACCGGCTGCGACCCGCAGACCCTTCTGAGACCCCTAGCATTGGGAAGTTGCTGGTTTGCACGCAGACTTGTGATGTGATGGCCGTTAAGGGGTTGTCCTGCGAACAATATTTGTCACCTATCTACAGAATAAATTATTAATAATTGTTGGGGATCTAGATGCTAAGACCAGCACTGATACTGAGAACAGAAGGCAAGAAAGACCATTGTTTGAATGGAGTGGTGGTGAGCATGTGCGACCACCTCCTGTAGAGCAGTGGTCGCACATGCTCATTTAGGCTCCATTAATACAGGAGACTTTGGGGCACACGTTCTCATGATCTATGGGGCTCCCAGCAATCATACTGCCAGTGATATATCAGACTTGCTTTCCTTGTTGGCAGAGTTGGGCTGTGGCACATGGTTGGCATTTTGATTAAGGATGCTTCCTCATTGTGTTCCATCACCCGTACGGTAGACCCGTTGGGGCTTACGTTCAAACTCCCCAGCAAAACGAGATTCGGGCGTATGCACTGACGAGACCCCAGGCTATAATGGTGGCGGCAGACTGAACGTGCAATCTGACGGGAGTGTACGTCTACTGGAGGCGGACACAGACGCACGTTGGTACATACGTCCAAATCCCGTACTACAAGTTCGGATGGATGCCCCGACGGGGTCACTGAGCGTGTACTAGACACAATGTGAGAGCACCCTTACCAAGAGAGGATCTCTGGTCCTGTGATTTTTTTTTAAACAACAAAGATTTTCTATTAACCCCTTCAGGATCTTGGGATTTTCAGTTTTTGTGTTTTTTTGCTCCCCTTCTTCTCAGAGACATAACATTTGCAGCTTCTGCAAACACTTCACATACCTGCGCAATCTGCAGCATCTCGGGATTCAGCCTGTTCAAATGAAAGACGAATTCCGCAAAGCCGATCAAAGCCAGCTGGATGGTGAACATTTTCCGGAAGGTCCAGTAGTCGGTGGCATTGGGGAACGTGTGGAGAGCCCATTCCTTCAGCATGCTGCGCGGCACCATGTTACCCTGCACTTCCTTCAGGATGTCACGCAAGACCTATAACAAATCAACAGAGGATTCCTATTATTTCAGACGACGGCCTTGGCTGTAATCTAGATGATCCACAAGCTGATTGATGGCTTTATAGTGGCTACCTTGAGAGCGGATGATGGAGATTGGGGATGTGATGCGTCGGTGAGAGAATGCCTTCACCGGAAAGGGGGGGATAAATAAATAAAAAGGAACTTTCTCAGAAATATCGCACAGCGAATGCTCCGGGTTATTGCTTTCTGCACAGAATGAAAGCTCTTGTGCTGTAGGTGTAGTGGATCGTAACTGTAAAGACCCAAGACGCATGAAATATAGATCAGAACATGACAGGTAGCGGCAGAAATCAGGCGGCAGCTGTAGAGTGCAGCACTAGGAATGGCTGACCATGCAATACATGACCAGCTCTTCACTGATTAAAGGGGGCTTCTAACTGTTAGAAGGGTCTCTCGAGCGGATTATCAATTGTCCCACTGCTACGATCCCCAGCAATCAGCGGATATGTCCGGAAATCTGCAAATGTTTTACCTACAGCTCCACCACAGGGAAAACTGAGAATTACACCGTGCTTATTAAAAATCAAAGAGACCGTTTCTGGTAAGCACTCTCCGCTCTGGCCAAGAGATATGGATCCTGAACATAAGAGGCCCCCCTCCATTAACTCAAAGGATTCCTTAATATGGCATCAGCAAATGGGTTTTCTAAACTGCACAACTCCTTTAATAAAAGGGGACGTGGGAGGCCAGAGCCCTCCAATTGTAAGACTCATCCTTTAAAAGTTTCAAAATTGTTCCATAGGTTAGACAATAACAACAGAGGTGGGGTGGTGGTCATATCCCTTTACCAGGCTGTGAAGTCAGTAAGCCAAACCTCCAATTCAGACTCCTCAATTTCCATGACACCGACTCTAGCTCTTCCAAAATGGGCTCTGACTCCACGACTACGACCCTGACTCCACGACTCAGACTCCACAGCCTTGACAGGGCTGTGGAATCGGTAAGCCAAACCTCCGACTCCTAAAATTTCCATGACACCGACTCCCCTAAAATGGGCTCCGACTCCACAGCCCTGTTTACCAACACAAACTTACGAATGGAGCTAATCCCACCCTAGCCTCCGAAAACTCTGACGGAGGTCCCCTATGTCTGGGGCTGCTCAAGTCATGCTCAATGCCTCCTTAGAAAGCAGTTCAATGGATGGAAGAACTCACGCTCAAGTTCTCTGTAATTACTCTCCACAAAATGAGGACCATGAACATAACCCCATCCCCATTCATTCCTCACATTTCCGAAATAGTATGTAATAAGTGAGGTTTTTAAACTTTACAACCACCTTAACAAAAAGACGACACCTCACCAGATGAGGACAAATATAAAAAAAACCTTTAAAAAAGGGCAATTCTAGCCTGTATTCTAATAGGAACTGCAAGACCTGTGGTCAGTAGTGATAGGCAGAGGGGTTGTAATTAGTGATCAAGGAACGTGCTGGGATAAGGTGTTATCTGAGCATGCTCGTGCGCTAACAGACTGTTTTTGGCATGCTCAAAAAATGTTCGAGTTCCTGCACCTGCATGTCTCGCCGCAACACACGCAGTGATTGTCTAGCAAACAGGAAACCCCTGAATGTGTTGCGGCGGTTGAACAGCCACAAGACATGCGGCCGCAGGGACTCGAACACTCTTCAGACTCCACTCTGCTTCTTTCTTCTATGTGCTGTGTTATCAATCCCAAAATGCATCAGCAAAATATCACATGACCAGATAGTGCCATCGCTATCCACACTAATTATCCTACAGTCTTCTAAATTAGCTAATAGTATACAGTCAGGAGACAGAACGATGATCTCCTACACTAACTGCCTGACTCGAGCTGCGCAATCATCATCATAATCTGTGATAGTTGTTTCTCTCCCACAAGTGGAGAAATATTGTGCTACACTCCATGCAATTACATCATACAGGCAGTTCTGGTAACGGAGGGTGACCACCCTCAATAGAACATAAAGACATGTAATTTCAGGTGGTCACATGAGCTAAACGAGTAAAAGGATACCATGAAGTTTCAGACAAAAAGGAACAACTACATAAAATAATACTATAAGAATTAAGTGGGATACTACTGATAAGATAAAGTTAAAAAATAAATCATAATAAAATCTAAAACGATATGGAGTCAGATGAAGTAATCTAGGGGCTGTACGTTGACTGCAGACACTTTCGCACTCTTTCTGCACATCTACCAAGGTGGGGACCTTCTGTTCTCACCGGTTGCCACGTTTTTTAGTCTCATCTAACTTTTCTCCGATTTGATAGCTCTCACATCCGCCTGGTGAAGACTCCAGCAGCTGCCTAGCACATTATTTATAGCGGGTTCACTAAACTGCAGGGGAATTATTAGCAGTAAAAAAAAGTAGCCGAGAAATACAGACCGACAGAGATTGGAGTGGGCAAGACATCGTTACCCAGATAATTAAGAGAATAAAATCTTATGAGCAGGAAGCCATATTTCCCCCTTTTTTTACAATACTATTCATTTGCTTCAATTAGAGAAATGTCTTTCTTTATTGGATATTAACACTTCTGTCATATTAAACCACAAGGACTCGTAACTTACTGGAGGCCGTGCATTAACCTGCCGTATATGATGGGCACAGAACGGACCTGCTGCAGAATCAGAATGATAAACCTCCCCGCCGCGGCCTGACCCTGGGGTGAGGCCCGCCCAGGGTACTGTCATACCCACTTACTGAGCTGTGTGGGCGGGGTTATACAGGGATCAGCATTCTAAGCACTGTGTGGGCGGGGTTATACAGGGATCAGCCTCTAAGCACTGTGTGGGCGGGGTTATACAGGGATCAGCCTCTAAGCACTGTGTGGGCGGGGTTATACAGGGATCAGCTTCTAAGCACTGTGTGGGCGGGGTTATACAGGGATCAGCATCTAAGCACTGTGTGGGCGGGGTTATACAGGATCAGCATCTAAGCACTGTGTGGGCGGGGTTATACAGGGATCAGCATCTAAGCACTGTGGGCGGGGTTATACAGGATCAGCATCTAAGCACTGTGTGGGCGGGGATCAGCATCTAAGCACTGTGTGGGCGGGGATCAGCATGTAAGCACTGTGTGGGCGGGGATCAGCATCTAAGCACTGTGTGGGCGGGGTTATACAGAAATCAGCATTCTAAGCACTGTGTGGGCGGGGTTATACAGGGCTCAGCATTCTAAGCACTGTGTGGGCGGGGTTATACAGGGCTCAGCATCTAAGCACTGTGTGGGCGGGTTATACAGGGATCAGCATCTAAGCACTGTGTGGGCGGGGTTATACAGGGATCAGCATCTAAGCACTGTGTGGGCGGGGTTATACAGGGATCTGCATCTAAGCACTGTGTGGGCGGGGTTATACAGGGCTCAGCATTGTAAGCACTGTGTGGGCGGGGTTATACAGGGCTCAGCATCTAAGCACTGTGTGGGCGGGGTTATACAGGGCTCAGCATTCTAAGCACTGTGTGGGCGGGGTTATACAGGGCTCAGCATCTAAGCACTGTGTGGGCGGGGTTATACAGGGCTCAGCATCTAAGCACTGTGTGGGCGGGGTTATACAGGAATCAGCCTCTAAGCACTGTGTGGGCGGGGTTATACAGGGATCAGCATCCAAGCACTGTGTGGGCGGGGTTATACAGGGATCTGCATCTAAGCACTGTGTGGGCGGGGTTATACAGGGCTCAGCATTCTAAGCACTGTGTGGGCGGGGTTATACAGGGCTCAGCATCTAAGCATTGTGTGGGCGGGGTTATACAGGGATCAGCATCTAAGCACTGTGTGGGCAGGGTTATACAGGGATCAGCATCTAAGCACTGTGCGGGCGGGGTTATACAGGGATCAGCATCTAAGCACTGTGTGGGCGGGGTTATACAGGGATCAGCATCTAAGCACTGTGTGGGCGGGGTTATACAGGGATCAGCATCTAAGCACTGTGTGGGCGGGGATCAGCTTCTAAGCACTGTGTGGGCGGGGTTATACAGAAATCAGCATTCTAAGCACTGTGTGGGCGGGGTTATACAGGGATCAGCATCTAAGCACTGTGTGGGCGGGGTTATACAGGGATCAGCATCTAAGCACTGTGTGGGCGGGGTTATACAGGGATCAGCATCTAAGCACTGTGTGGGCGGGGTTATACAGGGATCAGCATCTAAGCACTGTGTGGGCGGGGTTATACAGGGCTCAGCATTCTAAGCACTGTGTGGGCGGGGTTATACAGGGATCAGCATCTAAGCACTGTGTGGGCGGGGTTATACAGGGCTCAGCATTCTAAGCACTGTGTGGGCGGGGTTATACAGGGATCAGCATCTAAGCACTGTGTGGGCAGGGTTATACAGGGCTCAGCATTCTAAGCACTGTGTGGGCGGGGTTATACAGGGCTCAGCATCTAAGCACTGTGTGGGCGGGGTAATACAGGGCTCAGCATCTAAGCACTGTGTGGGCGGGGTTATACAGGAATCAGCCTCCAAGCACTGTGTGGGCGGGGTTATACAGGGATCAGCATCTAAGCACTGTGTGGGTGGGGTTATACAGGGCTCAGCATCTAAGCACTGTGTGGGCGGGGTTATACAGGGATCAGCATCTCAGCACTGTGTGGGCGGGGTTATACAGGGATCAGCATCTAAGCACTGTGTGGGCGGGGTTATACAGGGCTCAGCATTGTAAGCACTGTGTGGGCGGGGTTATACAGGGCTCAGCATCTAAGCACTGTGTGGGCGGGGTTATACAGGGCTCAGCATCTAAGCACTGTGTGGGCGGGGTTATACAGGGATCAGCCTCTAAGCACTGTGTGGGCAGGGTTATACAGGGATCAGCATCTAAGCACTGTGTGGGCGGGGTTATACAAGGCTCAGCATTCTAAGCACTGTGTGGGCGGGGTTATACAGGGCTCAGCATCTAAGCACTGTGTGGGCGGGGTTATACAGGGATCAGCCTCTAAGCACTGTGTGGGCGGGGTTATACAGGGATCAGCATCTAAGCACTGTGTGGGCGGGGTTATACAGGGATCAGCATCTAAGCACTGTGGGCGGGGTTATATAGGGCTCAGCATCTAAGCACTGTGTGGGTGGGGTTATACAGGGATCAGCCTTAAGCACTGTGTGGGCGGGGTTATACAGGGCTCAGCATTCTAAGCACTGTGTGGGCGGGGTTATACAGGGCTCAGCATCTAAGCACTGTGTGGGCGGGGTTATACAGGGCTCAGCATCTAAGCACTGTGTGGGTGGGGTTATACAGGGATCAGCCTTAAGCACTGTGTGGGCGGGGTTATACAGGGATCAGCATCTAAGCACTGTGTGGGCGGGGTTATACAGGGATCAGCCTGTAAGCACTGTGTGGGCAGGGTTATACAGGGCTCAGCCTGTAAGCACTGTGTGGGCGGGGTTATACAGGGCTCAGCATTCTAAGCACTGTGTGGGCGGGGTTATACAGGGCTCAGCATCTAAGCACTGTGTGGGCGGGGTTATACAGGGCTCAGCATCTAAGCACTGTGTGGGCGGGGTTATACGGGGCTCAGCATCTAAGCACTGTGTGGGTGGGGTTATACAGGGATCAGCCTTAAGCACTGTGTGGGCGGGGTTATACAGGGATCAGCATCTAAGCAGTGTGGGCGGGGTTATACGGGGGATCAGCATTTAAGCACTGTGTGGGCGGGGTTATACAGAGCTCAGCATCTAAGCACTGTGTGGGCGGGGTTATACGGGGATCAGCATCTAAGCACTGTGTGGGCGGGGTTATACAGGGCTCAGCCTGTAAGCACTGTGTGGGCGGGGTTATACAGGGATCAGCATCTAAGCACTGTGTGGGCGGGGTTATACAGGGATCAGCATTCTAAGCACTGTGTGGGCGGGGTTATACAGGGATCAGCATCTAAGCACTGTGTGGGCGGGGTTATACAGGATCAGCATCTAAGCACTGTGTGGGCGGGGTTATACAGGGATCAGCATTCTAAGCACTGTGTGGGCGGGGTTATACAGGGATCAGCATCTAAGCACTGTGTGGGCGGGGTTATACAGGGATCAGCCTCTAAGCACTCTCAGGGCGGGGTTATACAGGGATCAGCATCTAAGCACTGTGTGGGCAGGGTTATACGGGGATCAGCATCTAAGCACTGTGTGGGCGGGGTTATACAGGGATCAGCATTCTAAGCACTGTGTGGGCGGGGTTATATAGGGATCAGCATCTAAGCATTGTGTGGGCGGGGTTATACAGGGATCAGCATTCTAAGCACTGTGTGGGCGGGGTTATACAGGGATCAGCATCTAAGCACTGTGTGGGCAGGGTTATACGGGGATCAGCATCTAAGCACTGTGTGGGCGGGGTTATACAGGGCTCAGCATTTAAGCACTGTGTGGGCGGGGTTATACAGGGCTCAGCATTTAAGCACTGTGTGGGCGGGGTTATACAGGGATCAGCCTCTAAGCACTGTGTGGGCGGGGTTATACAGGGCTCAGCATTCTAAGCACTGTGTGGGCGGGGTTATACAGGGCTCAGCATTCTAAGCAGTGTGGGCGGGGTTATACAGGAATCAGCCTCTAAGCACTGTGTGGGCGGGGTTATACAGGGATCAGCATCTAAGCACTGTGTGGGCGGGGTTATACAGGGCTCAGCATTCTAAGCACTGTGTGGGCGGGGTTATACAGGGATCAGCCTCTAAGCACTGTGTGGGCGGGGTTATACAGGGATCAGCATTCTAAGCACTGTGTGGGCGGGGTTATACAGGGCTCAGCATTCTAAGCACTGTGTGGGCGGGGTTATACAGGGCTCAGCATTCTAAGCACTGTGTGGGCGGGGTTATACAGGGCTCAGCATTCTAAGCACTGTGTGGGCGGGGTTATAAAGGCTCAGAAATCTCAGCTTTGCTAAATCTATAGCAGAGAAAACAGGGATTACATATTGTCATGATTAAGGGAGCTTAGTCTCCAGAAACGCGTTGAGATTCTAACCCATATGGTTTGTGCTGAAGTCTGTATCCTCTATGCTTAAAGTTTGTGAATAAAGAAAACTCTTTTTTACGGATTCAGTGAAGCTGGACATTCTCTTCTTTTTATTACATAAAAACTGCACTAAGCAGCCTAGTAGGTGATATATCTCTGGAATCAGGGTCTCACCCCTACATTCATGGTCCTCAGATTACATAGCAGGGACCTGCTGACAGATTCCCATTAAAGGGACTGTCAATACAAAATGACAGTTCAAACCTCTCCATAGTAAAAAAAACAAAAACAATAAAATAGGATTGGATAACCCCATTAATTGATGCAGGTGTGACAGAGATACAATAATACCACCTGGGGCATAGATCACGCTGCACTCCGACACAGTGCCACACATACAGCTGTGGCCGTTCGTGGTACTGCAGCTCTGACTCATGAATCAGATGATCACTGCAGGTCTGTGTCGGCAGAGGTTCACCAATGAAAGATTGATAGTCTATCCTAAATACAGGCGTAGGTCTGATTCTTGCAGGATTACAATAAACTCTAGATTATCAGATGCCAGAATAAGTGCTAATAATATATTTTATGAGTTTTTTTTTTATTGTTCAGACTGCCATTCCTAGAGTATTCTCTTTCACTAAGCTGCTGAAGGAGCTAAAGAAACGCCATGCAGACGTAGAAAAGCGCGGTCTCCCGGAGCGGATGACCGCATGGAGGGTCCGGCGGCTGGGGGTGACTTATCGTGTGATGTGGCGCTCCTCTCCAGACACGACCTACCTCCACGGCAGCGATACAGGGCGATCAGGCCGGAGCAGGGTGCAGAATGGTCGTACAGGGCGGCGTTCAGACTCATTAGTCGCAGATGTCGTACCTGATGGCTGGCCTGGGTCCCTCGAGCTTGAACTGTGGCCAATCTGTCATAGTAACGTGAAATAGGGTTGTCATGCTCAATGCCCTTCTTGGCGCAGCGCTGCTTATAGATCTCCACCAAGGAGAGAGAAGAGGGATTGTCTTCCACCAGACGCATCTGCGGTGAGACGGCCACGACGCGGGGGACTGGAAATGATTGTAAGGAGAGAGAGGGGGGAGACTGATTAATGCAAAATGACAGTGATGAAGACGTGGAGGAGCAAATATCATCATCATGGAAATGCATCTACAGGATCAAGAAAATAGCCAAACTGATCACCTGCCCCCCACTACAAGGCTTGTGCTAAAAACTGGGGGCAATAAAAAAGGCATATCAGTCATAATTAAATAAAATGGAACTTTATATACTTAGCAAAAAGGGCAGAGAGGCTGGATGTTCTCTAATTACTTATATTTCCTATTAAATGTTTAGAATTTAGCATTATAATGACCCTCTGTTGTCACTCCTGGAAAAACATGATCACTGACAACGGGGGCGCTACCATACAGCACTGATTGGACTTGTGTGTACGGACGTAATATTCTGATAAGTAGAATTAATGTTAAAAGGGCATTCCAATCTCCAAATCCTATCCCAACAAGTAGTAGATGTAACAGTAATGATATTCGCAAATATCTCCAATTAGAAATGTAGTATAGTTCTTCCGATTCACTATGTCACTTACCACATGTGCAGGGCATGGCAATAGCTTCGGTATCCATGGTTACGACCACTAACATCTAACTGTCACTATGTGAGTGGTTGAAACCATGGATACCTAAGCTACTGCAATACCCAGCGACATAGTGAATCAGAAGAACTGTACTACACTTCTAATTGGAGGTATTTGCTAACACCTACTACATATTGGAATAGGATCTTGGAGATGGGAATACCCATTTAGGTTTATTCAC
Organism: Ranitomeya variabilis; assembly: GCF_051348905.1. Taxonomy (NCBI): domain Eukaryota; kingdom Metazoa; phylum Chordata; class Amphibia; order Anura; family Dendrobatidae; genus Ranitomeya; species Ranitomeya variabilis. Next base: position 40,193,757 of record NC_135238.1, read on the forward strand.
ACATTTCGAGGGGAATAACAGTACAAAAAAGCACACGGATAATAGCAGCATTATGAACAGAACCTAATAGGAGGTCTTATATTGTTAGCAGTGGCTGCACATGTGTAGAAACACAACCTCTGGATGACAAGAATGGTAAAGCCAAGATGTCAATGTAGTTACACATTTGTAGGAGGAATATCAAGGATGGTAGTGGTGTATATGAGCGGAAGGCGGCTCCTCTGAGGAGTGTCCTACAGATATTGTAAGCACTGATTGGTCAGTGTCAGACAGTGTAGGGACACGCCCAGGAGGAATATCAGGGGAACTGGATAACAGCACCTTAAGAAAAAGTGCCCTGAGATTGTTATTAGGAAAGACGAGTATATACTAAGACGGACATGTCAGTAGAGCAGTTAGGACCTATTGAAAACGTATCCGTGTAATAGAAAAAGAATAAAAATCCTAATCAGCAGATGTCTTGACTATTTTACATCGTCTCGAGGTGTCATTTCCAGATAATGAACATACGGCGCCTTTATGTTTAAATATGCAAGTGGTTAAATTATTATTATTATTATTTATTTATATAGCACCATTAATTCCATGGTGCTGTACATGAGAAGGGGTTACATCAAAATACAAATATCACTTACAGTAAACAAAACTAACAATGACAGACTGGTACAGAGTGAAGAGGACCCTGCCCTTGCGGGCTTACATTCTACAGGATTATGGGGAAGGAGACAGTAGGTTGAGGGTTGCAGTAGCTCCGATGGTGTTGAGGTGGCCGTGTGGTCTTTACAGGCTGTAAGCTTCTTTGAAGAGGTGGGTTTTCAGGTTTCTATTAAAGGATCTGAAAGAAGTGGATAACCGGATGTGTTGGGGCACAGAATTCCAGAGGATGGGGGATATTCGGGAGAAGTCTTGGAGGCGATTGGGTGAGGAGCGAATAAGTGTGGAGGAGAGGAGAGAAGGTCTTGGGAGGACCGGAGATTACGTGAGGGAAGATATTGAGAGATTAGTGTGGAAATATACGGAGGAGAAAGGTTATGGATGGCTTTGTAGGTCAGTGTTAGTAATTTAAACTGGATACGCTGGGAAATTGGGAGCCAGTGAAGGGATTTGCAAAGAGGGGAAGCAGGTGTGTAGCGAGGAGAGAGATTAATTAGTCGGGCCGCAGAGTTAAGGATGGACTGGAGGGGTGCCTGAGTGTTAGAAAGTAGGCCACAGAGGAGTATGTTGCAGTAGTCGAGGCGGGAGATGATGAGGGCATGCACAAGCACTTTGGTAGAGTGTGGGTTGAGGAAAGGACGGATTCTGGAAATATTTTTGAGCTGGAGGCGACAAGAGGTGGCGAGAGCTTGGATGTGCGGTTTGAAGGACAGGGCAGAGTCAAGGGTTACTCCGAGGCAGCGGATTTTGGGGACAGAGGAAAGTGTGATTTCATTTATTTTAATAGATAGATCAGGTAGGCAAGATATGCGAGATGGAGGAAAGATAATGAGTTCAGATTTGTCCACATTGAGCTTGAGGAAGCGAGAGGAGAAGAAGGAGGATATGGCTGATAGACACTCCGGGATTCTGGAGAGCAGAGAGGTGACATCTGGGCCAGAGAGGTAGATCTGAGTGTCATCAGCATATAGATGGTACTGGAAGCCATAGGACCTTATGAGTTGTCCCAGGCCGAGTGTATAGATTGAGAAGAGTAAGGGCCCAAGGACAGAGCCCTGGGGGACACCAACAGAGAGGGGGCGATATGAAGAGGTAGTATGGGAGTAGGAAACGCTAAATGTGCGGTTGGCAAGGTATGAGGAGATCCAGGATAGGGCAAGGTCTTTGACCCCAAAGGAAGAGAGGATCTGCAGTAGGATGCAGTGGTCAACTGTGTCGAAGGCAGAGGACAGGTCTAGGAGGAGGAGTATAGAGAATTGTCTGTTAGCTTTGGCTGTAAGTAAGTCATTAGTAATTTTGGTCAGGGCAGTCTCAGTGGAATGGTGGGGACGGAAGCCAGATTGTAGGTTGTCGAAGAGACAGCTAGATGCAAAGTGAGAGGAAAGTTCAGCATGGACGTGCTGCTCAAGGAGTTTGGAGGCAAATGGGAGCAAAGATATGGGGCGATAGCTGGACATAGCGCTCGGGTCAAGGGAAGGCTTTTTGAGGATAGGTGTGATTGTGGCATGTTTGAAGGCAGAGTGGAAGGTACCAGAAGTTAGTGAAAGGTTGAAGAGATGGGTTAGGGATGGGATTAGTGTGGTGGTAAGGTTGGGGAGGAGGTGGGATGGGATGGTGCACCAGTGGTGAGGTGTGATTTGGCGAGAAGATGAGCAAGCTCCCCTTCAGAGATTTTGGAGAGTGAAGTTATGGGGTTTGGGCATTGGTCTCTCATACAAAGGGGTTGTGGTGGTTGGACAACAAAGACTTGCCTTGTTTGGTCTATCTTATTTTTGAAGTGCGTGGCAAAGTCCTCGGCAATGATTAGGGAACTCGGAGGGGGCAGTGGTGGGCGGAGGAGGGAGTGTTGAACAACTGTTTGGGGTTGTGGGATAAGGAAGATACGAGGGTTGTGAAATAGGCCTGTTTAGCAGAGGTGAGAGCTGATTTGAATGCCAGTGTTGCTTGTTTGAGTGCAGTGAAATCATCTTGTGAATGCGTTTTCTTCCAACGCTGTTCTGCAATTCTGGACACTTGCCGAAGATTTTTAGTGATGTTATTGTGCCAGGGTTGTCTATTGGTTCGTCGCACTCTGGTATGCATGATGGGGGCGACCGTGTCAATAGCTGATGCAAGAGTGGCATTGTAGAAAGCAGTGGCAGTGTCTGTGTCGTGGAGTGAGGATATAGGACAGTGGTAGGATAGAGTCAGAGAGTGTGTGGGTGTTTAGGTGTGCGAGGTTCCTGCGTGGGTGCACATGGTGCTGGACATGGGTGACAGGTGAGGAGGACAGGGATGAGAAAGTGAGTAGATGGTGGTCAGATAGAGGGAGAGGGGAGGTTGTGAAGTTAGATAGGGAGCATAAACGGGTGAAGACCAGGTCTAATGTGTGTCCGTCTGTGTGGGCGGCTGAGGAGGACCACTGAGTAAATCCAAAGGATGAAGTAAGGGACAGGAGTTTGTAGGCTGCTGACTGGTGGGTGTCAATGGGGATGTTAAAGTCACCCATGATGATGGTGGGAATGTCAGCAGACAGAAAGTGAAGGAGCCAGGTGGAGAATTGGTCAATAAAGGCAGTGGTCGGGCCCGGAGGTCGGTATATGATGGCCATTTGGAGGTTGTAGGGGGAGTAGATGCGGACAGAGTGGACTTCAAAAGAGGGGAGGATAAGGGAGGGTAGAGGTGGGATTGGGTTAAAGGAACAGTTGGAAGAAAGGAGAAGACCCACTCCTCCACCATGTTTGTTGCCAGAGCGAGGAGTGTGGGTGAAGTGGATGCCACCGTAACATAGTGCAACAGGGGAGGTAATGCTTCTCTTGACCTGTGGAGGTGCTGCAGTGATATGGAATACTTTAGAAGGAGGGTCTGTAAGGGGTTTCAGAAGACCCCTTTATAAAACATGAATCCCACAAATGGTGGTGAAATTTGCCTTAAAAGTAACAGCTCATTACCATGGATATCAGTTCAGTTTTCTTAGGGAACCTGTGGCTATTAATGTGCGGATTAATTAAGGTGTAATAAAATAAAAAATGTTTGTTGCTCAATTTACAGGGCAGTATAAGAGCAGCCCAGCGTCAATGCATTAGTGACACCGCGGCTGGAAGAGACGGGGCTGAGCAGGTACAGGCTGTCATCCGCAGATTACCGTCCGCATTATGAGATTAGAGGAGCCGTTCTCTCGTCTCACATAAGCCATAATAAATATTTACTTGCACAGGATTACCGAGCAGGACGGAACAACAAGACGTGCGGCTGAGTGTCCCTGACACCATGAAAATTTAAAGGGATTCTGTCCGCACAGAGTGACTGTTCAAACCAAGCACAGGGGCTAGGTGCGTCCCCGGCGCGGCCAAACAGTACAGTGCACCATCCCAGCGACTTGTTAACTCTGGCGCCTGTCAATCAAAGAGCGGAAATAAATGGAAAGCAAGTAGGCGGGAAGGTGCAGTGTATAGCAAGCCTGGGCTTGGTTTGAACAGTGAATTTATGCCGAGAACACTTCATCATGTAAATGGACACAAGAAACAAAACAAATTGGCTTTGCAAATGTAAATCCTTACTCCTTTTATTCTGATTCATAGGCTGTATTATAGATCACAGCTTTTTTCACTATTCTAAAGGCTTCAGAGCTGAACTCTCCCAGTATTGTTTGCCATTTCACTGCCCTCAGTTTGTTCTGGTGATTTGATTCAGTGAAGAGTAGCCTTAAATGGTTTGTCCACTACTCAGACAACCCTCTTCTGAATCTCTATTTCCTCCCAGTAAAATTATAACACTTATACTCACATACAGTGCCAGCGCTGTTCCAGCACTGATTCTCCCAGGGCTCGCGTGACATTTTTATGTCACACAATCTCAGAGATCAAACAGTGCTGGCCTCACTCTCACCTCCTTTGGGCAAATCAAGACATCTGTAGGAAGCGGGAGCAGCCGCAGCTCTCAGATGTTAATGTCACAGGATGTCCGGAAGCGCCAGTAGCGGCACCGCTGGAACAGCGCTGCCACCGTAGAGGAGTATAGGTGTTAATATCTTACTGTGGGGAAACCGAGGACTATTCTTTCTAGCCATAAAACAGGCAGTGTTAGGGTTGATACTACCCTTCTGTCGGCTATCTCCATCAGTCCCAAAGACGTAAAGTGTGGAAGTCAGGGACACACAGGGGAGGTTGGGACCTCTATTTTCGGAATCAGTAAGGTAGCAGCAGTCGGACCCCCAATGATCATACATTTATCACCCATTCTGTGGTTAGGTGATAAATGATCTTAGTGGAAAAAGCCAGCAATGGCAAGTGTAAAACTGAAGGAATAAAAAGGGTTAATTGGGAGAGTCTGATCCGAGCCGAGCGGAACGCAGTTAGGGGGGAGAGAAGAGAAGGTCTTGATTAAATGGCTGGAGGAGCGCTATCATTCTGATAATTACAGGCTCATTAGCACAATGTGTGTCACGTGCCGTCTCTTCATTAGTCAGCCGGATCTTGCATTCTCTTCCCAGTTAGCTCGAGCAGGGGGTAGAAAATATCCATCTCTGTAGCCTGGCTGCGGCTCCTCGTGGAACAAATAGCCCCACGTGAGCTCCAGCGCCGTCAATAATTAATGGTAAATGCAGATAAACACAGTGATGCCACCTCTGTGAAGGGTGCGGTGTCACCCACGCCAGCTTTACAGGGTCAGATGCTTCACGGATGACATATCTGATCAGAGATCTATGCGGTGTCAGACCCCCGACTCATACCCAAGCTTTATTACACAGGCCGGGGGGTTCACGTGATGCCATCCAAGACCAGTTTATGACGGGTACTGGGGCGCCTACTTACCGGTAAAGAAAAGATGGCGCTTTGTGGTCTCCTTTCTCTTTTCTAGGCATGGGTTGAGGAGACGCAGCAGCTGTAAGACCCGCTCTTCTCTGCGGGACTCGGTCAGACAGGCGTCGTTCATGACCAGGTAAGGATAAATCTTCCCGTTGTGCCCTCGGATGTAGAGGCGTCTGGCGGCCGTATTGTGCTTCTGGACAATCTCCACTCTAGGCATAAACCTATACAAACACAGAAACGTTATCAGCAATGTGAATGGCTAACCTGAAGAACTGGTCAATAGAGTTGTCCGTGCTCTCTTCAGATTGAGTGAAGAAAGAAGGATTGTGCTGTTGGGTATAAACATGCCCAATCCGTATGTTCTTAAAAGGAATCTGTCCTCAGGTTTTTCCTATTTAATCCGAGAGCAGCATGATGTAGGGGCTGAGACCCTGATTCCAGCGGTGTCACTTAATGGGCTGCTTTGTGTAGTTTCAATAAAATAAGTGTTTTATCAGCGGGAGGTTATCACTACAGGACTAGGAGTCTTGTGCCTTCTGGTCCAACCACGCCCCACCACATCAGTGGTATGGGCGGAGTTATACAGGGCTCAGCTGCTAGAGGAAATTGCAGCATGTAGTCCAGCAAGTGACAATGCTGGAATCAGGGTCTCTGTTCCTACATTATGCTGCTCTCAGATTACATAGCAAAAATTTGGTGACAGATTCCCTTTAAGGAAGATAAGCACCCACCAGAGGTGTCTTCCAACCACTTACTCCCCCACCCTCTACCCATTCAGGACACAAGTGCACTGGGCCCAGTCTACATGTATATGGGGGTCCATAAAGTTCACAGCTACACAAAATGCATGGCAAGTTTAAGAGGGGAGCAAACACTTTTAAGGAGCCAATCTTGCACATTTTACAGCCCCCCCCCCCCCCCCCCGTTTGCAGCAATGTCATGTGTGCAAATATTGCCACCACATAGGAAAGTCGGCTCCTTCTGGAGCAACAAGAGTTAAGGCACGGGCTGGTGAGAAACCAGCAGGAAGGAGGTTTAGGCTTCTTAGTTTCAAAGTCCAATCAGCAAAATGAGGAGAAGCTCTTATTGTCGGTGAAGGGGAAAGTGCTTGGAAGACGGACTCTGTGCCAAGTTGTAATGTACGCTCGGTGGTAATCAGCGTGATGGGGAACATGAAGCCGCAGATGAAACCTTCCAGCTCAAATCTTACTCTTGGCTGTAACATCAGAGAAATCGCGCCTTCAGTCTGTACTCCAGCAGCGGGCTATCTGTAAGTGCGACCGTCCCTGCCGGCCCGTTATCAGGGCACCCAGTCATCAGATCTATAGGTGGCCATGGGCTAGTGTTCGGGAGGGAATGAGCCGCGGTCAGATACCTCGTCCATCAAAACAAGTATTTAGCATGTTGTCATCCACCATGCCTGATCCTTCTTTCCCACGATGTCTGCTGATGGGTGAAAGTTCGGAAGTCCGAGTAAACAGCTGGTTGGCCTGCCCTGCTGAAATCAGGTGTGACTGGCAGCAGCATAATATGTATGGGAACATTAAAGAACCTGTCCTAATTAGAAAGGCCAGCCCTTATTCACAGTAACTTGCTGATCGCTACAGGTCACGCTGCTGGTACCCACCCCCATAGGTCCCGCTGCCTCTCCCCTTCATGGGTGCCACTACTGGTAGCCCCAGACAGATGCCGCTGCTGGTACCCACCCCCATAGGTCCCACTGCCTTCCCCCCTTCACGGGTGCCACTACTGGTAGCCCCCCCACAGTTCCCGCTGCTGGTATCCCTTCACACCACAGGTCCCGCTGCTAGTACCTACCCCACCACCACCACGGGTCTCCACACTACAGGTCCCACTGCTGGTACCCCTCCCCCCACCACAGGTCCCACTGCTGTTACACCCCCACCACTGGTCCCACTGCTGGTATCCCTCCCCCCACCACAGGTCCCACTGCTGGTACTCCCCCCACCATATGTCCCACTGCTGGTACTCCCCCCCACCATATGTCCCACTGCTGTTACTCCCCCACCACCACAGGTCCCAATGCTGGTACCCCTCCCCCAACCACAGGTCCCACTGCTGTTACACGCCCACCACAGGTCCCACTGCTGGTACCCCTGCTCCCACCACAGGTCCCACTACTGTTAGACCCACGCCACCACAGGTCCCACTGCTGGTACTCCCCCCACCACAGGTCCCACTGCTGTTACACCCCCACCACCACGGGTCCCACTGCTGGTACCCCTCGTCCCACTGCTGTTACACCCCCACCACAGGTCCCACTGCTGGTACTCCACCCACCACAGGTCCCACTACTGCGGGTACTCCCCCCACCACAGGTTCCACTGCTTTTACCCCTCCCCCCAACAGGTCCCACAGCTGGTATTCCCCCCACCACAGGTACCACTGCTGTTACACCCCCACCACCACAGGTCCAACTGCTGGTACCCCACACCCCTAAGAATGTGACTCAAATATCCATGCACAACATGGCTCCATTCATTGTCAAATGGGACTGGCCAGAGATAGTGAGCTATCCCATAGATAGTGAATGGAGCAGAGCCCTGCATGCATGGCCATTGCTCTATTCCAGCAGGAACACTTCAAAGCCGCAGCAGCCAGCAGTTAACCCTGTGGATATTTGGTTCCTTCCCAAGTTAGCACAACCCTTTTATTACTGACACTTGTATCACAGGGGGCTTCGTTTAACTCCCACTCAGTCCTGACGGTATGATGGTCTGCAAATTAGGTCACTTTATAGTCGCATGATCTCATAAACTGGCTTCAATATTGGCCGAGTGATTGAGGAGCACAAGTATGGATAGCCCTCGAAATTGAAAGTAGGTCTGGTCTGAGAGAGATATATATATATATTATATATATATATATATATATATATATATATATATATATATATATATAAAAAATTTATTTATATAGCACCGTTAATTCCATGGTGCTGTACATGAGAAAGGGGTTACAAACAGAGTTCTAGATATCATTTACAGTAAACAGGTTTACAGTGACAGACTGGTACAGAGGGGAGAGGACCCTGTCCTTGCGGACTTACATTCTATGGGATAGTGGGGAAGAGACAGAAGGTAGGGGTATATATATATCTATCAAGGACATTAGTCGTCTCATAGGGAAGTCCATCTGTAAGGGCTCACCAGGTGTGGTGGATCTGCTCTGGGTGGGTACTTGGACACAAGACGCTGGTGCAGCTTCTAGACAACAGGTGGACTCATGGGAACTGGGACTAACTGGAAACTCAGGACAGACAGATGGAGTGGAACCCAGCAGGGATGGATACGAGTACAGATAATGGGGTAAAACAAATAAGGAACACTAGAGTCTCAATCCCAAGACAAAGGTGTGTCAATGGGCCTTAAATAGATATAGAGAGATAATGTTATTAATCAACCTGGAGTGGAGCACAACAGAGGGCAGCCGACCCAGGGGAAGGGAGCAGAGCCCGAAGCACCCGGTCCGGTGTGTAACACCGTCATCACTTCTGTATTACTTTTTCTGCAGTACAAATCCTTAGACAGACTGGGTAGATCACAATAAGTTGTGAATTAGCACTCACAGGTGAAACAGCCCTTTAAATACAGTAAATAGATCACCTCGTCCCTTCCTAGAGCAATAATCCAACGGGAAGACTGTTTAATGTGTTGTCTAATCGGTATGTGGATCGGTTGGGCCAAGATCGGAGGGGGTTGGCTTTGTAACATTCTGTACATATTTCACGTCCTGGTGAATATAATTCAGTTTTTACTTTATCCCTTTAAACTATTATTGCGACCCAGCCTGCTAGTAGCTGTCAAGGACTTCACTTGGGAGGCCATTAGGTGGCCGTATTCAATTTTTCTTTGTATTCTAGCATTTTACTAGAAAGGACAATGTCCCAGAACTGTCATAGCAACGAGAGAAATGAGAAGACATTTCCAGAACAATCAGGAAGCAAGGTAACGCTAAGAGTGCTACCCAAAATGGCAGCGTTAATAAACAATTCATCACGCTCTGACAGCTGGAAGGTCACAAAGTTGCAAGCAAAACTTGCTTCAAAGACATCATGAAACCATTGATCTGCGGCACGCTGGACGTGTTCTCACTACTCGGAGGTGTTGTCCATTTTACCTGGCGATCTTGATGTAATAATGCGTCGGTTTTGGCATGAGGAACTCCCCGGGAATCTCCACTTCTGCTGTCTGGGCCGAGAAATTGCTGAGGAATCGGCACTTCTCCTCGATAAGGAAGAACTTGGGCAGCTGCTTTGTTTTGGCTTCTAGGATCTTGATCCACTTCTTAAGTTTGGAGATGAGATTATGCAGCTTCATGGAGCCTGGGACACTGAAGTCAAAATCTAAAAAAAACAAACACAAAAAACAAAAGAGAAGAAATGAGTAACAGCGATCGATCTCCAAACCCAAGAACCTATGGACTCAATGGAGGAGAAGAGAAGTTGCAACCATTGGGCGACCCGTAGAGGTCTACACGCTGTCATCCCTTTGATCTCCCAGGGCCTTGTACAATTTCAGTGGGATCAGCCAGCTCTCTGAAGTGTATGGGATCATCCTGATAGATGTTGGCGGGGAGATGAGGATCGGGCGGTCTGATCATAAATGACTGACCTTTTTGCTCTGTAGGCAGGGCTGTGGAGTCGGTAAGCCAAACCTCCGACTCTGACTCCTATTTCCATGACACCGACTCAGACTCCACCAAAATGGGCTCCGACTCCACAGCTCTGCCAGGGCTGTGGAGTCGGTAAGCCAAAACTCCGACTCCTTAATTTCCATGACACCGACTCCACCAAAATGGCTCCGACTCCATAGCCCTGTCTGTAGGCAGATAAGCCGATCCCAGGAGAGTCTACCGGCAGCAGCTTACCACTCTCTGCCCATAGAGAAGGGCTGGCCGACCATTGCTTTAGGGAGTGATGGCGATCACCTGAGAGTTCGGCCAACATCCATCTAAGACGTATGGGTTATTCTCATCATCATAAATGGAAAAAAATTGCAAAAACAAAGCATCTGAGAATCACAACAATCCTGAACCTTACGCAGTAATGATCCAATGCACTTAAATGATGGTATTTATCGGTTACCAATTTTGAAGGGAATCTATCACCATTTTGTTTTAATGTAATCTAAGAGTAGAATGATGTAGGTGTAAAGACCTCGATTCCAATGATGTGTCACTTACTGGGCAGCTTGCTGCAGTTTTGATAAAATCCCTGTTTTCTCTGCTCTTCCAGTTCTTAAATGCAGCGCTCTGTATAACCCCGCCCACACTACTGATTGGCTGCCAAGCAGAGGTGGGGGCATGGTTACACAAAGCAGGACTACATGGCATGAGACAACCAGTCCTGTAATGATAATTTCCTGCTGATAAAACACTGATTTTATGAAAACTACATCAAAGTAAGTGACATCGCTGGAATGAGGGGATTGGTCCCTACTTGGATTACACAGCAAAAAGCTGCTGCCAGATTCCCTTTAATGATGCAATCAGTATGTACAGAACTAGAAGGCGGCTGTAAGGCAGCACATATCGGAGTAAGTTTTATTAGGTAGGCTGCATACTGCTCATTAAACCAGACCAGCAGCGGACTGAATTAAAGCAGACTATTAAGAAGAAAAACATCTGCCGCGCTATATCCTCAGGAGGGATCCGAGTCCCTGGTGCATGAGATGTGCCCATTCGTCAGCTTTCCTCCGCTCCCACTAGTCAGGAAATCGCGTACAATATACAGATATAAATAGATCTTTAAAGGTTAATCAAGCACGTCTTCCTCCGAAGGGGCTTTGCTTTTCCAAAAAACACTATATTACCGGAAGCGACGCAGACCCATTAAACAGAAGGAAGGCAACACTGCAGAGCATTAACCGCAATTGAATTTCTGAGAGTGTGCAAACAATCGCTGGGACTCGAAGAGAGCGCGTCGCCGCCTTTTAGCCTGCTGGCCTTCATCCATTAAATTTAATCACATGGTTCACGTCTTCCATTATCTTCTGTCATGCAACTGTTGTGCCACACAGTCTGCATCATGGAAGACTTAATGGGCTCCAGATATGTAGGTCGTAGTTAACGCTGGAAGCTACTTTAAAAGTGAATCCCAGCAGCCAATTTCCATATCGCAGTGGCTATACAATGCTGGAGAAATCAGCATGCCACCAGACTGCCTGCAAGTCACAGAATTAAAGGGCAATTCTCCTTTAACCCCTTCCCGACTTTTGACGCCACCGTAGGCGTCATGAAAACCTGTGCCAATCCGACCCATGTGGCGTCATGGAATGATTGCGTCCCTGCAGATCGGGTGAAAGGGTTAACTCCAATTTCACCCGATCTGCAGGGACAGGGGGAGTGGTGCTTCACCCCCCCCGTGGCTACGGTCGCTCTGATTCGCTGTTGAAAGTGAAACTGCCAATCAGAGCAATTTGTAATATTTCACCTAAAAAAATGGTGAAATATTACAATCCAGCCATGGCCGATGCTGCAATATCATCGGCCATGGCTGGAAACACTGATGTGACCCCCCACCCCACCGATTGCCCCCCCAAGCCACCGATCTGTGGTCCGCTCCCCTCCGTCTTGTGCTCCGCTCCCCCGTCCTCCTGTCAGCCCCCCCCCGTGCTCCTATGCCACCCCCCCGTGCTCCGATCTCCACCCCCTTATACTTACCGAGGCTCCCGGTGTCCATCCGTCTTCTCCATGGGCGCCGCCATGTTCCAAAATGGCGGGCGCATGCGCAGTGCGCCCGCCGAATCTGCCGGCCGGCAGATTCGTTCCAGATATAATTTGGTCACTGTGATAAAACCTATCACAGTGATCAAAATAAAAAAAATAGTAAATGACCCCCCCCTTTATCACCCCCATAGGTAGGGACGATAATAAAAAAAAGAAAATATTTTTTTTTCTTTTTCCACTAGGGTTAGGGTTAGAACTAGGGTTAGAACTAGGGGTAGGGTTAGGGTTAGGGCATGTGCACACAGTGCGGATTTGGCTGCGGATCCGCAGCGGTTTGGCCGCGGATCCGCAGCGGATTGGCCGCTGCAAATTCGTAGCAGTTTTCCATCAGGTTTACAGTACCATGTACACCTATGGAAAACCAGCACGCAGTGCCTTTTACCTGCAGATTTTTCAAAAATCGTGCGGAAAAATCTCACACGAATCCGCAACGTGGGCACATAGCCTTAGGGTTAGGGTTGGAATTAGAGTTAGGGTTGGAAATAGGGTTAAGATTAAGCTTGTGGTTAGGGTTACGGATAGGATTAGGAGTGTGTTGGGGTTACAGTTGTGGTTAGGGTTGGGATTAGGGTTACGGGTGTGTTGGGGTTAGATTTGTGGTTAGGGGTGTGTTGGGGTTACGGTTGTGATTAGGGTTAGGGCTACAGTTGGGATTAGGGTTAGGGGTGTGTTGGGGTTAGTGTTGAAGTTAGAATTGAGGGGTTTCCACTGTTTGGGCACATCAGGGGTCTCCAAACGCAACATGGCACCACCATTGATTCCAGCCAATCTTGCGTTCAAAAAGTCAAATGGTGCTCCCTCCCTTCCAAGCCCCGACGTGCGCCCAAACAGTGGTTTACCCCCACATATGGGGTACCAGCGTACTCAGGACAAACTGGGCAACAACTGTTGGGGTCCAATTTCCCGTTACCCTTGCAAAAATAAAAAATTACTTGCTAAAACATAATTTTTGAGGAAAGAAAAATGATTTTTTATCTTCACGGCTCTGCGTTGTAAACTTCTGTGAAGCACTTGGGGGTTGAACGTGCTCACCACACATCTAGGTAAGTTCCTTGGGGCGTCTAGTTTCCAAAATGGGGTCACTTGTGGGGTGTTTCTACTGTTTAGGCACATCAGGGGCTCTGCAAATGGAACGTGACGCCCGCAGACCATTCCATCAAAGTCTGCATTTCAAATGTCACTACTTCCCTTCCGAGCCCTGACGTGCGCCCAAACAGTGGTTTACCCCCCACATATGGGGTATCAGCGTACTCACAACAAACTGGGCAACAAATATTGGGGTCCAATTTCTCCTGTTATTCTTGTGAAAATAAAAAATTGCTTGCTAAAACATCTTTTTTGAGGAAAGAAAAATGATTTTTTATTTTCACGGCTCTGCGTTGTAAACTTCTGTGAAGCACTTGGGGGTTGAACGTGCTCACCACACATCTAGATAAGTTCCTTGGGGGGGTCTAGTTTCCAAAATGCGGTCACTTGTGGGGGGTTTCTACTGTTTAGGCACATCAGGGGCTCTGCAAACGTAACATGATGCCTGCAGACCAATCCATCAAAGTCTGCATTCCAAAACGTCACTACTTCCCTTCCGAGCCCCGGCATCTGCCCAAACAGTGGTTTACCCCCACAAATGGGGTATCAGCATACTCAGGAGAAACTGGTCAACAACTTTTGGGGTCAAATTTCTCCTGTTACCCTTGGGAAAATTAAAAAATTCTGGGCTAAAAAAATATTTTTGAGGAAAGGAAACACATTTATTATTTTCACGGCTCTGCGTTATAAACTTCTGTGAAGCACTTGGGGGTTCAAAGTGCTCACCACACATCTAGATAAGTTCCCTTGGTGGTCTAGTTTCCAAAATGGGGTCACTTGTGGGGAGTTCCTACTGTTTAGGCACATCAGGGGCTCTGCAAATGCAACCTGACACCCGCAGAGCATTCCATCAAAGTCTGCATTTCAAAACGTCACTACTTCCCTTCCGAACCCCGACGTGTGCCAAAACAGTGGTTTACCCCCACATATGGGGTATCAGCGTACTCAGGAGAGACTGGACAACAACTTTTGGGGTCCAATTTCTCCTGTTACCCTTGGGAAAATAAAAAATTGTGGGCTAAAAAATCATTTTTGAGAAAAGAAAAATTATTTTTTATTTTCATGGCTCTGCGTTATAAACTTCTGTGAAGCACTTGGGGGTTCAAAGTGCTCACCACACATCTAGATTAGTTCCTTGGGAGGTCTAGTTTCCAAAATGGGGTCACTTGTGGGGGAGCTCCAATGTTTAGGCACACATGGGGCTCTCCAAACGCGACATGGTGTCCGCTAATGATTGGAGCTAATATTCCATTCAAAAAGCCAAATGGCGTGCCTTCCCTTCCGAGCCCTGCCGTGCGCCCAAACAGTAGTTTACCCCCACATATGGGGTATCATCGTACTCAGGACAAACTGGACAACAACATTTGGGGTCCAATTTCTCCTATTACCCTTGGGAAAAGAAAAAATTCCGGGCCAAAAATCATTTTTGAGGAAAGAAAAATTATTTTTTATTTTCACGGCTCTGCGTTGTAAACTTCTGTGAAGCACCTGGGGGTTTTAAGTGCTCACCACACATCTAGATAAGTTCCTTGGGGGATCTAGTTTCCAAAATGGGGTCACTTGTAGGGGAGCTCCAATGTTTAGGCACACAGGGGCTCTCCAAACGCGACATGGTGTCCGCTAACGATTGGAGCTAATTTTCCATTCAAAAAGTCAAATGGCGCGCCTCCCCTTCCGAGCCTTGCCGTGCACCCAAACAGTGGTTTACCCCCACATATGAGGTATCGGCGTACTCAGGAGAAATTGCCCAACAAATTTTAGGATCCATTTTATCCTGTTGCCCATGTGAAAATGAAAAAATTGAGGCTAAAGGAAATTTTGTGTGAAAAAAAAGTACTTTTTCATTTTTACGGATCAAATTGTGAAGCACCTGAGGGTTTAAAGTGCTCACTATGCTTCTAGATAAGTTCCTTGGAGGGTCTAGTTTCCAAAATGGGGTCACTTGTGGGGGAGCTCCAATGTTTAGGCACACAGGGGCTCTCCAAACGTGACATGGTGTCCGCTAGCGATGGAGATAATTTTTCATTCAAAAAGTCAAATGGCGATCCTTCCCTTCCGAGCCTTACCATGTGCCCAAACAGTGGTTTACCCCCACATGTGAGGTATCAGTATACTCAGGAGAAATTGTCCAACAAATTTTAGGATCCATTTTATCCTGTTGCCCATGTGAAAATGAAAAAATTGAGGCTAAAATAATTTTTTGGGGAAAAAAAAAGTACCGTATTTTCCGGCGTATAAGACGACTTTTTAACCCCCGAAAATCTTCTTAAAAGTCGGGGGTCGTCTTATACGCCGGGAATCGACTTGTACGCCGGTGTATATGGTGGGTGGGGAGGGGGAGTGATCCTGATGACGAGGGGGCGTCTCACAGGAAAGTGAGTAATCCCCATTACCTTATCCTAGCGGTGCAGCGTGGGGGTGTCAGTGCTGGGAGCGGCGGCGGCTGCTGTGTTCTGGTGCGGCGGCTCCTCTTCTGTGTGGGGCCTCTGTGCTGTGAGGTGGCGGCGGCAGCGGCGTATCTTTATCCAGTTGGGGCTCCTCCGGCATCTCCTTAGCCCTGGAGGCCCCGCCGCAACTCCATCGGTGCAATGTGGTGGCCTCCGGGAAAATGGCCGCTGCTCAGATTCAGATCTCGTGTCCCGAGATTTCGGGACGAGATCTGAATCTGAGCAGCGGCCATTTTCCCGGAGGCCACCGCATCGCACCTATTGAGCTGCCTCCGGGAAAATGGCCGCTGCATTGCACTCATGGAGTTGCGGCGGGGCCTCCAGGGCTAAGGAGATGCCGGAGGAGCCCCAACTGGATAAAGATATGCCGCCGCCACCGCCACCGCACAGCACAGAGGCCCCACACAGAAGAGGAGCCGCCGCACCAGAGCACAGCAGCCGCCGCACCAGAGCACAGCAGCCGCCGCCGCCACTCCCAGCACTGAGACCCCCACGCTGCACCGCTACGATAAGGTAATGGGGGATACTCACTTTCCTGTGAGACGCCCCCTCGTCATCAGGATCACTCCCCCCCCCAAAAGGCACATATTCACCGGCCCTATAAGACGACATAGGGTGTATAAGAAGACCCCCGACTTTTAAGAAGATTTTATATTTTAACTGGTAAAGTTGGGGGGTCGTCTTATACGCCCAGTCGTCTTATACGCCGGAAAATACGGTACTTTTTCATTTTTACGGATCAATTTGTGAAGCACCTGGGGGTTTAAAGTGCTCACTAGGCATCTAGATAAGTTCCTTGGGGGGGTCTAGTTTCCAAAATGGGGTCACTTGTGGGGGAGCTCCAATGTTTAGGCACACGGGGGCTCTCCAAACGCGACATGGTGTCCGCTAAAGATTGGAGCCAATTTTTCATTCAAAAAGTCAAATGGCGCTCCTTCTCTTCCGAGCCCTGCCGTGCGCCCAAACAGTGGTTTACCCCCACATATGAGGTATCAGCGTACTCAGGACAAATTGGACAACAACGTTCGTGGTCCAGTTTCTCCTTTTACCCTTGGGAAAATAAAAAAATTGTTGCTAAAAGATCATTTTTGTGACTAAAAAGTTAAATGTTCATTTTTTACTTCCATGTTGCATCTGCTGCTGTGAAACACCTGAAGGGTTAATAAACTTCTTGAATGTGGTTTTGAGCACCTTGAGGGGTGCAGTTTTTAGAATGGTGTCACTTTTGGGTATTTTCAGCCATATAGAACCCTCAAAATGACTTCAAATGTGAGGTGGTCCCTAAAAAAAATGGTTTTGTAAATTTTGTTGTAAAAATAAGAAATCACTGGTCAAATTTTAACCCTTATAACTTCCTAGCAAAAAAAAAAATTGTTTCCAAAATTGTGCTGATGTAAAGTAGACATGTGGGAAATGTTATTTATTAACTATTTTGTGTCACATAACTCTCTGGTTTAACAGAATAAAAATTCAAAATGTGAAAATTGCGAAATTTTCAAAATTTTCGCCAAATTTCAGTTTTTTTCACAAATAAACTCAGAAATTATAGACCTAAATTTACCTCTAACATGAAGCCCAATATGTCACGAAAAAATAATCTCAGAATCGCTAGGATCTGTTGAAGCGTTCCTGAGTTATTACCTCATAAAGGGACACTAGTCAGAATTGCAAAAAACGGCCAGGTCATTAAGGCCAAAATAGGCTGGGTCATGAAGGGGTTAAATAGGTGCCAAAACTAATGTCTATGTGCAGTAATATCAGCAGATCAGTGTCAACTCCGAATAGTCAATGGGTACCTGATATTGTAGGGGAAATGCGTTTACTTTTGGGTTGGGGAGTGAGATTCGTCAGAGAGGAATAAACAAATAGATACTGATCAATGCCTTATTTTCTTTTTTTAAAGGGAATGTGTCAGTAGGATCAACCCTCTTAAGTCATCTATATGGGCATGTAGGTCATAAGAAGTTGAATAAAATGACACCTTGATATTTGCAATCCGATGTCTTATTTCAGAGAAATCCATGTTTTTATTAATATGTAAATGAGCTGTTAAGATCTATGGGCGGGACATAGATCTCCCCGAGAATCTGCCTCCAGAGGCTTTACCAGTGTTAGACATATAGAGCAGACTGTCAGTCACACTGGTAACGCCCCCTTTCATTTACAATAAGCTCTGGAGGCAGAGGCAGGAAGATCTATGTCCGGCCCATAGATCTTAAAGGCTCATTTACATATTTAAAAAAACACATTGATTTATTGGGTATAAGACATCGATTCGCAGATATTGAGGTATAATTTTAGTCAACTTTTTATGACCTCCATGTCCACATAGATGGCTTAGGAGGGTTGATGCTACTACAGATTTCGTTTAAGAAGACCCCATTACTGAGAAGGCAGAATGGTGAGCCACACAAGTATTTGCTTGGGAAACTCAAGCCATCCATATTTTACATAGAAAGCCATTTATTCTGCTCGGTAGCCTTGAGGTTCCCCTGCGAGAGATGTGTTATATAATAGGATCCATCTATGGAAAGTCATAGTCCTACTTTCATCATGGACTTACTGATACAGTAGACGAGAGTGGTCCCGGTAAAGTACAAGGCATGAAGGAAAGCAGAATATGAAGCCCTGAGCCTGAATTACCTGTCGTAAACTGGCTTTTCAGCTTCTGGAAGACGGGATCTTGAGCCGTGGCCTGAGCTCTTCGTGCCAACGACTCGGAGGCCGCGCTGGAGAACATGGTCGAGACGTTGGAGACGTTCTCCAAGCCCACGCCGAAGGTGCTGACCAGCTTCTTGACAAAGTTCAGAGTATGAGGGGTGATTTTAGCATCAGAGACCGCCCCACTTTTCTCAAAGGCCACGGAGTAACATTTCGCCAGCCCTTGCTGCAACTGTCTGAGGACCTGAAATTCATAAAAAAAAGTAAAAAAAAAAAAAAAAATACATAAAATGGGCAAAGCTTTACTGCCCCATCACAGACTAAAAAGTGAGGATTAAAAAACTAAGATGCCAGAAAGTGTATCGTAGTCACCTACTGATTGTATTGGCAGTTTTAGGTTTACAGGCATGACCACCAAGTCCACACAGGACCCCTCACTTACCTCTTCATGCCAGTTCTCTCTGAACCAAACCATCTGGTCTACGATGCCTTCCAACGATGACAGCAGGGTGGGATGCAATTCTCTCTGCATGTGCATGATCCGGCTGCACCGCCACATGGGTGCGGTGGCTCTGATGGGTCCTGGGTCAGAGGCAGAATGGGACTGGGTGCCGACGGAGCTTGGTTGGTGCTGTCCAGAGTCTGGGAGAAAGCAAAAAACAAAACAGCATCATACATACATCCTCAGCTTCCAACAACATATTATCCCAGTAGATTTCGAATTCCATTTATAAATTAGGTCTCAGGTCTAGAAAACTGTACACATTGGACACATACAAGTGGCTACGCAGTCCCTTTAATTGGGGGGAAAAAAAACAACGATTTTATCTGATCTATTGAGCACATCTTCTGCTCATATTTATGCATCCCCTGAGGAAGCAACATTTGAAGGCGAAACACGCGTTGGGGTACGTGGCCGAGGTCTAGGCAGGATGCATCATTATAAAGGGTAAATATTCCCGATGTTATTAACATTACTTTGGACAGGTACGGGGTGCAATAGAGGGATTTAGAGGCTTTTTGCATGCATACCGTTTTGGTTATTGGATACCTAGTGCCAATGTGGAATTACTGGTATATACTGGCATGTGATATCTTTTTGCAACTGCCCTTGGAAATGGATTACATATCCTCTTTTTCTTCTGTTTGCACACTATTACAAATCCTGACCTTTTCTTCGGTTCATTGTTTACACCTCTGGATTTAATCACTTTGTGACTAAAACCCAATGTATTACATTTTTGTATTTATTTATTAATATTTTCTGTATGTTGTTTATTTAATTGAAACAATAAACTTTGGTGATATTTTAATGGTATTTTTTTTCTTGTTTTTTCATACTTATTTCTCTAGCAATTTTATAGAACGCCAACATTAACGCAACAAGACAATTTTACATCCGTCTAAGTTTCAGGATTGACAGCTCCTCAATGTCCCTCCTTCCTGCTGAGATCTCCCGCTGCTCCATACGAGCTGCGGCTGTCAAACCAGGCTGGATGGGCAGAGATTGGATACAGCTCTTTCTCTACAGCTCGACTTGCTAATTTGTCAGATCGCTGAATAATCCTGACATCCAAATAACTACACCAGCCTCACCAGGTTTAGAAGACCTGCATGCAGATCATAATTGGACAGAAATACTGTAGTTCTATGGTAAAGATTCAGAAAAGGCTGCATATGCGCAAAGTATTGGTTCTAAAAACGGTTGAGATTCACAAAAAATAAGGAGATTTTTGTGTACTCACCGTAAAATCTTTTTGTCCGAGTCATCATTGGGGGACACAGGACGAATGGGTGTTATGCTGCTGCCACCAGGAGGACACTAAGTTAAACACACACAAAAGATTAACTCCTCCCCTGCAGTATACACCCACAGGCTGGACAATCCAGAGCCAGTTCGGTAACAAAGCAATAGGAGTAAGCCAGTTAAAAGAAAACAGAAAACATGTCATAGTCAAAACACAGACTGAAAAGAACATCGAGCCAACTAGGCTAAAAGGGAGGGTGCTGTGTCCCCCAATGATGACTCGGAGAAAAAGATTTTACGGTGAGTACACAAAAATCTCCTTTTCTCCTACGTATCATTGGGGGACACAGGACGAATGGGACGTCCCAAAGCAGTCCCTGGGTGGGCAACCAGAAGTTATAAATGCTGTGCGAGCCTACGAGCTATAGATGAGACACAGCCGCTTGTAGGATTCGCCTACCGACGGAAGCGTCTGCCGAAGCCTGAAAGTGCACATGGTAGTGTTTCGTGAACGTATGTAAACTGGACCATGTAGCAGCCTTGCAGACCTGTGCTGCCGATGCCTGGTGCCGGATGGCCCAGGACGCGCCGACTGACCGGGTAGAATGAGCCTTGATCCCCGGAGGTACGGCGTGACCCTTGACACGGTAGGACTCTTGGATGGCGGAACGAATCCACTTGGCAATGGAGGCCTTAGAAGCGGGTAGTCCCTTCCGTGGTCCCTCCGGAAGAACGAACAAGGCGTCTGACCTACGGAGAGACGCAGTCCTGGAGACGTAACGTCTGAGACCCCTCACTAAGTCCAGAGTGTGGAGCGCCCTTTCCGTACGGTGGGAAGGAGCAGGGCACAGTGAGGGAAGGACAATCTCCTCATTAAGATGGAAGGAGGAAACGACCTTCGGAAGAAAGGTCGGACATGTCCGCAGAACCACCTTGTCCTGGTGGAACACGAGGAAAGGAGGACGGCACGACAGAGCTGCCAGCTCAGAGACACGTCTAATAGACGTGACAGCCACGAGGAAGGCAATCTTCCAAGACAAGAACAGCAAAGACACTTCATGCAAGGGCTCAAAGGGGGGCTCCTGAAGAGCACAGAGAACTAGGTTCAGGTCCCATGGTTCCAAAGGCATCCTGTAAGGCGGAACCATATGAGAAACACCCTGGATGAAGGTCCTGACCTGCAGTCTGTTTGCAATCCTTCTCTGAAAAAGAACCGAGAGAGCAGAAATTTGGCCCTTAAGAGAGCTGAGGGCAAGACCTAAGTCTACGCCTGATTGGAGGAATTCCAAAATGTGAGGGATAGAAAAGCGGAGGGGGAAACGTCCCCGCGTCCTGCACCAGGCGAAGTAAGCCTTCCAAGCGCGGTGGTAGATGCGCATAGAAGAAGGCTTGCGTGCGCGGAGCATGGTAGATATCACTGTCTGGGGCAACCCCTTCTGCCTCAGTACCCAGGACTCAACGGCCACACCGTTAAACACAGGGCCTCTGAGTTCGGGTGGTAAATGGGCCCTTGAGACAGGAGGTCTGCGCGGCTCGGTAGCCTCCAAGGTACGTCTGAGACCAGTTGTACCATCTCGGCGTACCATGTTCTGCGCGGCCAGTCCGGAGCGATGAGAAGTACTGGAATCCGTTCTGCCTTGATCTTCCTGATTACCTTCGCCAGAAGGGGAATTGGGGGAAAGATGTATGGGAGTCTGAAACCCTGCCATGAGAGGACGAGAGCGTCGGCTCCGAAGGCTGAGGGGTCGTGAGACCTGGCCATGAAGACGGGAACCTGGCAATTGAGGCGAGATGCCATTAGGTCCACGTCCGGGGTCCCCCATCGAGAGCATATCTGTTGAAAGATTGCGGGATGGAGAGACCACTCTCCGGGATCGAGGCTGTGGCGACTGAGAAAGTCCGCTTCCCAGTTTTCCACGCCTGGGATGTAAACTGCTGAGAGTATGGAGTGGTTGGTCTCGGCCCAGCGGAGAATGAGCGCTACCTCGACCATGGCCGCTTTGCTGCGAGTGCCGCCTTGGCGGTTGATGTAGGCTACCGCAGTGGCGTTGTCGGACTGGACTCTGACCGCGCGGCCGGAAAGGAACGGCTGAAACTGGCGGAGAGCCAGTCTGATTGCCCGAATCTCTAGGATGTTGATGGGCAGCTGGGATTCCTGCGGAGACCAGCGACCCTGAGTCGAGTGGCGCTGGAACACTGCACCCCAGCCGAAGAGACTGGCGTCCGTCGTGACAACCAGCCAGTGCACCGGAAGGAAAGACTTCCCCCGAGTCAGGGAGGACCTCTTGGTCCACCACCTGAGGGACTGTCTGATTGGGCGAGAGAGAAAGAGACGGCGGTCGAGCGAGGCGGGATTCCTGTCCCATACTGCCAAAATGGCGTGTTGTAAGGGACGGAGGTGAAAAACCGCAAAGGGCACTGCTTCCATTGCCGCCACCATCCTGCCGAGTACCCTCATGGAGAAGCGTAGGGAGTGAGAGCGAGGTCAAGTAAGCTTCCGGACTTCTCTCTGTAGAGTGGATACCTTTTCCGGAGGCAAAAGTACTAGACCCTGAGAGGAGTCTAGGATCATTCCCAGGTAGGATATGGTTTGAGCCGGGACTAGGGAAGATTTTTTGAAATTGATCTTCCAGCCCAGGCGTAGAAAGGTATTTATAGTAACGTCTACCGCTTCTGAGCAGGACCGGAAAGAGGAGCCCTTTATGAGAATGTCGTCCAAGTAGGGCAACACCACTATGCCTCGAGCATGTAGAATGGCCACGGCAGCTGCCATGACCTTGGTGAACACCCGAGGAGCGGTGGCCAGCCCGAAAGGTAGGGCGACAAACTGAAAATGGTGCCCCTGGACCGCGAAGCGGAGGAAGCGCTGATGAGACGGTAGAATGGGAATGTGCAGGTAAGCGTCTTGAACATCTAGAGATGCAAGAAACTCGCCCTCTTCCAGAGAGGCAATTACCGATCGGAGGGACTCCATATGGAATTGACGTACACGGACGTACTTGTTGAGAAGCTTGAGATCCAATATTGGACGTACTGAGCCGTCCTTCTTGGGTACGATGAAAAGATTGGAATAGAAGCCCTGGTACCTCTCGTTCTGAGGTACCGGGATGATGACCCCGTCTTCCCACAGCGATCTTATGGCCTGAAAATACTGACAGACCCTTGCTCTGGGAGGAGGGGACTGGAAGAAACGAGATGGGGGAAGAGAGACAAACTCTATCTTGTGACCGAAGGACACCAGATCGCGGACCCATCGGTCTGGAACTACCGAGAGCCACGCGTCCCGAAAAAAGAGTAGGCGGCCGCCAACTCTGTCGGTGTCCTTTGGCGCCTGCCAAGAGTCATTGAGGCGGAGACCTGTTAGGTCTGGGCCCCCTGGACCCCTGTTGTCTGGGTCTGCCTCTCCAAGAGGGAGAAGGTTTGTAAGAAGGCTGGGAGGCTCTGTCCTTGCGCTGACCTCTCCCGGCGCCGGATGGCGCGGAGGAAGGATTGGACCAATTGGAGCCGAAACGGAAATAACGGCCTCGGCCCTGTTGGTTGCGAAAGGGGCGAAAGGTTCGTTGCTGGGGAAGGAATTTGCTCTTTCCCCCTGTGGAGTCTGCGATTATCTTATCTAGTTTGTCCCCAAAAAGGCGTTCGCCCTGGTATGGAAGGGACGTGAGAGATTTTTTGGATCCTGAGTCCGCTTTCCAGTCCCTGAGCCAAAGGGATCTGCGGATCGTGACAGCATTGGCCGCTGCCTGTGAGGCACAGTTAGCCGCGTCTAAGGATGCGGAAACTACAAAGTCCCCCGCTCTGGCAATCTGAGTGGCCAGGTGTGAAACCTCGGGGGGTAAGTCGGCGTGCAGTGCTGTAGAGGCTAAAGACTCGGCCCAATGGGTCATGGCTTTTGCAACCCATGTGGCGGCAAAAGAGGGGAAGAGAGAAGCCGAGGAGGCTTCAAAGGCCGAGCGAGCCATCTGATCAATTTGTCTATCCGTGGGATGCTTGATGGACGCGCCCTCGGAGGAGGATAGAACCGCCTTGGTGGCTAGCCGCGACACTGGTGGGTCCACGGAGGGTGACTGAGACCACTCCTTAGCAAGGTCCTGAGCAAACGGATACTTCGATTGCATAGCCTTCTGACCTGAGAAGCGTTTGTCCGGACGGACTCTATGGAGATCGACAATGTCCTTGAATTGAGGATGCGTAGGAAAAAATCTATGAACCTTTGTAGTTCGCCCGAATGACACGGGATGAACCGCCTTGGACGGGGCTTCCTCCTCTAACTGTAGCGTCTGACTTACAGAGTCTATGAGAGAATCTAGGGTCTCTTGGTCGTGACGATACTCTGGGGAACAGGACACGCTGGATGCGTCGTCCAGGAAGGATTCCCTGCTATGAGCTGGGGATGAGTGACGAGAGACTTCGCTCTCTGAGCCGGAGGGTTGATCACGGACCGGAGATATTACCCTGGACCTCTTTCTAGATGAGCGAGGGCTTCTGGAAACGGTACGACCTCTGGGCCGAGAGGGGTTCTTAGACCGCGTTACATCATCCATGGAAGTGCCCTGGGTAAGGGACGGCTCACGGAGGGACTGTATCGTCCTTTCCAAGGATGCCACAGATCGAGCAAGGGAGGACGCCCATGCGGGGGTACTAGGCTCACTACATTCCGGGTCAGAGGCCGGAGTATCCTGTGCCGCAGACATTACGCAGGCGGAGCACAGCGGGGTAGTGTGACCTCGGGGCAGAGATACCTTGCAGGAGGTGCACACAGCAAAAATAACAGAGTGGGTCTTTCCAGTCCGTTTTTGCTGAGACTGTGACATCTTTACCATTAAGTGAGTGTACTGGCAGGGGGGGAGAAAACCCTACTGCGTGCGTCTCACCAAGTTCTGCGGTGCTTGGCAGGGAGATCCTGAAGTCCTGTGCGCTGTGGTGCTGCAGAGCCGCCAGCGCACTTCCTGGTCCAAGATGGCCGCCGAGATGTGAGAAGGGCGCTTCTCGGGAACGAGAAGCGCCCAGAGAGAGAGAGAGAGAGAGAGAGGGGGGGCGTGTCGTGGGCGGGCGGTGGATTCCCTGCTATGCGCGTCGGAACGCTGCCAATGCCGCCGCCCTCCTGCTGTATGAAGGAGGGAGTATGATCGCCCGCGTTGGAGTCCGGCCCAGGGCCGGTAAACTGTGTCACCGCTCTAACAGGGCGCCGGATTGCCCGCCATGCCCCCATTATAAGGCTGCCCCGCGGCTGCAGCGCCGCAATAGAAAGGGGATAAGGGATCCCTGAACAGGCGTCCTCTGTCAGCTCGTCGGCCCCCGCACTTACCTTGTGCGATAGGGCCGATGCTCCATCCACCTTCACCTTAGTAGGGAGAGGGTGGAGAGCTTCTGCCGCCGTGCAACATCCGCTATCTTCAGTGGTGATGCAGTGGGCGGCTGCACGGACGCCATATCATTAGTCCGGCTGTGCCCTGGCTCCAGGAGACTTAGGTGGATGATTAGTCCCCGTGGTCGCCTGACAAGGAGGGAGGGAGATCGGAACGCTAAGGAACCGTCGCCACACTGGAAAGTGAGCCAGGGCTGGCATCCATCGTCGCGGGAAAGGATACAGGAGGAACGCTCCATGTACTTGCCCGTTGTTGGTGCGGGAGAGATCAGAGCTGAAAATTTGCCTGTCGCTCCCTTCCGTTAAAAACAAAAAATTGGTGGGGTCCTGAGGACCCAAGTGCCTCCTGAGACACTAAGTAAGAACTAGCTGGCTCTGGATTGTCCAGCCTGTGGGTGTATACTGCAGGGGAGGAGTTAATCTTTTGTGTGTGTTTAACTTAGTGTCCTCCTGGTGGCAGCAGCATAACACCCATTCGTCCTGTGTCCCCCAATGATACGTAGGAGAAAAATTATATTAGAGTGTATGTGGCTCAAACAAAGAAATCTATGGCAAAGTATTGTATGGCTGTTAGTTCTGAACCCATTAGAGAGCCAGACACTAATCTAAATGCATGAATGGCGGGATCCGATCCATCTTCACTCCGCGGTAGAAGAACAGTCCTGAGACGCATAAGGGGATGCAGAATCAATTTGTGATGTGAAGGAGAAAGCTCAGCCATCTTACATAAAACCCTGTTCATAAGATTCACGAGAAAATAACAAAAAAAACCTTTAGCCAGACACAAAATACAATTTTCCAGCCTTTTTGCCATCTTTCCGCTGCGTCAGCAACACAAAAAGGAAGCATGAAATTACCTCCTCTCCCGCTGTAATATATGTGTAAAATCGAGAGATTTGCTGGGATGCCCGAGACTCACCGCTTTTGTAACGCTCCCGCTGCTCGATTTTCAGAGTTAAATACAGAGTCCGGATGGGAAAATACACGGCTTGAGGATAGACGCGTCCGACCTGAGAAAAGCAAACGATTCAGACATTATGATCATCTCTTACAAGGGCGAAACATCGTGTAAGAACGAGAAATAGTCTATGAATGCCTATGGAATGCCACTACGGGGATGTTTGGCTTTAGAAAACACATTTTTTAGTTTTGTATTAATGGGGAGGTTCACTTTTAGGAACACTTTTTTCCTTACTTGAATGCATATATTTTTTGGCTAAAAATAATTTTTGTAAAATTTTGCTCCGTTTGACTTCTACAGCCTCTATGTCGCACTGTGCATTGCTGGCTGCAGAATGGGTTAACTGAGAATCCGCCACTAAGCTCATTCAGACAACAGAGCTTGTAAGTCTTATCTGTATTTTCTGAGCTCCGTTAGCTGATTTATGACCACAGACCACATCAAAGACTATAAAAGCGAGCTTCAAAATTTTTAATGAAAGTATCTGAATTGAAAAAATTATTTTTAACCCCAAATATATGCCTTTAAAAAAAAAAAAGAAAACAAATATCAGAGTTGGACTGCCCCTTTATGTTATTCTGTTTACAATCTCGGAGCAGGAAGTGGCTACAATGAGCCGCTCTCTTTGGAGGACCCAATACATGTAATGCTACTATTATCCTGTAGAGGTGCTGTGCTGTAGGCAATCACTTGCTGCCAGATTACTGTAGACCTATAAAAGGGGTGGATTTGTTTGTTACTTTTATATTCATGGCTCATCTTTAAGCTAGTCATAAAAATCAGATTTTGAGGGTCCGGCACTCACTCTGATCAGATGTTCCGATGCCGGTGACCGCTGGATGTGCTCAATTGAAGAGCGGAGCAACTGTATAGTGACTGCGACCTGGTACCGCTAATCCTCCCCTATACAAATAAATGGGAGTGGACTGGACTTGCAGGTCCCCGCTGCGACCCCCGGTCGATCTGATATTCTAAGAAAAGGCCACTAATATAAAAGTACCAGACAACCCCTTTAAGGTTCCCTTTGCATGCATTAGTTTACACCGTCAAGACTAAGATTTAAAGGGATTAACCAGTGCCTGTCACAGCAGACAAACAATGAACTCAGCAGCTCTGGCGAAGAAGACGCCACAAGCTGCTGAGCTCAGTGATTGGCTGCAGTGGTGATGCAAGCTATCCACATCATGTCACCTCTTAACCAAAACACAGAAGCTAGAGCAGGGGAGGGAGAGTACTATATCCAATAATTTTACCTTACTGGAATCATTTGGGGTCTAAAAGTGGAAAAACCCCTTTAATTAGACACCGGTGTTTACTTTGAGACTCCCATGTCAGAATGGCTGTATAATCCAAATATC
This sequence comes from Ranitomeya variabilis, assembly GCF_051348905.1. Taxonomy (NCBI): domain Eukaryota; kingdom Metazoa; phylum Chordata; class Amphibia; order Anura; family Dendrobatidae; genus Ranitomeya; species Ranitomeya variabilis. The sequence continues at coordinate 40,221,576 of NC_135238.1, forward strand.
AAAATGAACAATGTAGGATCCATCAATAGATTAAAACTGATCTAAGACTCTCCATCCACCCAGAATTACAGACGACTGCAGCTTGTACCGAGCATTGTAAGATTGCAGCAGGGAGGAGGGCCACTGAGGTGGTATCAATCAGGTTAGGTAAATGGAGAATGAGTCTCACTTTCATAAAGAATATTGTAGCCATTATGACAGATTTTACAAGTAAATACAACAGCCTCCTCAGGTTTAAGAGATCTATTTAATAATGTATACAAGTTGTATTGTGAAAAATCTGGTGAATGGTGCGCTTTAATGATCTTTGCCATCAATATCTTCCCTCCCATCCCCACAAAAGCCTAATGAGTTTAATTATGAGGTGGCTTTGTGAAATGTGGTGAAAAATCTGCTTAAATACATTTCTTAGACCTGATGAGGCTGCTGTACTTACTTAGAAATGTCAGAATATCTGTTGAAAACTTTATAGAAATTTTTTTTTATGCAAACTGACCGTTTTAATATTCGGCAAAGAAAAAAACAACTTTTCAAAAGTAAATCAGTCTGCCTCCCCAGGTCTAAAAGATCAATTTAATAACGTATGAGGATGGTGCAGGGGAAAATGGTGACAAATCTGCTTTAAAAAGGGATACCAGTGCGGCATAAATGAGTGGGGATCGATATCAGATGTACTGCTGCGTCTTTGGCCGGTGCGATGACAAAAAAAAAAGCAACAGGGATCGCTTTTAAAAGGCGCCATCCTCAGCACTCCCTCCAAAGACCGTGAGCTGAGGGTCATTATAGAGCGTATAAAACGAAGAAGCAGCAGAATATGATCAGTGCTGCAAGATCTCAGCAAGGTACGGCACCAAGCAGCACAATGACACCGGCCAGCAAGTCTATGAACCAGACCACAATTCCCAGTCTACCCAATGGCGCACAATGACAGTGCCCATTACCGAGTAATCTTACTCTACATAATTGCGGCTCTAAAGTCAAAAGTATCCTCCGTGAAAGCCGAGACCCCTCTACCACGGTGAAATTGCATGCCTGCTTAACGAAGGATTAGTGGATGGAGGGCTTCCTCCGTCGCACATTACGCGCTCCATTACGTTTGGGCACAACGCACCTTACAGCATTTTATTACCAGCCCTGCGATTACATGAGAGCCGGCACGGCTAGGCAGCTGGAGGGTTAAGGCGCCTCGTCGGCGCGCTGATGGAGGTGAGCTATCTCGCCGCGGAGCGTTTTGTCAGGAGCGCTATTCTCCTAACAAGGCTTCATAAAATATGCACAAATTGTGTCACTCGTGAGGCAGGACGCGGGAATGTAATTTATAACGAGGACAGGGTTGCCGTGGTAACCGGTCATAAAATGAAAAGGGCAGGATTCTCTTTGCAACTTTTCCGGATTCACCGCGGGGAAGGAAACTAACAGGTGCCATAAAAATGGCAGAATATGGACGAAAAATGAAAAAAAAAAAAAAAAGTTTGCTACCTAATAGTTTTCTCGTTGTTTTAGATGACTCTTTCCCCACAATGGATACCTGTCCCATAAAAATAAAAATCTCATTGTTGGTGCCACAACTCATTACTAGAATGGGGGTCTGGTGCCCCCATCTGCTTAAAGTTAATTTTGAATGATGGTCAAGCAGGCACTCCTCTTCTCTGTTTAAAGAGGTTCTTGTGACTTGCTCCAAAAAATGGAGTTTAACACCTTGTGAAAATCCCTGGGCTCCCCCGATTCTGACAATGTTTTCCGTTTTGCTCTGTGTCACTCCATTGCAGAGATTTTGTGATTTAAATCTTCTTGAGCGCAGTATGTGAAATCTCTGCTTGCAGGTCAACTGGGCGTTTCTTCAGAGTCGTCACTGGGGGCGTGTGCTTTCACCCTCCCTCCTAGGCACTGCCAATCACAGCTCGGCAGCTGAGCTAGTAGTCCAGTAGCCTCAGACAATGCCAACCACTGATTGCAAGTACACCCCCAGTGAAGACTCTGAAGAAATGCTCAGTTGTTCTACACGCAGAGATCTCTCAGGTATTGCGCTCCAAAAGCAGCAAATGTGGATATCTCTGCAACGGAGAGACGAAGCACAAAACGGAAAAGATCAGCAGCATCACGAGAGCTGCTGATCTAATCAATCAAATATATGTACATTTAAGTCTATATGTATTTATAGCTACAAATGACAGTAGAGTAGTACACGATCCTAATCAGACATACATACGAATATACATGTCCATATAAATATACACACATTCGTATTTATAGCTACAGATGACAATACGTCAGCACGCCATTACCGTACCCTATAATCAGACACGCACATACACACGTATACATTAACTCAGTTGGCTTAATGGAATCAGGGCCCTGATTTCCCAGTCTCCGGTTAGCCGCACAATGCGCAGAACAATTACAGTGAAACATGAGGCAATTTCGGCTCATTTCCATTCGCCTTTATAAAATAATTAGCGAGCACTTACATCCAATAATAAGGTATAACCTACAACTTAACTAGATTTACAGCAAAGCACCACTTTAGTCAAGCTACATAAAAATAAAATCCCCGGGCCCCCGGGACTGTCTGCATTACACAGGAGTCAAACAGGGGTCCAAGTAACTGGACATATGGGTAGTAAGCCGCTGCCACCACTGATGACAGCTTATCTGCCTTAAAGGGAGTCTGTCCGCCATTAGAATGAAACACTCCCTTTAAAGTAAAAAATGATGAGGCATGTTGAAATTCATCATGCCCAATCCTTATTTGAATGACATCAGCTCGTGGGAGGGAGAAATGAGACACATCCATAAAAATTACTGAGCAAGTGCGACTGATGTTCATCGCATGTGCATGGGGGCACCTAGGTCATCAATATCAGACAGGGGGCACCACACACTGTTACCAGACCACCAGATATACACCTCCATACACCGTGTAGAGGCCATTCTCAGATACTGCAGCTCAGCGCCTAATGAAAGTAAAAAGGAACTGAACTGCAGCACATTAGAGTGGCTACTACACAGTGTACAGAGATGAGTAAGGTCATTAATATTTCATTATTTTGCTACCTCCTCCTAATAACCCAGGCACGTCAGACATGCTGGGAGACTTTGGGTGACCCTGTTAGGATCCAGGTATTACTGACGCCAAGGGAAGAGCTGTAGTATCACTGTCCCTGTGCTGGAGAGCAGTGCGATGGTTGTAAGCAGAAAGTCTGTCAACTATCACTGCCCCTGTGCTGGAGAGCAGTGCGATGGTTGTAAGCAGTAAGTCTGTCTAGTATCACTGTCCCTGTGCTGGAGAGCAGTGCGATGGTTGTAAGCAGTAAGTCTGTCTAGTATCACTGTCCCTGTGCTGGAGAGCAGTGCGATGGTTGTAAGCAGAAAGTCTGTCAACTATCACTGTCCCTGTGCTGGAGAGCAGTGCGATGGTTGTAAGCAGTAAGTCTGTCTAGTATCACTGTCCCTGTGCTGGAGAGCAGTGCGATGGTTGTAAGCAGTAAGTCTGTCTAGTATCACTGTCCCTGTGCTGGAGAGCAGTGCGATGGTTGTAAGCAGAAAGTCTGTCAACTATCACTGCCCCTGTGCTGGAGAGCAGTGCGATGGTTGTAAGCAGTAAGTCTGTCTAGTATCACTGTCCCTGTGCTGGAGAGCAGTGCGATGGTTGTAAGCAGTAAGTCTGCCTAGTATCACTGTCCCTGTGCTGGAGAGCAGTGCGATGGTTGTAAGCAGTAAGTCTGTCTAGTATCACTGTCCCTGTGCTGGAGAGCAGTGCGATGGTTGTAAGCAGTAAGTCTGTCTACTATCACTGTCCCTGTGCTGGAGAGCAGTGCGATGGTTGTAAGCAGTAAGTCTGTCTACTATCACTGCCCCTGTGCTGGAGAGCAGTGTGATGGTTGTAAGCAGTAAGTCTGTCTAGTATCACTATCCTTGTGCTGGAGAGCAGTGCGATGGTTTTAAGCAGTAAGTCTGTCTACTATCACTGCTCCTGTGCTGGAGAGCAGTGCGATGGTTGTAAGCAGTAAGTCTGTCTAGTATCACTGTCCCTGTGCTGGAGAGCAGTGCGATGGTTTTAAGCAGTAAGTCTGTCTACTATCACTGCTCCTGTGCTGGAGAGCAGTGCGATGGTTGTAAGCAGTAAGTCTGTCTAGTATCACTGTCCCAGTGCGATAGTTGTACGCAGTAAGTCTGTCCAGTATCACTGTCACTGTGCTGAAGAGCAGTGCGATGGTTGTAAGCAGTAAGTATGTCTAGTATTACTGTCCCTGTGCTGGAGAGCAGTGCGATGGTTGTAAGCAGTAAGTCTGTCTACTATCACTGCCCCTGTGCTGGAGAGCAGTGTGATGGTTGTAAGCAGTAAGTCTGTCTAGTATCACTATCCTTGTGCTGGAGAGCAGTGCGATGGTTTTAAGCAGTAAGTCTGTCTACTATCACTGCTCCTGTGCTGGAGAGCAGTGCGATGGTTGTAAGCAGTAAGTCTGTCTAGTATCACTGTCCCTGTGCTGGAGAGCAGTGCGATGGTTGTAAGCAGCAAGTCTGTCTAGTATCACTGTCCCTGTGCTGGAGAGCAGTGCGATGGTTGTAAGCAGTAAGTCTGTCTAGTATCACTGTCCCTGTGCTGGAGAGCTGTGCGATGGTTGTAAGCAGTAAGTCTGTCTAGTATCACTGTCCCTGTGCTGGAGAGCAGTGCGATGGTTGTAAGCAGTAAGTATGTCTAGTATCACTGTCCCTGTGCTGGAGAGCTGTGCGATGGTTGTAAGCAGTAAGTCTGTCTAGTATCACTGTCCCTGTGCTGGAGAGCTGTGCGATGGTTGTAAGCAGTAAGTCTGTCTACTATCACTGCTCCTGTGCTGGAGAGCAGTGCGATGGTTGTAAGCAGTAAGTCTGTCTAGTATCACTGTCCCTGTGCTGGAGAGCAGTGCGATGGTTGTAAGCAGCAAGTCTGTCTAGTATCACTGTCCCTGTGCTGGAGAGCAGTGCGATGGTTGTAAGCAGCAAGTCTGTCTAGTATCACTGTCCCTGTGCTGGAGAGCTGTGCGATGGTTGTAAGCAGTAAGTCTGTCTAGTATCACTGTCCCTGTGCTGGAGAGCAGTGCGATGGTTGTAAGCAGCAAGTCTGTCTAGTATCACTGTCCCTGTGCTGGAGAGCAGTGCGATGGTTGTAAGCAGCAAGTCTGTCTAGTATCACTGTCCCTGTGCTGGAGAGCAGTGCGATGGTTGTAAGCAGTAAGTCTGTCACAAACAGGGTTCAAATACCTGGATTTTGTTACAATGCTCCATAAATACAAGAATAAGAGCACTTACTTGGCTAATGAGATTCAGAAGAAGTTTGCCTTCCGAGCCAACTAAGCAGGTGAGAAGCTGTGGGATCCAAGCCAACCACTGGATGGGGGGGACCCCAATGCAATATTTGTCTACAGCGTCCGCCAGGGTGTTCTTATCATCATCAAAGCTCAAGAGCCACAAAACCTACAGACAAAAGGTAAAACGCATCCACATGTAAGGAAACTCTGAAAGACTCAGATATAGGATGTTATCACCACTGAATGTATGGATGATCGAAGACACGAGATTCACACTGGAGCCTCTGTGGTGGGTGGGAGGCCGGCAACCCCTCAGTGCAGAAGAAAAACTGAAGGGGATGCACTGAGAAAGTGAGAATTTTTATATGTATATAGGCGATTAGGGCCATCTATCAGCAGGTTTTTGCTATGTCATCTGAGATCAGCATCATGTTGGGGCAGAGACCCTGATTCCAGTGATGTGTCACTTACTGGGCTGCTTGGTGCAGTTTTGATAGAATCCTTGTTTTCTCTGCTCTAGATATAGCAGTGCTCAGAATTCGGAGCCGTGTATAACACCGCCCACACCACCGATTGGCTTCTTGCCACAGGAGGCTGCCAATCAGTGGTGGGGGCGGGGTTTAACAAATTAGCTGGACTGCCTGGCACATGACACCTAGTCCTGTAGTGATAATCTCCTGCTGATAAAACTCGGATTGTATTTTAAACTACAGCACACAGCCTAATAAGGCACCAAAACGTATGTTGGAGCTAAACTTACTTTGGCTAAATATTTCCTTGACTTGCTCTCATTCTGATGACGGCAAGCATGAAGATAACAGGTAATGGCTGATACCCCGAGGTGCAGCTGACGCTCCTTGACAAAGATGGTTTCCAAGTAGTCGCCCCACATGGCCCAGGCCTTGACAAGAACATCATGCATTTGCACCGCAGCAGAGAATGCTTTGTTTGCATCTTCCGACCTTGGGGAGGGAGAAAACAAAAAGAAGAAAAAAAATCTGTTATGGCCAAAGAGACAACTAAACCATAATTATATAAAATCTGACAAACGTGAAGGATCTTGTTCTATAGAAGAACCCACACCGGATCGCTGGCGGCCCACCGGCTCATTTAAAGATCATTACAATGCTGCTTTACTAATTGGCTGCCGACTACACATAGGGCCGGAAACGCTAAGAAACGCTTTAATGTTCGTTCTGGTCCGTCTGCATTTACATCTGATTAATTGGACCATTATGAGCTCGTTTATGGATCCTGACTAATTATTTCCCCAAATATGTATTTGCATATTCGTTCTCTAAATGAGGAAAGATTATGAGCGGAATGGCGGTAAACAAATACATGGGGGAAATGTACAAATGGATGGTAATACAAGGTTTCGGAACTATTACTCTGAGGTCTGCATCCATCACAGACGGCTCTCCCTTAATCCCAGTATTATATTCGGGAATTGCACTACGAGCCATTGTATTACCAGAACAAGATCATCAGAGACGTCTTCATCCTGAATGGAAGTGACACTGATAAGAGCTGGGCTGGGGGGAATAACGCTTCTTATGATCGGCCAGCGGGCGCATAATACAGGTGTAACGTAAAGGGGTCCGCATCCTTGTAAATAAGGTGGTGGTAATGTGCGGCCCGGTTCATTCCCTGCCGGCTTGTGATCACAATGGCTCCCGCTGCTGCCCGGCCAATTCAGTAAGGTGGGAGAGGCAGCATGAGACAGCCCCCCAGATAGGCAGCCATTTTCCCAGAGTCAACCGACCGCATAGTAAACCATGTAAGTGCGGGGACTCTGGGCTTTCACAAAATATCGGCAAAGCCCCCCGCACCACCGAACACCCGCAGCGGCGCGCCGCCCATCAGAACACTCCCTCATCCCAGCCTGCGGCAACGCTCCACTCCTGCCTCCTCCAGCAGCGACCCTGGGACCCCGCTTCACCGTAGCCACCACCCCAGTAAGCAATAAGATGCATGGATTATAAGAAGCACCACCATTTTATTAAAAAAGTGGTTTTTTCCCCATTTTTCTCCTTAAAATTTGAGGTGCCTCTTTTAGTTTGCAAAATACAGTAGTTAGCTGGTCCATTCCTGCCCCATAAATTGTAGGCTTTTCTGCCCAGGAGAGGTGACATATCAGGACAGGGACCCAACTTTTGAAGGATGCCTTGACGTGGCAGTTGGGCTTACAATATTGGCCAATCTATGCGCTAAGTATCTTTTTTTTACTGTATTTTTTACAGCAATTTTGCAGATGAATATTTTATATATACATTATATAGTGCTTTTTCCCCCTTTTTTCCCCATTTTCTATGGCAGTCATGCCATTTCAATGTTCTACAGTAAGCATTCCTGGGAAATTATGGTGCAACTTTTATCGTTTTTCAAGCCAGAGTGCAGAGCTCTCGGAAAAGGCGGCACTGCCTCGGGAGGACGTGTCCTGCATACAAGAGCAGACCACTTATTTTAGAGGGTAATTCTCACCTCCCAGTAGCAGGACCACCGATCAGATTTTTGCCAGGGGATAGCCAATGGAGGGAAGTTACCCAAATATACAACTTACTATTGGTTGTACTGAAATGTTTCATTTCTGCACAAAAGATGAGCCTTTACTGCCCCGATATGACCAATACCCCAGCTATGACTGTAACCAATGTTAATTGGATTCAATTTTATCCATCCAACACATTAAAGGGGTTGTCCAGCCTTAGGTTACAAGTCTGTAGTCACTCCATGAGACCGCAAGCATAGGATTTGCATACATGCAGTCACATGCCAACTAGACGTGCATAGCCCTGTTCAATACAAGTGTACTGAGAAAGGCTGGACATGTCTAGTCGGAATGTGGCCGGAAGTATGCAAATGCATGACCGCCTGCTCCTGACGCAGGACAATCCTAACAGTGAATAGTGTGCGTGGTGTGAGGATTCACATAGCGCGACTGCAGACTTATACCCCAAAACAGGACAAACCCTTTAAATAAAGGAATCAGAAGCTGCAAATGTACAAATAGCAAGCTGTCTGTAAAACTTTATTGCCATTCTGACGGCAGTGGTATAATAGGGCATTGTGGGACACATGACCATTTTATCCCCTCTTCGCTGCTACCAATACTTAAGAAAGCATGATGCATAAGCTAATAACTCCGACTGACAGCAAGTCTATTAAAAAGCTAATTAGCCCTAATATTGCAGAACCAATTTTGTTCACTGCTTTAGTAAGAAAGCGAAATCAGAGAGAAAAAAAAATAATCCACACACAGGCATAGTATCTTCCAGACTGGTGGAGTACGTGGCCGGGAACGCTATTACTGAGGGAGCTCGCTGATAAATGACTCACTTTATCAACCCTTTCTCTCTCTAACCAGATTTGTCACCAGCCCTTCCTTTTCTTTCTCCGCGCCTGAGCGATCTATCACACTGACACCGCTGATGACTTTCTTCATACTTGTGCCATCACCTTGCTCACATAGTAGGAGGCAGAGAAAGATGTGTGTCCATGGCTGACCTTTATAGAGGACTGGCACATGGGCGCGCGATCTGCTGTATGGTCAGACACACTAGAAAACCAAAAACCCCGGTGTATGGTACGTCTCATCTTCTGACACAAGCTTAAAGCCCCCCCATACACATTAGATTAACGTCGTCTGAACCCACCAGTAATGTTGGGTTTGGCAGACAATCTGCTGTGTATGGGGGGAATGATTGTTGGTGCAGATAAGGATCTGGCATGGACGATTTTGGACTACCGATCCTTTTATTCTTCCCGCCACAAGCCACCACCAAAGGGGTCTCTCAAGGGCTCTCACATAGAGAACACAGGAGGGATTGGTAAAGCGAGCGCTCCGGTGTATGAGAGAGTCAGGTGAAATAGCTGCCAGTCCAAGATGGTCTACCAACATGGGGTCTCATGGGTATGTGCACACGAGACGTATCTACAGCATTTATGGTCTGTTGCAGTTTTGCCAGAAGTGACACACTTTGAATTCCAAAAATTGAAACGAGCAGCAGAAATTGTGGATTTAAAGTCTCCATCCCAGAAAATTTGCACCGTGCATTGCCGAGACGCACAGGAGACTAGTCCGACAGGTGGTTGTATTTCCTAGGGAGAAGCCACCAGGGACCCGGCCTTATTGATTAGTCTCCAGTGCGGCTCGGTCAATGGCGGCTTTTAAAGTAGAATTTTCTCTGAAACGCCACGACTTTTCAAAGCCAACATATCTAGCAGAAACCATGCAGCCAGTGTCTGATGCACGCTGCCGGTGATTCGAGCAGCACGTGTCAGCTGTCACGTTCCCTTTAAGTGGCCTACCAATAAAAACAGTTTATTAAAGAAAATGTCTTAATGTATTCTAAATTGAGATATTTTCAGGCCCAAAGCTGCACTAGCGAGACCTTTCGATGCCGTGATTTCTGTCCTGGAGAATGTGTCGACTCAAATCATCATGGACATCAATGGCCAAACACATGGTCTGCTATTCAGGATGGTGATTTGGAAAGGGGAAAGCTGCATCTGACACAGCCAGAGAGGGCATTTAGTCATCAGAATCTCTCAGTAGTGCAGCCTCAGGCTTTAGGACTGCAGCTTTGACTAGTATATTATTGCTTGGGATTATACTCAGTCCCCATCTGTGAGTATCGGAAGAGGAGCGGCTGTTCTGAGTTGGGTTTTCGCTCCCCATCGGTCCTCTGCTGCCCAGTTTAATAAGATGTTGGTCATTAGAGACAAATATGATGGAAACTCACTTGTTAATTTGAGCGAGGAACATTCCCTTTAGAGCGTAAAACTCGGCCGTCATCTCCTTCGTGAAGTATTTCAGGTTGGTGGATTCTATCACCTCCAGACCCTAGAGGAAGGAAAAGCAAAAATCCATGAATCCAGGTTCCACAATCAAAGGAATTAGAAGAGGTCTTTGCCAGAGGGCATCATGCTGGGCACAATACTATAGCTTCTATGCAGCACAAAAACCTAGTTTTCTTGACAATTTGCTTTGATTTCCATACGTTACTAGGTCTCCTCTATTCTCCTTGAGGAGACCCAGCTGGTACAAGGTGGCAATGCTCCTTAGGAAAAAGTACGCAAATAGAAAAATAATATTGTTCCCTATAGGTAGCTATCCTGCCAGTGTCCTACATACTACTGAGCATCGAGCAATGACTTAGGAGAAGGCCTACTAGGACCAGGTGGATCAGAACCTGGGGAAGGTTCAGTGCTTGCAATTTCCATCATCATGAGCTGGAGCGTGGTCTTGTGAACGACCACATGGTGAATTTCGGAATAAGAAGACCGGTCAGACTTTGTCGACCATAAAGAAACATTTGTCAGATGTGAAGTATCAGCCGAGCACAACCTAAATCCGCACTTGCAAAGCTCCCTGGAAATATTACCATGAAATTGGGCAGAGACCTACAGGGAAAGCGCTGCAGCTAATGGGTCCTTGTACAAGGTTATAGCAGGCTCGTCCAATTAACACTTCAGGCTCTTGTAAATGGGTTTATAAGCAATGCTCCCCCACTGGTTCTTCTTGCTCCATCATCTGACCCAGGACGGGCTTACTGTCTACCTCAGGAACTACTAAACATCGGAGCGGTTTATCCACTTAAACTAATCTGATAATGGTGGGATATTAGAGACGCTTGTGGCGATACTCGCTTCTTTCTTCAGGGACGATCAGGCGCAGGCGACTTCTGCTGGAGTTCAAGATCATTGAATACTTTATAATAAAGTGACGCTTTACCCATCATATGAGATAAGACTAGATACCGGCACCTTGCTAATTAAAATGTGATGATGAATACGAAATTACAGCACTTATTAAAAAGGGGTTGTCTCAAATCAGATCTTCAGAAGAACACCGCTTTCCTGCCTCTCTGTTTTCTGCTTGGTAAGAGTGACAGTGCGCTCCTGAAAATTGAAAGTACAGGCTGACGGCATGGCTGATCATAGACAGAGTGAGGGGGAGAGAGAAAGGGGGGAAGGTGAGAAAGAACAGGGGAGAGGGTGAGAGGTTGGGGGAGAGGATGAGAGAGTGGGAGAGAGGGAGGGAAAGGAGGAAAGGAAGGGGAGATGAGGGGGAGAGCGAGGGAAAGACGGGAAGAGGGAAAGGGGGAGAGGGAAAGAGGGTGAGGGAGAAGATGAGAGTGGGAGAGAGAGGGGGAAAGGAAGGGGAGAGGAGGGGAAGAGAGGGAGAGAGGAGGAGGGGAAGAGAGGGAGAGAGGAGGAGGGGAAGAGAGGGAGAGAGGAGGAGGGGGAGAGAGAGAGGGAAAGAGAGAGAGGGAAAGAGGGGGAGAGGGAAAGAGGGTGAGGGAGAGGATGAGAGAGTGGGAGAGGGGGAAAGGAAGGGGAGAGGAGGGGAAGAGAGGGAGAGAGGAGGAGGGGGAGAGAGGGAAAGACGGGAAGAGGGAAAGACGGGAAGAGGGAAAGACGGGAAGAGGGAAAGATGGGAAGAGGGAAAGACGGGAAGAGGGAAAGACGGGAAGAGGGAAAGACGGGAAGAGGGAAAGACGGGAAGAGGGAAAGACGGGAAGAGGGAAAGACGGGAAGAGGGAAAGACGGGAAGAGGGAAAGACGGGAAGAGGGAAAGACGGGAAGAGGGAAAGACGGGAAGAGGGAAAGACGGGAAGAGGGAAAGACGGGAAGAGGGAAAGACGGGAAGAGGGAAAGACGGGAAGAGGGAAAGACGGGAAGAGGGAAAGACGGGAAGAGGGAAAGACGGGAAGAGGGAAAGACGGGAAGAGGGAAAGAGGGGAAGAGGGGGAGAGGGAAAGAGGGGGAGAGGGAAAGGGGGAGAGGGTGTGAGAGGGTAAGTGAGAGAAAGGGTAAGCGAGGGAAAGGGACACAAACTTTGGACTAGAGTTCTGTCGAACCCGACCTTCCACGGGTCTGCTCATCACTACTTACAAGCTGTATTGCAAATTGCTTCTATCCTGTATCTATATCCTCACCATGTGTTTTCCTCCTTTTATAAAACTTGCTTTCTCATCTCTTCCTGAAACTGATACAAACACTTTGCAGCAGCATAATGGAATAAAACTATTAATTACGACCAATAAAAAAATTTACTTAAAGCGAAGCCATCATCAGAACTTGTTTAACGGCTTCCGGACCACCGATAGACTTTAAAAGTCTGGGCTGTTCATCTGCTACTCTGCAGTGACGTTCTCTAACATCATTGCAGGCAATCATGTAGCTGTGGAAGTGGTGATCCAGTGGTCTGAGAAGGCAGAAACGGTTTATTACCATTGGTGCCTTCTCCATTGCTGTGTACCTGCCCCGGTGAGAAGGGAAATTATATGAAAATTAAAATATTGAAACAGGAACACCTCACAAAAAGTCACAGTGCCTTTAAATGGGAGCAAAGGTACTTGGCTTTGGCCCAAGTATTTGTAATTATAACTTAATTGCTGGACGACTTACCTGCATGCATTCATTCTTTCCCATGACTCCAGCTAGCTGAAGGTAGCACTTGACCTGCTGTCGGATCTTCTGGAAACAGTCCACGATGGGAACAGTCGGGATGGTGTGGATGCGGCTCAGGATGTCCAGTGCCACGTTCACCAGTCCTTGCTTTCTGGCGATCTTGCCATACTGGATGATTGCAGAAGCGGAGGCATGCACCCCTAGCATTGCGTTGTTGGAGCTCGGGTCGTGTTGAGTGCTGTTGTCATAGGCGTTAACTATAGCTATCAAATTTACAAGTGATTACCAGTTGTTACCTTACGAGATATGGAAATTGTGATAAATTATTAGGCTGCATAAAAGATAAAGCAATGACTCAGGGATGAGGAGTTGGAGCCGTGGGTTTGGCTTACCAACTCCACAGCCCCGGGGACCATAAACATCAGAAGAACGTCAACGGAACCCAATATTTTGGCAGGACCAGCCTGCCATCTAACATATTGGGGTGCCTCGACATGTCTACCTCCGGCGCACATGTCGGTTTTCAAAATCCACAATCCTTTATTGCATTATAACCAGCTGACACCAGAAATGACGGTGGCTTGTTCAACTTTGTCCATTGAGAGGTAGTGCATGCTCAGAAGAGTGGAGTGTGCATGTGTCTGGGGTGGGAGAAATGGCTGTGTTCTGACATTACAATGCTGGCTTATGGGTCACCAGATTTCACAATACAAACTGCCATTCATTATTAATAGATGTTAGAACAGATGAGGCTGGTGTACTTACACCAGAAATTCATATCAGTGAATGATCCTGGCATTATAATGAGCTGTAGCTGAACATAATAATGCCCATTGTACTAGTAAGTGGCGTAAACGTTCAAAAAGGAATGCACAGAAATTATGAGTTTCAAAGTAAGTACACCAGTCTCATATCTAGGAGATCTATTTAATAATGTATGCAGTTTGCATTGTGTAATCTGGTGAGAGATCCGCTTTGTTTAGCACAAGTAGTTATGTAGGAGTGACAGATCCTCTACACCGTACCCACCTTGGTAATGGTGCTGCCTCCACATGAAGATGCTGCTCCAGTGAGACAGGTCATCAGACACAATGGGCAGTCGGTTCCTCCAGGTTTTGACCACAGTTTTCATATCATGGAGGCTGTTGCTTCTTCCTAAATTGGTCGGCTGCAGTCCAGCATTAATCTGAGCGGCCTCTTGAAGTTCAATAATCTGCTGAGCAGCCTGAAACACAAAAACGAGACAGATCTGAAACCAGAGAGCAGGAACAAAGATGACAACACTGGGCAAAGCGCACAAAATGTGCTCAAATGTAGATTCAAAAATCTAAATATCTAGCAGAGGAAGCAGGTCCTCGCCATCTTCAGCTGGACGTCACAGGTTGGAGAGGATCACCCTCAGCTAGGCGTCAACCGGTCGGAGAGAGGATCACCTTCAGCTGGGAGTAAACTGGTCGGAGAAGATCACCCTCAGCTGGGAGTCGACTGGTTGGAGAGGATAACCCTCAGCTGGGAGTAAACCGGTCGGAGAGAGGATCACCTTCAGCTGGACATCACAGGTTGGAGAGGATATTATTAATTTATATATATATAGCACCATTAGTTCCATGGTGCTGTACATGAGAAAGGGGTTACATACAGGGTTATAGATATCGTTTACAGTAAACACGTTTACAGTGACACACTGGTACAGAGGGGAGAGAGGACCCTGTCCTTGCGGACTTACATTCTATGGGATAGTGGGGAAGAGACAGAAGGTAGGGGGCGAGGCGATGGCGATGCGGTGGCTCTGGCGATGGAGAGGCGGTGGCTCTGGCGATGGCGAGGCGGCAGAATGGTTATTGCAGGCTGAAGGCTTTCTTGAAGAGATGGGTTTTCAGGTTCCGTCTGAAGGATCCGAGGGTGGTGGATAGTCGGACAGGTTGAGGCATGGAATTCCAGAGGATGGGGGATATTCGGGAGAAATCTTGGAGGCGGTTGTGTGAGGTACGAATAAGTGTGGAGGAGAGTAGGAGGTCTTGGGAGGATCGGAGATTACGTGAGAGAAGATATTGGGAGATTAGTTCAGAGATATAGGGAGAGGACAGGTTGCGGATGGCTTTGTAGATCAGTGTTAGTAGTTTGAACTGGATTCGTTGAGGAATTGGGAGCCAGTGGAGGTATTTGCAGAGGGGAGAAGCAGGGGAGTAGCGAGGTGGATTAGGCGGGCAGCAGAGTTGAGGACAGACTGGAGTGGTGCAAGAGAATTAGCGGGGAGGCCACAGAGGAGGGTGTTGCAGTAGTCAAGGCGGGAGATGATGAGGGCATGCACAAAAGTTTTGGTAGATTGTGGGCTGAGGAAGGGACAGATTCTGGCAATATTATTGAGTTGGAGGCGACAGGAGGTGGCAAGAGTTTGGACGTGCGGTTTGAAGGACAGGGCAGAGTCGAGTTACCCCGAGGCAGCGGATTTCAGGTGCGGGAGAGAGCGTGATGCCGTTTACCATAATAGATAGGTCAGGATAACCCTCAGCTAGGCGTCAACCGGTCGGAGAGAGGATCACCTTCAGCTGGGAGTCGACTGGTTGGAGAGGATCACCTTCAGCTGGGAGTAAACTGGTCGGAGAGAGGATCACCTTCAGCTGGACGTCACAGGTTGGAGAGCAGAACCCTCAGCTAGGCGTCAACCGGTCGGAGAGAGGATCACCTTCAGCTGGGAGTTGACTGGTTGGAGAGGATCACCTTCAGCTGGGAGTAAACTGGTCGGAAAGAGGATCACCTTCAGCTGGACGTCACAGGTTGGAGAGCGGAACCCTCAGCTAGGCATCAACCGGTCGGAGAGAGGATCACCTTCAGCTGGGAGTAAACTGGTCCGAGAGAGGATCACCTTCAGCTGGACGTCACAAGTTGGAGAGGATAACCCTCAGCTAGGCGTCAACCGGTCGGAGAGAGGATCACCTTCAGCTGGGAGTCGACTGGTCAGAGAGGATCACCCTCAGCTGGGAGTCGACTGGTCAGAGAGGATCACCCTCAGCTGGGAGTCGACTGGTCAGAGAGGATCACCCTCAGCTGGGAGTCGACTGGTCAGAGAGGATCACCCTCAGCTCGGAGTCGACTGGTCAGAGAGGATCACCCTCAGCTGGGAGTCGACTGGTCAGAGAATATCACCTTCAGCTGGGAGTCGACTGGTCGGAGAGGATCACCCCCAGCTGGGAATCGACTGGTCAGAGAGGATCACCCTCAGCTGGGAGTCAACTGGTCAGAGAGGATCACCCTCACCTGGGAGTCAACCGATCAGAGGATCACCCTCAGCTGGGAGTCGACCGGTCACAGAGGATCAATAACAGCTGGATACACTGCTTGCCAGTCTATTTTGGCTAATCCACAAGGCATTAGTTACATTTTCCTTATTCATGAAACCAATTATTGCAAATCCACTTATCCTGCCTACTGAGACTCCACCACAGACAGAACAGCAATGGATGAGTTTTCATCCTTAAGAAAGTAGTAATTTACTTCACTGTCTGAAAACTCTGGAAATAAAAAGTAAACCTGAAAAAAAAAAAAAAAAATCACGTAGAAATCTTGCAGATAAGCCCATAGGATAATCTCCTACTGATCTCTTACATTTGTTTTTTTTTTCTGTAATACAGGCAGGTTAAAAGGGGGGAGGCTCCTGCTGCAGTCAGTGGTCTTACAGCCACACCACACACACCAAGGAGGAAATATATTTATCAGTTTTAATTGTAATACAGAGTTTATGGAAGAGTTGGGATATTTATTTTTATCTTTTTCATGTTTCAGTGTTCCTCTAGCAAATTGAACAATCCCTGTAAGTAGTGCACTTATTACATAACAGGTGCAATACCAGACACAGTGCATGGGCAAGGATGGCGCTATTTATTTTATAAAAAATAAATATTAAAATAAAATACCCATTTTTTTCTTAATTTTGGACAAATCAGAGTCTATTAGATTATTTTTTTTTTTTAAATATTAAAATAATTTGAAATATTATTCTGAAATTATGTTGTTTTTTTTCCTATGGAACGAGCGTAAACTCAAAAAAATAAAAAGGATGATTTGGAGGTGGGGGTGGGCGACACTCTTCCGCACATCCCATTAACATAACCATTAAATAAACCTCTCCGAGCGTCCGAAAGACAAGTGGGAGATAACGGTTGTATTTGCTGCTAATCAACTAAATAAGATAAATGCCGGAGGACTCGGCTCACATTTACAAAGTCAAATCTCCAGAAACAAAACTAAATTAAGCAAAGTAATATTTTTCACAATTATCGCAGTATCAGCTCGCACAATACCTTAACCTCCTTTCTTCTGCTATTCATCATGTAAATTTAATTTTCTTGCAGGTATTTAATCACACGCTATCTGATATTACAATAATAATAAAAAAAAAAAAGTAATTACTGCAGCTACAAACGCACGGCTCGGTTTGTACTTTTGTCATTCAATGTCTTTAATCCCCATGTTGAGATGTGAGCGAAGAGAAGTGTGCATATATGTAGGGGCGCGGAGCAAATATTACGCCGCTCATGTAACACAGACACTAATTGGACAGTCAGACTTAACGAGCGCCACTCACGGCGACTGCCCGGTGGAAACGTGGTTTATATAGAGCACTGATTATAATAATTCGTTATTGTGTAGATCTTTATTATAATCAGGCTATAAAATGCCAAGATGACGGTCGCCACCACTGGACGGCGGAGGCTGTACACATTCTTAAAGGCTTATTTTCATTGATATTGTTGGACTGGGCTCGCAAAAACAAGCAATTTTGGAATTTGCTGATTATTGAAATTGTCATATCTGTCATATAATGTCATTAACATAATTTTAATATAATATTAACAATCAGCTACTCACTAATAGCAACAATCCAAAAGAAATATCCCCGGCAACATGTGTCAGACCTGCATGTTCCTTGGTCAGGCTTGTAGGTCTGAAACATGTTGCCTGGGAGCGCAGAAAATATTTCATTACGGTCTTTTTAATTTTTTTGCTGTTGTGTTCAACCAGTTTTTGTGCCTATTATATTATCGGATCAATGAAGCAACTCTTTAAAGATGATGTGAGTGCCGGCGTTACTTTTCTTAACAGACTGACCACCGCCGCTGTCTAGCTTGTAAGCCCACCGCTGATGCTGACTAAGTAGGAGGAAACACAATGCTCCAGTGATCCTGGCAACCTTCAAAACAGTGCTTACAAGCTTATTAGAAAAGAGCTTGTAAGCACTGTGCAGCAGCAGTGGTCGGTCTCCATGACATTGAGATGGAAACAAATTTTAAAAAGTGTTAATTCAAGAAATGAAAATTTTAATAAGCAGTAAAGTGCTTGAGACCACAAGATGGGAGTAAATAATGTTTATTGGGTTTTATCATGCAGAATTTTATTTATTTTTAGTATTTTTTTTAAAGGCATGTAGGTTTCGAAAATAAGAAATGGAGGCATACCCATCTTACGCCAACCCTTTGGATGCGGGGCAATTATCTCTGGATGTCAGTAGGGCTGAAGAGTCTATGACTGGTTGCAGTGGTCAGGTGACAATAAGAGTACATCATCGAATGTATATAGTCTAGTCACCTGACCGCTGCAGGCAGTCAGACTTCAGTGATCATGTTGACTTTTGAATGGAGCAGACATTGCCTCCGGCGCTGGCATTGGCAACATCTTGCGCTAGATCCATTGAGATGATGGAAGGGGAGTATTTGAGATCTTCGAAACAATCATGGCTTAAAAAACAAAAAAAACTTTTCTTCTTTTAAAGGGGTTGTCCACAATTGATCTTATTTATGACCTAGCCTTTGGATATGGTGCATCATTAATAGAAGATTGGAAGGGGTCCGACAACTGGCACCCCAACCACTCAGCTGTAATCTGCACCTTGCAAAACGATGGTAAGGATCCAAACTATATACAAAGGAATCCATAATAATTGGAGACTGTAAACCCTCAAAGCAAACGCTCCAGCAAAATAAGAAAACAACGTCTCAGATGACTTTATGGACCTCACCAAAGTTATTTAAGTGTCCTCAGAAAACATGGACGGAGATCACGCACAGGTTATCTCCTTCCAGATGGAATAGGGTCTTGTTAATCCTTATCAGATGCTTCATTAAGAAGTCACATGAGATGTAAAAAGGTAAAACAGCCAACGACCATCTGTGAGGGAGCGGACCCTTACATGATCTCCATCCAAGGGCTTCAATAATAATTAGTATTCAGTTATGTCATTTTGTATTTTCTTCTACCCGTGACACTCGGCGTAATACCTGTTAAGGGTTAAATACACTTAAGCTCCAGCTTATTACCTGTAATAACGGTGTGTGCACATGGGACACAACGTAGGGAAGCCTCCTCCATTCTCGGATTGCCAAGCTGCTGGCCATCTCCACTAGCCTTTCAATGAAGTTCAGCTGTTGCTCTTCTGGGTGGCAGATAGCCAAGTAGCCCCGATACATGTTGACCTTCCATGCCATTTCTTTTGGACAACTTAACTCCACCTGGAAAAAATCAAAATAAGTCACATCAGACCGACATAGCCGGTATCCAAATATGGGAACATCATTTCAAGGCTTTAATTAGTTTGTGCCACCTAAATGTATCACATGTTTGGGGAATATAAGATGCACTTTTTTGCAAGAAAAGAAAAATGTTACTCAAAAACGGTGCATCTTATAGTTCAAAAGACCCTTCCTATGATCAATGAGAAAGCCAAAACACAGTCCATCCTGATGACTGAGAACCATGCAGCGGCCCCAGTTCTCTCTCCTCCAGCCCAACACTGAATCGTCTGATCAGTGCAGGGCAGGAGAGGAAGCTACCAGGACCTGCAGATGATGTAGGTCCTGACTTGCTGAAGGATCTATTCGGTCATGTGATCAGTTACATGACTGGAAGGAACGTCCAAATGTGGTATTGTATACACAGTGGGTACATCTGGCGCCAGAGGTGTGCGCGGGTAGCGCCAGAGGTGTGCGCGTGTAGCGCCAGAGGTGTGCGCGTGTAGCGCCAGAGGTGTGCGCGTGTAGAGCCAGAGGCGTGCGCGTGTAGAACCAGAGGCGTGCGCGTGTAGAACCAGAGGTGTGCGCGTGTAGAACCAGAGGTGTGCGCGTGTAGAACCAGAGGTGTGCGCGTGTAGAACCAGAGGTGTGCGCGTGTAGCTCCAGAGGTGTGCGCGTGTAGCTCCAGAGGTGTGCGCATGCAGCTCCAGAGGTGTGCGCATGTAGCTCCAGAGGTGTGCGCATGTGCAGCAATGGTGTGTATGTGCGTGTTACAGAAAGAGTACATGATGTGCATACATTAAAGCTGTGTGTATGGCACACACTCCAGAGAAATGCTAACCATATCCCGATTCTACGCTAACGAATTAAGATATGTTACATTAACCCCTACACTTCTTTATACCTGCAGGGAAGTTTTAAACAGTAGCAAATACCATGTTTCCTATTTTCTACGGTCAAAACCTGGGGTGCGTCTTATAGCAAAGTGCATCCTATAGACTGAAAAATACTGTGCTTTTTTAAATAAATATATTTCAAGATCTGCTAAGGTTGTAGGTACACCATACAGCTGGCCACAAGGCCGAAACTTCGCCCATGACTTAGTTCAGCCATTTTTGCAACCGTTGTTAGTGGGCAGAGTTTTAGCCGCAAGACCAGCCCCACCATGCACCTGCAGTCCTAGGTGGTCCTGCACTATGATCATTTGTTAATTGTAGTACTGTAATATTATAAAAAGCACTTTGTAAAACTCCCAAATCATATACATATGGTGTCTCCAGTGTAAGCTAGGCTGATCCGGACTGTACGTTTACATGCCGATCATTGCAGAGTTCACGCCTGGTTCGCTCATCGACACATGATGCCTACAAACTCACTCACAGGCTGCGCAAAATCTGCGTCTTGTGGTCAAAACCATCTCCTATCCGGAGCATTTTCTCCTGGGCGCACAGAAATCAACCTTACCCTGTGCTTGCACCTGCCTTAGTTGGAGGTGAGCTCAGGATCAATGCGCAAACCAAAAGTGAGTAATAGCCCCCACATGGGAGCCTAACATTCTGTACATGGGGCGGTTTTCAGAAAAGTGATTGAGAAAGATGCTTAGATGTCCAGATACCGCCAAAGTACACTTAAAGGGGTTGTCCGGCCTTCTGATAAAGGTCTGCAGTCAACGTGGCAGTAGACTTCTGAATCCTGACAGTGTGTGCACAGTTATTGCAATTAAGAGCAGGCAGTCACGTGACTGTGTTTTGTATACATCCGGCTACATATCAACTAGACGTGCTTGACTGCTGAAGTTGACCACGTGAAGTGACAGAAGCTGAGCACGTCTAGTTGGTATGTGACATTTATTTTTTACTACTAATCTAGAAAGATCTTTTCGGATCAAACATAATGGTGGTTGTATTTCATAGGGATAAATCTTGCTAACAGATGCCCTTTAAAAGTGAGCTGTGTGACTACATATGTTGGCGGCTGCAGACAGTCAAAATTTACCTAAATCTATAGGAGGAAAAAAAAGAAAAGAAAATATAAGTCTTCCAGAACTAAAAGCAAGAATGACTCTGGATACAGAAAAAAAATCTGCATACATCAGCCAGATAGTGCTAGCCAACATATAATACCTTTCTATATGCCAGTGACATGATTTAACCTCTCCCAGCAAATCTCGGCCTCTGACAAGATCTAATAAAATATTAACAACCGTTTCCATTTCTCAAGGTTTACTCAGAAACAGGTAAACACGTCGGACCGCTCTTCCATAATGCAATCTATTCCAGGAAGCCATGACATTGCTTAAGATCAAATGAAAGGGATGCGGAGACGGCGCGAAGCGAGCGCGGGGGTTACAAGGGATGAATGCTTTAAATGTCTATCCTGCTTGCTAGACAATCGCAGTGGTTAGTGGCGAAAGGTGAATAAAAAAAAAAAAAGAAAAAGAAAAAGAAAAAAAAAAACCTTGCCTGCTACGTTCCTCCCCGTGGGAATGTGAATGACGTCCTCTGGCAGCTGAAGAGCGATGCACAAAACAACCAAAGTCATACAAGTGCAGCCGGACATTTAATCAGGGAAAACAAAGGGATTGATGTCTTTATAACTCAACTTATAGCGGAGAGACGAACCGGGAACTTCAGGGCCTGAGATGCAGACTGGAAGGAGCAACTATTAGTCTTTCAGAGGGCAGGAAAATAGAAAAAAACAACAGCAAAAACCTTAGAAAGGGTATTTACTACTGCACACTGCCAATAAGAGGTCACTGGAGCACAAAGCAACCGCGCGAGAACTTTGCAGATCGCAAATACCCAAAACGCAGCTTTCAGGAGACGGGAAAGTAAAGCGACCTGAAGAGCATGGAAGTGTTGTAGAAAACTGTCTAAACAGGAGAGAGATGGTCCTACCGCACACGGAGGACGCAAAAGGTTCCACTTCACAGCTTTGAAAAGTCTGAAAAATTAAGACATGTCCCCAATCTGACAAATGCTCCAGCATTAATTCTCCAAGGGGTTTCAAGTTTTAACTAAAACAAGCAAGTCATGGGAGCCTACAAGTCTCCACTAAGGCTACGTTCACATTTGCGTTGTGCGCCGCAGCGTCGGGCGCTGCAGCGTCGCCGCATGCGTCATGCGCCCCTATATTTAACATGGGGGCGCATGGACATGCGTTGTGTTGCGTTTTGTGATGCATGCGTCTTTTTGGGCGCATGCGTCAGGGCGCAGAGGACGCAAAAAGTTGCATTTTTGTTTGCGTCCAAAATCATGCAAAAAAAGGACGCATGCGTCACAAAACAATGCTTTTTGCATGCGTTTTGCATGCGTTGTGTCGCCGACGCAACACACAACAACGCAAATGTGAACGTAGCCTAATAGCTTCTAATCACTTCAGGTCCTAAAAGGAGTTATCCAGGCTTGGGATGCTAGTCTGCAGTCTTCAGAATCCTGACAGTGTGCTGTGCGCTCACCGTCAGGATTTTTCCGCATTGCTGATATGCGTGAGCGGTAACGTGACCACATGTGCGAAAGTATTCGAACCCCTTGAACTTTTCAACCTTTTTCCACATATCGTGCTTCAAACATAAAGATACCAAATGTAAATTTTTGGTGAAGAATCAACAACAAGTGGAACACAATTGTGAAGTTGAACATAATTTATTGGTTATTTTAAATTTTTGTGGAAATTCAAAAACTGAAAAGTGGGGCGTGCAATATTATTTGGCCCCTTTACTTTCAGTGCAGCAAACTCACTCCAGAAGTTCATTGTGGATCTCTGAATGATCCAATGTTGTCCTAAATGCCTAATGATGATAAATATAATCCACCTGTGTGTAATCAAGTCTCCGTATAATTGCACCTGCTCTGTGATAGTCTCAGGGTTCTGTATGAAGCACAGAGAGCATCATGAAGACCAAGGAACACAACAGGCAGGTCCGTGATACTGTTGTGGAGAAGTTTAAAGCCGGATTTAGATCCAAAATGATTTCCAAAACTTTAAACATCCCAAGGAGCACTGTGCAAGCGATCATATTCACATGGAAGGAGTATCACACCACTACAAATCTACCAAGACCCGGCCGTCCCTCTAAACTTTCATCTCAATCAGGGAGAAGACTGATCAGAGATGCAACCAAGAGGCCCATGATCACTCTGGATGAGCTGCAGAGATCTACAGCTGAGGTGGGACAGTCTGTCCATAGGACAACAATCAGTCGTACACTGCACAAACCTGCCCATTATGGAAGAGTGGCAAGAAGAAAGCCATTTCTCAAAGATATCCATAAAAAGTGTTGTTTAAAGTTTGCAACAAGCCACCTGGGAGACACACCAAACATGTGGAAGAAGGTGCTCTGGTCAGATGAAACCAAAATCGAACTTTTTGGCAACAATGCCAAACGATATGTTTGGGGTAAAGGCAACACAGCTCATCACCCCGAACATGCCATCCCCACTGTCAAACATGGTGGTGGCAGCATCATGGTTTGGGCCGGCTTTTCTTCAGCAGGGACAGGGAAGATGGATAAAATTGATGGGAAGATGGATGGAGCCAAATACAGGACCATTCTTGAAGAAAACCTGTTGGAGTCTGCAAAAGACCTGAGACTGGGACGGAGATTTACCTTCCAACAAGACAATGATCCCAAACATAAAGCAAAATGTACAATGGAATGGTTCACAAATAAACGTATCCAGGTGTTAGAACGGCCAAGTCACAGTCCAGACCTCAATCCAATCGAGAATCTGTGGAAAGAACTGAAAACTGCTGTTCACAAACGATCTCCATCAAACCTCACTGAGCTCGAGCTGTTTGCCAAGGAAGAATGGGCAAGAATTTCAGTCTCTCGATGTACAAAACTGATAGACATACCCCAAGCGACTGCAGCTGTAATCGCAGCAAAAGGTGGCGCAACAAAGTATTAAGTTAAAGGGGCCGAATAATATTGCACACCCCATTTTTCAGTTTTTGAATTTCCACAAAAATGTAAAATAACCAATACATTTCGTTCAACTTCACAATTGTGTCCCACTTGTTGTTGATTCTTCATCAAAAATTTATATTTGGTATCTTTATGTTTGAAGCATAATATGTGGGAAAAGGTTGAAAAGTTCCAGGGGGCCGAATACTTTCGGAAGGCACTGTATATGACTTGCATACTTCTACACACAGTCCGACTAGACGTGCTCATCCTCCGTCAATGCACTTCTATCGAGAAAGAGGACGAACACGTTTAGTTGGCATGTGACGTCAAGTATGCAAATCACATCTGTGGTCACGTGATTGCTCTCTCGTATCGGCAACAGTGGAGTATCCTGACAGTGTGTGCACCACATGCTGTCAGGATTCAGAATTCTGGTCAACCTTTTCAAGGGTCCGATTTCTTACAATACAAATGTAATACATTCTCTTTAAGAAACAATTAATACAACCAACACATAACAAATGACACAGTGTAAGGTAAAGGAGAATTGCACTTTCAAGTAACTTTTCAGAATTAGCTGTTGCATCTGTGTATATGAGAAATAACACTATTTTTGGCCATTATATGACTGTTATCCTCCCTTTTCACCTTTTTTCCCCTCTAAAATGCAATCAACTGAGCTGGTGGGAGGAAACTACCTGTATGTTGTCTCCCACATACATCACACAGGGTTGGATTACTCTTCCTCATTCCTCAGCACAAAGAAAGAAGCAGAGGTATAATGGTGTAAATTATACAGCAGTACTGAGTTCTGTAGATGGGAATCCAGCTCTGGGGTGAGATAAAAGACTTGTTAGAAAGCTCAGCACCATCTCTCTGTGTCTCCCTCTGCTCCTCAGTCTCCTCTCCTGCATATAAAGCATAGTAGGAAATGTAACCTGACACCTCACTGTGCTGGCAGTCTGTCTCGTTTCCAGCAACATCGATTTGGTTTTTGTTTTTTCTTCAGAGTGGATGACAAGTTAAGAAACAGGCTTATAAGTGGAAAAAGAAGCAAAATTCCATGGTAATATAAATTAAAAATTGTATTATATTTGCATGTACTATTGATTTAATAAAGTTTGTTGAACGCACATCTTTTACTTTTAAGCTGATTATTTTGCACCACTCTTTAGCCAAGAGTAAAGGTAACGAAGAACTCGTTTGTACTTTATATAGACCATAACGGAGTATATGACAGTAGAACTAACCCATCATTTGATAGATACCAGTGCCGCTACCTATAACGAGAACAGTGTTTGTAAGGGATAGTTGAAAAAAAAGAGAAAAAGTAAACTTTGCAACTAATCACATAAGGTCTACATGGGAAGCAGACACATAGGAAGGCAGGAAATAGAGCAATACGAGGATAGAAATCCACCATTAGGCTACGTTCACATTAGCGTTAAGCTAATGTGCGTCGGGTTTGCGTCGGCGACGCATGCGTCATGCGCCCCTATACTTAACATGGGGGACGCATGCGTTTTTTTTGTTGCGTTGTGCGACACATGCGTCTTTTTTGCCGCAAGCGTCGGACCAAGAAAACGCAACAAGTTGCATTTTTCTTGCGTCCGATTTTCGGCAAAAACCGACGCATGAGTCGCAAAACGCAGCGTTTTTGCGTGCGTTTTGACGCGTTTTTGCGTGCGTTGCGTCGCCGACGCAACGGTGCACAACGCTAGTGTGAACGTAGCCTTATTGACGCCAGCTCTTAAGAGCGACAGCAGAATC
Organism: Ranitomeya variabilis; assembly: GCF_051348905.1. Classification (NCBI taxonomy): domain Eukaryota; kingdom Metazoa; phylum Chordata; class Amphibia; order Anura; family Dendrobatidae; genus Ranitomeya; species Ranitomeya variabilis. The sequence goes on from NC_135238.1 coordinate 40,247,468, forward strand.
ACAATGCGCGGCTTTAGCATTTTCCTTTAGTAAATTAGTACATGCCTCATTACGGAAACTATCTTTTCTATCCAGGGCTGTGCCTGCAGTCACCGGTGGCTGTCACCTCCAGTTAACTTTCCAGGCGTCACAACCTACTGCTGTCAGACATGATCAATTCTCAGAGTATCATCTCGGGGATTAAATACTGACTATACAATGTGCCTACCCGAAACTGGATGAAAAATGCACGCTGTAAGGACACCAGTTAGAGGTGGAATCAGGGCTGTGGAGTCGGTAAGCCAAACCTCAGACTCCTCAATTTCCATGCCTCCGACTCCACAGTCCTGGGTGGAATGACTCTTGTCTACCTACAGAGCCGCCTTACAAGATGTCGGGAAATCACAGCGATCCTCTAATAGCCGGAACTCAAAATGCTCCATGTGATTCTAGTAATCGCAACGAACAGCCACAGAAATCCTGATTTTCTCGCTCCTGCTCTACTCAATAAGCTTAATCTTAGTATTCTTAACCTTTATTACATTCAAAATTATATAAACTTCTCCATTTATATCATTCATATATACAATCCTCCCACAATCACACACTCAATCACTCATTTCAGATTCGATCTGTCTGGCCGTAGGGCAACTGGCTGCAGCAGCTCTGGCCCATTTCTTTGACCACTTTAGTAAGTAAGGAAGAACAACAACCTGCCAGTTGAACATAAAAGAGATTACTACTTGCGATCTTTGTAAAATTTATTTCAGGCGCATGCGAAAAATCCTATAGATTGATAAATGAGGTCTACCCCATGGTTACCTGTGTCCCCCAATGAAGCGATAAAGAAATTCTATAGATTGATAAATGAGGTCTACATTCACTGATCTCTAAAAAAAACAATGAAGCTGGAAATTAATTAAATTATTGAAGACATAGAATTTTACTCCCTGTTCAGGATTCTGAAAGCCGTGCAAAATTCCGCAGAGATCAAAAAGTTAATCTCCTGCCATGTTCATTTGCAGCTGGATTGGAGGGGTGGAGAGGCAGGGCTTGGTTATTTCTGCTGCAGCTGGTTGTTTTACAGCCACACACAAGGCAATAAGTTAGAGGAAAGGGGACTCTGTCTCAAGAAAAAAAAAATAATGGAGGTCCTAATTAGAGAGGAATTAAAAAAAAAAAAAATCACACTACCTTGGTCCGGGATCCATTTTGGTCACCAGACCAGGGCAGTTTGAACTTCTTCAGCCGGCACTTGAGAGCTGGACTTTTGGACCAATCTTGCGATATCATGATGTGACATCAATGTAGTGCAAATCTTTTTGCTTATTTTTAGTCCTGATTTCTTGTTCATTCTCATTGATCTTGCGCCTGACTACTGGGACTGACTTGTGATAGCTTAGCACGGTACTTTCTTGCCTTCATTCGATCCATACACTAAATGAAGAGGAGCTATGTTACCCCAATCCTGACTGCAGGGAGAAGGAGCATTCTTCATGATCAGTGGGGATCGGGCATTGAGGCTCCAAACAATCAGACATTTCCCGTGGATATCCCCTACCCAACGCATGCTACATAGGCTTATGGAAGCAAACCTGGCCATGTGCAGATGCATATCAGTGTCAATGTGTAGACTGGAGCTAAGTCCAAAGCATAAATTCAAGGCTATGACCACATCAGCGATGACGTTAGGTCTAAACTCATGACAGCTCCCCTCAATCAACTCAGCAAAACCCAGACATCTGAATATGATTTGGTGAGATCTCACCCAGCTTCATCGCCACCATAAATTCTGAATCGTGATACATCGGGCTGGTGATGTATGACATCACTTGGTGGTGTCCTGCTCATTGAGCTTTCATACGAGGCAATTTGGTCAATTAATGGAAACTACGACCCTTTGGCCACCGCTAGAATAGATAACTGCTCTTTCAAGCCCGGAACCTTGCAGACCATGTCATTTGTTTAAGACAGCTGTCACGCCGCCCACCACCGGCTGCTCTCCATCACTCCGAGTCTCCGTGAAGTATTCATTTATCAGGACGAACTATGGTGCGGAGCGTGTATCCTACTGAGCGCGGATTTCATGGAGGATGAAGGTTACGTAAATGACAGGTTGCTCGTGTGCGACTCAGAGATCATTAGAAACTGCTTTCTATAATTTATGGCCCTCCGATTCCTTATAATTAGATGCGGCATTCGATAGGCAGGTATGTTCTTATAATGGACGAGTGGAAAATGGCGGATACAAATCACTTAATTTGTGGCTGTTGATGTTGCAGTGTGAATCTGATCTCACCGGAGAACTCGGGAAATGTATTATTACCTTTTCTGTAGGAGCCGCAGCCAATATAAAAAAACAAGCATTTCCTAGTACAAGGGCCCGCAATCTTCGCCACTCTACCTGTTGTGAAACTACACCTTTCACCAGGCCCTTATAGCCTCCTACCAGCCCGTGGCTGTCATGGCATGCCAGGAGTTGTAGTTTTACAACAGCGGGAGAGCAGAGGGCTGCAGGCACTTGCTCTAGTGGGTTACTCCACATCAAAGTTATCCTTAACGTGGTTGTTCCAACTACTACACCTTGCAGCATGCCCTTATAGCTTCTTAACAGCCCGTGGATGTCATGGCATGCCAGGAGTTGTAGTTTTACAACAGCTGGAGTGCAGAGGGCTGCAGGCACTTGCTCTAGTGGGTTACTCCACATCAAAGTTATCCTTAAAGTGGTTGTTCCAAGTACTACACCTTTCAGCATGCCCTTATAGCTTCTTACCAGCCTGTGCATGTTTTACAACAGCTGGAGTGCAGAGGGCTGCAGGCACTTGCTCTAGTGGGTTTCTCCACATCAAAGTTATCCTTAAAGTGGTTGTTTCAAGTACTACACCTTTCAGCATGCCCTTATAGCTTCTTACCAGCCTGTGCATGTTTTACAACAGCTGGAGTGCAGAGGGCTGCAGGCACTTGCTCTAGTGGGTTTCTCCACATCAAAGTTATCCTTAAAGTGGTTGTTCCAAGTACATTATCGCTTACTGATAGGATACGGGATAACTTATAGATCAAAGGGGATACAAACTCCGAGCCCTAAGCTCTGCAAAGCCATGGCTCATAAATATCAGACTGGTGAAGATCCGGACTCTTGGGATCATCTCCCTCCAACCGATCAGCTGAAGATGGATGGACATAAGACTACAGAACAGAAAGCTGCACAGCTCCGTGCACTGTGCAGTGAGGGTTCTTGGGTTCTACAGCTCAGCTCCTATTGAACTGATTGAGAGCCGAGCTGCGGCACCCGAGACCGGACAGTCCATTGTGTCCTATATTATGCTATTCCAGGTCTGTACACCGTAAATGTGGCTGTACTGTCAACTGCAAGCAGGAGATTGGTGGGGAAATCGGGTGTCTGACCCCGACAGATCCGATATTTATAAGTCATCAATATATCAACCCCTTTAAGTACATTTAAAAAAAAACAAACAGGCAATCTCTGCATGTGGTGTGGCTGTCGAACAGCCCTGAGACATGCAGCGGCAAAGATTGGAACATAATATTCGAGCACGCCGCAACCGAGCATGCTCAGATAACACCTTATCCCAGCACGTTCGCTCATCACTATTAATAACTTTTCTCTAAAGCAACATAGCTTTATGAAAAAAAGGCAAAACCGATAGTCCTTACTTGCCAGAAACAGCAGCTGCCTTCTAAATCAGATTCCCCCAAAGAGCGGTTTATTGCACGGGTGAAATGAGCTGTAATGCCGGCTGTGCAAAAATTGGAAGAATGAGGGGACGAGGTATCAAAATGAGGAAAGGAGAGGATTCAGACCTGTACGAGCGCCTCTTTCATGGCCGTCCAATTCGACACTCGCCAGGAACATTCGAGGACAAGGTACGGATTGATGTGGCCCTTTGATTGGCCGTAGTCCGTCAATGACTCCCACTGATTCAGTTCTTTAGAGCATCTAGGAAAGAGACAAGGAGCACACTGGTAATGGAGGAATGAATGTGGAATCGACTTGTTCCGAGTCCCTGCGGCTGCATGTCTTGCATCTATTGGACAGCCGCTACACATACAGGGATTCCATGTTTGTTAGGCAATCCATACATGTGTTGATGCTGTTGAACAGCCATGAGACATGCAACTGCGGGGACTCAAACATATTTTTTGAGCACGCCGAAGACACTTGGTTAGCACCCGAGCATGCTCAGATAACACCTCATCCCAGCACGGTCACTCATCACTAGTCAGCAGTTCTAGACATCGCCGAGAAAAAGCAACTTAGGGATCAGAAAATATACAGAGTTCCAGGAGCTTTCATGGGATATTTAGGTGGCTCACTTCAGCAATGGATGAACGGCACCTGACCTGTTGACGGGTGGATGCCTGGATCTGCGTATGGCTGTCAGGTATCATGCACCAGTCCTATTCACTAAAGGGGTTGGACAAGATTTTATTTTTTTTCCTTTTTTTGATGCCTGAAGTTCTTGAATGCTGCAGGCACATAGCAGCGCTGTTATTTCTATAACAGCCACGTACTGCAGATCCACCCTTATTTCCAATAAATGGCGGGTGCATCTGTAGTACCCAGCTGTGGCCACTATAGTTTTGGTGGTACTGCTGCATTATGGCAGCATCCGAGAACTACCAGCCATTACTGGCACGGTAACAGCTGATGGGCAGGAATGCCGGGTGTTGCACCACCTCAATCGATCACACACTAAAAAACAAATAGAGCCATGGGGAAAAAAAAGTACAAACCAAATTAAAAAAAAAAAGTGGACACCAATCAAAAAAAAAAAAAGTAGCGACCGGCCTTAGAAAGAAAAAAAGTAGCGACCAACCTAAAGATAAAGTAGCAACCAACCTAAAGAAAACAAAAGTGGAGACCAACCAAAAAAATAAGTAACAACCAACTTACAGAAAAAAAAGTGGAGACCAACTAAAAAAATAAGTAGCGACCAACCTAAAGAAAAAAAATAGTGGAGACCAACTAGAAAAATAAGTAGCGACCAACCTAAAGAAAAAAAATAGTGGAGACCAACTAGAAAAATAAGTAGCGACCAACCTAAAGAAAAATATAGTGGAGACCAACTAAAAAAATAAGTAGCGACCAGCCTCTTCACCAATCACTATAATGAGGCAGTCGGGGATCACCTTGTGCACCGTCTGGCTTCCATTCCTGCAGAGTCTGTCTTTGTAATGCAAGCACAAATACGCAGTAGACCCAGTGAGCCCTGCCAGAACGGGCCGGCAGAGCACAAACATCGGCCTCAGAGTGAATGGTTCTGTCGGTGGTTCCGTACAAATTATGTTTGTCAGGGCAGAGGGTGGAGCCCTGACTAAGCCAAAAATGTGTGACCCGAGTGTTATGTGAACGCTGACAAAGACATTAATTTCCAAATAAAAATGATTTCATACCACTAATCTTTATGTTGGGCAGTGGATTTGTTGGCAGGAAAAACTTTGCGTAAAATACTAGTATTTTTTTATGTGTTTTTATTCCCATTTATTAAAATGGGTAAAAAAATGTTGCAAAAATGCTGAAATAATTGACATGTAGCACATATGAAACTGATTTTTTTTGTCATTTCACTGCATAACTACAAAGCCATTAACAAATAAAGAGCTGTAGCCATTTGAGACTTGGCATAGATTGGTGCAGTATTCAGCGTATTTGTAGCTACATGTTACCACAGTTTAAAAGGGATCTTGTCATCTGATTCACTGCTGGCCAAACCAGAGGCAGCATCAATCAGAACCTGGCGGCCTGATTAGCTGGACCGGTTGGCCCAAGACACCTAGTCCTGCAGTGATAATCTCCTGCTGATAAATCATTGATTGTATTGAACACTACAGCACACAGCCTAATAAGTGACAAATCCGTGAAATCAGGGTCTCTGCCACTATATGATGCGCTCTTCGACTAATTTCCAAAAACCTGCTGACAGATTCCCTTTACGTGTACAATTGTAAGAAATACATTATAGAATTATATCCTATGCATCAGAAATATTTTACTGACTGGGTAAAAAAAAAAATTCTAATAAAACTACACAAATTAATAAGTCAGACATAATAATAAATACCGTATATACTCGAGTATAAGCCGAGAATTTCAGCCCATTTTTTTTAGGCTGAAATTGCCCCTCTCGGCTTATACTCGAGTCATACCCAGGTGTCGGCAGGGGAGGTGGAGCAGCAGCTGTGTAATCATACTCACCTGCTCCTGGTGCAGTCCCTGGTTCCCCGGCGCCGACAGCTTCTTCCTGTAGTGAGCGGTCACCGGTACCGCTCATTACAGTAATGAATACGGACCCCACTCCACTCCCATAGGGGTGGAGCCGCATATTCATTACTGTAATGAGCGGTACCATGTGACCGCTCACTACAGGAAGAAGCTGCCGGCGCCGGGGAACCAGGGACTGCGCCAGGAGCAGGTGAGTATAACGCAGTGCGTGATATTCACCTGCTCCCCGTTCCACTGCCGCGTCTTCCCCGTCCTCTGCACTGACGCTCAGGTCAGAGGGCGCGATGACGCTATTAGTGTGCGCGCCGCCCTCTGCCTGAACAGTCAGAGGACGGGGAAGACAAAGCGGCGCCGACAGTGGAACGGGGAGCAGGTGAATATAGTAAGTGCCAGGGGTCTGAGAGGTGAGTATGTCATTTTTTTTATCGCAGCAACAGCATATGGGGCAAATGTCTACATGGAGCATCATATGGGGCAAATGTCTACATGGAGCATCTTATGGGGCATAATCAATGTTTGTGCAGCTTTATATGGGGCAAATGTCTGTATGGAGCATCTTATGGGGCCATAATCAGCATTTGTGCAGCATTATATGGGGCACATTTTAATATGGGGCAGCACGGTGGCGCAGTGGGTAGCACTGCAGCGGTGGAGTCCTGGGTTCTAATCCCACCTTGGACAACATCTGAAAAGAGTTTGTATGTTCTCTCTGTGTTTGCGTGGGTTTCCTCCGGGTACTCCGGTTTCCTCCCACATTCCAAAGACATACTGATAGGGAATTTAGATTGTGAGCCCCATCGAGGACAGCAATGATAATGTGTGCAAACTGTAAAGCGCTGCGGAATATGTTAGCGCTATATAAAAATAAAGATTATCTTATGGGGCCCATCATAAACTTTATGGAGCATTATATGGGGCTCCTGATTCACACACGCTTATACTCGGGTCGGCTTATACTCGAATATATACGGTAATAATAAATGAAAAAGAAAAAAGTTTATTGAACTTATTATCTTCTGTTAGAAAAAATGAACATTTAAAATCAAATATATATTTAAAAAAAAGTACAAAACAAAAAAAAACTTTAAAGCGGAGGAAAAATAATAGACATGATTCACACTTACCGAATCCAATGATCCTCCCACAACTGATATTCTGGAAAAACAGCTGGAGATGCGTTGCTTCTTTCATGTTCCTTTTTGGCCTTTTCCATTGCTTTTTCATATGTTTCTTGAGCCTAAAAGAACAAAAGCTCAAAAGAATCAATAGCTTTTCATCTCCGGGATCTGTGTGAGCGCATTCTGCACCCAGAGACAGATCAATACCTTCACACATCTACCGACACGTGGAGAATAGAACTGGATCACACCTGCAAAGTTTCAGAAAATAGTTCAGGCTCGCCTGAGGATCCTTGTGTTATTAAAGGCGTCTGGCGTCACTGGACACAATATGAGCTGACTGCTTAGACACTGAACTCAAGATTAACATTTTATGCAATAAGCGCCCCCTAGTGGATGCATTTTTTTTTTTTAAATTTGATATATTTGTGAATACGCAGGGTTCTTTTTTTTCTTAAAAAGGACTTTCACAAAAATATGGCTCGGACCTCCCAAAATGGTCGTCCTTCCAGCGCGCAGGCAGAGTGATGGCGGGTGTATGGAGCGCGTTACGACACCCCAGGCGCTGACTATCACTCCAAAGAGACATACGGCAGTCATCCTGAGGAAGGGCAGATTCGTCGCAGGCCATCTATGCACAGTGTTAAACGTACCTGTTCGAAAAAGCCATGCTGCTCATAGGCGATGGCCGTAGCCGTCTCGGGGAACTTGCAGCGCTTCTGCCACAAACCGGCCCACATGTCTTCTTCTTGGAGAAGGGAATATAATTCGGCAAGGGAATCTAAGATCTCCTGGAAGAGACAGAAGAAGAAGGCACATTTCCGCATTATTTGGATGCTTACGTGACTCACTATGTCAACCATTGGATTACAGGCAGCCGCCAACCTTTCTAAACCCCAACAAGAAAAGCAAAATTGTGAGGCTTCTCCGATGCCTGGAGCGGCCGATCATGTGACCACAAAAAAGCCATTTGCATGCTTCCGGCCACATTCCAACTAGACGTCGCTCAATTTACTTGCATTGAAAGAGGCTGTGCACGTCCAGTCGGCATGTGACCGCATGTATGCAAATGACATCCTTGAGGCCACACGCTCACCGCTGACCTGTGCAATGTGAGAATCCGCAAGTCTGAATCCCCATGGAGTGACTGCAGACTTGTACTCAAGGCAGGAAACCCCATTTTACACCCCCATATACAGACAAATGTCAGCTGAACCGGCCAATCTGGATGAGTTTGGTGGACGGTGTGTATGATGTGTACTGATTGAAGAAAACAGAGAGCTGTTGATTAGACATGTCCGATTCGCATTGTTCTCCCCGAGATAAGCCGCGTTAGTCGGCGGTTTTCTATTAGACAACACAGGAGCGCTCGGCTGAATTATCACTCCTGTGTATGGGAGAGGCGGCTGAGATGGCTGCTGGCCAAACGATCGGCCGAAGCATTGTCCGGCCGACAGTCATCTATTGTGTATGGCTGGCTTTAGTAACTTAAGTCTAGAAAGTCAATAAGCTATCACCATATCTAGATAGGCGATAATGGTTAGATCAGTGTGCCCCCACACCACGGAGACCCCTACAGACACACAGAACGTGTTACTTACTTCCCCATGGCTACAAGACGATTGCCAGTAGGAGTTAAGTGCGGCAAGTCACAGCTAGTGAAGGTCAAGTGTCACACTTGAACGGAGCTGCAGGGCGCACGTGCAACCTTCTGCACCATTCAACTTCTACTACTTGTGGTCTTGAGGTCAGGGAAGATCCAGGAGAGGAGAGGAACATAAAACCCTTTCCTAATGGTAGGTAGGGGATGAAGCAGTAGGACTTACACTGATTTAACAGTTAACACCTACGCACCATTCAACTTCTACCACTTGTGCTCTTGAGGTCTGGGAAGATCCAGGAGAGGAGCGGGACAAGACCCTTCCCTAATGGTAGGTAGGGGATGAATAGACAACAACACGATGGAGTATATGTCCATAAATAAATATGTTACCATTTTATTAAATCACAAAATCACAACAATTGGTATGTACAGATTAATTCATACAAAAATACAGGCTATTTCAGACAAGAAGAAAACAGGTAGCACAGACCAAAAACAGTGCGGATCACAACTGATGCCATATATAAATGTAAAGTGCATAGTGCAACAATAGACAGGCATAGAACCGGGGGTATAATAAAACCGTATGGGAAAGTAACCTAGCCCTGTACACAGGCTCATAAAGTCACCAACTAAACTGTCACTCCCACCCCGGATTCTTACCCATATGCTGGCATCAAGAAGGAACCACACCGTTGCCCCAACGCGCGTTTCGTGCCGACGCGAAACGCGCGTTGGGGCAACGGTGTGGTTCCTTCTTGATGCCAGCATATGGGTAAGAATCCGGGGTGGGAGTGACAGTTTAGTTGGTGACTTAATGTTTTCTTCTTGTCTGAAATAGCCTGTATTTTTGTATGAATTAATCTGTACATACCAATTGTTGTGATTTTGTGATTTAATAAAATGGTAACATATTTATTTATGGACATATACTCCATCGTGTTGTTGTCTATGGATTCAGTTTATGGGAGTGTCCTATACGCATCTTGATATATTTCTCCTTTTTAGACTCCCCCACTGTGGTTGAGAGCATGTTGGAGAAAATCAGACACTTATCTTTCATTTTGGGTCTGCTCTATTATAGGGGATGAAGCAGTAGGCCTTACACCGATCTAACAGTTAACACCTACGCACCATTCAACTTCTACTACTTATGGTCTTGAGGTCAGGGAAGATCCAGAAGAGGAGGGGACCACAAGACCCTTTCCTAACGGTAGGTAGGGGATGAAGCAGTAGGCCTTACATCGATATAACAGGTAACACCAACGCACCATTCAACTTCTACTACGTGTGGTCTTGAGGTCAGGGAATATCCAGGAGAGGAGGGGAACACAAGACCCTTTCCTAATGGTAGGTAGGGGATGAAGCAGTAGGCCTTACACCGATCTAACAGTTAACACCCACGCACCATTCAACTTCTACTACTTGTGGTCTTGAGGTCAGGGAAGATCCAGGAGAGGAGCGGGACAAGACCCTTCCCTAATGGTAGGTAGGGGATGAAGCAGTAGGCCTTACACCGATCTAATGTTTAACACCTATGCATTGAATAGGTGGTAACTTGTTCAGGCAGGACTAGTTTAGGCTGGACTACCCTTTTAATCCTCAGTAACCATAGATATGTCCACCATAGCTACATGGGGGACCTAGAATGTAGTGATAATGCAAAGATGTATGATACCTATGCAGGATGAACTTAGAAGATACCGGCATGACCAGGCCACAAAGATGAAATGATATAGAGGAGAGCAAGGCCTAGAAAAGACCCTTAACCAGCTCTCTGCCCTTCCTCAGGCAAAGCACCCGCCCGCTCATCCCCTACAAGCTGGCAGACATCAGCCGCCGTACATGCCAGTGTTTACTGCCAGCTATTATCGGGTTTTAATGACCTCCTTTTGTGGGCTTTGCTTTCAGAATAAGCCAGTCCATTTGCCCGGCAGCCTTCTGTATTAACTCTTCCATCCCTTTATTAATGGTCTTTTAGAGCGGTATTTTTTTTCACGACTATTATTACCGACCATCTCTGTCCACAGGAACAAGAGACGAAGAATAACGGAGCGCAGGGAAAATCGAATCAAGTCATAATGGCGAGGGAAACGTGTTCATAGAGCATTGGGTCCAAAAAAACAGACTGTGGAACATTATTGCACAGTAAGAAGATTAGGCGTCTCCTCCTCTGCTTGCCAGAATCCATACAAATGCCTTCTCCAAAAGTGCGGAGGCAGCCGGAATGACACTCACCTGCTGGGGTGGGGTGATGCTTTCTTGCTCGTAAAACTCGCTCGTCTGCTTGGGTTTGATCTGCAGGCTGAGACCTTTCTCGAACGCCTGGTGCTCCAGCATGAGCGTGGAGCGGAACCACAAGTTGTGCGTCTTCCCCAGGTACTTGAGGACACAAGGCCTGATGGGGATTGGGGGGACGCACTGAGACATGGCCTCCACAAAGCAGTTCAAGGCGCTCGGCTGACAATCTCTCTGCACCTGGTGGCTCCCGCTGCACAGGAACGGGCTGATTTCCCCAGCCAGCGCCTGGGAACAAAAAGAAAGAGCAATGATTGCAAGCTCCAGTGAGCTGGGATCTCGGGAGCACCTGTATCAGTACATAACGCATGTGAATGATAGGAGGGAGGCCTGGAGAATGAGAAATAGCATGCCACTCTGTATCCATCATCCACCGCATCCTAATAATCGGCCTTCACAGCAGAATGAAGAATATTGGCTTTACAGGGAGTGTGTCAGCCATATGGACCGTGTAAACTAACCACATCGCCCTGTGGGGGATAAAGCGCCTATGAAAATCGCACCTTTAGTGTTCCAATAGCTACCTCCATGCTGAAAAAAATGCAGCTTAATCACATGTTAATTAGACAGTGCACCACGGGTGCGGCCAAGAGGCTCCGTGCCCCCCGAGTGTGACCGCGAGGCTCCGTGCACCCTGGGTGTGACCACGAGGCTCCGTGCCCCAAAGTGTGACCGCGAGGCTCTGTGGCCCCGAGTGTGATAGCAAGGGCCCCATAGGTTAGAAATTCAACAAGAGATATAGGCAAAGACCTGCAGATGTCTGAAAACTCACAAGATGAGAAAATAACCAGGCAGAGAAGCCATTATGTGACGGCTATATGATTTATTTCCGCCCTTCTCCTTGACCCTTTCAGGTACCTACTGAGGACTTCTACTCAAGACTAGATGAAGTATAAAGACGTTTTCTTGCCCTCTTCTGTCTTAGTGGTGGGTAATATACCCCACTGCCGAAAAATATGCCGGCTACATAGGTGACTTACATGTTGCTGCCGGTCAGAAAGTATTTTCCACAATCTTGGGAAAAGTTGTATCCAAATCTTCTCCGCCAAGGGGGTGGCTATATGACACAGCTGGACAAAAGAGACGAGGAGGGCTCCGGTCTGTAGAAGACACAAAAGACAAAACCATAGGAGGAAGATGACGGCGTCAGACTACTGTAACACATCAGTGAACAAGGCCATCAGGTCCGCCACGATGGAGGACAAGCGGCACTGACCTTTACTTCACGCAGAGAGTCCAGGAATTTGTCATGTCTGTTGGTTAGCATATGGAGCTGGTTGCCGATGTCCTTTTCGGACTGCTCTTTAGTTTTGGGGTTGGTGCTTTGGTCGCCTGGTGCAAGCTCAATATCAATTTCAACATCCTGAATATAAAATAAATAATTTTATTAGCTTTAATATTGTAAAAATAAAAATATTTTTTTTCATAATTTTAACAAAATCAAAAAATATTTCCTAGGTGGCGCTATACTAAAAAAAAAAAAAAGCAATTTTATGAAAGCTGATCCGTTTCATACTTTATTAAACTAGAAAAAAAAAAAAAAGATTTCCATCTCGAAACATTGTGAAATATTGCTTGGTGGTCATCACCACATGACTGGTTTGAGGTTTAACATCTCAGACCCCTACTAAATGGGAGAATAAAGGGAATTCAGGCTGGAAAATGGGGTCACGCTTCACTTTGTTGCAGTCACAGACATGGGTCACTGGGCAGGCAACAGAACAGACAACGACTGCCGGCATCCCAGGATCAGTGGGGGTCCCAGAGAAGTGATGTCCTATCCTACCGCCTTTAAGAGGGAAGATCCAACAGTTTTAATGTTGTTGACCTGTTTCAAGTATTAGCCCATAGGCTCAGGCTAATAAAATCACAAACTGAAATCTTACCCACCATGAGGCAGTACTTATAGACGCCTCTCCATTACTAACTTGTGGGCTTGATGTCAGCGGCCATTAAACAGCTGACATCAGCCCCACAAATGTTAACCCCATTTGCCACTGCCACAGGGCAAGAGGGAAGTGCCAGGCAAAGAGACAGAATTGGCACATCTAATACATGTGCATTTTCTGGGGAGGCTGCGTGCCATTTCATGTTTGCTTACTAGCCTGAGAATACCAGCTCCCATCTGTCTGCTTTAGCTTGGCTGGTTGTCAAAACTGGAGGGGAACACCACAGCTTTTTTTATTTATTTATTAATTAAATAAACGGTGTGGGGACCTCTCTATTCTTGATAACCAGCCATGACAAAGCTGACAGCAGAGGGCTGCAGCCAGCAGCTGTCAGTTTTGCCATGCTGGTTATCAAAAAGAGAGGAATCCATGCAGTTTTTTTTCTTTTTAATTAATTTATAGTGTAGGAGCTGGATGATGACTACTCCCATCAAGCACCGCCTGCTCTGGCTGTTATAAGCGATAGCAGGTGTAGGCTGATGGGAGTAGTACTTGCATCAGTTGTCGCCTGTGACCAGAGGTAAACTTTTTACCTCCGGTCACAGCTGCGGGCTCATTTGACAGTGTGGGAGCCGCGGCTCTCTGACCCATGGTACTGATTTTACTGCCGATCAGAGCCTGTGTTTGCTCTGCTGTCATGCGAAGGATAGAATGGCAAACAATGGATGTTTGGGCCCCTCATTCATCTGAATGAGGTCCGGGTACTGTTACGATACTCAACCCAAACCTTTTTTTTTTTTATTGTTCAGCCGAACCCCCGGACCTGAACATCCAGGGGTTCACTCATCACTAATATTAATCCATATTATTGTTAAAGAAAAAAAAAAAAAAAAGGCATGGGTGACCCAATATCCCTATTACAGCCCAAAACAGTAGAGCAGACAGCAGCCATTAAGGTGCGACTAGCTGCAAGCGCAGTCTCACAGGCAGAGCCCCGTCTCACAGGCAGAGCCCCGTCTCACAGGCAGAGCCCCGTCTCACAGGCAGAGCCCCGTCTCACAGGCAGCGCCCCGTCTCACAGGCAGCGCCCCGTCTCACAGGCAGAGCCCCGTCTCACAGGCAGCGCCCCGTCTCACAGGCAGCGCCCCGTCTCACAGGCAGCGCCCCGTCTCACAGGCAGCGCCCCGTCTCACAGGCAGAGCCCCGTCTCACAGGCAGAGCCCCGTCTCACAGGCAGAGCCCCGTCTCACAGGCAGAGCCCCGTCTCACAGGCAGAGCCCCGTCTCACAGGCAGAGCCCCGTCTCACAGGCAGAGCCCCGTCTCACAGGCAGAGCCCCGTCTCACAGGCAGAGCCCCGTCTCACAGGCAGAGCCCCGTCTCACAGGCAGAGCCCCGTCTCACAGGCAGAGCCCCGTCTCACAGGCAGAGCCCCGTCTCACAGGCAGAGCCCCGTCTCACAGGCAGAGCCCCGTCTCACAGGCAGAGCCCCGTCTCACAGGCAGAGCCCCGTCTCACAGGCAGAGCCCCGTCTCACAGGCAGAGCCCCGTCTCACAGGCAGAGCCCCGTCTCACAGGCAGAGCCCCGTCTCACAGGCAGAGCCCCGTCTCACAGGCAGAGCCCCGTCTCACAGGCAGAGCCCCGTCTCACAGGCAGAGCCCCGTCTCACAGGCAGAGCCCCGTCTCACAGGCAGAGCCCCGTCTCACAGGCAGAGCCCCGTCTCACAGGCAGAGCCCCGTCTCACAGGCAGCGCGCCGTCTCACAGGCAGAGCCCCGTCTCACAGGCAGAGCCCCGTCTCACAGGCAGAGCCCCGTCTCACAGGCAGAGCCCCGTCTCACAGGCAGAGCCCCGTCTCACAGGCAGAGCCCCGTCTCACAGGCAGAGCCCCGTCTCACAGGCAGAGCCCCGTCTCACAGGCAGAGCCCCGTCTCACAGGCAGCGCGCCGTCTCACAGGCAGCGCGCCGTCTCACAGGCAGAGCCCCGTCTCACAGGCAGTGCGCCGTCTCACAGGCAGAGCCCCGTCTCACAGGCAGAGCGCGCCGCTCCACTACTACAATAAAGCAAATCTGCTGATAGAAGTATATAAGCAACTTGCAATAAATAAAAAGTGTCCCAAAACCTAATGAAAAGGTTAACGAGTAATTGTGAGATCTTGCTGTGGCATGTACAGAGGGTTTAGTCTCTCCGCTATCTGTCATTTCTTGGACTCCCCGGGAAACCGAGGTTTTGACAGATCTCACACATGGAACAATGGAAGAGGAAAAGCCTCTGGGTGACGCCAAAGCAACGGAAGTTTTAGAAATGCTTGTAAAACATTTAATTCCAATAACAGTACACAGCCGCGGCTATTCAAAGCAAAGACTTTTGAATTCCTTAAAAAAACAATACCTCTTCCTTGGATTCGCTGTTCTCTCTCTCCCTCGGCTCCTGCTTGACGTGGGTAACCATAGCGAACGCTGCCCGGTCGTGACTGTCGGCTAGATTGATGACATTAGTAATAGATGGGAGCATGGCGCCCTGGCAGCTTGTGCCAATCGTAGTGTTCTTCTCGCAGACCGCCAGCAGGAGCTGCACAGGAGAAAGGCCGGGGATCAAAGGGTTAATCGGAGGGACTAGGGCTTATATGTGTGCAGGATAGGGAGAAGGTGAAAAAGAGCCTTGTCTAATCACACAGGCGAGCGGGAGAAAAAAAAAATAAATGTTATCCAATGATTTCTTGTAATACAAAGAAATATATAGAAACCTTCCTTTTTTTTAGTCCCTTTAAACCTTTGCAGACATAAAAAGTCCTGATAAAAACTTCAATTACCCCCATTTCCCAGTTAAAAAAAAGATATATAAAACAGATTTGTTATAGTCAAAGTCCGATATACGAATATATAAAATTAAATATGTTAATAGTCTCTTCAGGGGGGAAGGACTTGAACTCTATAGCGCCACCTATTGGAAGTAGCGATCCTACAAGTCAATATCGACCCTTTAACAAGACAAGCCAAATTAGATTCTCAATCTGTAGACACGTGTTTTAGGGTATTGCCCCTCATCAGTGCAAAGTATGAGGTCTGATTTGGATAGGTGAGAAGCCAAGACTGGGATCTAAGGGTTAATGTTTCTCGTTGTGGAGAGTGACATGCCAGTATGAGGCTTATAAGCCATGCATGCTCCTCTGGGAAATTAAATCTGCATATTGTCTGTTCAGAGAGGAAGAGGACTTAAACTATAGCGCCACCTACTGGAAGCAGCAATCCTACAAGTCAATATCGACCTTTTCAATATAAAATTGAGTAACACTTACGGTTAAAATCAAAAAGGAAAAAAAATTACCCACAAAAAGATAAAATAAATGCAATAAAAAAAGTGATCAAAGTGTTGTATATACCCCAAAATGGCTCCAATAAAAACTGTGACTCAGCAAACAAACAAAAAAAAACACAAGAGCCATTAAGGTCCATGGACGAAATAGCCTTAATGGCGACACAGAAACAAAGAAACTCAAAAAACAGCGAAAACAATTTAAAAACAAAATGTAATTCCGCTACTTCACCAGACTTGGATTTTTTTTCCAGTTTTTCAGCACAGTATATGGTATAATGAATGGTGTCACTCAAAATCACAACTCACCTTGCAAAAAAAAAAAAATTAGAAAATCAAACATCATACGGCTGTGTAGATGGAAAAATATAAAACGTTATGGCTCTTGGAAGAAGGCGAGGGGAAAAAAAAATGAAAGCGCAAATCATGTGAAAGGAGACACGTCTTCCTTAAAGGGGTTGTCATGGATTAGAAAAAACATGGCTGCTTTCCTCCAAAAACCGCGCTGCCTCTATCTATAGGTTGTGTGTGGTAGAAAGCTCAACCCCATTTACTTAAAGGGAATCGGTCAGTAGGATCAACCCTCCTAAGCCGTCGATATGGACATGAAGGTCATAGGAAGTTGTATAAAATGACACCTTGATCTGATGTCTTATTCCAGAGAAATCCTCATTTTTCTTAATATGTAAATGAGCTGTTAAGATCTATGTGCCGGACATAGATCTCCCCGAAAATCTGCCTCCAGAGATTATTGTAAATAAAAGGGGGAGTTACCAGTGCAAGACATGTAGATCAGGAGAGCAGACTGTCAGTTAAAATAAGCCTCAGCAGCAGATTCTTGGGGAGATCTATGTCCCGCCTATAGATCTTAAAGCTCATTTCCATATTAAGAAAAATGTGGATTTCTCTAGAATAAGACATCAGATCTCAGATATTAAGGTATCATTTTATTCAGCTTCCTATGACCTACATGCCCATATAGACGGCTTAGGAGGGTTGATCCTACTGACAGATTCCCTTTATAGAAAGTAACAATACCACGTAGTACCGGTGGACAGGGTGGTGTGGGGTCTGGAAGGAAGCCGTGACCACTGTATATTTTGGGACATCTTGTCCATGCCAGCTTACCTCTATACACTGCTTAATCCAGAAATGATTGCCCATGGCTTCCCAGTTCTGAGAACAAGTGAGGTAAAGCAGCCGATCATACACTCGCCGCTTCATGGACGTATCAAAGGCCTCAAAGAATTTCGCCCGAATGTGGGGCTGCGAGCAGCGGAGTCCGGACAGGAAAGCAGGTTCCAGCTTGGCGGTGAGTTCACTCCCAGAGAGGTTCTCGTCTCTGCAAAAGGCAAAGCAGACGTTACATAGCCAACATTTACAGGAGAGGGGTCATCACATGGGAACGCGACAGAAAGCCATATATCAGGGGCTTCTGCTGCATGTATAGGGGCGCCTGGTCATGTTTTGTCACATGTATAGCAGCGCTGCTCAATATGTGCATCCACAGACGAAGAACATGCCTACTGAACATTAATAGGGGCTGTCACCTTTAAGAAAACTTTCTACTATTAGCTATTGTAGATATATATGCCCGGGCGGACAGCGCAAGCTGCTCAGCGGCTGAGTGACATCACCTCTGCAGACAATCAGTGATTGGGGCAGCGACGGAGTCAAAGCCATGGACCAAGGGAGGGTAAATAAAGTAATGCTTGTTTTTCTACAATGAACTGAGCATATAGAGAAAAAGTTGCTGGAAGGTGGACATCCCCTTTAAGCCCCATATACAAAGGACTACCATTTTTCAGATAAACCGGGCGCTTTACATACCTGTAAACATAATTAACAAGCTCCAGAAACTGTGCGTTTAACTCCAGGTCTTCAGGAAAGCGCTTTTCTATGTAGGTCATCATCTTCACCAGCAATATGGATTTTTCCCGCAGTGTAGGCGTCTGTGTAGTAAGAAGCAGGGTATGATACACAATTTACAGTCAGCATATTCATTATAAGCTTTCCCAGTGCGTACACTGAACAGATTATCCCAGATGCAGTGAACAGACTCTTAAAAAGGACCTGTCACCAAGTCATAAGTGGACGGTTTTTGCCTCCACGTTATTCTTGCTGATTCCTTGAACGTTCAGCTTTTTCCATTTTTAAATTCGCCATACAGTGTAAGAAATGTGGGCCATTTTATTCAGTGCTCAAAGGATCCTCAGGGGCGTGTCTTTAGGCTGCTTTCCATTATCGCTGAGTGACGCCCCTTTGTATAGGCCATAAATATTTGCACTACATAAACATTAACCCAAATCTTTGGAACCACATAACAGATATTGGGAAAAAAAACAACAAAAAAAGCAATACTCAGGGGAGCAGCAGTAATAATATAAGTGCAAAAACTCAACAAGACAAGATTTCATGTATAGGGGGGGAGTCTGGGGAGATTGCAGTTGGCCCAATGAAGCATTGAAATCCCAGCCCTAAATCTCCTTTTCTTTGATCCCATATTATCTCACATTACAGGTAAAATTGAGAAATATATAAGTCATATCTGTGTCTCGGGAGCGCAGTCACGTCCACCCGCTCTATCCTGTGTGTGGCTGTAAGACAATGGACTGCAGCAGGAGCCTCTCCCCACTGTCCTGTGTGCAGTAGAGGGCGGGGCTTCAGTCAGACAGAAGCAGAAGATGGGACTGATCATCAGGAGATCGACCCCCTGATTTTGGGATGTTGCAGAAACGCTGCTACAAAAGCTTTGCTTATAGTAACCATCATCTTTAAGGTTTAATGATCCCTTTAAGCCGGGAAAATCTAAAAGGTGGCTTCCATTATTATTTGCCTCGCCGAGCACAATCTCCTTCTGTGGCGGCCTCTTCAATGATCCGCTCCCCGTGTTACCGCTCCATGATGTAGCAGACACGAGGAGCATGGTGGGGAGACGCTGAAGAGCTTGTACAGCGCCCAAGGCAGTCGCAGGTTACCATGGCAACCCGAGCCGCCTGAGATTCCGAAAACGGAAGATCTTTGCCACAAAGTCACCTCTTCTTTGCTAAATTGCAGGAAAAAAAACACCTCCGCAGACACGGCAAGTCACAAAGCTGAAGAGCAAAAATTTACACTGCTGATCTAGGCTGAGGCATGCTGGGAAATGTGGTGCCACAACGGCTGGGGAGCTACAGTCCACTGGTGTAGATCAGCCAATGATAACCGTGCAAGGTGACCCACCTGATTTGCCGCCATGGGGGTGTTATTTTTCAGCCACTCCTCCACTATTTTGACCACCGCCCGGAGGATCTTGGCGTCTGCGGATTTCTCGATGAGAGACGTGAGAATGTTCGGTATAAAGTTCTTCCTCATTTCCATGCTCATGACGGCCAGGCGAGTCTTCACCAGGTCCAAACTGAGCATTACCAGCTCGCTGGTACCTGCTGGAGAGAAGGAGAAATGTCAGACGCCCGAACCCCAGGAGCTGGCACTCAATCATGGCGGCCGCCACGTATGGAGACAAAGCCAGGACTCCGGACGGCTGCTAGATGGCGTCATATGCGTCGTTTCCTGCAGGGTACATACCTGTGCTGGCGTCGGCGGTGCCCGCGGCAGCCTGGGGGTTCAGGTGCTCCCTCACCATCTTCTGGAGTGAGCGCATGAAGACGGATATGAGTCTGTCTATGTAGCTGGGGTTGTTGCTGCAGGCCGACTTCAGGATCATCAGGGTCCCTGCGAAGAGCAGACACGAGTGAGCGGCTGCCATGTCCTGCAGTACTGGGCACTATATGTAGTAAGCCAAAAATCGATCATTAACCCTTGTAGTGAGCACCTAATCGCTTTCTGTAAGTGTGGATACTGCCTGGTGTTCTCTGTGCACCAAGGTATCTCACAGAGCGGCAGCTGATTGATGGGGGACTGGTGTCAGACCAGCACCAATCTCATATTGATCACTTGTGGATAGGTTCTCTAAATGTAGGTGCCCAACAACCCCTTTATGGCGTGACTTTGGTAAGTCACACATCTCTACAAGCTGTGCCAAATAACTCCCAGTGAGCTCAGAAAACTTCTGGGAAATTGGGAACCCAGAGCAACTTACAAGGAGGCCAGGTAGACGGCTTTCCAGGACACCAGCGCAATCATGGTTTGTTCAACAGGAACCCTTTCCATTTGCGTTCACTAATATATTATATATATATATATTATATATATATATATATATATATATATATATATATATATATATATATATATATATATATATATATATATATATATATATATAGTCTATATATACCTCAGGATTATACTGTCCTCTGTTTTTATGCTTTTATTGAATTTATTGTGTATTCTATCGTTAATAAATAAACGTATGCCATTTTGGAACTTCGGTTTCACTTTGTTTGTCCTCGGGGCGTTTTCATCTTTCCTGGGATATGGGGCTACATATTTTCGTTGTAGTGCTCTCCTTCATGATTTAATATATTTATAGGGACATTGTGTGTACTGATAAAAAGAAAAAAAAAGTTTTGAAAAGTAAAAAAGATAATAAAGTTTTTTCCCCAGCTCCCGGCGTGCGACGGAGGATGCACAAGGCGTACGAAGGAGGATGCCCACGGCGTACGACGGAGGACGCCCACGGCGTACGACGGAGGACGCCCACGGCGTACGACGGAGGACGCCCACGGCGTACGACGGAGGACGCCCACGGCGTACGACGGAGGACGCCCACGGCATACGATGGGCACGGCGTACGACGGAGGACGCCCACGGCGTACGACGGAGAATATAAATGGCTTACGGCGGGGGATACACACGGCGTACCACGGAGGATACAAACGGCATATGACGGAGGATAAACACGGTGTACGACGGAGGATACACACGGAGCTGTGAATTGGAGCTGAGCCACAGTAGAAGACAAGGGGCACTACACTATACAGGGTTGTGGTGTACCCGTTCTGCACAGCATATACTTCCGGTTACAGTGGCACTGATATTTATGACCTCTACTAAGGATAGCACAATTAAAGGGATATTCTTGGAAGTCAAAGTTAACCCCTATCCAGATGGAAATACAGCAGTGGTCAATCATGCACTCCATTCATTCTTATGGGAGTGGTGAAGACCAGCTAAGTGCAGCTTATGGCTAGTAACCGGTGGTCTCATTAAGAATGAATGGAGCGGGAGCTCACATGATTGACCCTCGCTCCATTCTTATGAGGCTGCTCAGAACTCAGCGATCGGTGAAGGCCCCAGCGATCGGACCCAAGCAATCCAGTAGTTATTGCCTATCCCATGGATATAGAATAACCTCCCAACTTGAAAACTCCCCTTTAATATCTCAGTAATGGACAACCCCCTCAAGTTCTCCTTTTCATAAAACGGGGAGAGTAGACGTGAGGGAGATGGATAGAAGCTGCCGAGACGAGAGCTATTACTCCCCAAGTTTTATCATTCCATTATTAGTAACTAAACCGACAAGGCAGAAGAAAGCGGAAAGTGGCAGGTGTCTGCTAAGCGTAAGTAGATTACACCTCCATTGTCGGTGCGCAGCACATTTCTTAGCTTTTGACCTTGAAGCACTTTGCAGGCAACTGATTAAATTAACCTACAGTGTTTCCAAGTGTTTTGCACAATGCACAATGACACCTGACAAGAAGGCAATTCTTTAAGTAAAATTACACCTGTCTGCGGAGATCACAGGGGAGGACAGTGAGGGACGGCTCGCATTTACATTTTGCACAGCCTAGGTTCTTTTGCGCTATTATACCTGATTTACTGACAGAACCAATTCACAGCGGCAGTCAGACAGAAAGCTATTGTTCTGGGGGAAAAAAAATAAAACCCCTTCAAGTACCCACCGGGGGACGAGACGGTGAATATAACCAATACAGAAGACTTTTAGAAGAACATTTCTCTATTATCTAAAAAACTACTCACTAAAATTCTCAATTAAAGGTGTCCCTCGAAATAGCGCAAATGTGTGTTTATGTATTATTCATACAGAGAATGGGAAAACTTCTCGTACTAACGACTATGAAAGCCATCAGTCTTAGACGGGACTTCAGGACGTCTTAAGAATATTTCCAGCACTGGAGAAATCCAGCTGTGACCTAACTGACCGGCGTCCGTGGGGGCATCTTCACAGATTCAGCCCCGCAGACAAGTTACAAAGGCAGTCACAGCGAGTCCGGCACGTAACCCCGCACTTACCAAAGAGCTGAGATGGGTTTGCGTTGGTAGATTTCTCGTAATTAGTTAGACCTTCATAAATGACTTTGCCCACAGCGGCGTACAAGCATTCCAGCTCCTCGTACTTGGAAGCAACACTGGAGGTGCCTAGGAGAGAAACCACAGAGGATTAATATCACAGGGTCCACTGAATTACAGGGAGCAGAGGATCTTTTTCTGGATTTGGCTGTCCTCAGTAAGGGGGGCGGCTCCGCAGCTGTCTGCAAGACGGGGAAGGTGCCGCCCCAACTGTCGCCGTAAGAGGGGGAGGGTGCCGCCCCAACTGTCGCCGGTAAGAGGGAGAGGATGACGCCCAACTGCCATCGGTAAGAGGGGGAAGGTGCCGCCCCAACTGTCGCCTGTAAGAGGGAGAGGGCGACGCCCCAACTGCCACCCGGTAAGAGGGGGAGGGCACCGCCCCAACTGTCGCCGGTAAGAGGGGGAAGAGCAACAACCCAACTGCCGAAGGTAAGAGGGAGAGGGCGCCACCCCAACTGCCACCCGTTAAGAGGGGGAGGGCACTGCCCCAACTGCCACCAGTAAGAGGGACAGGGCGCCCTCCCAACTGCCGCCGGTAAGAGAGAGAGGACGCCCTCCCAACTGCCGAAGGTAAGAGGGGGAGGGCACCGCCCCAACTGCCGCCGGTAAGAGGGGGAAGGGCACCGCCCCAACTGCCACCAGTAAGAGGGACAGGGCGCCCTCCCAACTGCCACCGGTAAGAGGGAGAGGGCACCCTCCCAACTGCCGCCGGTAAGAGGGAGAGGGCGCCCTCCCAACTGCCGCCCGGTAAGAGGGTGCCCTCCCAACTGCCGCCCGGTAAGAGGGCGCCCTCCCAACTGCCGCCCGGTAAGAGGTCGCCCTCCCAACTGCCGCCCGGTAAGAGGGAGAGGGCACCGCCCCATCTGCCGCCAGTCTCGGGAAAGCACCACCCCAACTACCACCAGTCCCAGGAGAGTGCCACCCCAATCCCGGGAGAGCGCCACGCCAACTGCCGCCAGTCCTGGGAGGGCGCCACCACAATTGCAAGCGTAAACCTGCATAGCACAGACCACTACTATTAGATGCAGTTATGGTATCCACCACATTTATATCTCTGTTACACCAGAAGTTAGTAATCTAGCCAGGAACCTATAAATCTCTGCCCCAATCCCAGCTGTAAACTTCAATTATAAATATCCTAGGGCCATAATAGAAAAACTGGTGTTTCACGGAGACGTAATTACGGATAATGTATATTTCTAATGATCAGATTCAGTGATGACCAGCAGTGATTTACACTCATTTAATGTAAGTGGGGTTAATCATGTATAGCAAATGTGGATTAGTGGGATTCACCACGATCCTGATCATTTGATAACAAGATCGTCCAGGGTCAGGAAAATCACCGATAAGCTGTAAAGCCAAGAAGGACGTTAATGTTCCTGAACAAGTCGCTTATTCTCCACCCCCGAATATCATCCGAATCAGGACGGACAATGAGGGACACTATGTTAGCACCCGAGCAAGATCTCATAACGCATTATCCCAGCACGCTCGGTCATCACCAATTATTACCAATAAACATTATACATATAAGTATGATCATCCTGTAACTTACTGGGCTCCGTGGGGAAGACGCTCATCAATCGGGAGAGCAGAGTATGGACGGCTCGGAGGACTTTGGTGTTTCCGCAGGTCATGCAGGCGGAGATCCCTCTCTGGAGAGGTTTGAAGCTGCTGAGAATAGCCGGGTTCTGGAGCACAGTAAGGAGGAAGCTCAGGACCTCCAGACCGGTACAGATGTTGGCAAAATTGGCTTGGGCAGGCTGTTCCTGCAAAGGGGCAAATAAAACAAGAATTATGATTTACAAGACAGGTAGCACATGGAAATTCCAGTCAGGGATCCTACTTTTGACGTACATGTATGTCAAAGGTAGGGAAGGGATCTCATCATCATCCGGTCTGGGATTACATGACAAGACAAGTGTACGAGCCTTCTACAGAAGATCTGTGGTTAGTTCTCCAAGATGTTTGGAACAACCTTTGGATGAGTTCCTTCAAAAACTGCATGCAAATGTACCTCGAAGAATTGATGCAGTGTTGAAGCCAAAAGGGCGGTCACACCTTATTGATTTCACTTCTGTTTATTCACTTTGCATTTTGTTAATTAATAAAAATAAACTATTAACACTTTTATTTGTGAAAGCATTCTTATTTTGCACCATTCTTTCCCACACCTGCCTAAAACTTATGCACAGTACTGTACATTATTTTTATGGTAGAATGTATCAGTGATGGTCTCTCAGTCCCACACCAATCAGTCAAACCAAACTGTAGAAGCGCTCTGTCTATCCTTATCCTGGTTCATAAACCTTTTATAGCATTATAATACATATAGTCTGGCAACTTATGTATTGTCCCCTTCACCCGGTCTCAGATTTACATCATGCACATAAAATTCTTCCGTATCAGTAGCGGCGGGCGCATGACAACAAGTATGCAATTGAAATACTTCCGGCCACATTCCGACTAGACATGTGCAGCCTCGCTCAATACATTTGCATTGAGTGAGGCTGTGCACGTCTAGTCAGCATGTGACCACATGTATGCAAATCACATTCCTGCTGTCACGAAACCGCCCTTCCCAAAACCGGAGAATCCTCACAGTGTGCAGTGAGCGCGATGTGAAGATTCACAAGTCTGCACTCACAAGGGGTATTCCCATCTTTAACATCCTATCCCAATATAGTAACATAGTTATTAAGGTTGAAGGAAGACATTAATTCCATCTAGTTCAACCCATAGCTGTAATAATAATGCCAACAAAAACCTACACTTACAAATGTAGTATAGTTCATCTGATTCACTGTGTCACTTACCTATGTACAGGGCACTGCAGTAGCTTAGGTATACATGGTTATGACCACTCATATAGTGAGTTAGTGGTTGTAACCATGCCCTGCACATGGGGTAAGTGACAAAGCGAATCAGAAGAACTATACTAAATTTATATCTGGAGGTATTTGCTAATATTCTTACACCTACTACATATTGGGATAGGATATTGGAGTTGGGAATACCTCTTCAAGGCAGAATACCCTTTTTAATTTATTTTATAACAAATTCCCCTTTTAATAATCCAGAAAACCTTGGGTGCTCGGGCAGAGAGGTAGGGCTTAAAGTGTCCCACAGGTATGCCCCAAGAATAAGGCCGATAATGCCTGCCATACAGCATTCCCAGGAACAGTCATCACCGAAGCTCGGTGCACATCCATGTCCGGCTCTTATTCATCTATGGTGCTATTCCTGCTGTTAAAAGCACCAAACCCCCCCAAAAAAAAACATTTTTTGTAAAAATGGATCCGGCATTGCAGTCTTGAATCTGTTGACAGGCAGCCATGACGCTGATGTGACTACAGAAACAGATCAGTACAGTTTAACAACTTCATAGATTTCTCTATTTTTTAGTTTTAGAAAAAGAATACTTGCAATTGCATTGTCAAACTGCAGGATAAGAGTTAATTACGTCACTGTCACTCAATGTGACAGTAAAAATGACTGCGGATCATGGAAAAAATAAAAATAACTTGTGAATGACATTTAATCCTATCGGTCATGTGCAGCCTCTTATTAAAAAAAAAAAAAAAAAAAAGGCCATTCGACTATAGCAACCTATATGATTAACAGTTTATTATAAGGAACGGGCAACGAAGGAGTTTAAGGAGGATCAGTCACCAAATATTTCATTTTGAACCGGACACATGATGTAATAGTGGCTGCAGAGATTTTTCCTCTCCGCTGCAGAGATATTGGCAAAATATTTGGCAGCTAAACAGTTAACACAAAAATTAGGTCCCGGTGGGCATTCCCAGAGAGATTTCACTGGGGGCGTATACTTCTTCCTCTGAGGGTGACCAATCAGAAGCAGGGAGCAAAACACTGGGAAGAGAAGAACACGCCCCCCACAATATCATTGACAAACAGTCTGCTCTCCTCACTGCAGTGTGATGACGTGCTGGAGCATAGCAGATCTGAGTGTGATTAGCAGTTTTCAGTTCTCATCTCAGGAAGTCAGTGTGGAGTGGACTCCGTACAGCAGAGGTGACAGCACTACACTCGCTTTGGTGATGCTACTGTATATTTGGCCCTGCCAAATCAAGCTGCTTTGAATTTGATAGGAAAGCTACTGGAAGTGTTTGTAATGAGATTCAAAGTCTGCAGTAATGCCCCTCCCCCCACACTGACTCCTGGAAATGAGAGCTGTCATACTCAGGTCTGCTGTGCACCAGTACATGAAATCACTCTGTAGTGAAAACTGTCACAAACAGATTCCAAGTTATTGTGGGGGTGTGTTCTAATTTCTCCAGTGTGTTGCTGCCTGCTTATGATTGGTCAACATCAGAAAGAGGAAGAAGGACACACCCCCAGTGAAATATCTCTGAAAAAGTCTACTGGTATTTAACTAAAGTTAACTCATTAGGTGCCAAATACTTTGATTGCTAATATTTCTGCAATGAAGGCGCAAAAAAAACTTCTATTCTGCTCCAAAGCATCTCTTATATTTGTGTCTGGTTCAATATGACAAATTTGGTGGCAAGTCCTCTTTAAAGCAAGTTGGGGGTCAGAGACTATTTGGATTTTATAGATACACTCAGCCTATGTCAGACCGTCACTTAGAGTGGTACATGCAGGTAGTGTAGTGAGTCGGAAGTGTCAGTATGGGCACCTCTGCATAGGTAGAAATGTCAAAACGTCATCTCTAAATAGGAATCTGATCCTTCCCCGCTGAGACCCTGGGATGGCCCACTGAGATAAAAGCTCATCGCCTGTTTCTCAGGCTTCAGGACCCGGCTATTAATGTATCAGAGCTTAATTAATCAACATCTTTTGCATCATTGCATGTGTTGTGGTTGTCGAACAGCCACGAAACATGCAGCCATGGGGACTCGTGTTGAGTTGGTTTTTACACATGAAAACGACTAAGGTTTAGTATCGAAACAAGTGATGGAATAAAAACAGCTTAATATTGAATAAAGGAACTTAATTTCGGTTGCGTAACCTAAAGGAAGAAAATTAGCATTTACTGATAAAAATAACGTCATTTTTACTGAAATTGCAAATAAGAACACATAACGCAGCACAGGGTCAAACAGTTAAAAAGTTACATTCCTGGAGCGTCTTGCATGCTCTGCTAATTTGAGGTGTAGACACAGATTTTCAATGATGTTCAGATCATGGGACTGTGAGGGCCAATGTAAAACCATCAAGCTTGCGACTTTTGAGTTTGTCTATTGTGGATTTAGACGTGTGTTTAGGATCATTACCCATCCTCTTTTCAACTTTCTCTTTTTTACAGACGGTATTATGTTTGCATCAAGAATTTGTTGAAATTTTATTGAATACATTCTTCCCTCCATCCGTGAAATGTTCCCAGTGTTATTGGCTGCAACACAACACCAAAGCATGATTGATCCAGCCCCACGCTTAATGGTTGGCGAGATGTCCTTTTTGAGAAGTTCCTGAAATTCTATGCCTTTTTTTCTCAAACATACCTTTGATCATTGTGGCCAAAGAGTTCTATTTTAACCTCACCAGTCCACAGGACTTGTTTCCAAAATGCATCAGGCTTGTTTAGATGTTCTTTTGCATACTTCTGACTCTGCATTTTATAGTGAGGACGCAGGAGAGGTTTTCTTCTGATGACTCCATCAAATCCATATTTGAGCAGGTGTCTTTGAACAGTAGAACAATGTACCACAACTCCAGGGTCTGCTAAATCTTTCTGAAGGTCTTTTGCAGTCAAGCAGGGGTTCTGACTTGCTTCTCTAACAATCCTACCAGCAGCATTCACTGGAATTTTGCTTTGTCTTCCACTTCTTATCTTGACCTCCATTGTTCCTGTTAGCTGCCATTTCTTAATTACATTTCAAACTGAGGAAAGAGCAACTTCAAAACACTTTGCTATCTTCTTATAGCTGTCTCCTGCTTTGTGGGCCTCCACCATTTTCAGAGAGCTAGGCAGCTGCTTAGAAGAACCCATGGCTGCTGTTTTTGGCACAAGGTGAGAGGAGGCACGGTTTTTATAAAGCTGGGAAATTTGTATCACCTGGTCATTCCAAATGATGATCGTGAACAAGCCATAACCCTAGCAGGCTAATTAAGGTCTGAAACCTTGGTCAAAGTTATCTGAACCCACAAATCTCCAAGGGTGCCCAAACTTTCGAATCAGCCCATTTTCCTTCATGTAATTTTTAAAATGAAAAAAATTATATATTTTTTTATTTTTGCCTAAAATACAATGTGTCATTTAATTTTAGGCCCTTTAGAGATCATTTCATCTTCAACTTTCGTAACTGTTCATAGTAACAGTAATTTTGACCAGGGGTGCCCAAACTTTTACATGCCACTGTATATGTAAGAATGTGCAACTCCCTCAGATGGGAGAGAGGATACAATGGATATAAAATAATACCGACCAATCAATAACTACGTATTAATGGCATATACGAGATGCTGATTTACCGATACAGGAGACGACTGAAGACAGAAATCATTCCCACAATAAGAGTTAAAATAAAGACCAGAAAAGTGCGGTACTTCCAAGATATGGAAAATCACAGTAACGTGTCGCCATAAGAGGAGAATAAATAACACAGCATCATATATGAAACGTCAATTCATTAGCACAAAACTATATATATATATATATATATACCGTATTTTCCGGCGTACAAGACGACTTTTTAACCCCTGAAAATCTTCTTAAAAGTCGGGGGTCGTCTTGTACGCCGGGAATCGCCTTGTACGCCGGGTGTATATGGTGGGTGGGGGGGGGAGTGATCCTGATGACGACGAGGGGGCGTCTCACAGAAAAGTGAGTATCCCCCATTACCTTATCATAGCGCTGCAGCGTGGGGTCTCTGTGCTGGGAGCGGCGGCGGCTGCTGTGCTGTGGCGGCTCCTCTTCTGCAGTGTGGGGCCTGTGGGGCGGTGGCGGCGGCGGCGTATCTTCATGCAGTCGGGGCTCCTCCGGCATCTCAGCCTGGAAGCCCCGCCGGCAACTCCATCGGTACAATGCGCTGGCCTCCGGGAAAATGGCCGCTGCTTAGATTCAGATCTCGTTGAGATCTGAATCTGAGCATGCGCAGCCCCCAGCGGCCGGGCCACCGCATCGCACCTATTGAGCTGCCTCCGGGAAAATGGCCACTGCTCAGATTCAGATCTCGTCTCCCGAGATCTCGGGACGAGATCTGAATCTGAGCAGCGGCCATTTTCCCGGAGGCCACCTGACCGCATTGTACCCATGGAGTTGCCGGCGGGGCTTCCAGTCTTTGAGATGCCGGAGGAGCCCCGACTGTATGAAGATACGCCGCCGCCACCGCCCCACAGCACCAGAGGCCCCACACTGCAGAAGAGGAGCCGCCACAGCACAGCACAGCACAGCACAGCACAGCACAGCAGCCGCCGCTCCCAGCACAGAGACCCCACGCTGCAGCGCTATGATAAGGTAATGGGGGATACTCACTTTCCTGTGAGACGCCCCCTCGTCCTCATCAGGATCACTCCCCCCCCCCCAAAAGGCACATATTCACCGGCCCTATAAGACGACATAGGGTGTATAAGAAGACCCCCGACTTTTAAGAAGATTTTATTTTTTAACTGGTAAAGTTGGGGGGTCGTCTTATACGCCCAGTCGTCTTATACGCCGGAAAATACGGTATATATATATATATATAATAGAAACCAATATGCGTGAGGTTATTTTCCCCACAGGGATGTCTTCATTTAACTCACACCCCGGATTTGGCATCTATTCTTCTTACTTGGCATCATCTTTCTGTAAGTGCCTCCATCCTCTCCTAATGAACTGACATTTCCTACATGATGCGGTGTTATTTATTCTCCTCTTATGGCGACACGTTACTATGATTTTCCATATCCCTAGAATAGTGCACAGATCTGGTCTTTATTAAACCTATCATGGTAACATTATCTGTCCTTACTCGCCTTTCTATCCCGGTAAATCAGCATCTCTTATACGCCATTGATACGGAGTTGGTCGGAATTATTTTATTTGAGCTCAATCCTATAGTCACATTTTCTTTGAGTTGGTTATATAACATGTCTCTTGATCCATCGGTTTCGATAATCTATAGGTTTTTTTTCTGTTTTTTTTAGATTTTGTGGATTTCCCTTAATTTTGGTGGGGGGGGGGGGTCTAGCAAGTTATTGTGGTTTTTAATCATAATTGCGTTCTTATGTGCATTTTTAATAACACTGATGAGATTTCTATTAAGAGCTGCCAATTTTCTTCCATAGTGTCTTTTTTTTTTTTTTTGTAATTTCTCAAAATCCACAGGAAACGTTATAAATGTCTAACTGATGCGAGCCCTGTATATGGGAGCCGCAATCGTCTCGAGCCTTCCCGCGCACTACTCTCTCCATTCACTTTTATGGAAATTCCAATTTCGGAACTCCCATAAAAGTTTACAGAGATATACATGTACGGCATTGGCCCTGTTTTCGAGATAAGTTTTGATGTCCCTTGGAGGTGTCCTAAAAGTACAATCCAGCCACTAAATAAAAGGGCACCTTACCCTAGACCACCCACTGACTCGTTATAGAGTCCCCCATTAATCTGGGGCGGAAGCGATTGGTCGAGCAAGGTTGCTTCTTACATTTTTTTTACTTTCCTTAGAGCTGTGTATGGCCAATAAATAGTAAGTACCTAGCCTATTAAGACTCTCCGAGGCAGGGCAATGGATTTAGATCAGACCCCAAAATAAGGCTGTATAACAGAAGCGCCTCTGTGTGTCCTCAGTGCCGTGAAGCAAGCAGCCACTCACCACAGTCATTAGCAGCTTATCGAACCATTGCAGCTTCAGCTCCGATTTGGGCCACATGTCGGCACGCAGGGCCGTCTTCAGGAGGTTGACACAGCGTCGAGATAGCAGCTCTCCTGGAGATCCGGCCGTGTTTGAGTTGTCATTAACCTGCACAACAGGAACCAACAGGCATCACAGATTACTAGGAAAGCCGGCAAGAAACATCCTCCATAGCACATAATGGACACGGTAAAGGAGACGACGTGACGGATGCAACAGGATGATGTGCGGACACATCCCAGAGCCGGCATCAGTCTACAGAAAGAATAAATGAAAGAGGAAACGATCAGCTATCCATGCAAAATACTATTAATAATAACAGGATTTTTGGTTGCTTACCGTAAAATCTGTTTCTCGGAGCCTTCATTGGGGGACACAGGAACCATGGTGTATGCTGCTGCCACTAGGAGGCTGACACTATGCAAATAAAAAAGTTAGCTCCTCCTCTGCAGTGTACACCCTACCGACAGGAAGTAGGATATTCAGTTAGTGAGAAAGCAGTAGGAGAAGCAACGTGTAAACGAGAAATAATAATAATATTATAATAATAATAATCTTCATTTATACAGCGCCAACAAACTTAAGCAGCGCTTTACAGTCTAAAAGTTTCAAACACTCAAAGAGCGTTCAAAGAACACAAACGTTAACAGTATAACACAATAAACAGGGCTGTTCAACTTGGGAGGGTGCTGTGTCCCCCAATGAAGGCTCCGAGAAACAGATTTTACGGTAAGCAACCAAAAATCCTGTTTTCTCTATCGCCTCTCATTGGGGGACACAGGAACCATGGGACGTCCCAAAGCAGTCCCTGGGGTGGGAACAGCAGAAAAACTCCATCCAGGACGGAGGAATCACCACTGCCGCCTGCAAGATCCTTCTGCCTAGGCTGGTAACTGTCGAAGCGCAGGTATGCTTATAACCTTTGGGAAAAGAGGTAACGGAACACTAGGTTACCGCCCAGCAAAGTTGTAGGGAGGATGCCCCATGGTGTACTGCCCAGGAGGCGCCCATTGCCCGGGGCAGAGTGAGTCTTAATACCATGAGGAAGCACTCTGTTCTTGACCCAGTGAGCCTCCAGAATGGCAGATCTGATCCAGAGAACAAACGTAACCTTGGAGGCCGGCAGGCCTCTTGGCGTATCGTCTGGAACGTCAAAAAGACAGTCTGTCTTCCTAAAGAAGGCGGTCCTAGACAAATAGATCCTCACTGCCATGACCAGGTCTAGCCTGTTCAGCGAACGCCCCAGAGCAGGACAAAGGTGGGAAGGACGATCTTATTTAAGTAAAAGGAGGACACCGCCCTGGGAAGAAAAGGCGACGAAGGCCGTAAAAACTACCTTATCCTGGTGAAGAACCAAGAAATGGGAAGACAGGAGAGAGCCACAAACTCAGAGGCGCGCCTAATGGAGGTGAAAGTCACCAGAAACGCCACCTTGCGGGACAAAACAGACAGTGAGGCCTCATGGGGAGGTTCAAGGGGGGGGGGAACCCCACTGAGCCTCCAGAACAAGATTGAGGTCCCGGGGATCCGCAGAAGTCTGGAACGGGAGAGCCGCATGCGCCACTCTTTGAAGAAAGGTCCTGATCTGAGAACGGGTCGTATATAAATCTTTGTACCGTGATAGCCCATAGCTAAGGACCTCTGAAAGGGACTTCAGAAAAGGGATGGAAAGGGTTGCTATCTGACCCTTCAGAGAACTAAGGGCAAGACCAGCATCAAGTTCTGCCTAGAGAGAATAGCCAAAATGGAAGGTTTCAACAGCAAAGCTGTTAACTTGAGCCACCAAGACCTCTGCGGCAGATGGGTCCCTGGTACAGAAGATCTGACCAGACTGGGAGCCTCCAGTGGGAGTCCGCGAGGAGATGGACGATCTCAGCGAACCAGAACCTTCTGGACCAATGTGGTGCGGTCAGAATGACCGGCACTCCCTCCACATTGCTCTCCAACAGCCTGGGAAGAAAGGGAAGTGAGGAACAGAAAGGAAGTACAAATTGCGACCCAGGAATGGTCAAAGAATCGGTATCCACAACAAGAGGATCGCAGACTTGGAGACAAACGGTGGAACCTTCCTAAGCAGTC
Organism: Ranitomeya variabilis; assembly: GCF_051348905.1. Taxonomy (NCBI): domain Eukaryota; kingdom Metazoa; phylum Chordata; class Amphibia; order Anura; family Dendrobatidae; genus Ranitomeya; species Ranitomeya variabilis. Next base: position 40,281,072 of record NC_135238.1, read on the forward strand.
GGGCCGCCAGGAGAGCCGTGTCCGGAGTTCCTCATCAAAGGCAAATTTGAAGGAAGACCTCTTGAAGCACGAACACCTGTCCTGCCGCAAGGCCGTCATGGCAGAGAAAACACTGCGGCCTAGTAATCCACACCGGGGATATGCACTGCTGATAGTGCAGAAACCGTCACCTCTGCGCAGAGGAGGATATTGGATACCTCCGCCATTGCCAAGAGACTGATTCCGTCCCTGGCGATTGACATAAGCCACAGTTGAGGCATTGGACGTCTGGATTCTGACTGGCAGACCTCTGAGAAGCATTTCCCAGAGACTCAGGGATAGAAGAAAAGCCCCTATCTCAAGGGTATCGATTGGCGGAGAGGACTCTTGCTCCGACCAACGCCCCCTTCAATGACGGATGGCGAGAAAACGCCCCCAGTCGGGAAGGCTGGTGACCGTCGTCACCACCCGCCTTGGGAGGACCGGACCTGGGGAATGAGAGGGGATGACAGCCACCAGTTGAGAGGCTATTAGAATCGGTCGGATTGGAGGATTCAGAGACAGTACAGACGTGTCCAACTGAGGAATGGGCAGCTGAATTGGTCTCAAGTAGAACAGCGCAAAAGAGAACGCTTACAGAGCTGTCACCATGCATCACAGGAAAGTCGTAGCTGAACGGAAGGGAGGCAGCCGAGGGCCCTGCAGAGAGCGAACTCCGTATGGAGAATTGCCCGCTTCTCAAGAAGAAAAAAACCCCCGGCGGTGTCGAACAACATGCCTAAGAGGACGAGACGCTGACTCGGAACAAGACAAGACTTTGATCTGTTGGCCAGCCACCAGAAACGGGACCGGGAGTCGTGGACAATGGACAGACTCTTCTGGGCCTGAGGCTTGATAAGGAGGACTTCAAGGTATGGAATGAACACTAGGCCCCTGATCCGCAAGGAAAATCAGGACATGGAGCAAAGCATCTTGGATATCCATGGAGCACAGGAATTCCTGTAGATCCATGGAAGCCAGGACTGAACAGAGGAACTTCATCCTGAAATGCCGCAGGCGGAACCTTCTGTTGACTAACTTCAGAGACAGAATGGGTCGAACAGCGCCGCTCTTCTTCGACACTACAAGCAGGTTTGAATAGAAACCTGTGAAGTGTACCTGCTGTGGAACGGAAACAATAACCTCCGAACAAAGAAAGAAGCAATTCCGGGCCGCGAAGCGAACCGTATCTTGTAACTGGAGGATACCACCTCCCTGATCTAAGCGTCCTCCACCGAAGCCAGCCAAACATCCCTGAAAAAAACAGGAGATGCCCGCCCAAACTGGAAGAAACGCTGGGCCGTTGGCATTAGTTATGCCGAGGAAGAGCTGCCAGGTCTAGGCCTGGTGGACCAACCATGGGAGTTGCGGGAACGCCGGGAAGGGATAGGCGTAAAGGAAGCCTTTACTCTAGCCAGACGAGATCGCAGTCTGTGATAGCTAGAGGAATCTTCCGAAGCCACAAAACAGCGAAAGGACGAAGGGAACTCGTGCCTCCCGTGGCATCATTAATAATTTGTTCCAGCGTGTAGCCAAAGAGACACCCCCTGGAAGGGGAGGCCAGTAAGCGACTTCTTGAAGACAAGTCCGCCTGCTGCGTCAGATGGCCACCATATTGCTGGAGGTGTGAGCTGCACAAGCCGCGCATCTAGGGAGGCCGATACCAATATATATCCCTGCGTAGGAAATTTGGTCCGTCCGGACAGCTAGCTCCCCGGGAGGAGCTCCAGCCGGGGTGCTCTTACAAGGCTGTTTAGTCCATCTATCTATGGTCCCTGAGACCCAGGTAGAGGCAATAGCCGAGGCACAAAGTAGAAGCAGCCGTTTCAAAGGCTAATTTATCCAGCGGATCTATAATTGTATCCTTTGAACCCATGCCAAGTTGATAGACAGTCTGGGAACTGAAGAGTCCAGAATTGCCGAGGAATCAGTCCAGTTAGCGATGAGCTCAGGAGAGGAGGAATATAGGATGCCGAGATGCTTCCCTGTCTGAAAGCATCTGGTATGGTTCGCATTTCCCCTGGTAAGTACCACTACAAATTCAGTGTGTGGGGCAAAGACATTGGAAGGTGGTTAGACCGTCTAAACGAAAACCGCCTATGCCGCGGGTTCCGTAGAGGTATCCATGATGCTTAGGGTCTGGTTGGTCGCATCTGAAACTTCCTCTGCAAACATGACCAAGGAAGCCCGTTTCTCTCTCGAGAGAGAGGATGATCAGGAAGAGGGATCTCACCGCTCCAGACCAGAGGGCAAGATGGAGCGGGAAAGAAAGTTGTCAGACGTCCATGGGGCTGATGGTGGACGTCCTCGTCTCCTCCAACCGACAGGCTCTGGAGGGCGAGTGGGTGGGGAATGGAGCTGGGACCGAACCTCTAAGCATGCTTGTGTGCTAGGATCATGGTCCTGCTGTCGGAACAATGAGGATACGGGGTGGCGGTACATGCCGTACTCATAGTCCATAATGTGGGATTACAGGTGTGACTGATCACCCTGTATCCCTTCTTGTGGCCTGAGTTGAACAAGGCTGGACGGAGAATCCTGTGACCCACTAGCAATTGCGGTCAGTCACGGACACGAAGTCGTGACATCCTGGTGAGGTCCGCCCCAGACTGAGACAGAAGGAAAGCCCACCCAGGGTAATCATGGGTCTCGGTCTCACCCTTGGTAGGGACTCCTGGACAGGGAGATGCTGCAGCTGACAAGAGGAAGCAGGAGGACGGGGACGCTCTCCTTATAGGATAGGCCTGGGAGCAGACACACTAAATGATGCCCGAAGGTTAGGGGAACAGGAGAGGGGAGTAATAGACTGCATAGCAGCGTTACTCACAGTAATAGTAGAGTCCTGTAGGCTGCTCCCGGCTGTAGCTGCGACAGGCATCAGGGCACCAGCGATGAAACGGCAACCTAAGGAGGATGCAGGGGGACCCCGCTTGTGCTGGGAGAAAAAGGACCCGGCTGCAGTCTGGATGAATGACCGCTGAAAGGGCGCTGGAACGTGCGCCCTGCTGCGATGTGGCGCCAAGCAGCGGCGTAGAAGTCATGGGCCCGGGAGCACCAAGATGGCGGCGGTGGGCGGGGAGTAACAAGATTGTCGGGCGGGAGAAAGCCCGCCCGAAAAAAAAAAAAAAAAAAAAAAAAAAAAACGGAAGTGGAGGAGCGCGGTACCGGAAGTAGGCCCCGGCAGAAGCCGGGACCTAAATTAGAGGCCGGCGCCGCCGGAAAAAAGACCGCGGCCCCGGAGCAGTGCGCCGCAGAGCAGCGCGGCCGCCTGACAGTCGCCAGAGGGAACGAAATTACCAGGGTCGCGGCGCCAAAGTAGGCCCCGGCCAAAGCCGGGGCCTAAATTAGAGGTCGGCGCCGCCGGATAGAGGAGGATACTGCGCAGGCACAGGACGGCCGCCTGCCATGCATTGCAGCCGCAGGGGGAAGAGGTGCCCCTGCAAAGTGACATTGCGGCCGCAGGGATGAAGGGGATAGGTAAGGGGGAAGCGCGGCCCTCCACCGCGCGAGATAAGCTCGTCTATTCCCCCACTGAGGGTGGGCAGGGAAAGATCTGGGGAATATAGGGAAAATACTCACCTAAACATCCCACGTCGTCCGCTACTAACCTGAGGGGAATGAGACGTCCAGGGAGCTGTGATGGACGTCCTCGTCTCCTCCAACCGACAGGCTCTGGTGGGCGAGTGGGTGGGGGACGGAGCCAGGACCGGACTTCTAAGCACGCTTGTGTGCTAGGCTCTTGGTCCTGGAGAGGGATCTATGAGGATACGGGGTGGCAGTACACGCCGTACTCATAGTCCGCATTGTGGGACTACAGGTGTGACTGTTCACCCTGTATCCCTCCGGAAAATCTGAAAAGAAACGACGCACATTGAGGTAGATAAGGGTCTAATGAGAGACCCGTGTCCACCTCCTACTGACACTAAGCTAAACTGAATATCCTACTTCCTGTCGGTAGGGTGTACACTGCAGAGGAGGAGCTAACTTTTTTATTTGCATAGTGTCAGCCTCCTAGTGGCAGCAGCATACACCATGGTTCCTGTGTCCCCCAATGAGAGGCGATAGAGAAAACCAAGTCTCCGCATGGTTCTGATCGTAGGGGCATTGGTACTGAACTATGGGAACTGTCATAAAACGTATGGCTACGAAACGCATTAATATGATGGATTGTGAGAGTCCGACCTCCAGGACCACCACGGACCTGCACAGCAGCACTCACGACTAATAGAATGTAAGTGAATGGCTCTGCCTGCATCCCTACCGGTCTGAGAGCTGGAGTCAGTCTCTTGGGTCTCCGGCAGTATTATAAGTTAATATATAATGAGCTTTCACAGCCACATGTGACATTAAGCCGGCCATACTCTATAGGGGTATGGCCATAACTCTTATTTGACAGCAAATGCCTCTGATACCACCCGTCCCACCAGGCAATACCACCCGTCCCACCAGGCGATACCACCCGTCCCACCAGGCGATACCACCCGTCCCACCAGGCGATACCACCCGTCCCACCAGGCGATACCACCCGTCCCACCAGGCGATACCACCCGTCCCACCAGGCGATACCACCCGTCCCACCAGGCGATACCACCCGTCCCACCAGGCGATACCACCCGTCCCACCAGGCGATACCACCCGTCCCACCAGGCGATACCACCCGTCCCACCAGGCGATACCACCCGTCCCACCAGGCGATACCACCCGTCCCACCAGGCGATACCACCCGTCCCACCAGGCGATACCACCCGTCCCACCAGGCGATACCACCCGTCCCACCAGGCGATGCCACTCGTCCCACCAGGCGATACCACCCGTCCCACCAGGCGATACCACCCGTCCCACCAGGCGATACCACCCGTCCCACCAGGCGATACCACCCGTCCCACCAGGCGATGCCACCCGTCCCACCAGGCGATGCCACTCGTCCCACCAGGCGATAGGGTCTGTCGCACAAGGCGATACGACCCTTCCCACCAGGCGATACGACCCACCGCACCAGGTGATGCGACCCTTGGCACCAGGCGATACGACCAGTAAACTGTCCTACCTGGCAAGCTATCCTAATAAGGAAATTCACCACGGTGTCAGTGTGCTGCTTTTCTATAGGCTTTGTAATAACGGCATCTGCCCCCGGGAGTGACTGGCTGCGACCGAACACCTGCAATAAAAAAAAACATCAAGTCATGAATTCCCGGTTTTTGTGAACATGGAAATAGAAACCCGGCGCTACTCCAGGAGATTCCAACCAGAAATGGAACAACCAGTACAAGGAAGAAAGAAAATCTTACGGTGCTAATCCCCCCTGTGGCAGTCCGGAAACGCTTCACTTCCTGGCCGGCATCTACCGTCATACTCCTCTTCACTCCTCCCGCACCGGAGCTGCCAGCGTCACCGCTACCATTTGCATCCATGTCAGAATCCGGCTGGGCGAATCATCAGAGCAAGATTACTTAGATGCATTGGGTGAAATGAGACTCCCCGTGCCTTAGATTATGGCAGCCCCGTTATACCTGGTCTTTTATTCTCTGCAATTCCCACTTGATGACAACCTCCGCCAGGTCCACGGCCAATTTCCTCTGCTCTATAGTAACACTCGGCGTGAACCCCAGCCGCTGCATCGCGCTCACCATGTGCTGCACCAGGTTGTGCCGCACGGGATAGTACACCTGAGGACGAGACATACAGCCCACCAGTCATTATTGATTTTCTCGTTGGCATTTTTTTTTGCTGGTTTTTCATTTGCACCTATTTTTTTTTCTTAAGCCTATTAAATGTGTGTGTTGGGAGAAGGATTTTTGCTTTTCAGATGTTTGCGGCCGATTCATGCATTGCGACTTTTTTTTTTTTTTTTTTACTTACTTCAATAGCCTCCTTAGGAAACATGAAGCTGCAATCGTCAGATCGCTTGTGCTATAGATAGCAAACCTTCAGCCCTACGTCGTGTAGCAGAAATCATTATCTTCTATGAACGCTGGCCATGATTGCGATCACAAGCACGGAGGTCTTCTGTAGACCTCCCCCCCGGCTGTCATGCCAAACTATAGTCACCCAGCATTCATTTGACAGGGGCACCAATGGGTGGGTCTTGTGACATGCTTCCGGATCGCTTGTGTTAAATGTCTGTCAGTGATTGACAGCAGCATTTAACATGTTAACAGCCGCGGGTGGATTACGATTCCACCCGAGATTGTTAGAGGCACACGACAGCCGATCAGATCAGCTGTCATGTGCAGGGAAAGATGCGGGCTCAGCACCAGAGCCCACATCAAAGGAGGAGTAGATGAGCTGGACTTACCTATAAGTCCAAGGTTGCAAAGGGGATAAAGAGTAGCAACATTTTTTGGTGCAAATGTACTCCAGTACTTTTCACAGATTTTTTTCCCTTTTTGTACGGCAGGGATGGGTGCGACATTTTAACGGAAAGTACAATTTTTTGGGGAATAAAAACGAGCAAAGAAGATTTAAGACAAGAGTAAAGAGCCTTTTTCATTTTTGCGCAACAGTCATGAACCACTTGCGTCACTTTCAAGCATTTGGAGTTTAAAAAAAAAAAAAAAAAATCAATGAATACCGAAAAAAATAAATAATGTTCAAAACCTTTAGGATTAAGGGTGCACTTTTATGTAAGGTAGGCAACTTATAAGCAGAGGACTCATGGATCTGACAAACAACCAACCTTGAAGTGCTGCACTATTAAATGCAGGATGTGGACGAGCTGTGGGACAGTGTGCCCTTCCTCTACGATTATTTTGCGCGTCCAATGGGTCAGCATTTGGTGGCCGTCTTCCATCCGAGCAGGCACTGCAGGAGTGAGGATAGCCATGGCTTGGCGGACAATGGCCCGTGCTTCCATGGCATGTGCTTTTAGCAGACTGTGAAAGACCTTGGAAAACAAGGAGAGAGATGTCATCTTGTAATTTCCACCGAGGCTTAAATTTCAATGACGGACCATAGAAACAGTCACCTGTAAAACAATCTTCTTGTGTATGGCAAACTTGGAGATGATGTGGGCCAGGAGCAGGTGCCCGCTGTACTTGCAGGCAGGGTCCACGCAGGCTTTAGACAGCAGGCACGGCCAGGCGAACGTCATGAGACGTCTCAGTTTGCTGTTGCGGTTTTTGTTATTGTCGTGGATGTGATGTGGCGCGTGTTCTACCAGAAGGGTCGCAAACTGCAAGAGGTAAATCCTGAGCGAGTCCAGCATATCCGTCTGTTTTTCAGGGTCTAACACCTGCAAATGGACGGAGCAAGAGGACGTCATTGAAATGCTCTGACAAAGACCCCCGTGGACTAGATGCATCGGACAAACCTACCTTGGTAATAAATACACTAGTGATGCTCTCTTGATTGTCCCCTTCGGGATTCGGTGGCCCCAAGAGCTGCTCTCCTTCATTTTTCTCAAAACTGTATAAAAAGGCTGGGTTCAGAATATGCTGTAAAACCTGGAGGAAAAAAATGGACAAAAAAAATTAGAAAATCCAATAAAATATGGCAAGACTGAAGAAAGTGACGGCAGGTCTTTCGGATACTACTATAGAGCAGTGGCAAAAAAATGTGACGTTAAAGGGGTACTCCAGGCTAAACAACATATCACCTATCCACTAGGAAGGTGATCATTGTTAAGACTGGTGCGTATCAGTTAAAGGGGTCGTCCACGATAATCAGACAACTCCTGCTCAAATACTCTACTCGCCCTCTGGTGCTTGTGCAGTTTCAACAATGTCACCGTCGGGCCTCCCGAGCTTGAGTGACATTATGTCACTAGAGCCCTGCAGACAATAAATGACAGCTTCACTCTCGCTTGATTTAGACAAAGCGGTCACCAAAAAGAAATCCGAACTGCTGTTACTCTCACAATAATAATAATAATCTTTATTTTTATATAGCGCTAACATATTCCACAGCGCTTTACAGTTTGCACACATTGTGAGCCCCATCGGGGACAGCGATGATAATCTAAATTCCCTATCAGTATGTCTTTGGAATGTGGGAGGAAACCGGAGTACCCGGAGGAAACCGGAGTACCCGGAGGAAACCCACGCAAACACGGAGAGAACATACAAACTCTTTGCAGATGTTGTCCTGGGTGGGATTAGAACCCAGGACTCCAGCGCTGCAAGGCTGCAGTGCTAACCACTGCCACAATTCTTCCAGATGTCAGCTTGATCAGAAGAAAATGAGAGTGAAGCTGCCCATTAGCGGCCACTGACTGGCTGCAGAGCTACCTTGACATAATGTCATGAGAGCCCTGGTGTCGCTAGAACGGCGCTGGCAACGAAGGGGAGTACAGGCGGTTTTTCTTTTACATGGGAGAGGAGGTGATATAGTAATTGAGAACAAGTTGTCTAAACAGTGGACAACCCCTTTAGCTGCTCATGGTTGCTGTCTTGTCGTAAGGGAAACACCAGGGATGGGCACAAGTCCCACGTTCTGACAACCACTGAAAGACGGCCGCACCAATCTAACAATTATTACCTATCCATTTTTAGGATGAACTACCCCAAAAGCAAACCCAACTGGCAAATCATCTTTCCACTAGACCCCATAACGCCAACGTAGGGGTGTAAACCGTTTAGATGCTACGCTATTGGTAGGAATGCAGGTACACGGGTTGCTCGGTTTTAGTTAACTCACCTTAGCCTTCAGTTCATCTCCAAAGTTAGAGTCGCTAAACTCGACAAATCGGAAAAACAGTGCTCTCTTCTGGGCAATGCTGTAGGTTTTGGGGATCTCTTCCTCCATGTATTCCTTTAGGAAAGTCATGTTACACAGGAAGCGGCCAGTAAAAGCGCGAAGCAGTTGGAAAAGCAATTCGATGTCCCCGAAATTGCGCCTAGGAGAAGAAATAACATCAGAGCAGAGAACGCGGCTTGTAGAGTCAGCGACTTGCACATGGCAGATTACACCCACTTGCAGTAGTTAAGGAGGCAGAAGGCGAGCAGCTTCGGCTCCTTCCAGTTCGTTGCCACCATGTTGTCCTTCCGATGGCGCTCCTGGAAAGCGTCGCTGACCCAGACGCGTCTTAGGTGGCTGACCAGAGAATGCTGATTGGCCAGCCAGCTCTCGTCATTCTTCACTATAATGCTGATGATCTAGGAAAGAGAAGGTTGGCGTATATCCGGATTCTAATACGAAAGTTGTGGCGATGTCCTGTTATATGGAAACATACATGCAGAAGATCAGAATTACCTTGATTGCCTGGAACTGCAGATCAAGTCGCATGGTGCTGGTGCTGGTACTGGGGGAGCCCGGACGGACAGTGGTTTGTGTAACACCGGGGAGCAGGAGTGTAATGAAGCGGTTAGGGTTAGCAGCCAGGACGTCTCGTAAGGGTTTTGCATCCTTGTGTTTTAAAAAGCTCTGGGTGAAAAAAATATATATACTATATTATATATAAATATATATATTAGATTTTCACCTGTCACCCAGTCGGCATTATTATCCAACAGGCTAAACACACACTCGTGCCCCTAGGAAACTCACCATGAACATTCGGCTCCACTGAGGATCGTTCAGCGTGGCCTCCATCATGAAAAGCTCCACAGTCTGAGATGGATGACGGGTTAAAAATTTTATCAAGGGCTCTCTGAAGGGACTTCCGGCCTGTGGATAAGAAGAGCGTTACCTATGTAGCACAATCAGTCGCAAATATAGAATAAAATATTTCTACGTTTTCACAGCTACAGTTATAGATTTCACACGTTCGAGTCTCAGGGTCCGCGAATTCCTGACCCAAACTCAACAGCTTCACTGGCATATATGAGATTGTTGAGTTCGGGTCTGGAAATCATGGCTGGACATGCGAAAGCAGCTTTGTAAAATTGCACTAAGTTTCAGGCTGCGTTCATTTTCAGATCTTCCCCGATATGCAGTTTGCAGCCGGATCCAATTGTCAAGACTTTTCTCTGGAGGAAATATCTCTGCATGTAATGGCGATTTATAGTGCAAAGCTGCACCACGTGCTTTTTTTTTTTTTTAAAGAGGTAAGTATGGTGCATTTTACTACACTGATGTATGGATTTACAGGGTTTTTCCAGGACTTTGATATTAATGGCATATCTTTAGGATATATCACCAAAATCAGATGGGTGGGGTCCCACCACCTACGATCTGCTGTTTGCAGATGTACACAGATGACTCAGCTCTGTACACCATGTAGTGGCCGTTCTCAGGTACTGCAGCTCAGCTCCTATTAAAGTGAATTTGATCAGAGCTGCAGTACAGGACTGTGGTCTCCAATCTCTGGACACTGGTAAGCGTGAAAACTGACCATAACTCCATATATAACACCATAATCTTTATTACTTATCAAGAGAGGGTTGCACAGAGCAAAAGGTGTCAAACCTCAGTAAGGGAGGATAAGGAGGTACACTGGGTACATTTCCTACGGAGCTCCAAAACAACCAACTGATGATGGGAGTATAGGTGTGTGCTCCCCATGATCTAATACTAATCAGCTATTCTAAGGGCGCAGACGGACGTATAAATTGGACAGTGATAAGAACAAAGTGCATGGACTGGCCATCGGCTCTACCCACCTGAGCAAGACAGCTTTATGTATTTTTATGCAGCTGTCACGCTTGAGTAGGGAGGGCCGCCGGCCAGTCCATGCACTGAGTTCCGATTTCTACGACCCTCTGACTGAACCTTAAGGATAGGTGATCAATATATCAGCAGGACAACTCCTTTAACACTGAAAATAAGTCTCTGTCCATATACAGACGTACCTCTATGAGCATGGCCCGTTCAGTTTTCATAACCACCTCCAGTAAAGGCTTCACCAAGGTCTGCGGAGCGGCCGGAATCAGGTGGAAGAGATTTATAATTGCGGAGCAAATCTTCATTTCCTATAAGAAAAGAACAGCACAAGGAGTCAGGAGGCTAATCGTCGGGGATACGAAAATAACCGCCGGCCACTTTGCTCATGCAAACTCCCTCGGCTGGAGACGTTCTGTTCCTTGGACGAAAATCTTGCTGCTGATGTTGGGATAAGGGAATATAACTTTTTTTATACTGCCCAAAACTGGATTTCAAAAAAAGAAACTGGATTTTGTTAGGTAGTCCCGGCGCTAATGGTGCTGGACGTTATACGAACATGGCAAAAATGCACGAATGGTGTCTGAAATAATTAAGTGGGGTGAGAGGATTAACGATATCGTTAATCGTTCCCATACGGATGACGACTTTATTCTAAGAGAGGAAAGGCATTGCTAGGTCCTGGAAAAGGGAAACGCCTTACCGTGGCTTCCAGGTACACATGAATTGGCCAATTTATGAGCTAAGCTTTCTCAATTTTACATAATTCTGGTGCAATAATGCAATTTTCATGTTTGCAAGCTATGGCGCTACAGAGTGCTGCCTTTTTTATTTGTAGGATTAACGAGAGTCGCCCAGATGAAAAGTAGGGTTAATATTTAGTGCATTGGCCAAAGGACACAAGTAAAGATTTTCAACATTCTGATACAATTTGTGATTTAATGCAGCATCATTTTTAAGATCTCTGCTTGCTGTGAACAGATGGGAGACATTCATGTTGGCCACATAAGCCAAAAACGCGTCAGCCGGGACAGTGACCTTGAAAACGTTGACGAGAAGTTTGCAGGACTTCTCAACAGCAGCTCTTTGGATCCTAACCGTACAGTTAAGCCATGCAGCAGTCGTACAGCGACCGTCCGTCCGTATGACGGGCGCCACAAACACACATAGAAATGACGGCACATGACACTGGAAGGTACAAAAGCACGAGACCTCTTACACAATACGATATGGGGTCCTCACACCCGTCCTGGGGAATCCGCGACAACGCTGGACGCACCGTCCACGAGGACAGGTCTGAGGACTACGGCGCTAGGCAAATATACAAGAGACCAGGACAACGACAACTTCTGAACAACGCTCAATTCTCACCTCTACCCCCTCCACGGCAGGCTGGACCAAAAAAAGAGGACAGTGAGAATTTGAGGACCAATAACAGAGGTTTTGCACTAAAGGGCATCTAAACTTTTAATTGGTTGAGAGGCACCCGAGACCCCACTGATCATTTTCTGAGCCTCGGCAAGCACAGAGAAGTGTACAGATCCCCTTGCTGGCACAGGAGCTAAATACTAAGTGGGTGTCAGGAACTTTGCCCTGAACAGGGGCTAATACATTTAACAGTTTGGCTACCCTTTAAAAGAGTTGTAAAAGACTAAAACAGGGGTCCGATCTGTTTGTCCTTAAGAACAGCGCCACTCTTGTCCATGGGTTATGCCTGGTATTGCAGTTAGTCCCAATCCACCGGAATGGGGCTGAGCTAAATACCATGCTCTCCACCGGTACAAGAGTAGAGTTTCTGGAAGAGGAAAATAAATCAGCCCGTCTCATATGACCTCATTACGACGTCCTCCAAACTGACTGATCACATATAACATAGCAGGTTAAAGGGACCATACACGACAAGTACAGGGACCGCATGACAGGAACTGCCCCGTACAATATGGGGTGTGGGATTAGTTCTGCGGCACTTTAAAGGGAACCTGTCACCACGTTTTTGGAAGATGGGATAAAAATAGCGTTAAATAGGGGCAGAGGTGGGCGTTACATTAGTGTGTGTGTTATGCGTTTATTACCCACCTAAGTTGCCGAAATAACTTTGCAAAGTCTCCGTTTTCGCCTGTCAATCAGGCTGGTCAGGTCGCATGGGCGTTGTCTTCCCCCAGATTTGGCGTAGTTTTCCGTTGGTGGCGTAGTGGTGTGCGCATGCCCAAAGTCCGGAATCCTCTTCCAGGGGATTTAAAATAGCCTCGGTGTTCGTTATTGCATTGGTGATCGGTGGGCGCGGCCATCTTCCTTTGGCCGCGCGTGCGCAGAAGCGGCGCTCTGCTGGCCGCGGCTTCAGGAAAATGGCCGCCGCGATATCCATCTGCGCACGCGCGGCATCCCGCGGCCATTTTCCTGAAGCCGCGGCCAGCAGAGCGCCGCTTCTGCGCACGCGCGGCCAAAGGAAGATGGCCGCGCCCACCGATCACCAATGCAATAACGAACACCGCGCTATTTTAAATCCCCTGGAAGAGGATTCCGGACTTTGGGCATGCGCACACCACTACGCCACCAACGGAAAACTACGCCAAATCTGGGTGAAGACACCACGCCCATGTGACCTGACCAGCCTGATTGACAGGCGAAAACGGAGACTTTGCAAAGTTATTTCGGCAACTTAGGTGGGTAATAAACGCATAACACACACACTAATGTAACGCCCACCTCTGCCCCTATTTAACGCTATTTTTATCCCATCTTCCAAAAACGTGGTGACAGGTTCCCTTTAAAGGGAACGGTCGGTAACTCAATGGGCAGCATGGAGTAGTCACAGACTCGCTGCATTCACTGGTGCACTTCTGTGTGTCCATGGGGTCGATTTTGGTAACACTTGCATCCTTTTAGTTGTGAGCCGGGAGTCCAAGGTACTAATGAGCTCTGGGCTTCACCCCACCTCCCTGCTACTGACCGACAGCTTTTTCCCAAAAAGGGATATTCCCATTTCAAAGATCACATCCCAATATGTAGTAGGTGTAATAATAATACTAGCAAAGAGCTCCAATTATAAATGTAGTATAGTTCTTCTGATTAGCTATGTCGCTTACCCCATGTGCAGGGCATTGCAGTAGCTTACGTATCCATGGTTACGGCTGTCACTATGTGCTTGGTCGTAACCATGCATACCTAAGGTACTGCAATGCCCTGCACATGGGGTAAGCAACATTTTAACCAGTGAAAACAATCAGAGAGAGAGGGTTAGTGAAGGCTGCGACTTGAGCCTGCATTGTGTTCCTCTTTTATCCTCTTTTCATTGCACTTGATGAAGTCTAGGGACTTAATAATGGCCGGCCACCCACAGAGCCTTTGTTTACAATACGGCACTCCACACGTGGACAGGCGGACCACCACCTTAACATTATCTGTAAAACCAACTGTGCTGCGGTAACTTGCATGACCAGCAGTAAATCGGCCAATGTCACTCAGATGTGTCTCCATGAACATTTTGTAGTTTACCACAAATAAAGGAGTGAAAAAAGGAGATTTTTGTGTACTCACCGTAAAATCTCTTTCTCTTAGCCTCTAATTGGGGGACACAGGACCATGGGTGTTATGCTGCTGTCCACTAGGAGGCGACACTATGCATAATCTGAAAAAGATTAACTGTGGCTCCTCCTCTGCAGTATACACCCCTGGACGGCGTCAGCCTTCCCCAGTTTTGTGCAAAAGCAGTAGGAGGAATGTACCATGAATAACATAGACATGCCTATAAGAAGGCCACCATGTACGAGCTCAAAGAACAATATGAGAACTCAACAGTAACAACGGCCCGAAAAGGGCAACAGGGTGGGAGCTGTGTCCCCCAATTAGAGGCAAGAGAAAGATTTTACGGTGAGTACACAAAAATCTCCATTACTCTGTCGCCTCATTGGGGGACACAGGACCATGGGACGTCCCAAAGCAGTCCCTGGGTGGGAAGCAATGGACGAATATTGTGCAGACAGGCCCCTATACTTAGGGCACCGCCGCCTGCAGGACACATCTACCCAGGCTCGCGTCCGCTGAGGACTGGGTATGAACCCTGTAGTGTTTAGTAAACGAGTGTGGGCTAGTCCAAGAGGCCGCCTTACACACTTGTTGTGCCGAAGCCTGGAGCCGAATGGCCCAGGAGGCCCCTACCGCCCGTATAGAGTGTGCCATAATACCGGCTGGAAGAGGAGAATTCTTAAGGCGGTAGGCCTCTTGTATGGTGGATGTGATCTTCCTGGCAAGGGTAGCTTTGGAAGCTGGCAGACCCTTGCGGCCGCCTTCTGGAAGAAGGAAAAGGGATCAGACCTCCGGAAGGACGCAGTCCTAGACACATATATACGCAATGCCCTGACAAGGTCAAGCGCATGCAGAGCCTTCTCCACTCTATGAACCGGGACCGGACAAAGGGAAGGCAGAGAAATTTCCTCATTGAGGTGGAAATTGGACACAACCTTCGGAAGGAAGGATGGGACCGTACGGAGAACTACCTTGGGCTGGTGAAAAAAACAGGAAGGGCCGTCTGCAGGAGAGTGCTGTCAGTTCAGAAACCCTGCGTAGCGAGGTGATTGCCACCAGGAAAAAAACACCTTCCGGGAGAGAAGGTGGAGCGGGACCTCCTTAAGGGGTTCGAAGGGTGGTTCCTGCAATGCTGTCAGGACCAGGTTGAGGTCCCACGTTTCTAGTGGTCGTCTGTAGGGGGGAACCAATTGGGAAACCCCCTGAAGAAAAGTCCTTACTCGCGGCTTGGTAGCAAATGCGCCTTTGAAAAAAAAAAAAAAAAGCACTGAGATGGCTGACACCTGGCTCTTAGGCGAGCCCAGGGACAGCCTGGCCTCCAGACCCGATTGGAGAAAAACCAGGTAGTTTGGGGAGGGAAGAAGGGAATGGGGTCTGGCCGCGATATTCGCACCAGGTAAAGAGAACTTTCCAGGTACGGTCATAGATCTTGGCAGAGGCTGGCTTCCGTGCCCTGATCATGGTCCTAATGACGTCCGTCAAGAGCCCTGCCTGGGTTAGAACCCAGGTTTCAAGGGCCACACCATCAAATTGAGAGCCCCTGAGTTCTGATGGTAGAACGGGCCTTGTGATAGAAGATCCGGGCGGTCGGGGAGGCGCCAGGGGGCGTCTGCTGAAAGTTGTACGATGTCGGCGTACCATGTACGTCTGGGCCAGACCGGTGTGATTAAGATGGTTGGAACTTCATCTTGCTTGATCTTCCACACCATTCTGGATAACAGGGGGAGAGGTGGAAAAATGTACAGAAGCTGGAACTGGGTCCAGTCCTGAACCAGAGCGTCTGCTCAGAGCGATCGCGGATCGTGTGCTCTGGCCATGAAGTTGGAGACCTTGACATTGAAGTGGGATGCCATTAGGTCCACATCTGGGGTCCCCCAGTGATGGGAGATCTGGCGAAAAATTTCGGGATGGAGAGACCACTCTCCCGAGTCTATTCCTTGTCGTCTGAGGAAGTCTGCTTCCCAGTTGTCCACACCCGGTATGTGGACCGCCGAGAGAACCGAGCCTGTGTCCTCCACCCAGTGGAGGATGTGTGACACTTCTCGCATTGCCTGGGTACTGCGGGTCCCCCCTTGGTGATTCACATATGCCACAGTCATGGCATTGTCCAATTGTATTCTGATGTGAGAGGCTGCCAGTAAGTGATGGAAGGTCCTCAATGCCAGGAGGATGGCACGAATTTCCAGGATGTTGATGGGCATGGTCGCGTCCACTGGGGACCACTTGCCCTTTGCCCTGTGGTGTAGGTGCACTGCACCCCAACCCGTCAGGCTCGCATCGGTGGTCAGAACCTTCCATTGACCTGTGAGAAAGGACTTCCCCTATGCTAGCGAGGTTGGCTTGAGCAACCAGTACAGGGACCTCCTGGTTGACGATGTTAGCTGGAATTCCCTGTCGAGAGGAAAAAGGATTCCTGTCCCAGGACTTGAGAATGGCTAGTTGGAGAGGCCTAAGGTGAAACTGGGCCTAAGGTGAAACTGGGCCAAATGGGACCGCTTCTATTGCTGCCCCCATCCTGCCGAGGACTCTCATGACAAACCGGAGAGATTGAGGGGGTTTGCGGAGGAGGATGAGAACTCCTAGGCGGAGAGCCAGTGCCTTGTCCCTGGGAAAGAGCACTAGACCCCTGGAGGTGTTGTATAGCATTCCCAGGAAGGTCAGAGACTGACTCAGGCTTGGTGATGACCTTTGTAGGTTGACTAACCAGCCCATGCGACTCAGAGTGTCGGTTGTGATTGAGACGCTGAGCTCGCAGTCCTTAAAGGTAGGAGCCTTGATGAGTAGATCATCCAGGTATGGAACGACTACTATGCCTCTGGAGTGCAGGACATCCATGGTGGCTGCCATGACCTTGGTTAACACTCTGGGAGCCGTGGCGAGTCCGAACGGGAGAGCGACGAACTGGTAGTGGTACTGCTCGATTGCGAACCTGAAAAAAAAACTCTGATGAGCAGGTGCAATCGGTATATGCAGGTGTGCGTCTTGTATATCTATGAAGGCGAGATATTCTCCCTTCTCCATGGACGCAATGATGGACTGAAGGGACTCCAGCGGAAGTGACGAACCCGTACGTATTTGTTGAGTTGTTTTAGGTCCAGTGTGGGCCATACTCTGTCTCCTTTCTTGGGGACTACGAATAGATTGGAGAAGAAACCTCGGAAGCACCCGGCCGTGGGAACCGGCACTAAGACTCCTGCTTGAAAAAGTGAGGAAACCGCTTGGTGGAAGGCACGAGCCTTGGCTGGCGGTTTTGGGGGAACAGAGAGGAAGAATCGGTTCAGTGGGTTGGAAGTTGAACTCTATCTTGTATCCGGAAGACACTAGTTCCCTGACCCGCCTGTCTTCTGTAGTAGGCATCCAGACTTGCTGAAAAGAGCAAAGTCGCCTATGGGTGGGATGTCTTCCGGGGTCAGTGAGTCAGGAGGAAAAAAAAAGTCTGAGGTTTTCCTCCTTTGGGCTTTGACTGGCCTGCTTTCTTTATCGCCTCTCATTGGGGGACACAGGAACCATGGGGTGTATGCTGCTGCCACTAGGAGGCTGACACTATGCAAATAAAAAAGTTAGCTCCTCCTCTGCAGTGTACACCCCACCGACTGGCATTGAACTCTTCAGTTTTAGCTTAGTGTCAGTAGGAGGTGGACACGGGTCTTTCATTAGACCCTTATCTACCTCAATGTGCGTCGTTTTCTTGCAGGTTTCCTCGGAGGGATACAGGGTGAATAGTCACACCTGTATTCCCACAAGCGGACTATGAGTACGGTGTGTACTGCCACCCCGTATCCTCATTGATCCCTCACCAGGACCAAGATCCTGGCACACCAGCGTGCTCAGAAGTCCGGTCCTGGCTCCGTCCCCCACCCACTCGCCCACCAGAGCCTGTCGGTTGGAGGAGACGAGGACGTCCATCAGCCCTGGACGTTTCACCCTTTTTTTAAGGTTAGTACGGCGTGGGATGTTTTTAGGTGAGTATGTCCCCTATCCCTTCTCAGATCCTTGTTAGGGGGGGATTCTTGTTAAGTGTATCCTATTCTGCAAGGGCCTTCTGCTCCAGCGCGGGGCCCCTTTCTGGCCGCAGCGTTCTCAGCTACCTTGGAAGCGATTCCCTTCGCCCAATTCCATTCTCGGCCCCTTCAGCAAGCCATTCTGTCTCAGTGGGACAGGTCGGTCTTCTCCCTGGATCGGCCGATCAGACTCTCCTTTCGGGTCAAGCGGTCTCTCAACTGGTGGCTGACGTCTCCTCTCATCTCCCAGGGCAGGTCCTTCCTTCCGGTTCACTGGCAGGTGGTGACAACGGATGCCAGCCTGATCGGCTGGGGTGCGGTTTTTCGCCACCTGACGGTTCAGGGCCGTTGGTCGCCGCAGGAGTCTGCGCTGCCGATCAACGTCCTCGAAATTCGGGCCATCTTTCTGTCCCTCCGCCATTGGGAAAGGATCCTCAGGGGCCTTCCAGTCCGGATCCAGACGGACAACGCCACGGCTGTGGCATATGTCAACCATCAGGGGGGGACTCGGAGCTCCTTGGCCCTTGCCGAGGTATCCAAGATCCTCCTTTGGGCAGAGGCAACGGTTCCGGTGATATCCGCGGTGCATATCCCCGGCGTAGAAAACTGGGCCGCCGACTTCCTCAGCCGCGAGGGTCTCGCGGCAGGGGAATGGTCCCTGCATCCGGAGGTCTTCCATCAGATTTGCCTTCGATGGGGAACTCCGGATGTGGATCTCACGGCGTCTCGAATCAACAGGAAGGTTCCGCAATTCGTCTCCAGGTCACGCGATCCTCTCGCAGTGGGCGTCGATGCCCTGGCCATTCCTTGGTCACAGTTCAAGCTGCCCTACCTGTTCCCACCCCTTCCATTACTTCCCAAACTGTTGAAGAAGATCAAAGCGGAAGGGGTGCCGGTCATCCTGATCGCCCCGGATTGGCCCAGGAGAGCTTGGTTCGCGGAGCTCGTCAACCTTCTCGCGGACGCTCCCTGGCACCTTCCAGACAGGCCCGATCTGCTGTCCCAGGGTCCGATCTGCCACCCGAATTCTCGGTCGCTCAGTTTAACGGCGTGGCTGTTGAGACCGCGGTTCTAAGAGCGTCCGGCCTTTCGGACCGTGTGATTCACACCATGATTCAGGCTCGGAAGCCTTCGTCTTCCAGGATCTACTACCGCACCTGGAAGGCCTACTTCCGTTGGTGCGAGTCCAACCGCGTGCCGCCTATGGTTTTTTCCCTGCCTTCTCTTTTGGCCTTCCTTCAGGCAGGACTGGATTCGGGCCTGGCTCTTAGTTCCCTGAAGGGTCAGGTCTCTGCGCTTTCCATCCTCTTTCAGAAGACCTTGGCCTCTCGGCCACAGGTTAAGACCTTCTTTCAGGGGGTAGCCCACGCGGTCCCGCCGTTCAGGGCCCCTGTGGAGGCTTGGGACTTAAACCTGGTACTGGACGTTTTGAAGGTTTCTCCCTTTGAACCTCTTAGGGAGATTCCTCTATCAGTTTTATCTTGGAAGGTGGCCTTTCTTGTGGCCATCACGTCCATTCGCCGCGTTTCCGAGCTGGCGGCACTGTCTTGCCGCCCTCCGTTTTTGGTCATTCACCAGGTCAAGGTGGTCTTCCGTCCTCCACCTTCTTTTCTTCCTAAGGTGGTTTCCACCTTCCACCTCAACGAGGACATCGTTCTACCTTCCTTTTGTCCAGCTCCGACTCATCCTCTGGAGCGATCGTTGAACAAGCTAGACCTAGTCAGGGCAGTGAGGATTTATCTGGATAGAACATCCTCTTTCCGGAAGACGGATTCTTTTTTCGTCATTCCTAATGGCACGCGCAGAGGCCAGCCGGCTTCTAAAGCGACTATTGCTCGTTGGATCAGAACGGCAATTTTGGAGGCTTACCGGGTCAAGAACAGAGTGCCCCCTCCTGGGATTAAGGCTCACTCTACCCGGGCAGTCGGCGCCTCCTGGGCGGTGCACCACAGGGCTTCCGCCCTACAGCTTTGCAAAGCGGCAACTTGGTCTTCCATCCACACGTTCGCCAAATTTTACAAGGTCCATACCTACGCATCGGCGGACGCCAGCCTAGGCAGAAGGATCCTGCAGGCGGCAGTGGTGAGTCCTCTGACCTGATGGAAGTCTGTTCTCCCGCCCTTGGGACTGCTTTGGGACGTCCCATGGTTCCTGTGTCCCCCAATGAGAGGCGATAAAGAAAACAGGATTTTTGGTTGCTTACCGTAAAATCTGTTTCTTGAAGCCTCCATTGGGGGACACAGCACCCTCCCAATGTTTTCTGTTATCTGTTCTATGACTGTTCTCACGTTACAGTTCTCAAGTTTGTGGTTATGGTTTTTCAACCTTGTTTCATTATCTCCTACTGCTTTCTCACTAACTGAAGAGTTCAATGCCAGTCGGTGGGGTGTACACTGCAGAGGAGGAGCTAACTTTTTTATTTGCATAGTGTCAGCCTCCTAGTGGCAGCAGCATACACCCCATGGTTCCTGTGTCCCCCAATGGAGGCTTCAAGAAACAGATTTTACGGTAAGCAACCAAAAATCCTGTTTTTAACTGCCAGGTCTTGTTCGACCTTTGCGTCGACCGTGAGTTGTCCCTGTGTGGGGAACGGTTACGTGCTGGACGCGAGACGAACCAGCCCGAGGAATTCCGAAAGGATCGGAATCGGGTTTGTTACACTTCTTGTAAGTGCGTATAGGTTTCAGTTGAGGGAGAGAGGTACTCTTACCCCCGGTGGCGTTGGATATCATTGTGTCCAACTATTCACCGAAAAGGTCACCCACTGAGATACGGGAGGTGCGTGAGGGACTTCTTTGAGACTGTGTCCGCTTTCCATTCCGCAGCCAGAGGATACGCCGAATTGTGATGGCATTTGATGCTATCCCCGCTACAACTGCTATTTGAACCGCTTGGTCCGACAGCTCAGGAGCAGATGCTTCGAGGCCAGCTTGTAAATTTTAGGCCCAAGCCAGGATGGCCTTCGCAGCCCAAACTGAAGCGAATGCGGGAGCCAGGGATGCCCCTGCGGCCTCGAAAATTGAACGAGCCATGCTTTCTACCTGCCGGTCTGCTGCGTCCCTGAGAATTGAGCTATCTGGCAGTGAAAAGAGGGTCTGTGCTGCTAGTCTAGAGACTGGGGGGTCCACTTCGGGTGGATCTGTCCATTCCTTGGTGTCCTTCTGTGGGAAAAAGGTATTTTGCCTCCAGATATTTGCGATTAGCGATTTTTTTCTCAGGCTGTGAGCTGCTTTTTAAGGATCGCTTTAAACTCTGGGTGGTTAGAGAAAACCTTAGGCGGCTTCAGAGGTCCTTCAAAGGAAATCTTGTTCTGGGGCCTCTGGTGGCAGATTAGAAATGTCCAGCACCCGATGCATGGAAGAGATTATGTCCTCGACTAGCGCTGTATTGCTAGGAGGGATTGGGATCAGGGACCCCTCCCTTTCCCTGTCTGAGTCGGAGTCACAGATGCCTTCCGAATCCTGTGTATCACTGAGGCGTCCCCTGCTGGGTGAGCTGGGGAGGAGGCCTTCTCTGGTCGGGGATTGCAGAAATCTGCATTGTCTGTCCCTGGAAGGGGACGGTCTAGATGACCTGGAAGTGACCTGGAACTACGGTATATCTCCCTAGAAGGGGATGACCGTGTGCTATGGGATGATGCAGATGGACTTGACCTATGGGTCCGCTTGCGTCCTGACCTAGACGTAGATGTGCCAGGTCGTTCTGTTCCTGAGTCAAGCTCTCCCTTTGCTGGGTAACGGTCATAGCCGTGGCATGACTCTGCAGAGCCTGAAGCAATGTGGAGGTTTGTTATCTATACACACCCCCAGTGAAAACTATCTAACACCCCCGCTCGGACTTAAATAAAGTTAACTTATTAGATGCAAAATATTTGATTGCTAATATCTCCACAACAGTAAGGCAAGATAAAAAAAAAAAAAAAAAAAGAACATTCCTACATTTTATGCATTATGGGGCTTTAAAGTGAAGCTACTCTGTAACAAAGTGTTGCATCTCACCTGTATAAAAACAATACTGCATCTCTTTCATAGAGCTGACCTGCAATACCCAAGAATGGCCGCTACAAGGCATCCTGGCACCTCACACAGGTTACTTGGTAACAGCTTATCTGTGGATGCCATATGACAGACCCCCCCATTACTTACTGCTGCTTGGCCAGAAGTAAACGGTGTAAGGTGCCGGGACACCGTGTAGTGGTCATTCTTGGGTACTGCAGCTTAGCTGCCTTTAAAGTGAAAAGGAGCTGAGCTGCAGTATCTGAGATTGACCACTAAGGACAGCTCAGGGCTGTGGTGCTCCCCAGGACCCTGGTGGTGCCGGATCCTCACCAACCAAATATCGAAGACCCCATCATGTTAAGAAGCCAGACAGACAGAGCACACAATAAAACAGAATCCAAATATAAACTTGTGCACAAACACACAGTGAGCGACTATAGTCAGCAGACGAGTCTGACGTGTGACACGTCTCTGGTCAGTGCGTATTCCATGGCAGTGTCATTTATATATCCGATCCCCGGGCCGCAAACCAAACATCGCTAATGAATGTCGTGTTCAACTCACAAGAAATCAATCAGGCATTTTTTATTCCATTTCTTCCCTAGGCGAGTCTCCTCTGCCTGCGTGGGAATCATTAACCTTTCCTTATTGGAAAGTCAATAACTTATGTTACCATATGTGTAGCGGCCACAGCAGCAGTGTAACACCAATTAGTGAAGTTTTGATGGTTAATTGGTTATTCTTATAATTATCAAATTGCAAAACTGCTTGTAAAACCGACAACTTTGCAATCTACTAATTATGAAAAATCCTCTTTGTTCTCAAAAACTGAGAGATTTCTAACTATTATTTGCAGAGGTGGCCAGTAACCTAGGCAATAAGTAGTAGTCCATCAGAGGTGGACGGTCTCCCAGGTAAAGATCGCAGCACTTACAAGCTCTTTGCAATACAGCTTGTAAGTGCTGCTCTTTAGTTGGCCGATCAGTGGAGCGCAACGATCCTGCCAGCTTCGGTGCTCCTCTGATGGTGGAAAGGCGCCTTAGAGCAACATAGGAAATCACAGATTCGGCCATTGGCGCGACAATAGCGCTGGTCCGAACTGTTGGTCCCTTCGCAAGCAGGGAGGCTGGGGAGCGGTGCACTACTAAAGACGAGAAGACCCCATTAATGAAGAGTGTTTTTGCAGGTAATGTGCAGTTTTGCTCACAAAACCATTACCAAAAATGTCAGTGTGAGTTCTACTTACATTTCCCTCACTTCTTTGCCCTCCTTTGTGGGTGATGACCACAACTTCCATCCATTTGCGCAAGTGTTGCTATGGGGGAAAATAAAACAACTCAACAGATTAGAGGAACAGGCAAAGATCTGATTGGGACTAAAAGTCGACTGAGCCAGAATGATTGAATTCTAGCTCTGATTCAGGAAGGATAATGGGTCTTGGGACACCCCTGATGGTGACAAGTGGGGGGCTCAACAGTGGGGCGCCTAATGCTGGGTGATAAATGTTACGTGCACTGTCTCTTACCATCATCTGATCGCAGAACTTATCATTGAAAGAGTTGGGGAAGAGACGGGTCACAGACGTCAAGCGATTGACAACATTGAGGGTCAGGCTGCGGTAGTCTCCAAGCATCATCAGAAGAGGCCTCATGTGGGTATGAATCTGGTCGACTTCTATAGTGGCTCCCTCCAGAAACTATGTACAAAAAAAAAAATAAGAAAGAAAATCAGCAAAGTATTTCATGTACCCAAAATGACATTTTCAGTCCTGAAAATAAGTGTGGGCAATTAAGTGTCTCCTTTTCTATCTAACTTATTTTCAGTTGTAATCCATCCCAATGACCAGGCACAAAGATGGATTACAGGAGGCAGAGCTGGGCGTCTCAGCTCTTCTGTCTGTCAAACTGCACACAGACAAATCACAAAGCACAGGACTTTCAGTTTCAGTTCAGCCAATGGGGTAAAGACAGGAGCAAAGGAGCAATGTATGCTGTTGAGGAAAGATTCATGCACCTATAGTTCTGGCAGAATGCTGACAAGGAATTGTCCACTGAATAAGATTAGACAGCAACTTATAAGGCTGGGGGGGAATTTGACAGTTCCTGGCTGTATTAAGACTGGTATGTGAACCAAAAGCAGTTTCACCTTTCTGTGGGGAGTTGGAGGCAGAAATACCATGCCTTTTCTTTGGATTTGGGGTGAAACTACAGGCACACTTTAAAAGGGAACCTGAAAGCAGATACATGCTGAAAACAGATTGACTCTGGCTCAGAAATGATGCTGTCGGGGACCAAGACGCGCTGTAGACTAATCTGACCGGCAGACTGACAGGCGGGTCCCCGGCAGACTGACAGGCGGGTCCCCGGCAGACTGACAGGCGGGTCCCCGGCAGACTGACAGGCGGGTCCCCGGCAGACTGACAGGCGGGTCCCCGGCAGACTGACAGGCGGGTCCCCGGCAGACTGACAGGCGGGTCCCCGGCAGACTGACAGGCGGGTCCCCGGCAGACTGACAGGCGGGTCCCCGGCAGACTGACAGGCGGGTCCCCGGCAGACTGACAGGCGGGTCCCCGGCAGACTGACAGGCGGGTCCCCCTGTAGCTTCTGCCTGCCAGGCGCCCTGGATTTACAGGTTTCACCCTATGTGCGTAAATAGGCAGAGACCTGTCAATCCTGGGCAGCGGGTGGGGAGAAGCCACCAGGCACCTGCAACAGACCCCACTATAAGTAAATTGGGTCTGACGGGTGCAGTTTGTGTCCGCTGTGTGATGGATTCGCCATGCCACTGTGACTTCTATTTATAACAGAAATGGCTGACAGATCCGCCTTAATAGTCAGACTATTAGAAATGGTGGATTAGCATATTCTAGATTACTGGAACTTTAATGCATTTCCACACGTGGATTATCCCAGACTTGATTATTATTCCTTCCGTATGAAAACCACCTGACATCTCTCTGTGCTATTGTAAGAGATTCGCCATTAATCCTCATTACATGTCAGATCTCTGCACCAAATCCTTTTGTTTTCTCTGGTCTTCTACCCTGTAGCCAGCCGGTGATTGGAGTAATTAGGCACAGTATAATAAGCGTGCACCACTCTTAAGCATGTTCTGAAAATTACAAGAAAAATGAATGCAGACGTGTCAATGCCGTCTCACCTTCCTCATACAAGCTTCTCCGGCCTCTTGAAGCTCGTTGTTTGTGGAGTTAAGGGCCTTGAACAGCGCAGCAATGATTTTCTCTCTCGACTGCGGTAAATAGTTGCAGGCAGCTAGGGCATCTGTTCAGATAAAAGAAAATTAGGAACAAGATCCCGAAAAAGCTGTGTTCATACTGCAAAAAATGTGTATGACAAAATATTATATTTTAAAGTAGGATTCCCAAATTTTCTTTTTTTTGCACATATAATGGTAATTTGACAACAATTCTGGCCGTTTGATATATTTAATCCTAGATCAGCTGCATCTACACAATGTGACTCTCTTCATTATGGACGGTAGTAGAACAGGAAGACAATCTCTGACTTCCCGTGAACATAGGATGACATCGCAAAATGTTCAGTGTATCCTTTGAGATACACTGGGGCTTGTCTTCTCTGCCTCCTGCTTGTAAGAACTTACAAAAAGTAACCTATCACAAGCAGGAGGCAGGAGAAAAAGCTGAAGCTCTGAAGCTGTATCACAGATTAGATGGAAACAATCCTGTATTAGTAGGGGGATCTCAGTTCTATGTTACTAATCCATCATTGGAAAAGAATCAACATGGATGACATTTGAGAATTGACACATCTACTAGAACAGGATACAAACACACACAACAAATATACATAGCGACACACATGTATGCCATACATAAGAGACTCTACATTTCACTTCAATAGTCAATACGGTGCTACATAGGTTTAAAAAAATGTGGAGGGTTGCTTAATGCTATATTTTGGAGATCAATTCAATGAAACCCCATCTTCTCCAAATATAAACAAGAGTCCAGCTGGAGAGATTACTCCAAGACCACACATTATAGAAGCACTCCCATCAAACCTTTTATCCACCTAATATATTGCAATCATCTTATTATTTAGCATTGTGTACTTACAATTGCTCATTTTGCCTTTCTACCCATTCCATTCTACTCTTTCATGTGCTCTATGTAGAAACAGGAAGTCTTGTCCCTGCATTTATCATCTGCCTCTTCACCTCCTAACCCAGCTGCTCCCTCCTCCTCACTGCCAGGGACTTTAGCAGAGATGACTCATACAGGGAAAATTGACCTCCTGTTTCTACATAGAGCTTAGAAGGATTCAGCTAGTCAGCTTTTAATCATGTGATGTCATAGACCTAATGGAAAGAGAAGAATTAGCTGGGTAGAAAGGGAAAATGAGCAATTGTAAGCATACAGTGCTATATAATGTGACGACTGCATGAAATAAAGAGGATACACATTTTGATGGGAGGAGTTCTTTAAAAGTGAAGCATTTACAATAATATAGAAATGGATAAATCCAGAATTTTTCTAGAAAGCCATTTAAAGTCATTCACAACAATAGACTTACTCAGAGCAGCAATTCTCAGTGGCACAAGAGAGGAAAGGCTTTTATAACAAGGCAGCTTCATGAGTGTCGCGTCTTCTGCTTCACACAAGTTTAGGAGCTAAAAGGAGAAAGGAAAGATTAAGAAAAACGATTGCAGTTTGGAAACGGCGCAAACTAAAAATACATTTAATAATCTTCAGGAAAACCATAGATTCCCTCTACTGAAAAGTTCTACAACTTCAAATCATCACCGCTCTCGATCTCTGGTTGCTGTCAGTAATTAGAAACCTCATTTACTTCCAAAAGCTTTAACTTTCAAGGAGAGAGCCGCAGGAGGCAGAGAGCCCCAGGAGGCAGAGAGCCCCAAGAGGCAGAGAGCCCCAAGAGGCAGAGAGCCCCAAAAGGCACAGAGCCCCAAAAGGCACAGAGCCGCAGGAGGCACAGAGCCGCAGGAGGCACAGAGCCGCAGGAGGCACAGAGCCGCAGGAGGCACAGAGCCGCAGGAGGCACAGAGCCGCAGGAGGCACAGAGCCGCAGGAGGCACAGAGCCGCAGGAGGCACAGAGCCGCAGGGGGCACAGAGCCGCAGGGGGCACAGAGCCGCAGGGGGCACAGAGCCGCAGGGGGCACAGAGCCGCAGGGGGCACAGAGCCGCAGGGGGCACAGAGCCGCAGGGGGCAGAGAGCCGCAGGGGGCAGAGAGCCGCAGGGGGCAGAGAGCCCCAGGAGGCAGAGAGCCGCAGAAGGAAGAGAGAGAGCCGCAGGGGAAGAAAGAGAGCCGCAGGGGAAGAGAGAGAGCCCCAGGAGGCACAGAGCCCCAGGAGGCACAGAGCCCCAGGAGGCACAGAGCCCCAGGAGGCACAGAGCCCCAGGAGGCACAGAGCCCCAGGAGGCACAGAGCCCCAGGAGGCACAGAGCCCCAGGAGGCACAGAGCCCCAGGAGGCACAGAGCCCCAGGAGGCACAGAGCCCCAGGAGGCACAGAGCCCCAGGAGGCACAGAGCCCCAGGAGGAACAGAGCCCCAGGAGGAACAGAGCCCCAGGAGGAACAGAGCCCCAGGAGGAACAGAGCCCCAGGAGGAACAGAGCCCCAGGAGGAACAGAGCCCCAGGAGGAACAGAGCCCCAGGAGGAACAGAGCCCCAGGAGGCACAGAGCCCCAGGAGGCACAGAGCCCCAGGAGGAACAGAGCCGCAGGGGGCACAGAGCCGCAGGGGGCACAGAGCCGCAGGGGGCACAGAGCCGCAGGGGGCACAGAGCCGCAGGGGGCACAGAGCCGCAGGGGGCACAGAGCCGCAGGGGGCACAGAGCCGCAGGGGGCACAGAGCCGCAGGGGGCACAGAGCCGCAGGGGGCACAGAGCCGCAGGGGGCACAGAGCCGCAGGGGGCACAGAGCCGCAGGGGGCACAGAGCCGCAGGGGGCACAGAGCCCCAGAACCCCTGATCTTGGGATAGCTGGGGTCCAAGAGAACATACCCTAGAGATTAGTAAGTGATGTTTTAGTCTACTGACTAACAACTTTGCTTCCAGATACATGCCCATCAGGATAGTATTTGACCTGTGTGTGAAGGGGACTGGCATCTCTAAAAGCTTAATTACCCCCCTTCTCTGTCACCGAGGATAGGCTGGCATCCAATATGGAACGGTGACTAGAAAATTGGGGCACTTGGCTTAAAAGAATTCTACTTGTAAGGTATGCAACTTACGACTCATTTATTTATATGGCTTTTGGCTAGAAAATCCAGGTAGTTATGGGCCAGCGGTAAAGCCTGACTCTTACACCCATCAGTGAATCATAGCAATGCAGCCTTCTAAAGCAGAGGTGTCTACAGGTAGGTTACCTCGGAGTAGAAGACTTTGTGCTCCACCACATTGAGGTCCATGGTGAACAGCCGGGGCTGCAGTGTGGTGCAGAAGGTGTTCCCCTCCATGAGGCCGATCTGAGCGTTCGCTGGCTGGTGACGCAGGAGGTGCTTCTTAGGAGGAACCATGTCTTGTAACACCTAGAAGGTAACAAACCATTAGGATTGTAAAGGAGAATCCGCCCAGGAGGGATGTTCTTCCGGCACATTACCTCTTTAT
This sequence comes from Ranitomeya variabilis, assembly GCF_051348905.1. Taxonomy (NCBI): domain Eukaryota; kingdom Metazoa; phylum Chordata; class Amphibia; order Anura; family Dendrobatidae; genus Ranitomeya; species Ranitomeya variabilis. The sequence continues at coordinate 40,309,760 of NC_135238.1, forward strand.
GGGGTTCCATGATCATGGTGACGCCTTTGCCGGTCACTTGGGCCAAGACTTGCAGAGAGTGCATGGCTTGCTTCCGCACGGTCGGGTTGGGTGATGTGACTTCTCGCACAAGATCGTGTGTTACCAGGTGGAAGGACTTCTCTTGTGCGGTTGTTATGTCCTCCGTCTTCTCCTCATCCTTCAGGGGGGTGGCACATCTGATCAATAATTGCTCCAGAGTCGTCTTTGCCATAGCAACAGCTCCATTAGAAACCTAAGGCCAGAAATAATCTCATAAGAAAAGGACAAGCGGCACCTATAGACACGTAATGGATGACAATACACAGACTTTACACGGCGCAGGGCGCCCCCTAGTGGCTCTGGATGTGGTGACTACACAACAATACAAACTACTAAATAGAAAGCGGTTATACATGACACCTCATCTTACAACACAGGACTTTAGGAAACTAACGCACTGCGAGTCCAGCTTCATGCCACAGGACCATGCTGGGAGTTGTAGTTTTTGCAATAGCAAGTTCCACAAATTGGAGGCCAGCGATATGTAGCATATTCCATTTATGTTGAGTACGGTTTCTGCACTTTGTACCATTAAAGTGGTCTCCAGGCATATAACACCGATGACCTATCCTCACACTGGGGCATCAATATCATTACGTGAGGGTCTGGCAGGCGGCACCTCCACTGATCAGCTGTTTGTAGCTCAAACACTGGTCAGATGAACGCCGTGGGCAGTGACTATACTCAGTTACAGCAGCACAGCTCCTATTGAAGTGAATGGACCGAAGCAGAGCGCCAAAGGAACATGAGCGAGAGTATGTGGGGGGTTTTGGAAGGGGAGGGGGCTATGTGGGGGTCACAGTGTATACAGAGGGTTATGCGGGGATCATACTGTATATAGGGGGATGTGTGTGGGCTCTTATGGTATATAGGGGGCCATGTGGAGGCTCATACTGTATATAGGGGGATGTGTGTGGGCTCATACTGTATATAGGGGGTGTGGGCTCTTATGGTATACAGGGGGCTGTGTGCGGGCTCATACTGTATATAGGGGATGTGTGGGCTCTTATGGTATATAGGGGGCTGTGTGCGGGCTCATATTGTATATAGGGGATGTGTGGGCTCTTATGGTATATAGGGGGCTATGTGAGGGCTCATACTGTATGTAGGGGGATGTGTGTGGGCTCTTATGGTATATAGGGGGCTGTGTGCGGGCTCATACTGTATATAGGGGATGTGTGGGCTCTTATGGTATATAGGGGGCTGTGTGCGGGCTCATACTGTATATAGGGGGATGTGTGGGTTCTTATGGTATATAGGGGGCTGTGTGCGGGCTCATACTGTATATAGGGGGATGTGTGGGTTCTTATGGTATATAGGGGGCTGTGTGAGGGCTCATACTGTATATAGGGGGATGTGTGTGGGCTCTTATGGTATATAGGGGGCTGTGTGCGGGCTCATACTGTATATAGGGGATGTGTGGGCTCATACTGTATATAGGGGATGTGTGTGGACTCTTATGGTATATAGGGGGCTGTGTGCGGGCTCATACTGTATATAGGGGATGTGTGGGCTCTCATGGTATATAAGGGCAGTGTATGCTCATACAGAATACGGTAGGCTGTGGGCGGGCTCATACTGTATATAGGGGGATGTCAGCACACTTAATTCTGCTCAGTATTAAGTGATATAATATTAATGTAAGATAATTAAAATTATTATGACACTTATATTGAGCAGAATTAGTTTCAGCCTATTGGTTTAGCCCTCCACAGTCCCTGGGGAAAAATTGCGCACGCCCAATCCATTCTCATTCACGAACTTCATTCATCCGATCTGTTAAAAGGCCGCAGCGCCACCCACCTGTGTATCCCACCCTTGAGCAGACAGATTACACGCGTCAATCTGAATTGTGCGCATATTAAATACCTCTCCGGTCAGGTCCATCATGACGAAGAGCAGGGCTTTTAGGAAGGTCTGCTGATTCTGAAGCACCCAAATCAGAGGGAGGCGTTCCATGAGGAATTTAATGGAAACCACCCCGCCAAGTTTGGCATACCAGGCTTGTTCATAGCAGCAGGCACACAAGCGCTCCACAATGTAAGAGAACAACGGAAGCTGGCACGCCTGAAAGAAAAACAAAGCGCTATTACTCCGACCATACAACGTGCCATATAAAGAAAAAATAGACTGATTTCTTAAAAGGTGGAAGAGGAAACGTTAGAATGCAGATACCCTTTCTTTGGATCCAAGGATAATACTGGCGACATCGAATATCACCGCCAAAGCGACCTCGCCTATCTTGCACAACTCCTTCTCTTCGTAGGCCATGCAGATGGCAATGGCGTCAATCAGTACCAGGGGATCCATGCCTTTTGAACCGTTCTCTTCGCTGTGAAACATGGCTGTGCTGGGCTGACTGCCGACCTGGTAGCACTGGAGCAGGAACGGGCCTAAATAGAAAAAAAAAAAAAAAAAAAAGAGAGAAATGCAATTAAATATTTGCTCGTGGAAAAAGGCCCTGAGCTCAGGCATTACGCCGTAGTGACTGGTGTCCCAGTGCTACACTACTACTCTAAAGCTGGCCATGTACTTTGCTTTCTCAGAAAACGTAAGGAGTAGTGAAGAGTGAATGTGCTGGGATAAGGTGTTATCTGAGCATGCTCGAGTGCTAACAGTGTCTTCGGCGTGCTCGAATAATATGCTTGAGTCCCCGCAACTTTTCGACAGCCTCAACACATGCAGGGATTGTCTAACAAACAGGTATTTGTTATGTCTGTCGAAAAGCCACGGGAACTCAAGCACAATATTCGAGCACGCCCAAGACACTCAGGTAACATGATATTTAAGCACGTTCGCTCATCACTAACAAGGAGTCAACACAGGTGTCTGGCAGCATCTTATACTCATACCCTTCCAAATTCAAGGGTATCTCTGTGTACCCATCCACCCCATACATGTGCACGCACGCTCGGATGGGCGGAGCATGCATACGCATGGGGTGGATGTATAGACAATGAATGTGTACGGTCAGCATTAAGCACTGTAGGCAGGGCTGGGAACCAGGATGAGGAAGATGATCTGGGTGGGCATCTTGCCTTCAGATTGCCCCCCTGACCAGCTTAACTCTCCCCCCGAATATGTACAGGAGCTCACAGAGACCAGATTTAGGATGACTAAATTTGTACATGATTAGTCATCAAACACCAACTCACCACATTGCTGGGCCACAGCTACCATGGTGTAATGGCGGATCAGGCTGGCAACAAAGGGAAGGGCGCTAGGTCTCAGGTCCTTGATGACGGCAGACATGAAGGCTCCCGTTAGCGCCTGCTCAAAGGTCTTGCGGGCCGGAGTGTCCTGCGCTTTGTAGCGATGCGAGATGATGACGCTGGGGATGGATTTTTCAGTAAAACTGTGGAGGGGCAAGAGGAGAAAACACAACTATTAGCAGCAGCGCTGGAAGCCATAAATCCTGTTTAGCACCCATCCTCCTGCCTATACGTCTTCCACACTGGAACAGCTCGGATCCGACTCATCTGTCGCATTTTCATTTTGTCACCTATTAGGTAAAACATGACGGATGGCTCAGTCTGACAGCGAGCTTTTCGAGGCACTGTGAATAGGGGCACAGGGGAACGGGCCTTACCACGCTGGCCTTTTCTGCTATTGATTAGGTAACAGCGGGGCGTGCAGGTCACAAATGTTTTCGCGGCTAAACTGCCCACCCTTGGCCTTTTTGTGAATAGAGGATTTACACAATACACCAGGCAATTATCCTGCTGGGAACCACAATGAACTGGTCACAGATTTCATTAAAAACTTTATACCCAAAACAACAATCTGTATCCAGATAAGCAGCAAAGTACACGGCAATGTCCTCACTCATCAGAGACATTCTGCCCCCGGAACGAATGACACTTTACATGGCTTGCACAAGCCAAGAATGGGGGCCACAGACCCCAATATTGTGGCCACTGTGAACATACAGGAAAAGGTGTTATCTGAGCAAGCTCGAGTGCTACCCGAATCTTCGACATTTATGGATGCCGTAAGTAGCTAAAATGGTAACGGCCCTTTAAAGTTAAATGGCCAATATGTTCTACTTTGCTGCAACGTCCCCAGGTGATGGCAGCCGATCACAGCCCGCATTGCAGGCCGGACCCGCAGCAAACATCAGATCTAGACAGGAGAACGGCTGTAGCCACTGCAGGTCAGGAACCAAGGACTCAAATCAACATGTAAAAAAAAAAAAAAAAACCCTCACCAGACAGTATGCATCTGCTACAGATGCATCACACCTAGAAAGATGCCTCCTTTATGGGCGACAGTTATTGTGATAGCATAGAACTTAGAAAGGATTTATCAGCGTGATTAATTAATCAACATTTTCTTTAATGTAGTGGCAGATGGAGATAGTGTTCTACGGTCCCCAGGTAGAGGCGGCAGCGCTGCGTCCCCCACCGTGTACCCGTCACTGCACATAATGTTCTCCTCCCTGACTGGCAAACTGCATTACAATGTGCAGCTCTCCCCTCCGGCTGAGATTACGGATAGATAATCCCCTTAGCACCGGGAGAGGGAAAACATACTCGTATCAACGAAAAAAAAAAATCATGTACAGGTAAAGAGCCAGTCAACAAACCCCATTAAAGGGGTCATCTAAGGACACAAAAAAGTCATACAAGCTGATCGCACCCAGGGAAGAATGAGTTTATTTTCTACTTCCACTTCAAACAAGGAAGGTTTGGGATTGCCAGAAGGGCAGCCCCTCATACAAATAGGACCCGTCCACCGCAGCCCACACATGCCCTGGGGCAGGGCGCATGGACAAAGGTTGTAACCCTTTTAATCATCAGTCTGGATTTCTTACTTGGGATGGGCCAGCAGCTGGTACAAGGCATGTTTATTATCATCCAGGCTCATCATGGCCACCAGGAAACATTTGATCACTTCCCAGGCCTGTCTCCGATAGTAGGGCTCTGTGTTCGCGCTCTTCAAACAATCCAACGCCGTCTCGATGGACTAAAAGAGCAAACAATGATTAAAACTCTTGCAAAACACACACAGTGCGGATGGGGTCTCCTAGGAAATCTGCTTTATTGCAAAAGTGCTAACAAACTTCAGCCTCCATCTTCAGATTCTCTGCACTTCTGATGTCACATTTTTATTCCAAACTGAGTTATATACAGATTCAAATTAGTTAATCCACATCTTACATTGAAGGGGAGTTCCAGTTCATTAAAACTGATTGCTTATCCTAAGGATAGGTCATGAATATTAGATTAGTGGGGGTCTTACTCTGTTCTCCGTCCCCTTCACTTAAAAAAATTTGCTCTTACTTGGAGAAACAAGGCTCCCGAGACCTGTGTCTCAACTGACAGAGAAGCTGTATCATAAGCACACATACCAAGCCTTCATTGGGGGACACAGGAACCATGGGGTGTATGCTGCTGCCACTAGGAAGCTGACACTATGCACAAAAAAAGTTAGCTCCTCCTTTGCAGTGTACACTCCACCGACTGGCATTATGCACTTCAGTTAGTGAGAAAGCAGGAGACAAAACAATAAGGTTGAACATAACCACAAACATGACAACTATAACCATGAGAACAGTCATAGAACACGGAACAACAGAAACTAAGTAATATGGGAGGGTGCCGTGTCCCCCAATGAAGGCTCCGAGAAACAGATTTTACGGTAAGCAACCAAAAAAATCCTGTTTTCTATATCGCCTCATTGGGGGACACAGGAACCATGGGACGTCCCAAAGCAGTCCCTGGGGTGGGAAAACAGACTTCCATCAGGTCAGATGACTCACCACTGCCACCTGCAAGATCCTTCTGCCTAAGCTGGCGTCCGCCGAAGCGTAGGTATGGACCTTGTAAAATTTAGCGAACGTGTGGATGGAAGACCAGGTTGCCGCTTTGCAAAGCTGTAGGGCGGAAGCCCTGTGGTGCACCACCCAGGAGGCGCCGACTGCCAGGTAGAGTGAGCCTTAATCCCGGGAGGGGGCACTCTGTTCTTGACCCGGTAAGCCTCCAAATTTGCCGTTCTGATCCAGCGAGCAACAGTCGCCTTGGAAGCCGGCAGGTCTCTACGCGTGCCATCAGGAATGACGAAAAGAGAATCCATCTTCCGGAAAGAGGCCGTTCTAGCCAGGTAGATCCTCACCACCCTGACAAGGTCCAGCTTGTTCAACGATCGCTCCAGAGGATGAGTCGGAGCTGGACAAAAGGAAGGTAGAACGATGTCCTCGTTGAGGTGGAAACCACCTTAGGATGGAAGGCGGAGGCCTCAGGACCACCTTGTCCTGGTGGATAACCAGGAAAGGAGGTCGGCAAGAAAGGGCCGCCAACTGGGAAACACGCGGGATAGAGGTGATAGCCACAAGAAAAGCCACCTTCCAGGAGAGAACTGACAGGGAGACCTCCCTGAGAGGCTCAAAGGGGGAACCCCTCAGAACCTCCAGCACAAGATTAAAATTCCATGAATTCACAGGAGCCCTGTATGGAGGGACAGCATGGGCTACTCCCTGAAGGAAGGTCTTGACCTGTGGCAGAGAAGATAACGTCTTCTAAAAGAGAATGGAGAGCGCAGAAACCTGTCCCTTTAAGGAACTAAGTGCAAGGCCCGAATCCAGTCCTGCCTGAAAGAAGGCCAAAATGGAAGAAAGGGAAAAGGACATAGGTGGAACGTAGTTGAACTTGCACCAACGGAAGTAAGCCTTCCAGGTACGATAGTAGATCCTGGAAGACGAAGGCTTCCTAGCCAGGATCATAGTGAGAATCACCAGATCCGAAAGGACGGACGCTCTTAGAACTGCGGTCTCAACAGCCACGCCGTTAAACTGAGTGACCGAGAATTCGGTTGGCAAATCGGACCGAGACAGCAGATCGGGTCTGTCTGGAAGCCGTCAGGGGTCGTCCGCGAGAAGATTGACGATCTCTGCAAACCAAGATCTCCTGGGCCAATCAGAATGACCGGCGCCAATTCCGCCTTGATCTTTTTCAACAGCTTGGGAAGCATGGGCAGGGGTGAAAACAGATAGGGGAGCACGAACTGCGACCAAGGAATGGCCAGAGTGTTGGCGCCCACTGCGAGAGGATCGCAGGACCTGGAGACGAACCGAGGGACCTTTCTGTTGATTTGGGACGCCGTGAGGACCACATCCAGAGTCCCCCATCGAAGACAAATCTTATGGAAGACCTCCTGATGCAAGGACCATTCCCCTGCCGCAAGGCCCTGGCGGCTGAGGAAGTCGGCGGCCCAATTGTCCACGCCGGGGATATGCACCGCAGATATCACTGGGACCGTTGCCTTTGCCCAAAGGAGGATCTTGGATACCTCGGCCGAGGCCAGAGAACTCAAGAGTCCCCCCCGGTGGGTGAAATATGCCACTGCTGTGGCATTGTCCGTCTGGATTCGAATTGGCAAACCCCTGAGAATCCTTTCCCAGTGAAGAAAAGACAGAAAGATGGCCCGAATCTCGAGGACATTGATAGGCAGAAATGACTCCTGCGCCAACCAACGACCCTGAACAGTCAGGTGACGAAACACCGCACCCCAGCTGAGCAGGCTGGCGTCCGTTGTCACCACCTGCCAGTGAACTGGAAGGAAGGACCTGCCCTGAGAGATGAGAGGTGACGTCAGCCACCAGTCGAGGGACCGTTTGACCCTGGGAGAAAGCCGAATCTAACGATCCAGGGAGAAGACAGACCTGTCCCACCGTGATAGAATAGCCTGCTGAAGAGGTCTTGAGTGAAATTGGGCGAAGGGAATCGCCTCCAATGTTGCAACCATCCTCCCCAGAACCTTCATGGCCAATCGGAAGGAGTGAAGCCGAGGACTCTGGAGCAAGCGAACCTCCCGGCGAAGGATTGATCTCTTGTCTTCGGGAAGGAAGACTCTGGTCTGACGAGTGTCGAAGAGCATGTCCAGAAAAACGAGGCGCTGAGAAGGAACAAGACAAGATTTCTTCCTGTTGACAAGCCACCCGAAACGGGCTAGGGTGTCGAGGACGATGGACAGACTTTGGTGAGCCTGAGAAAAGGACGGAGCCTTGATGAGGATGTTGTCCAGGTATGGAAAAAGTACCAGGCCCCTGACCCACAAGATGGCTATCAGAGAAAAGTGCGGCCGCAGTAAAAGCAGAGCAAAAAAGCAGGAAAGGCAGTGCGGCCGCTGTAAGTGAGGCCGCCAGAGAGGAAGCAGCGTGGACGCCCACAAGGGCCGCTGCGCGAATGGAGCGATGACTCTCGCACCGTATTTCCCCGCCCACTGAAAACGACAAAGGAATCCCCAGGGACCCCCCATGACCACCCCGACTTGAGGAGGGACCCAGAGGTACCTGAGGGAAAAGGAAAGTGGGATACTCACCTAAACATACCACGCTGTCCGTTACTAACCTCAAACCGGGGAAGGTATCAGACGTCCAGGGAGCTGGTAATGGACATCCTCGTCTCCGCAACCGACAGGCTCTGGTGGGCGAGTGGGTGGGGGACGGAGCTAGGACCGGTCTTCTGAGCACGCTTCTGTGCTAGAGGTCTTGGTCCTGCTGTCGGATCTATGAGGATACGGGGTGGCAGTACACGCCGTACTCATAGTCCGTATCGTGGGATTACAAGTGTGACTGTTCACCCTGTATCCCTCCGGAAAAACCTGAAAGAAAACGGCGCACATTAAGGTAGATACGGGTCTAATGAAAGACCCATGTCCACCTCCTACTGATACTAAGCTAAACTGAAGTTCATAATGCCAGTCAATGGGGTGTACACTGCAGAGGAGGAGCTAACTTTTTTTGTGCATAGTGTCAGCCTCCTAGTGGCAGCAGCATACACCCCATGGTTCCTGTGTCCCCTAATGAGGACATAGAGAAAAATCCATCTTCTCACTGACTGAGCACAAAACATTTATTTTCCCCAGCCACAGCCTTTCGTGTGAAGGCAACCGAAGAGATTTAGTTCTTCTGTCACAGTCTTTCTCCGGCAGCTCCCCAGTACATGCGCTTACGATCCTGCTCCTCTGTCAGTTTTGACACAGGTTTCAGGAGTTGTGTTTCTTTGGACTGCAGCCAATCTTGACGCGTGATTAGGATGGGCTGATAATTGAATTACATGATATTGGGGGGCAATTTATTACATTCTTGGAGAACCCCTTCAAGAAGAGGATGTCCAAGTACTGGGCAATTTCTTTAATGCCCAGTACAGCATATCTCCAAACTTTTATTAGTGCCTGTTCTGGATCTACCAGTTATCTCTCCAGTGGATAAGTCATAATTACTTATGGCTGGAATACCCCTTTAATAGCCTATAGGGGCTCAATGTATAAATCCATCTGCAGCTAGCTCCCTCTAGTGTCGGCCACAGGTAATACACTTTATTTTCATTTATCTCTGGATGTAATAAGGGAGGCAGGAGATTCGGAGCTAAAAGACTAAGACGATATAGTAGAAAATACATGAGCACAGAACTGTTTCAACAGCGTTTCTTCCTGCTAACTACAATCCCTCAGCCATAAAGTCTGGAAAATTAAACGTTGCATAAAGAGCTTGGAATAAGACATTTACGTGCTCACCTGATTGTAACATGAATTTCACACCCGATTAAACCATAATTAACATGAAATTGGAGCTGACCTTTAAAGATCACAAGTCAAAATATCACGGCGCACCCTGGGGTGGATTCACGCCTCAACATAAACAACCATCCGAGTTATTAAAGGAAATAAACTATCCATATCCACAGAAATTAACATTTTGTTTTCTGTAATAAAGGCGCAACTTCAAAGTGAGAAGAACAATGAATTATGCCGAACATTTAAAGCGGCATTACCTTATTCACAGTTCCCATAATAGCAAGCTATTCCAACCACAGGGTCTAAAGCACTGCCACCCTTATCTGTAGAAGATGCCCCCAAGATCAGGGGGGGCGGCGTAGGTCGAAGGTTGGTGTACCCTTACCTTTTCCATGGGTAGCTGAATTGACGACTTGCAGTCTCCAAACTCCACGGTAATGCTCGGCCCTTGGATTTCCGTCACAACATAATGAAGCTTTTGGGACTCTTTCAGCATTTTCCGATTGCTTCCGCCAAATTTGCCAAGGACTCTGTAAGCTACGTGGGAGATGCTGTCTGCGGGATTACGCAGGGTCCTCCACAAGGCCTAGGGCACAGAATATGGACATGGAGCTAACAGATCGAGGCGAAACTTGACGCTCAAGGAACCCAATGCAAAAATCTTCAACAGTACCGGTCTTCTCATATGGGCCAAAAGGGACCGCTATGGGTCCCTGTAGGCTCCAGGATCCAGGTGTGACTGCAAACCTCTGCACCCTCAATAATTATATCCTCGCTCACGGGTCAATCAGCTGATTATGGAGGTTCTGTGACCTGATATTGATGATGTATATTATGGAGGCCATAAATATCTAAGTATGGGAGAAACCCCTTTCTATAAAGAAACAAAATTATCCTGTTAAAATTAGTGTCTTAGGATATAGGTCTCCCTCTCCAAAATGCGTTACACTGCAGCTCTGCCCATTCAGTTTGGCAGAAACCACCAGAGGAAAAAGATGGCAATACATATCTCCATACTTCATGATCAAGATGCCTCATCGTAACCACTAGAAACTCTTTCCACTCCTGGTCTTCCAAATGACCCATAATCTTAAAAGCGTTATACCCTTCTTCATAGATTATTATTACTTGGATATTGCAAGTGGAAAAAATAAGAACTTTACCAATGTACTGTTTATTAAAATTTGTATCCGTTCTTGAGATATTAACACTTTTCTATTGTTTAAAAGCTTGTTACCTAGGAGACCGACTACCGCTGCTGTCCAGCAATGAAGTTCTGGCCTGGATTAGAAGGTAACAACACGCTCCAGTGATGCCGCTAGCTTCAAAGCAGAGTTTACAAGCTCAATCGAAAAGATCTTGTAAGCAATGAACACGTTCTGCCACTGCTGCTAGAAAGCGGTGGTCATCGGTCTCCTAGACAACGAGCTCTATAGAAAAGTGTGAATATCTCGAGAATGGCTAAAAATGTTAACGGTAAATTACAAAAGTGATGGTTTTTGCAAGCGCTATCTGAAAATACCCACCTTAATTGTGACAGCAGTGGCGCAAAACAAATGCCCGTGACGCTAGTAAGAGTAGTAGTATGTTGCAGATACAAGGGGCTCAATAACGCTCCCATCAGTGGGTCACAAATAATGGTTCACAACCAGTTTGATGGTTGCAAACAAGAACAAAACTTGACGAGTAGAAAAGCGACTTTCCTAATTACAGAAGTAACACCCCTGTGAGTGCACAAAACAAAGTCCCAGATACTTGAATGTAGACATTTTGGAAAGAGGATGAACCCTATTCAGAGAATTATGCATGGACCAGAAATTTCCCATCACTTACGGGTAGTAAACCTCCTGGCCAGGAACCAAAAGCAGCACAAAGAAAACAGTAACTAAGCAAAAATCACATGCAACTTTATAGAAGTTCGGAAGAATTAGAGCTATTTAGGATTAATTCAAGAAAGGAATGTGTGAAAGTTTACTTTTCTCAGGTCTCTAAATGTTTTGCACCATGATCAGAAAAGAAGTGCAGGGAAAATGCCACCAAAGTCACCCCGGAGACCAGTCTGAAATGTCGCCGCACACGGGGATACTGAGTACACCGCGGCAATGAATCACCCGGCAGACGCGCACCTCTGCTGCCCCCTGGTGGTAGAGAAGAGGATTACCTGCATGAGCTCGGCCCGGACAGGTTGGATGTGATCGTAGAGAAAGTCCGGCTGCAGATTATCCACGCACAGCTCCAGGGTCCGCAGACCTTGACTCACTAACGTCTGGGAGCCGTTTAAGGCAGACACTAACGGATCCATCAGCATGGGGAGGTACGGCAGCAACGAGCTGAGGCGGACGGGCACGGTGAGACACAGCTCTACGAAGAGATCCTTCATGTGCTGCTTGTGAAGGCCGCTCTGCAACATGTTCAGGCCTAAAAACGAGGCAAAAAAAAAAAGATTAAAAAACGTAAGTTATAGTTATATGCTGATCCTATCAGAGCGGTGACTGACCTTGCAGCAGATTAGGTAGCAAAGGCAGAAACTCCTGGTACAGAAGATCATGGCTGCCTCCCCCAATAGAGCGGAACAAAGCGCGGAGCAGTAAGAAGTAGTTGTACGGCTCCTTGGCCGTCTGGGCGAGCTCCATGGAGCTGTTCACAATTTTGTGCAGATGTGGCTGCAGACGAGAAACAGGAGAATAATAATGTCACTTCTAAAACAGTATATATTACATAGTCACAAAGATATAGATTTACTAAGTGAGCCCCAGGTCGCAGACCCCCACCGATCTGGAGAGAGCGGCCATGATGCAGTTTCCTGCAAAGCTGGGAGATCGAGACCACCACTACACCAGCACGGTAGTATGGTTGTTTGACCACCCACATTATAAAGTGATATTAAGTTTAAGGGGGCACCACAATCCTGAGAATAAAAGCGGACATTGCTCCAATTTAGTGCTACGTCTTCTTACTATTTTTCGACACAGTAGAACTCCCCAATGTGAAGGAAACTGCAGCAAGATGCATGTGTGCAGCCGCAGATCCCTACAGAGAGGACATACATGGGGGGTAACACTAAATCAGGGAGGCAGGCCCCTTCACCCTCAGGATCAGAGCAGGGCATGGAGATCGGACCCTCAATCATAATGCAACACGCCATCGATTTGGAACTAACCCAATAACCCAGACAAATCCTTCTCATCCCTGCACCGTGTCCCCTCCCCCGTCTGCCGTCAATCTCAGCTACTTTTCTAGTAAACATAATTATTCTGAAGGGGCCTGACGCGTGGAACGGGATCTTAATTACGAGGCCGGTCCGAGCGGAGATACTTCTTTCACCTTAAGCATTTGTTCGTTATCCGCGGCAAACAGGGAAACCGAGCCAAACACCAGCTTGAACAGCTTGAGGTACAAGTTGGACAGCTCCACGTTGGAACCCATCTCCGGAAGCCTTTCCAGCAAATACTCCACCAGGATGGTAGCGAAGAGAGCGGACGTGGTGGGGTTCGCCAAGAAGGAGTTGGCAACGATCTGAGAAAACAAGACATTCAATCACATCCAACATTCCTGAACCGAGATGGGTCTCCCCGGCGTCCGATGATTACCGCAGTTAGAGCCCTTGTATGATCGAGAAGGAGCAAACACTAATGACTCCAAGGGAACAGCTCTGGATCAGAACCAAAGCGGATATGTGTCATAGAATTTGTGCTCTGGAAAGAAACAGTGCTAGGAATATATCACGCATCAAAAAAAATCCTTACAAAGGGGTTGTCAGAAAATGCTGTTTTGTGTATACAGGTCCAATGCAGATCAATGTGCTTCTGTTTTTAGATGCAAAACTAGAACATACCCCGAGAAACGCAACACTGAAAAACAAACTGCCTGTTCACACACCTGGAGGGCATAGTTCTTGGAGATCCTCTCCACCATATAGGGAACAGTGGTCTGAAAAATCTCCTTAAATGTCAAAGGATTCATCATGGTGAAGACCCCTGCAAAATGCTCCAACACCTCCTTCTCCTCTTTCATCCGCACCGTCTGACAGTTCGCTACTCGTATGTAGGTCTGTCCGTTACCGGCGATCTGGACCTGGGAAATAAATAAATGTATTCATACCGCACAGACTAGTCCCCGAGCTCAGGATCACAGCGGCCGATGTCTGGCATTTAAACTAGAAGTGGGAGTCTAACATCGGATTGTTGTGGCGGGTGGTGAAGGTATTACTAATGAGGGGAGCGACACTAACACAGGCATCATAAAAACAACGGGGTATCCGGCAGACGGGGACCTGCCATTAGTCCCGGATCCTGTACATGTCAAAGATCCACCTCCAGAAACACGAGCATCTCAGGATAAGTCAGTAATACCAGATCAGCGAGGGTCCGATGCCCTCACTGATCAGCTGTGGCCACCGGCATACTGTGTAATGGACACCCGTGGGTACAACATCATAGCAATGCTTGATGTGAATAGGAGCGGAGCTTCAGTACCTATGGCCACTACAGAGTACAGAGTTGTGGGGTCTCGTCTCTGTATACGGGTGCACCTCCAGGAGCCGTGACATTTGTGTCGGAACCCCACCAATCTTATATCGATGACCAAACTGAAATATAGCTTATCAATATCTCAATCCCCTATAAAGCAGACCCCAGAAAAACATGAAACGTGACGGATACCATTGAAAGGTCCTCCGTGTTGTGAAAGAGCAGATGGAGCTCAGCGTACTTCCCTGTCCTGACTCACACGGTGCAGTCCCATGCAAGGGATGGCACTTAATGACTTCTATATGTATTCAATAACATTATGGAAGCCATTAAACTTGGGCTTAAACTGCACATATATACGTGGCGCATAGGTGGCGGGGATGGTTGCAGATGTGAACACTGGCGCCGAGTGCAGCACTGTGCTTGGAACACTGGACGCCGAGTGCAGCCCTGTGGTTGGAACACTGGACACCGAGTGCAGCCCTGTGGTTACCTGGTAAATGTCCAGCGCTTGCATCGCATACTTCACAAGCTTGATATAAATCTGCGTCTCTTTAGGTTGCAGCTGCTTATTAGGGACAAACTGCGTCTCTGAGAAATAAAAAGAAAAGCAAAGCTTAAAAGATTTCCCCCGTTTTGGAAAATCTCGGTCCCCAAGCAAATTTATTCACCATCCCCCGGTCCAGCACTGAGTCTCCACCGCTGCTCCCAGGATGTGGTATTGGCTGGCAATCGATGTGACTTCAGCCGATAGACGAGAGCAGTAGCGGTGACTCAGCGTTGGACCTGAGGACCACAAGTAAAGCGCTGCAAACAGGAATGGGGATTTTCTAAAAGGGAACGGACAAGCATTGAGGTCTTTACTGAATAATATATCAATATGGAATAATATATAAATATGTAAGAAAAGATAGATTACCGCCGGGTGCTTTACACGATGTGATTCCCCAGGTAATCGTCTTCACGCCACACACCAACGTCTTGACCAGGCTCCGGCAGTCTGTCACTTGGAAGGTTTGCTTGTCTTCCTTGTCCTTCTCACCCTGCTTGTCAAACACTAGAAGAGGGACCTGGGTGAGCGGGGTAGACGGAGCGGCGGGCAAAGCGTTGGCTGGCGCTGGGGCTGGAACATTAGCTAGGATGGCATCGGCGGCGCAAAGCTCAGACTGGGGCTTGCACTTCTTAAAAATGGCGGATAACTGGTAACGGGCGATGGTGTGGAACTTCAGAACGAAAACCTGAGAAATACAAGGTCAAGAGTTAAAAACCAAAAGGAACGGATACAAAAAGTATATTGGAAAATTGATAAACTTTTCATCATCAAAATAATAACCTGAGAAGCTGCTGGTCCTAACAACGAAAAACCCCTTTAAATTGAACCATTATTATATTTGCTTTCCTTCGCATTTCGGCACTGTGGGGCTGTAAAGACCCTCAAGAATTCCGGTCTCCCTTACCTCCAGCATCCTCATCAGTATATCTCGCCCATTGCCGTTTTCCTGTTCACTTTTGGAGCGAATGCAATCCACCAGGTTGAGCAGAAGCTTACAGGACATAGTCTGGATGCTGCTGGGAATGGACTCGTCGTCAATATTCTTGGCAAAAAGCTGAACCGCGAGGGACAGGTCATTCAGTGGAAGGTGCTGACGGACATGGTGCACGAGGTCCGCTAATGTGCTGTACGCCAGAGGCCTGCAGAAGAAGCAACAAGTCAGATCCAAAATCTTATAAGATACTTGATTTTATAGAGCTAAAGACTGCTGACTGGTATATATCTACTAATCCGTCATTTCATAGCCTGTTTACACAGGCAGACCACGCTTAATGATACACATTGTGATCTATTCCACCACAGGTTGCCATTGTTCTGGGCAGCCTGTCCTGTTTACACAGGCAGACCAAGCTTAATGATCACATCGTGATCTATTCCAGCATAGGCTGCCATTCTTCTCGGCAGCCTGTCTTGTTTACACAGGCAGTCCACGCTTAATGATACACATTGTGAACTATTCCAGCATAGGCTGCCATTGTTCTCAGCAGCCTGTCCTGTTTACACAGGCAGACCACACTTAATGATGCACACTGAGCATCCACTGAGCAGCGTGATTTCTGGACAATGCACTGCTGAGAACGATGCTCCTTCGCAAAAACCACAAGACTATTCCACCCGATTAATGAGCATTTATGGGGAGATCGGACGGACGTATAAATCGGACCAAACACAGAATGCAGTACACTGACTTGTGGATCTCCTGACTCGGGCATGACAGCTTCATCTACTTATATGGAGCAGTCACACTCGGGTCAGGAGAGCTGCCGGCCAGTCCGTGAGCTGCGTTCTGGTCTTGGTCCGAATTTTATGAATTCAGAAAAATATCTGTATTTCGACGTGTAACTTGCTGCTTCATACCGGAGAGTCTCCCGGGCCGTGTACCCAGAGCCAATGAGGATGGTTTCATCAAACAACTTGTCCATGCAGGGAATGAACTCTGAAAGATAAAATGGCAATGTATCAACAGCTAACAAGTGACAAGCAATAAAGTGGGCGCCACAATTACATCACTAGATCCACGGGCTGTATGTATGATGAGAAAAACGTACTTTACAATCCGCCAGGACTGAGCTGCACAGGAGATTAGTCGTAGTTAAGCTGTCACTCAAGGAGAGCGGGCAGGATACAGTCACTGTCCGATTAGTCTCTTGCGTGGCTCGTTCCTTAGCGGCTATACATGCGGCACGTGGTTCGGACATGGCTGAAATCATACAGCCAGCGCCTGATACATGTGGCACGTGGATCGGGCACCATGTCAAGCTCCTTTTAATAAACCTCAAGGAAGACCACGAGCCAAGAATCTGCAGAATAGTAATGAATCGGGTTCTTACGGCTCCTTAGGTCCGTGCTGAGAATATGTTTCGCCGCTATGAGCAGTTCTTTCCGAAGATGGGCGGTCTCGGGTGGGCAGTTGGTCAGGAGCTGCAGCATGCCCTTCACCATCTGCTGGGAATGTTTTGCCACCGTGTCCTATAAAACAGAGGAGGATGTAATGGGAAGCACAAAGGACAGACTGACGATAGCGTTTCAGTACTGGAGTAACCTACCTGATAGATACGAATGATGTAGGCCAAGAAGGACAAGGTTTTGATCTGGGCTGCGATAAAGTCGGCGTAAAGTTCTTTATTGTATAACTTGTGCTGCCTGGAAAAAAAAAAAATGAATTAACCTAGTTATAGATACTTAAAGATGTATTCTCATCTCCAAGATCCTATCCCAATATCTAGTAGATGTAATAATAATATCAGCAATTGCCTCCAATTAAAAATGTAGTATAGTTCTTCTGCTTAGCTGTGTCGCTTACCCCATGTCCAGGGTGTTGCAGTAGCTCAGGTATCCACGGTTATGACCACTCACATAGTGACAGTTAGTTGTTCGTGACCATAGCCATGGATTCATAAGCTACTACAACGCCCTGGACATGGGGTATGCGATATAGCGAATCACAAGAACTATACTACATTTTAAATTGGAGGCAATTGCTGCTATTATTATTATTACTACACCAAATAGATATTGGGATAGGATCTTGGAGATGGGTATAACCCCTTAAAAACAGAAAAAGTTGCAAAAGGAAGACACCAGGATCCTCTCAGAAAAATATAACACTGGGAAAACAGAATGGGAGAAATATATAGGAAAGCTGCGATGGGCATCAGTTTATGCAAAGCTTTCCCAAGTCTATGCACATATATATGGAATTAAAGAAGTTTTCCTTCAAGTTGACATTCATCGCTAATACACAGTAAATGTAATTAGTGTCCGATTTTTGGGGGCCCCACTAGTGGGCCCCCATACAATGAGTCTGAGTGAAGCATCAGACCCATAGAGATGGCATGTAGCACCGGGCAGGTAACCACTTCTGAAATAGCCCCCTTTCCAGTGATCGGTAGGGGTCTACCATCACCAATAAACTGTTTTCAGGTCTTGCAATGGTTGGATGTACAGAAAATAATGAGCCAGACCCCAGCTCTATTCACTGTGTAGTGACCATTCTCTGCTCCCGTTAAAGTGAACAGGATTTAACAGCCAGACTGGGAAATCAATCAATACAAGCCTGGGAGAGCCAGCAATATGTCAGGGGGCTACAACGTGCAGGATGCAGTCACACCGACACAACTCCATCATGGCAGCTCTGCAGGAAGTCACACGTACCTGGCAGTGGTGGAGACCTGGGTGACGATTGTGTTCATGATCAATGGTACAAATTCAGACACCATGTTGTGAATGTTTAACTTATAGAGCTGCAGAAAAAGAAGAAAAAAAACGACAGATTTCAAATCACAGCAAAATCTACACAAACATCGTTTAAAGGGGTTTTTCTAGCTCACAAAGTGAATCCAAATTGCTATAATATTCTATCCCTTTAAGATCTATGGCGGGGTCTGACATCTTGGACTCCCACCAACCCCGAGAATGGAGAGATGACGCCAGCGCTGTGTTCCCTTCCCGGCCCTCGTCCATCTGACTGTGCAGGGAGCAGATGCAGCATGGAGCTCCGCTGTGCAGGGAAAGGAAGAGTGGTGGCCCTAAACCAGCGCATGCAGCCTTCAGGCTTAGGACGGTGGGGAACCTAGAGGTCGGACCCTCACTGATCATAACGTGATGGAATATACTAACAATATGCATTCGGTTTAGATGGGAAAACCCTTTTAAAATGGCTCAAGATAATATGGACTTTATAGGGGGATGTCCCTGCCAAGAACCATTGTGAACCCAAAAACAGCTGTGTAAGAGAACTTGGATTTCCAAGTATCCTGTGTAATCATATAGGACACCCTGGTGTCAGGACACCGTCACACCTCTTTGTAATCATATAAGACACCCTAGCGTCAGGGGTCCTGTCACACCTCTTTGTAATCATATAGGACACCCTAGAGTCAGGGGTCCTGTCACACCTCTTTGTAATCATATAGGACACCCTAGAGTCAGGGGTCCTGTCACACGTCTTTGTAATCATATAGGACACCCTAGCGTCAGGGGTCCCGTCACATCTCTTTGTAATCATATAGGACACCCTAGTTTCAGGGGTCCTGCCACACGCCACGTGCCCTTTATTGCTATTCTCACACATGGCAGATTTGGTGCCGAACTTTCTGGCTTGTCCCATCCATCGGAATGAGGCTTACAGAAATCACCACATTTTTATGGACAATTTTCAGCAGCAGAAGTGTCTACAACAAATCAGCCATTTGGGAATCAACTAAAACGGAGAACGTACAAATTAAATCCTTTTGGGACCGAGTTTTGCTGTATACTTAGACTTATCCCTTAAGCCTGCACATAATAAACTATGAATCCGGCTCAGTCCTTGTAGGACGGGTCTTACCTGGTACATCAGCACAACTATAATTGGCAGCTCGGCCAGCACCTTCAGGGACAGGGAGCCCTTGGGGATGATGGTATGCTGCAGGAAGAAAACATACAGCCATGACTGACCGCAATGCTGAGCGATGGTATACCAAAACAGCAGGGAAAGCATTAACTCCCGTCCAAGGAAAAGCAATATTCTGTAACGTGGGGGCCACATGCGGACCACCCAGCTCACATTTACGGTCCTGTCGATCTGACATTGCGCTTAGATTGACCAATAGTCACGCTATTATCTTCCAGGTCATTCCCGGAGGTGGCCATGCTTACCGTCCTGGTCTCGCTGTCTTCTCGCTCTGGATTTACTTTGACCACAATGGTGGAAATCATGCCAACCATTTCTGGAGTGGGAACAGTGTTTTCTGGGATCACTGGAGGATTCTCAAAGTAGCGGTTCTGGGATAAAAGAAGCAATGAGACAAGTTAGGACCTTACTATTGGTCCGAGACACCTTAGATGATCTAATCTGCCTTTAAAAGGGAATCTGTCACTTCTGATAATGCCAATTACCTGCAGATATACGGTTAATCGTGTTAGGAAGGTGCTCGTCCGCAGTACTGAAAATGTGGCAGACGGGATAAAATGAACTAAAATATCCCCAGAAGCCGCCGGTATTCAGCCGCAAAATTGTGTGCAGCAACAGTCACCTCTCGTGTCACTTTGATTTATTTTTTTTAATGAAACCCCTATACAAAAATGTTTTATAACCCCAAATATATGCATATTATATATATATATATATATGAAATCTGTCGCCAAAGAAGGACTACACCTTTAACGCTTTGACATACACGCCACTTTAAAGTGCCCTCCTCGTGGCAAGACATTGTAGCTCAAAACTTATCAAGTCAGCAACAACAAAAACAAAACAAAAAGGAAAGTGAAAAAATACTTACCACAACCTTAGGAAGTTCTTTATAAATCTGTCTCACAAAGTCCAGAAAATGATGAATCTACAGAGAATAAAAAGAAAAAATTAGTCAACCGTATTTCAGTAAGAAAGTCATCGCATTAATGTAATCTGCTTCTACAAACAGCGCCACTCCTGCCCACGTGTCGTGTCCGATACTACAGCTCAGCTTCATTGAAATGAACGGGACCAAGCCGCAATACACATGCAGGCAGTAGAAAATGGGGTGGCACTATTGTTTAACAAAGCAGCCAAGGTTTTCAAAGCCTGAATCCCTTTTATTGCAAAGAATGCATTATATTCTTAGCAAGATGTAACATCTGTTGTTTGCCATTTGTAGCTTTAAAGTATTATAAAGCTGCAACACATGGCATGCTTGGAGTTGTAGTTTCAGGAGGTTGATTTAAAGGGGTTGTCCGGGACTTTAACACTGATATTCTAGCCTTAGGAGAGGTCATCAATGTATGACCGGTGGGAGTGTGACACCCTGCACCCCCACTGATCAGCTGTTCCCGATGTCGGACGGAACTGCTCAGTTACAGAGCTGCACAGCTCCGCCGACAGAACAGTGGCCTCGGCCCGGTACTGTACATCCAACTAGTGATTTGAATATGGGGCGGATGTGCAGTACCGACCGCGGCTTCTATACAGTAGACAGCTGTGCAGTTCTGGCCGCCGTTGACACCAGGAACAGCTGATCAGCGAAAGTGTAGGGTGTAGCCCCCCCCCTGATGAGACATCGATGACCTATGTAGCCCCCCCCCCTGATGAGACATCGATGACCTATCGTAAGGATAGGCCATCAATGTTAAAGTCCCGGACAACCCCTTTAAAGCAAGGACCTTACCAGGAATGAACAATACGGAAGAATGTACCTCCTGAGTGATCGGCGGTCTGAACTGCTTGTGCAGCTCAATGATGATTCTTAAGCAGATCAGGACATTCTCCTCGTTCTCAGTCTAGAAGGAACATATACATTATGTGAGGTTCTGTCCCGAACACGGGGTCACACAGATCACATGACAACGTCACGGCTGCACTCTACCTCCAGGAAACGGAACATCACGGACAGGATATTCTTGGTGTGCGGCCGCAGGTGTTCATTGGTGGGGATCCGGTGGATGATTTCTAGGACGAGCTTTCGCAGTTGCTGGAAGACAAATAGAAGACATTCTTCCATAAAAATTTTTAAAAAACGCTTACGGTAGTAGTTTTTATGCAGCGTTCTTCCCTTGATATAGATATATTCAGGCTGAAGTGGAAGAATATCCCCCAAGCGGGGGGCAATGTTGGATCTGCATGATTGTGCACAACACCAAGAGGGTGAAAGATGGATGCTGGGGATAATGGATAGTCCTGCAATCAGATCTTATCAGTTTTACTCTCAGCACCCGATGTGAGGTACATACATCCATACGTGCGCACTGAATCACTCCACGCATCCATGCAGGCATCACATCTTGGGGGCTCAAGCCTGATATTTTCATCATGGCAATAATCAGATCTTATCAGTTTTACTCTCAGTGCCCAATGTGAGTTTTCCAACATACACATACAGACATATACAGACATACACACACATATACATACACACATCACATCATTTGGGCTCAAGACTGATACTCTCATCATTTTGCAATTCTATTCATTTACATGTCATTCTAGCACTTGATCAGCCATGGACAGGGGACCACAATCTCTACCAGTCCATATGCCAGCAGTGATGGCCGGAAATAGGTATACATACATACATACCTGTGCTGGTTTCTCCTGGAGGAACTGAACTTCCCCGTCTTGTAGGAAAGTAAGAAACCTTGGGATGATGTGCTCCAGGAAGGTGGAATATTGAGCGGAAGTGGTGACGTTCTAAAAAAATAAAAATAAAAAACAACAATTAAAATAACAATAATATTAATTAAAGTAATAATAATAATAATAATAATAAACCACGACCCCATTGCAATCTTCATGACTGTTTCCACAAGAAAGTAGCAAACCAACCCCTAGGAGTTAAATGTTAATAGTCTATGATCAGCTAAAAACTTCAGATCAAGGAGTCCTGGGAGTGTCACCGTCACCTACCTCAAAGTTTTCGCTGACTTCCTGCATCATTTTCAGCTTGGTCTCATCGGCTACAGTAGAAGAATAAAAAAAAATAAATAAAGAATAAAAGAATTACATATGGGTATCATGTCCTGAATGATGACTGATTGCTGGCGATCCCCAATTTACAGCTTATCGCTACCAAGTAAAAAGATTATCCCGGGCGAACCATAGCTGAAATCCAGAAGTGAGTCTTGGACTTTCCCCGCAGATCCGCCATAGGCAAATCCTGACCGTGTGAGCGTAACCCCGGGCACCCCGACCCTACACGGTGGGCGACACAGGCTACTCTGGACACATACGTGTGTTGACATCTGTAAGGGCAGCCACGAACTGGAGGTATTTCTTCATCAGCGTCGTCTGATCCACCACGGTGGGCCCCGACGGAGGGACGAACGCCATTTTTTCTTCTTTTCGTTCTCTTTAGCAACACAGGTAAAATAGTTGAGTCGTCCCACCTGTCGGAGGAAGACGAGAGCGGTCAGGAAACATCAGCAAGACAGACATGAAGACACCATATTACACCATTTTTCTTATGTATTTAAGTCATCAACAGAATTCAGACATCTGATCACACTCTAGATAATAAATTAATAATTGTTTGGTGTGAACACGGCATACACAAACTGAAGAAGAACGTGGCATTATATGCACAATAGCAGGGCACCAGACACATCACCCCACACTATACAGCCGCAGCGCTGCATGGCCTCACACCAGCGACTGGCTGCAGTGGTCAGAGTGCAGCGTAGAAGAGATGGCCTCGGGGACATCCAGAAAAGAAACGGTTTGAGAAGGAGGGATCCATGTTTTATTATAGTATAAGACCCCACCCTCTCCAAAAATAAGAGTCATATTTAGGTTATTTTTCTCAGTACTTTTATTTTTATTATATATATATATATATATATATATATATATATAACTAGATGGTAGCCCGATTCTAACGCATTGGGTATTCTAGAATATGTATGTAGTTTATTTATGAAGATTTTAGAATAATACATTGAATACACAGGATACACAGGCCGGCCGCGACCAATTAGTGAAGCGTGGTTCAAATCCCGCGCCAATTCGCGGCAGGACTGCGCCGGTCCCTGATTGTTCGCGGCCGGCCATGTACTATATAACAGCCCACGTAGTACACTGCACAGCCAACGTAGTATATTGCACAGCCCACGTAGTACACTGCACAGCCCACGTAGTATATTGCACAGCCCACGTAGTATATAGCAATGTGGGCATCATGTCCCTGTTAAAAAAAGAATTAAAATTAAAAAAAATAGTTATATACTCCCCTTCCGTTGGCCCCCGGATCCAGGCGAAGCGTTTACCGATGATCCTTGCGCGCTCCGGTCCCAAGAGTGCATTGCGGTCTCGCGAGTTTGCAATGCATGGAGCGGTCACCGGAGCATCGCGTGGAGTGGGAAAGGCCTGTTCTGGATCCGAGGGTCCGAAGGACGTTGAGTATATAACTATTTTTTATTTTTTTTTGTTATTTTTAACATTAGATCTTTTAACTATTGATGCCGCATAGGCAGCATCAATAGTAAAAAGTTGGTCACACAGGGTTAATAGCAGCGGTAACGGAGTGCGTTACACCGCGGCATAACGCAGTCCGTTACTGCTGCCATTAACCCTGTGTGAGCGCTGACTGGAGGGGAGTATGGAGCGGGCACTGACTGCGGGGAGGAAGGAGCGGCCATTTTGCCGCCGGACTGTGCCCGTCACTGATTGGTCGCGGGAAAACAGCCACGACCAATCAGCGACTTGGGATTTCCGTTACAGACAGACAGGAAGACGGAAGTGACCCTTAGACAATTAGATAGTAGATATATATATATATATATACACATACATACATACATACATACATACATACATACATACATACATACATACATACACACATACATATACATACATATACATATACAAACATATATATATATATACATATACATACATATACACACACATATACATACATATATATATACACACATACATATATATATACACATACACATATATATACACATATATATACACACACACCGTATTTTCCGGCGTATTAGACGACTTTTTAACCCCTAAAAACTGTCCCAAAAGTCGGGGGTCGTCTTATACGCCGGGTACGGCATGTGCAGGTAGCGATCCTGGATGTTCACAGGGTCTGAAGGAGAGGAGACTCTCCTTCAGGCCCTGGGATCCATATTCATGTAAAAAATAAAAAACATGGATATACTCACCCCTCCGAGAAGCCTGGCTGTCACCGCTGCAAGCGTCTGCCTCCGTTCCTAAGAACTGCAGAGCGTGAAAGACCTTCGATGACGTCACGGTCAGGTGAACGGTCACATGAGCGGTCACGGACCAATCACAAGACCGCGACGTCATCACAGGTCCTTCACGCTCTGCAATTCTTAGGAACGGAGGCAGACGCTTGCAGCGGTGACAGCCAGGCTTCTCGGAGGGGTGAGTATATCCATATTTTTTATTTTTATTCTTTATCTTTTACATGAATATGGATCCCAGGGCCTGAAGGAGTCTCCTCTCCTTCAGACCCTGGGAACCACACGCCGTATAAGATGACTGGGCGTATAAGATGACCCCTGTCTTATACAGCAGGCATATGCCAAATTCCATATTTTATATGGAAAAGTTGGGGGTCGTCTAAGGCTACTTTCACACTAGCGTTAACTGCATTCCGTCACAATGCGTTGTTTTGCCGAAAAAACGCATCCTGCAAAAGTGTTTGCAGGATGCGTTTTTTTGCCATTGATTAACATGAAGTGACGCATTGTGACGGATTGCCACACGTCGCACCCGTCGTGCGACGAATGCGTCGTGCAGTGGCTGACCGTCTGGAGCAAAAAACGCTACATGTAACGTTTTTTGCTCACGACGGTCCGCTTTTTCCGACCGCGCATGCGCGGCCGGAACTCCGCCGGAACTCCGCCCCCACCTCCCCGCACTTCCCCGCACCTCACAATGGGGCAGCGGATGCGTTGGAAAAATGCATCCGCTGCCCCCGTTGTGCGGCGGAGACCACGCTAGCGTCGGGAACGTCGGCCCGACGCACAGCGACGGGTTGTTCCCGACGCTAGTGTGAAAGTAGCCTTATACGCCCAGTCGTCTTATACACCAGAAAATACGGTATATACACACACACAGTACAGACCAAAAGTTTGGACACATCTCATTTAAAGATTTTTCTGTATTGTCATGACTATGAAAATTGTACATTCACACTGAAGGCATCAAAACTATGAATTAACACATGTGGAATTATATAGAAGATGAGGAAAAGGTGTGTACTCCAGATCCTAAAATCTTGAAATTCTTTATTGGTGCATATAAATATAGCGTGATTAAAATCCTTGCTCAAAGGTGGATGCAGTCATGAGGATAGACAACGCGTTTCGATCTATGCGATCTTAATCATGTCTCACAGCATATGAACATTGCCAGTATTCATAGTACTAAGAAACCAATCGCTGTGAATTTCACAATCACATGACTGAGAAGTCGCAGGTCCTACTATATAACCATCTATCAATAAAACTAAGTATTGAGAAATAAAAACCAGTTAACAATAATGATATATTTCATTTTTCTTATTTAAAACTAACAGTGATCTTGTTTGTAAGGTGTATATCCAATACGCCTCCCTGGTTAGGAGACGTCTTTTGATATCCCCACCACGATTTGAGCATTTAACCAGTACTGTGCCATGAACAGACATCGCTGAAATGTTACCTCCGTGGCAGGTAGCAAAATGTTTGGCACCCATAGATACATTTCTATTACCTCCGTTAAAATTACTTTTATCTCTTATGTGTTCAGAGATTCTCGTTTTGAGCTTTCTGGTGGTCCATCCCACATATGAAACTTTACACTGTGTACAATTGATCTTATATACCACGTTTTTAAAGTGGCAATTAATGAAGTCTCTAATTTTATAGATGTCATAATTAGTAAATATATTGCCTGATTGGCTTGATGCACATGTGCTACATGCGGTAGTGCCGCATTTATAGAAGACTTTACATTCCAACCATGTATTGGATCTGGATGTATATTGACTTGGAGAAATTAAATCCCCTATGGTTGGAGCTCTTCTGGCTACTATATTTATGCCATCATTTAGTTGGGATTTAATTTCTCCAAGTAACCCTCGTTACATGTTTAGCAAGCAGAAATGGCGACCTACAGTTACCAACTGCCAGTAAAGGTACCGTCACATTAAGCGACGCTGCAGCGATATCGACAACGATGCCGACCGCTGCAGCGTCGCTGTGTGGTCGCTGGAGAGCTGTCACACAGTCAGCTCTCCAGCGACCAACGATGCCAAAGTCCCCGGGTAACCAGGGTAAACATCGGGTTACTAAGCGCAGGGCCGCGCTTAGTAACCCGATGTTTACCCTGGTTACCAGTGTAAATGTAAAAAAAAACAAACACTACATACTTACATTGCCGTGTCTGTCGCGTCCCTCGCCTTCAGCTCCCCTGCACTGTGTAAGCGCCGGCAGTAGCAGGGCACAGCGGTGACGTCACCGCTGTGCTTTGCTTTACGGCCGGCACTGACACATTCAGTGCAGGAAGCTCTGAGCAGCAGCAGCATGGACGCCGGGGGACGTGACAGACATCAGAGGGTGAGTATGTAGTGTTTGTTTTTTTTTACTTTTACAATGGTAACCAGGGTAAATATCGGGTTACTAAGCGCGGCCCTGCGCTTAGTAACCCGATATTTACCCTGGTTACCATTGTAAAACATCGCTGGCATCGTTGCTTTTGCTGTCAAACATGACGATACACGCCGATCTGATGACCAAATAAATTTCTGGACTTTCAGCAACGACCAGCGATATCACAGCAGGATCCAGATCGCTGCTGCATGTCAAACACAACGATATCGCTATCCAGGACGCTGCAACGTCACGGATCGTTGTCGTTCTCGTTGCAAAGTCGTTTAGTGTGAAGGTACCTTTAGGCTTCGCACACAGTGCAAGGCCGCAGCAGGTGCCCATAGCAACCAATCAGATCATGGCTTACATTTACAAACCTGCTTCAGAGGACTGAGAAATGGAATGTGATTGGTTGCCATGGGTCACAAGGACAGGTTTATGCCTACACTGGTTTTTATACAGTGGGTTTCTAACAAACTGGTAAAAATGGCAAGTCTGGTCAGTCAGCGAGTACAGTCAGCGGGTAGTCAGTCAGCGAGCGAGAACAGTGAGCGAGAACAGTCAGTGAGCGGGTACACTCAGCAAGCGAGATCAGTCAGCAAGTACAGTCAGCCAGCGGGTACAGTCAGCCAGCGGGTACAGTCAGTCAGTCAGCGAGTACAGTCAGTCAGTCAGCGAGTACAGTCAGTCAGTCAGCGAGTACAGTCAGTCAGTCAGCGAGTACAGTCAGTCAGTCAGCGAGTACAGTCAGTCAGCCAGCGAGTACAGTCAGTCAGCGAGTACAGTCAGTCAGCGAGTACAGTCAGTCAGCGAGTACAGTCAGTCAGCGAGTACAGTCAGTCAGCGAGTACAGTCAGTCAGCGAGTACAGTCAGTCAGCGAGTACAGTCAGTCAGTCAGCGAGTACAGTCAGTCAGTCAGCGAGTACAGTCAGTCAGTCAGCGAGTACAGTCAGTCAGTCAGCGAGTACAGTCAGTCAGTCAGCGAGTACAGTCAGTCAGTCAGCGAGTACAGTCAGTCAGTCAGTGAGTACAGTCAGTCAGCGAGTACAGTCAGTCAGCGAGTACAGTCAGTCAGCGAGTACAGTCAGTCAGCGAGTACAGTCAGTCAGCGAGTACAGTCAGTCAGCGAGTACAGTCAGTCAGCGAGTACAGTCAGTCAGCGAGTACAGTCAGTCAGCGAGTACAGTCAGCGAGCAGTCAGTCAGCGAGTACAGTCAGTCAGTCAGCGAGCACAGTCAGTCAGTCAGCGAGCACAGTCAGTCAGCGAGTACAGTCAGTCAGCGAGTACAGTCAGTCAGCGAGTACAGTCAGTCAGCGAGTACAGTCAGTCAGCGAGTACAGTCAGTCAGCCAGTCAGCGAGTACAGTCAGTCAGCGAGTACAGTCAGTCAGCGAGTACAGTCAGTCAGCCTGTCAGCGAGTACAGTCAGTCAGTGAGTACAGTCAGTGGGTACAGTCAGCGAGTACAGTCAGTCAGCGAGTACAGTCAGTCAGCGAGTACAGTCAGTCAGCCAGTCAGCGAGTACAGTCAGTCAGTGAGCACAGTCAGTCAGCGAGTACAGTCAGTCAGCGAGTACAGTCAGTGAGTACAGTCAGTCAGTCAGCGAGTACAGTCAGTCAGTCAGCGAGTACAGTCAGTCAGCGAGTACAGTCAGTCAGCGAGTACAGTCAGTCAGCGGGTACAGTCAGCGAGTACAGTCAGTCAGTGAGTACAGTCAGTGGGTACAGTCAGCGAGCACAGTCAGTCAGCGAGCACAGTCAGTCAGCGAGTACAGTCAGTCAGTGAGTACAGTCAGTCAGCGAGTACAGTCAGTCAGCGAGTACAGTCAGTCAGTCAGCGAGTACAGTCAGTCAGTCAGCGAGTACAGTCAGTCAGTCAGCGAGTACAGTCAGTCAGTCAGCGAGTACAGTCAGTCAGTCAGCGAGTACAGTCAGTCAGCGGGTACAGTCAGCGAGCACAGTCAGTCAGCGAGTACAGTCAGCGGGTACAGTCAGCGAGTACAGTCAGCGAGTACAGTCAGCGAGTACAGTCAGTCAGTCAGCGAGCACAGTCAGTCAGCGAGTACAGTCAGTCAGTCAGTGGGTACAGTCAGTCAGTCAGCGGGTACAGTCAGTCAGCGGCGGTGCCCAGTGGTTACCATGACAGCAAAAGAAACAATCTGTCACTCGCTGTGTGTTTTTGACACCATCACTATAACTTTTCTAATCAGGCAACCCTTTTAAATCCAGAGATTGTCCGATTCCACCATACACTACGGCAGTGGTCATAAATCCACAGGAGACAATCTATGAATGGTAACCAGACCACAGTGCAGGATCCGTGGTATGAGGAGTACCACTAGTGCCTGATGGACCCCCGCCTTGACTTGCAATGGAGTCAATAGAGGTTCTGTTGGGGTGCCCATTATTTTGCCGATTATATGCTTCATGTCAAATCTGCGAACCAAGCTTTGTAACGGAGCCTGCAACGCCAACATGAACACCATATCAGCTTTGCCTCCACCACAGAAGCATGAACAGCGCAAGGTGTTCGGTCACCAATGCAACACGTATGTGACGCCATAAAACATTGTTGGAAAGAAAAGGGCAATTTGATCAAATTATTTAGTGGAAAGATGTTTGTGTGTGAAAAGATAGTGACTATTCTGAACTTTTTTTTTAGTTCACATGAGTTCATGAAAAAATACACAATTACAAATGTAAACACAGCAGGGGGATGAATTTGTCACCCAACCATGTTGTTGGTCAGGTATTGTACAATTCCACACATTGGTCGGGTATGGAGATGCTCGGGTTTTGCTTATGGTACTTTAAAACATATCACATTTACGGTAATTACACTGTACTAATCCTTACTGCCGGGCTCAGGAGAGGACACCAAGACGTTATTGTTTAAACTTGAGAAAAATCACCAAAATAAACGTGTTTCTGTTTTTACTGGTACTGTAAAATGCAGCTTAAAATTTGCATTAAAAAAAAAAAAATCACCAAAAATACAATGTGTGAACATAGCCATAGAAAGCAAAGCAGGAGTGCAAAAATGCAGAAAAACACACACAGGTATCAGATTTTGCTACGTTTTTAGTGAAAAAGCAGTATATGAAACCCATTTATTTTGTGATTTGCGCCAAATGTACACCATAAAGTCTTGGTCTCCTCACCTGAGAATGGCAGTTTAGGATTAGTACAATTTAATTAAATTTGTGACCAAGGTGTGAAAATCAATAGCTGATCTGCTCAAGGGCCAACCAAGGTGTGAAAATCACTACCTGGTCTGCTCAAGGGCCAACCAAGGTGTGAAAATCACTATCTGATCTGCTTAAGACCAACAATGGTGTGAAAATCACTATCTGATCTGCTTAAGACCAACAATGGTGTGAAAATCAATACCTGATCTGCTTCAGGGTCAACCAAGGTGTGAAAATCTATAGCTGATCTGCTCAAGGGCCAACCAAGGTGTGAAAATCACTACTTGATCTGATCAAGGGCCAACCAAGGTGTGAAAATCAATACAAGATCTGCTTAAGGGCCAACCAAGGTGTGAAAATCAATACCTGATCTGCTCAAGGGCAGGCAAATGCGTTAAAGTAAACAGTGTCCTACAAATTCAATGCTCTGCCAATGTCTCAGGTAAACTATTCCTGACCAATTCATCTCCCCCCACTGCTACATTTTAATTATGTATTTTTCATGAACTCATGAATTTTTTGCTCAGAATAGTCACTATTTTTTCAGACATAATCTCTTTCCACCCTTTTTCCCCAAAATGGTTTTAAGGTGTCACATACGTCTTGCACTGGTGCATTAACACCTTGCATTGTTCATGCTTCAGTGGTGGAAGCAAAGCTGAACTTTGGGATCTTGAAAAACGCATTTGTAAGCAGATTCTTTTCAGCAGAAAAAAAAACGCAGCAAAAACATCAAGATTGAACTTATCCTTACAACAATTATTGGGATTACACCCATATTTCAAAGGGTCGCCCGAGAGCACATAGAAAGGCAAGAGCGGTGCTGATGACATTTATCTGCCAGGACACAGAAATATCAGCACCAGTCCATACCATGAGCATGTACTTTAGGCTATGTGCATACTTGGCAGATCTTTGTATGACTGGAGAATCCATGGGGGCAGCAGGTGCATTGATTTTAAAGCCCCCATTTAGCTGCATAATTCTCTGCTATAAACCCGCCGTAGGCAACGTTCCCATGTAGCAGATCTACTGATATATTTGCCGCTGCCAATATCATCCACGTAAACGAGCCTTGTGGCTACGTTCCCCGTGACTCATGTGGAGTTTTTGATGTAGATTTTCTGCTCTCATTAAGTAAAATAAGTTACTTGCTTTTTTTCCGAAAATACACAGTATAAAAAATACATAGCGTAATCGGTCTCCTAAACTGATCTCAGATCACCATAAAGTTCTAGAATGACCCCAAGTCCCAGCCAGCAGAACTACAGGACATAAAACGGAGGCCAACAATCTGTGCTGACAGCTGTGTTACAGATGTCTGAGTGAGCCCTCAGGATCCATCTACAAAGGTGCCCAAAAAAGTGGATCCCGTGTGAGCAAAACCTATTTCTTGCTGACAGCACTGGATCCCTTTCCTAGCACCAAGCGCACATCGCTCCCGTGGACTGATCATAGCGATGGGCAACAAGCCCTGACACATGCCTCCAGCGCGCACCCCTATACACCTCACAGGGGACCCTCTTCTGCTGCAGAAAGCAATCGATCGCCACCAACTACCTTGGCTGGAATATATAGCAGTACATTTCTCTTTGGCGCATGTGCACTGTTTAAAGGCAGATGTGACACTACAACTCCCAGCATCTATTACCAGCGGATGGCCACTTGTTTAAAAGGATGTGAAGAACGAGGCACTCAGTAAATAGACTATGGTGAGATTTATTAGCGATCCAATAGCCAACGTTTCGGCCAATAACTGAGCCCTTCTTCTATTACACAGAGAGCAGTCTCAGACCTCATCTCAGTCCAGGCACAGAGCACCTGGCGGATCCACCATGACAGGGAGCACTCTACTGGCGGATCCACCATGACAGGGAGCACTCTACTGGCGGATCCACCATGACAGGGTGCACTCTACTGGCGGATCCACCATGACAGGGAGCACTCTACTGGCGGATCCACCATGACAGGGAGCACTCTACTGGCGGGTCCACCATGACAGGGAGCACTCTACTGGCGGGTCCACCATGACAGGGAGCACTCTACTGGCGGGTCCACCATGACAGGGAGCACTCTACTGGCGGATCCACCATGACAGGGAGCACTCTACTGGCGGATCCACCATGACAGGGAGCACTCTACTGGCGGATCCACCATGACAGGGAGCACTCTACTGGCGGATCCACCATGACAGGGAGCACTCTACTGGCGGATCCACCATGACAGGGAGCACTCTACTGGCGGATCCACCATGACAGGGAGCACTCTACTGGCGGATCCACCATGACAGGGAGCACTCTACTGGCGGATCCACCATGACAGGGAGCACTCTACTGGCGGATCCACCATGACAGGGAGCACTCTACTGGCGGATCCACCATGACAGGGAGCACTCTACTGGCGGATCCACCATGACAGGGAGCACTCTACTGGCGGATCCACCATGACAGGGAGCACTCTACTGGCGGATCCACCATGACAGGGAGCACTCTACTGGCGGATCCACCATGACAGGGAGCACTCTACTGGCGGATCCACCATGACAGGGAGCACTCTACTGGCGGATCCACCATGACAGGGAGCACTCTACTGGCGGATCCACCATGACAGGGAGCACTCTACTGGCGGATCCACCATGACAGGGAGCACTCTACTGGCGGATCCACCATGACAGGGAGCACTCTACTGGCGGATCCACCATGACAGGGTGCACTCTACTGGTGGATCCATCATGACAGGGAGCACTCTACTGGTGGGCCACCTACTCCCAGATTCATTGTTTAAAGGGAACCTCTCATTAGATCCATGCTGCCTGCACCAGGGGCCCCAGAATCAGGCAGGAGCTGCACGATTGCACTCAGGTAAAGAGAAAACATCACCTCCGATTCATCAAAACCAGAAATGTTCTCGCTGATCTTGATGAGGGGCATTGGAGCAAACGCTCCTGATTCATGAAGGGGTG
Source organism: Ranitomeya variabilis (assembly GCF_051348905.1). NCBI lineage: Eukaryota > Metazoa > Chordata > Amphibia > Anura > Dendrobatidae > Ranitomeya > Ranitomeya variabilis. The sequence continues at coordinate 40,343,078 of NC_135238.1, forward strand.
CACTAAATAAATATAGTGAGGTGCAAATCTGACTCCAGTGCTTGCTGAAGTAAGACTTGTGGTGAAGCGACCGAGTGCGGGGGGCAGCCATGTCTCCGTCCAACCCCATTATTTCAGAGCTGGGTGAGGATATCAGAAATCACAACTTGGGGGGGGGTGGGTTATAAACCACAATTGTGACAAAACTCTGACGAATCGCCCCCTTTGCTTGAGAAGCCACTTGAGAGACCGACTTTGATGCGGCCCCAGCCTGATCCAGGTGATTGACAGGTCTCATGTGCGTGCATAGGAGAGACCTGTCAATCATCTGAAGCCGGGTGGGGTCAAACTAGATTTTGTCAGAAACGCAGCAGCATATTAGAGTAAAATATACCTGGATGCAGTCATACAGCCATACTTATGCTGCTTGTGGTTCAGGCAGCAGGAATCTAAGGACAGGTTCTCTCATCGCCAAGACCCTATCCCAATATATAGCAAGTGTAATAACAATAATATTAGCAAATACCTCCAATTAGAAAAGTATAGTTCTTCTGATTAGCTATGTTGCAGGGCATTGCAGTAGCTTAGGTATCCATGGTCATGACCACTAACAACTCACTACATGAGTGGTCATAACCATGGATACCTACACTACTGCAATGCCCTGCTCATGAGGTATGCCCTGCGACATAGCTAATCAGAAGAACTGTACTATATGTCTAACTGGCGGTATTAGCTAATGTTATTCCATATTGGGGCAGGATCTCGGAGCTGGGAATACCCCTATAATCAGTCTCCAGCCCCCCACATGGAGAATACATTACTAGCAGATGGCCGCAGTGTATGGGGCACAGAACAGACGGTGACAACTGGAAACATCACTAGAAACAGAACAAATCGCTGCTAATATCCGACAACTGTGAGATCCGGCCAGGAGGCCCGGGCACCGGCCCCAGCACGTCCCCTGTACAGCCGGGCAGGATGGTGCTGCAGCCCCGGGGAGAGCTCCGGCCTCACGCCCGCCCACTCAGCATTATCACATCATATGGGGACGAGAAACATAAAACCGACTGATCACCGTCACCCCCAGAAGGCGCCACTCATAAATCTCACCGTGGCGATCACCGCATAGCTACCGGCCCGGCATTCCGCCCCAGCACCAGCCACGGGCACTGGAACCTTCCGCCGTCTCCCGCTCAGCACACATCCCAGAAGCCTTTGCGCGAGCGATGGATCTTCTCCACATCCCACATAAAACCTTGCAATCTAATCGATCACAATGCAATAATAACCCAGATCGCTGATAATAATCGTCGCCATCTCCGTTATTCGTTAGTGAAACCGTTGCAGTAAAGCGATTTGCATTGAGAGGGACTATATTTTCGAGCGGAGGGATACTTTTTGTAAGACCATCACTATAGATTGTCTTATGATATCGTCAGCCTGCGACGGCAGCGTCAGAATGACGTCCTGCAATCCCATTGGCTCTCCGTGAGTTGTTAGGGAGCGCTCATAAAGCTTGGTTGCAGAGTCATAAAGTTCTTTATATAATCAGTGAAAAAAAATCTAAAAAAAATAAAAAGTGGTCTTGAAATGGTTAATGATTTTTCAGAGAATGAAAAATCATTAACCATTTCACAACAAGACACTTTACTTTTCGATTTTTTTTTCTTATATGCTTTTTTAATAGCTCAAAAATGTTTCCTCATTTCAGTAGTCAAACGTTGCCTCTTTTTTATTCGCGACACCTTGTTTGAACCTTATTTTTATGTCATTTTTATATTCTTATCTTTTTTATATCTTTTTCTCTGATATTGATGGAAAGTCTGAAATAAAAAGGAAATACGTGGCTTGTTTTTTCTATTTTTTTCTCTCTTTTTTATTATTTTTATACATTGAATAGTTGGAGGAGGCGGCCTCTGCTTGGCTAGAAACAGTGATACAGATTGGCCATTAATTTTTTATTATTTTTTTTTTGTTGTGCTTTTTTTTTCATTATTTATTTTACTCGTGAATATCGCGCCTTTAATTCCACAGCACTTTACAGACATTATCATTTTTCATTCATATCATGCATTGTATCCCAATCAGGTCATAAAAGACCTTAGGGAGGGAAGGGGGATGGACAATGCAATATTTATACATGTCATGTAATTGGTGATTTCCCCTGTAACTGGGGCTGGCACATTAGGGTCGGTTACAGGGGACATTCAGCCTGCGGCCTGCACTTGTAGAGCTAATCTGGGACTGCTAACACCACACAGCTCCGGGGTCCGGCCATCGTATGATCTCTGGGGTCCGGAGGAGGAGGCGCTGTTTCTGCTTCCTATACTTGTTTAGTGCTGTCTGTGCAGTGACGAGGAAGGCAGAGATGGTAATAAGTCATCTCTGCCTTCTCTATGGGGATTCTGGCCGTTTCTGACAGCAGCTGTATGATTTCCGTGCAGCTGCTAACTCTACAACTCTGTTTTTTTTTTTTGTGAATCATCTTTTCTTGTAAAGTGTAATTGACAATTTTGGCCCAAAATAGGGGAGTCCTGTCCGATCTCGCTGAATGTTTTTCTGTATGTGATATTGGGTTGTCCCATCATGAGAGCTCTGCTATCTGAGAACATCTAGGGTGCGTGGATCGGCGATAAGTGAAAATGGGGTGCGGCTGTGGGGAATACAGATCGATCAATGTTTGGAGAGCGGTATCGCTAAAAGTATGTTGTAACCTATGGGCCTGATTGGGACAGAAGTCAGGAAAGTACACTCCAAACATAAGATATAAGCAAGATGTGAACCCGTGCTGTGATTTTGGCAGATCAGTACCTATTCTCTGCAATTCTTGGGTATTAGAGGTCATGTGATACTTTTTTAGACGCTATTTTTCCAAATCCGCTAGGTTTCACCTGTCCTCAGGAGAGGTTATAGTTGTATGATTGCTGGGGGTCTCGCTGCCATTCTCCCAAAGTCACCTGTGTAAATGTAGTAGTAAAAATCATGGACGACCATTGTTCCATTCACTGTCTGTAGAAGTGGTGGTCACGTATGCTCACTCCTGCCCCATTCACATAGGGGGCTTCAGGTCTTTCCCGACTAGTGGGAGTCTCAGCAGCCGTACATGAAAGTAGAGAACTTTTATGATGGCTTACAGTCGTATATTCTGCACCCTCTTGACTAAAAGGGCTGTTGAGTAGTCTCCAGTCTGCCCGCAATGACTGTCTCTGGGTCTTGTATACAAATATCAGCCTAATAGTTCTCTCCCAAAAAGTGCCAGATCCCCCACTTTTCAGGGTATCTACAGGCCTCATGCCAAACTTCCTGGCCTCCAGCCCACCGCCTCTCCTGCAATGGACAAGCCACTCTAGCCTATGGCCACCACTGCTACCGTGAGGAACGAGCTCACTTAGGCCGTCAGTCCAACAATGCTCCTCCAAAGGACTGGCCGAAATCTGTCCTTACCCATTAGGAGCTGTAGGCCAAACAGAGCAAGAGCTGAGCCTGCGCCATACGGCACGGACGCCGGCTGTGTTACACAGTGTAACTGCTGCAATCAAATGTAGTTGAATCCTCTAAAATCCTCTGTCAGTAGTGAGATCGGCATTTAAGAGTGTGGCGATGATTACAGCAAAGCAGTGCAGTGTACAAGCCATCGATGGATCGCAGGTGAAAGTCCCATTGGGTGGTCTAATAAAAACATACAAAAACAAACAAATATATAAAAAAATAATAATTTGCATATTTAGAATCACTGCATATACTGTATATGTTCAAAAGGAATAAAATATAATATTTATCCCATAAGGTGAACATCAAAATAAAAAATAAAATTGAAATCCCTATTTTTTGGTCATTTCACCTCCCATAAAGACAAAGCAAAAAGAGATCAGAAAGCGCATGGGCCCCAAAATGGTGAAGGTAAAAACTAGAGACTGGGCCTCAAAAAAAAACAAGCCCAGATGCAACTGTATGGAGCGAAAAATGAAAAAAGGTACAGACGTTGGAAAACAAGGAAGAAAAATTGAAAGTGAAGAGGGGCCCAATGGGACATATACTGTAAACCTGAAAACCGTAAGTTAGGAAGCCTCCAAATTCCAGGATCTGCTCTTGGGGCCAGATATCACGGGACACCATGAGACGTCTGGTGGAGTCCATGCCTTGATAGATCACAGCAGTTTTCGGAGCATTAGGTGGACCTACACAATATTAGTCAGGTGGTGCTAATGTTGTGAATGATCAGCCTTACTATTGGTTTACTTTGCCCATGCATTATCATTAACAGTCCCGCCTCTGAGGGGTCTTACCACCATTATATATGTACTATAATGCAGCTCAATTGATTTTTTAATATTTTTTTTTAGGAAATTAACTAACTTTTTAAAAAGCTGATTAACAAGATTATGCGGTGGGAACCTCATTGCAGCATTTTAAAGTAAAAAAAACAAAAAAACAAACAAAGTTATTACAAGGAGCCTTGTCTGTCTCAATGTCTCTGTGCAGTTCCACCTACTTCCACCAGAGGGTGACAGCACCCTGGTACAGAGGAGGAAGGTGATGCTGTCATATTATGTGACTGCACAAAGCTGCTCCTGATCTTCGCTGCTCCCTACATAGGGGTGTCATGGCCTCCAGCTTCACGCCTGTGACCCACTGCCTTCTTTTCCTGACTGCTGCCACGTTTGGATGTAAGTAACCCATTGATACCCTGGGGATGCGTTGCTGGCTGTCGGGTATATTGTAGGGGCTGTCACTGCTGTATCTGGGAATGGCTATGTCGTGCAATTGAATTTATAAGGAGAAATTCTAAGTGACGTAAGATCGGGTAATTACAAATATTCTGCCCCCGAGGGCCGGGGATGTGTGGAAGATTTCATTGGCATTTTGCTGCATATTTCGGCCTGATGTGGGAATATCTCAGCTGTCATTGATATATTGCAGGATCATTTTTCTGTTCCCATTTTTAGGGAGTTTTGGTTTATTAAAGGGAACTGGCCAGGACCCCAGACCGCCCCCGTAGGCTGCACAGCTTTAGTCCTGCATTATAATGATGTGATTCTTGCATTATATAAATTCACCTCCTTGTGTATATAGCATATACCAACACAGGAGGACAACAGGAGTATTTATAAAAGGTAAAAATATTTAAAGTTTATTGAAAACATCAGTAAAACATTATTTTATAACACACTAAAAAAACACCAAGTGAAGACACCATAGGATAACATCAGAACCCTTATCCTTGTGTCTTCACTTGGTGTTTTTTTAGTGCGTTATAAAATAATGTTTTACTGATGTTTTCAATAAACTTTAAATATTTTTACCTTTTATAAATACTCCTGTTGTCCTCCTGTGTTGGTATATGATGTATTGGGAGTTATAAATATAGGGGCCGAGATATTTTCCTGGGCCACCTTTAATTATGAGTCTGGGTATATGTGCAGCTTGTGTATATAGCACGCAGACAATCTGTGGACTAGTCCGGGGGGCGTTTACTCCCCCATATTAACCCTCCCCTCAGTAGGTTCATCCACACCCCAGCGGACCTGATTGAGGTTTCTTACTCCGCATGTGTCCTCTCGTCGGCCCCTGTATACACATACTACTATGATATTTGTATACATAGAAGGGAACACTAGTGGCTAACTAGTGACATCAGCGCCAAACACGTTTTGGTTGAGAGACCTGCGACCGGTCCGTCCATCTCCGTCCGTACTGTTTTATGCCGCTTTGAGACTGATGTATAATTATGAACCTATATTGAGAAACAAATATATTGGAAGAATATGATATGCAAGGAAAAAGTTTCACTTCCTTATAACTTAAAGGGAATTTGTCAGCAGGTTTTTCTATGTATTCCAAGAGCAGAAAAATGTCAGGGAAAAGAGCCTGATTCCAGCGATGTGTCACTTACTGGGCTACTTGCTGCAGTTTTGATAAAATTACTGTTGTATCTGCAGCAGATCTACTAATTATCTATATATCCCCACCCCCACCACTGATTGGCAGGTTTCTGCCTATGCACAGTGTACACAGAAAGCTGCCAGTCAGTGGTGTAGGCGGGGTTATACAGAGCTTAGCTTTCCGAGAAGGCAGTTCCCTAACCCGGCTCTAATGGTATATGTCCAGATTTTAGGAGTCTATGGATACGTCCGCTGGTTGATTTTCTCGGTGTACGTGTCGACTGTTCCTTATGCACCAAGCAGTCTTAAAGGGATATTCCCAAGATATTAACTTACCTCCAATCCATAAGATAGTGGCTAGCTTGCTACTCACTGGGGGTCCGTCCATTGGGACCCCCAGTGATCCTGAGAACAAGGCTCTTGAACCCTGGAACCAGACTCTTCAACCATATTGAATTGTGAGAAGGAAGGAAATCGGCTCCTCCATCCAACAATAGATAAAATTTATCAAAAATCTATTGGAAAATCTTTAAAATCATGGATTCCAAGAATGTAACAAGCTGACACGTTTCTGGCATCCAAGCGCTCGTAGTTATGCTATGACTTGAACGCCAGAAGCGCGTCAGATTTTTACATTCTTGGAATCCATGTTTTTAAAGAATCTCCAATAGATTTTTGATCAATTTTATCTATTGTTGGATGGAGGAGCCGATTTCCTTCCTTGTCACAATTCAATGCTGAGCTTCACCTGCGGGACCGGCACCCTCCATACGGATTTCATCCTCTAGCATTGGGCTGCACGTGAGCTCAATACTCTCCCTCCTCACTCTTCAACCCTATGTTGGAGCGAGAGTGCACATCCAACCTTCCCTCCAATCATTGTCTATAGGATTGCCTTAATGGAGTGCAGAGACTCCAATTAATAAGAACCCAGTTTCCGGATTCCCGATCCCCATTCTCAGGGTACTTGCAGTAGAACCCCCAGTAATCAGTCATTTATTCCCTCTCCTATCGATAGGGAATCACGTACCATTTTGGGAATAACCCTTTAAAGATTGGATCCATGGGCAGAATCACAAGCGTCAATGGACAATAATCCTAATGTACCAGGGTTTGGCAGCCGCTCAGTCCTCTCACTAGGGGCTTTTTCAGGCTTGGACTGGCCCACGGGAGAACAGGAGAATCCCCTGGTGGGCCACCACCCTCTTATATCAGCAGCACTTGGCACAATATACTATGTACAGACAATGGCGGCATCTTATTAATTTAACAATATACCCAGATCATTGCTATATAAATTTGTGATTAAGGATAATGTCATATTTGATTGTAGTTCAGAAGTGGGGCCCTGGAGTGGTTACTGGTGGGCCCTTGGTGACACCCCAGTTTGACTCTGGGCTTATGTGTAATGTTACCTGATGGACAAATGTAGCTATTAATGGTCAATAATCACTTCCTATTTCTTGACCTCTCTCTTTATCAACTTCTAGATGAATCCTACTTCCTGATGGTTTCCTCAGATGGCCCTATAACATCCGGCGCAGAGGCGACTGTGAATGCCAGCTTACTGATAGCAAATGGCAGCACGAGTCTCATAGCAGACCCTGGACTGTATCATTTTCATTGGGTCTACAACCCTCTTTGGCTCACCCACCGCTCACAGGGAGAATCCAGCTCCGCTATTACGTTGCAGTGCGAATCTCCGGGGTCCTACCCCATATCAGTCCGGGTGACAGAAAGACTCTGCTCCACGTGTGAACCCATCGCAAGAAACAGCACCGAACTCCAGGTTACAAGTAGGCCACGCTACTCTCCAATACTCTAGCCACATCCACATTACAGGATGGCTGTGTGTAGGTAACAGGCAGTGGCTGATGGGCTCCTTAGCACCTGGTATGCCATATAGTACTACAGTCCTCATATGTGGCCCCCAGGGCTAATGGCAGCCTCAAATGAATGGGGCCATGCTGCAAAACCCTACATATTCGGTGGCCGAGAGCACCTTATTATGGGTGATCATTAAGGGTGCCAGTACCAGCAGTTGGACCCCCATCTATCACAAAGGGATGGCATATCCTAGCAAAATGCCTTCAGTTTGTAACCCTGAGATAACCCTTTAAGGGACCCCATGTACATAAGATTGTCAGTCAATGTTAGCCACCTTCATTCTCACCTATAGAATCAGTCACCTTACTCCGAGGGGCGAGGACCACATACAGCTCTGGCAAAAATTAAGAGACCACTGCAAAATGTTCAGTTTGTCTGATTTTCCTCTTTATAGGTATATTTTTGAGTAAAATGTAAATTGTTTTTTTTTTAGTTTATTAACTACTGACATCATGTCTCCGAATTTCCAAGCAATACATTTTGTATTTTTTTTTCTGACAAAGAAAAATGGTCAAGCTGCTACATTGCAAGGAAATGGCGTCTAAGAACCTCAAATGTTACGGCCGGAATCATTTGATTGTCTCAATACTTTTCTGGCCTCTTTGGAGCCCCATTCATTTGCAATGTGCTATGATGTAAGAGATCTTTTCACTATGTGGCCCCAGATTTACTCGCACTGATACAATAGGACTTATTGCCGCTGTTTGAATATAGGACTTGGTGAGGACAGGCCATGTAAAAAAAATAAAATACAGAAAAAAAAATCATTTTTCCATATATTGACGGGAAGCAGTTATCTTAAGACATTACCAAAGTGTAAAAAAAAAATGTAGGGAGTGATATTCCAGCTCCTGGTTCAAAATAATAGTCACTTTTATTCCATATTAATGATAAAAATTACATCCAAAATAGTGGGACAGAGAGAGACGCATTTCAAACTTATTCCCACTTACCAACGTACATTCAAAGGTTGTGGAGCTTTTATTATAATGTTAACCCTTTACATAGAGTAACAGAGTGTTTCCATGTACAGGAGGAATCGTGGGGCGTCTCGCGGCATCACAAGCAGACGGTAATGGCACCCACGAGAGGCTCGGCTTCGTCTTGGCCACGGACACCAGTGTGACGTTGTCTTTCCTCATCCACGACCCAAGTGACTTCTTTAAGTCCGCTGCACTCACCTATAAATGGGTGTTTGATGGCAGGTTTGTGATGACCGAATACGGCTGCATTCACACATATGATACCTGATATACAGTTAGGTCCATATATATTTGGACAGAGACAACATTTTTCTTATTTTGGTTATAGACATTACCACAATGAATTTTAAACAAAACAAATCAGATGCAGTTGAAGTTCAGACTTGCAGCTTTCATTTGAGGGTATCCACGTTAAAATTGGATGAAGGGTTTAGGAGTTTCAGCTCCTTAACATGTGCCACCCTGTTTTTAAAGGGACCAAAAGTAATTGGACAATTGACTCCAAGGCTATTTCATGGACAGGTGTGGGCAATCCCTTTGTTATGTCATTCTCAATTAAGCAGATAAAAGGCCTGGAGGTGATTTGAGGTGTGGTGTTTGCATTTGGAAGGTTTTGCTGTGAAGTAAACATGCGGTCAAAGGAGCTCTCCATGCAGGTGAAACAAGCCATTCTTAAGCTGCGAAAACAGAAAAAACCATCCGAGAAATTGCTACAATATTAGGAGTGGCAAAATCTACAGTTTGGTACATCCTGAGAAAGAAAGAAAGCACTGGTGAACTCATCAATGCAAAAAGACCTGGGCGCCCACGGAAGACAACAGTGGTGGATGATCGCAGAATAATCTCCATGGTGAAGAGAAACCCCTTCACAACAGCCAACCAAGTGACCAACACTCTCCAGGAGGTCGGCGCATCAATATCCAAATCTACCATAAAGAGAAGACTGCATGAAAGTAAATACAGAGGGTTCACTGCACGGTGCAGCCACTCATAAACATCAAGAATAAAAAGGCTAGACTGGACTTTGCTAAAAACATCTAAAAAAGCCAGCACAGTTCTGGAAGAACATTTTTTGGACAGATGAAACCAAGATCAACCTCTACCAGAATGATGGAAAGAGAAAAGTATGGCAAAGGCGTGGTACAGCTCATGATCCAAAGCATACCACATCATCTGTAACACACGGCGGAGGCAGTGTGATGGCTTGGGCATGCATGGCTGCCAGTGGCACTGGGTCACTAGTGTTTATTGATGATGTGACACAGGACAGAAGCAGCCGAATGAATTCTGAGGTATTCAGAGCCGCCATACTGTGTGCTCAGATCCAGCCAAATGCAGCCAAACTGATTGGTCGTCGTTTCATACTACAGATGGACAATGACCCAAAACATGAAGCCAAAGCAACCCAGGAGTTTATTAAAGCAAAGAAGTGGAATATTCTTGAATGGCCAAGTCAGTCACCTGATCTCAACCCAATTGAGCAGCATTTCACTTGTTAAAGACTAAACTTCAGACAGAAAGGCCACAAACAAACAGCAACTGAAAACCACCGCAGTGAAGGCCTGGCAGAGCATCAAAAAGGAGGAAACAGCGTCTGGTGATGTCCATGAGTTCAAGACTTCAGGCAGTCATTGCCAACAAAGGGTTTTCAACCAAGCACTAAAAATAAACATTTTATTTAAAATTATTGAATCTGTCCAATTACTTTTGGTCCCTTTAAAAACAGGGTGGCACATGTTAAGAAGCTGAAACTTCTAAACCCTTCATCCAATTTTAATGTGGATACCCTTAAATGAAAGCTGAAAGTCTGAACTTCAACTGCATCTGAATTGTTTTATTTAAAATTCATTGTGGTAATGTCTATAACCAAAATAAGAAAAATGTTGTCTCTGTCCAAATATATATGGACCTAACTGTATCCCAGCACTGAGCCTGTTTTTCTCAACCCATTGACTTTTATTGAGCCGTACACATCGGTATTAAAAACGGGTCCGTGAGACTCAGTATGTCCTATTCCTATCCGTTTTATTTATCAAAAATGGCCATTAAAGTCTATGGATGGATGAGAAGCCGAGGACAGACTTTGTACTTACAGTTACTTACAGTTACTTTGTACATACAGTTACTTTGTACTTACAGTTACTTACAGTTACTTTGTACATACAGTTACTTACAGTTACTTTGTACTTACAGTTACTTTGTACTTACAGTTACTTACAGTTACTTTGTACATACAGTTACTTACAGTTACTTTGTACTTACAGTTACTTTGTACTTACAGTTACAGTTACTTTGTACTTACAGTTACTTACAGTTACTTTGTACTTACAGTTTCCCTTCCGATTAAGGACCGGTGCTCACCACCGTATCTTTGGCCCGAGTGCTGCTCATCAAAAAATAAGATCACACTCGGACCAATATTATTGAATGAGGCAGTGCAGATGAGCGACTATTTTCACTGACCGAATCTGCATGTGACAACAAATCGCAGAGAAAATCAGATGAGACTCACCCATTCAAGTTTATGGGTGCGAGAAAAAATATTGCAAGGAGCCTCAGCATAGCTGTCGATATTTACGGATACATCGCAATTCTGTAATATAGGAAACTGTAAATGATCAATAGCTGCTGCTGTAAAAATATAGATTTATGTGGATAATAAGTGAAAAATTGTTCAATTTTTCTGGATGATATTTTTTTATACGGTCGTGTGACCCTATACATTACCTAGAGTCAGTGCACAAAAAAAGTCAGACCAGTCGCCTCTATCAGATTTTAAAAATGGATGAGCCATGGCGACCTGATGGATGAATGATCTGCAGGAAGATCGATCTTGTGTGAGCCTAGATAGCAGGGTCTGCTGCCGGACCGATCTCTATGTACTGTATATACAGTATATATATATATATTGTATATATATAATGTCTTTGTGTTTTCTTACTACAGAACCACGGTTTTGACATCTGATCCTTTTGTCCATCATAACTTTTCTTCACCTGGAAACTTCAAAGTTTCCCTTCTTGTTACTGCTTATCTCCATGAAGCCAATTACCAAAGACACCCTGAGAGAAAGACCGGGAACTTCACGGCCATGTTAACCTTACAAGGTACATGTTGTTGGGGGTCGTGATATTGGTTCTCTTTTGGTAGATCTTGTTCTCACTAATGAGGATATATTTTGGAGGGGGATCGGCTCTCTGTGCGCTGACATGATTATGTCCTGGACTTGTGGTTATACACAGAAACCCATCTGATGAAGCTGAGCAGCAGTGTAAAGCATGGCGAAGGGTCAGAGCAGCAACAGAAAGGTGGCAATACACATTAGATGAATGCTAGTCCAACCTGCTGGTTTCAGATGACCACCACGGACTTGAGAGAAAGAATGATCAGGCATATTGAATTTCAACATGCTCAATCATTTTGTTGTCAAGATAACTTGCAGTCAAGGTATCTGGCTGCAGCATAATCCTAATATTATGGACAGGGAAGGAGTCAAGATGTACACAGCTATCTAAGCTGAATGGCTATCTTAAAGAGATGAGAAAACCCCTTTAAACTTCTGATGAGTTTGGATTTGGACATTTCAATTGTATACCTAAGGGAACACTAATCGCAGAAATTAATGCTTAAAAATAAATCCCTCACTGGTTCAGTCCGCAGCCTTTTCTGCTTGATCCTGAAAAATTCAGTTTTGTAGAAATGCAGACAGTGCAGAGGGGGGAGGCTCATTCTTCAGACAGAGCAGAGGGGGGAGGCTCATTCTGCAGACACGGCAGAGGGGGGAGGCTCATTCTGCAGACAGGACAGAGGAGGGAGGCTCCTACTGCAGACAGGACAGAGGGGGGAGGCTCCTACTGCAGACAGGGCAGAGGGGGGAGGCTCCTACTGCAGACAGGACAGAATGGGGAGGCTCCTGCTGCAGACAGGGCAAAGGGTGGAGGATGGTGCTGCAGACAGGGTGGGGGGCTCCTGCTGCACACAGGACAGAGGGGGGAGGCTCCTGCTGCACACAGGACAGAGAGGGGAGGCTCCTGCTGCAGACAGGACAGAGGGGGAAGGCTCCCGCTACAGACAGGGCAGAGTGGGAAGGCTCCTGCTGCAGACAGGGTGGGGGTAAGGCTCCTGCTGCAGTCAGTTTCCTTACTGCCAGACCCAAGATACTAATAAAAAGGAGGTGGGACATGGCTGAACTTCTGAGACACAAAGACAAGATTCCTTTATACAGGTCCTTCTCAAAAAATTAGCATATAGTGTTAAATTTCATTATTTACCATAATGTAATGATTACAATTAAACTTTCATATATTATAGATTCATTATCCACCAACTGAAATTTGTCAGGTCTTTTATTGTTTTAATACTGATGATTTTGGCCTACAACTCCTGATAACCCAAAAAACCTGTCTCAATAAATTAGCATATCAAGAAAAGGTTCTCTAAACGACCTATTACCCTAATCTTCTGAATCAACTAATTAACTCTAAACACATGCAAAAGATACCTGAGGCTTTTAAAAACTCCCTGCCTGGTTCATTACTCAAAACCCCCATCATGGGTAAGACTAGCGACCTGACAGATGTCAAGAAGGCCATCATTGACACCCTCAAGCAAGAGGGTGAGACCCAGAAAGAAATTTCTCAACAAATAGGCTGTTCCCAGAGTGCTGTATCAAGGCACCTCAATGGTAAGTCTGTTGGAAGGAAACAATGTGGCAGAAAACGCTGTACAACGAGAAGAGGTGACCGGACCCTGAGGAAGATTGTGGAGAAGGACCGATTCCAGACCTTGGGGAACCTGAGGAAGCAGTGGACTGAGTCTGGTGTGGAAACATCCAGAGCCACCGTGCACAGGCGTGTGCAGGAAATGGGCTACAGGTGCCGCATTCCCCAGGTAAAGCCACTTTTGAACCATAAACAGCGGCAGAAGCGCCTGACCTGGGCTACAGAGAAGCAGCACTGGACTGTTGCTAAGTGGTCCCAAGTGCCAGAGTCTGGAGGAAGACTGGGGAGAAGGAAATGCCAAAATGCCTGAAGTCCAGTGTCAAGTACCCACAGTCAGTGATGGTGTGGGGTGCCATGTCAGCTGCTGGTGTTGGTCCACTGTGTTTCATCAAGGGCAGGGTCAATGCAGCTAGCTATCAGGAGATTTTGGAGCACTTCATGCTTCCATCGGCTGAAATGCTTTATGGAGATGAAGATTTCATTTTTCAGCACGACCTGGCACCTGCTCACAGTGCCAAAACCACTGGTAAATGGTTTACTGACCATGGTATTACTGTGCTCAATTGGCCTGCCAACTCTCCTGACCTGAACCCCATAGAGAATCTGTGGGATATTGTGAAGAGAAAGTTGAGAGACGCAAGACCCAACACTCTGGATGAGCTTAAGGCCGCTATTGAAGCATCCTGGGCCTCCATAACATCTCAGCAGTGTCACAGGCTGATTGCCTCCATGCCACGCCGCATTGAAGCAGTCATTTCTGCCAAAGGATTCCCGACCAAGTATTGAGTGCATAACTGAACATTATTATTTGATGGTTTTTTTGTTTGTTATTAAAAAACACTTTTATTTGATTGGACGGGTGAAATATGCTAATTTATTGAGACAGGTTTTTTGGGTTATCAGGAGTTGTAGGCCAAAATCATCAGTATTAAAACAATAAAAGACCTGACAAATTTCAGTTGGTGGATAATGAATCTATAATATATGAAAGTTTAATTGTAATCATTACATTATGGTAAATAATGAAATTTAACACTATATGCTAATTTTTTGAGAAGGACCTGTATATTTTTCAGTCATAATTGTGATATGAGACAGAATAGGATCAAAGAAAAGGAGATTAGGGAGGAATCGCCGGGATGTTTTTTATATTTTCTGATCATTTTCTATGATTAATGTTCCTTTAACCCCTTAGTGATGGAGCCAAATTTTTAAAATCTGACCAGTGTCACTTTATGTAGTAATGACTCTGGAACGCTTCAACAAATCCCAGTGATTTTGAGATTGTTTTTTCAGGACACATTATACTTTATGATAATGGTAAATTTAGGTTGATATATTTTGTGTTTATTTATGAAAAAAATCAGAAATTTGAGAAAAATGTTAAAAAAATAGCAATTTTCAAACTTTGAATGATTATCCCTTTAATCCAGATAGTCATAACACAACAAAATATTAATAAATAACATTTCCCTCATGTCTGCTTTACATCAGTGCCATTTGCAAAATGTTATTTTATTTTGTTAACATTTTAGGAGGTTTAAAAATGTAGCAGCAATTTTTCATTTTTTCAAGGAAATTTACAAAATTTATTTTTTTTAAAGACTTATACATATTTGAAGTGCCTTTAGGGGTCCCATATATTGGGAAACCCCCCAAACTTATAACATTTTAAAAACATCATCCCCTTACATATTGGAAACAGCAGTCAGGTAGTTTATTAACCCTTCAGGTGCTTTTCAGGAATTAATGCAAAGTGGTATGACAGAAATGAAAATGTGCATTTTTACCACGTAAATGCCTCTAACTTCTAAACAGATTACTACAGCCGTCAGACTCTAAGGCTGCTATTTGGTTGTGAATTGCCATGGCAAACATCAGGACCACACAATCATGATCTGAGGGCACCATTTGGGATAAAGAGGAAGCCCCCACACTCTGTTAACCATTTATAATGATATAGTCACTATTGACAGCAGCATCTAAGGGGTTAAACAGATTTGGACGGTGCAAACACTGATCATGGCTGATACAGCAAGTTGTCAGCTTTAGTGTACAGCCGACAGCTGCTGGATTGTCCCCTGTATGGGGAGGCTATTCTCTTATATCTCAGGTCAGTTAAAAGACGTATTGGCTGTCATTAAGGGGTTAAGGGTTTACTAGAAGGTTCTGTTACACGTACTATCGCTATTCAGGCTCCGTTATCTTTATTATACTGGACCTAACACTACACTGCTCAAAAATAAAGGGAACACTTAAACAACAGAATCTAACTCCAAGTAAATCAAACTTCTGTGAAATCAAACTGTCCACTTAGGAAGCAGCACTGATTGACAATCAATTTCACATGCTGTTATGCAAATGGAATAGACAACAGATGGAAATTATTGGCAACTATCAAGACACCCTCAATAAAGGAGTGGTTCTGCAGGTGGGGACCACAGACCACATCTCAGTACCAATGCTTTCTGGCTGATTTTGGTCACTTTTGGATGTTGGTTGTGCAAACATGGTAGCATGAGACGGATTCTACAACCCACACAAGTGGCTCAGGTAGTGCAGCTCCTCCAGGATGGCACATCAATGCGAGCTGTGGCAAGAAGGTTTGCTGTGTCTGTCAGCGTAGTGTCCAGAGGCTGGAGGCGCTACCAGGAGACAGGCCAGTACACCAGGAGACGTGGAGGGGGCCGTAGGAGGGCAACATCCCAGCAGCAGGACCGCTACCTCAGGCTTTGTGCGAGGAACAGGAGCACTGCCAGAGCCCTGCAAAATGACCTCCAGCAGGCCACAAATGTGCATGTGTCTGCACAAACGGTTAGAAACCGACTCCATGAGGATGGTCTGAGTGCCCGACGTCTACAGACGGGGGTTGTGGGTTGTGAATTAGACTTTTTTGGCTCCCTCTTGTGGTTACTAGTGATATGACTCTGGGATTTCCTTCCCTCAGTTTGCACCCAGCTGGGTCGTTACTTCAGGGGTGTTGCTATATAAACATCCTGGAACCTTAGTCCAGTGCCTGGCATCGGTGTTATCAGACACATTCTGTTTGCTCCTGTTTGCTGGTCCTGGTTCATGCAAAATTAAGCTAAGTCTTGCTTCTTTGTTTTTTGGGTTATTTGTTTGCTATCATTTTTGTCCAGCTTGTACTAAATGTGATTCCTGACCTTGCTGGAAGCTCTAGGGGGCTGGTGTTCTCCCCCCGGGCCGTTAGACGGTTCGGGGGTTCTTGAATTTCCAGTGTGGATATTTTTGATAGGATTTTTTTGCTGACCATATAAGTTATCTTTCTATATTCTGCTATTAGCTAGTGGGCCTCTCTTTGCTAAATACCTAGCTCATTCTTATGTTTGTCTTTTCCTCTTACCTCACCGTTATTATTTGTGGGGGGCTTTCTATCCAACTTTTGGGGTATTTCCTCTGGAGGCAAGAAAGGTCTTTCTTTTCCCTTCTAGGGGTAGTTAGCTCTCCGGCTGGCGCGAGACGTCTAGGATCAACGTAGGAACGTTCCCCGGCTGCTGGTATTTGTGGTGCTAGGATTAGTTATATGGTCAGCCCAGTTACCACTGCCCTATGAGCTGGTTTTCTGTATTTACAGACTTAGCATTATTCCTGAGACCCTCTGCCATTGGGGTCCTAACAGTATGCCAGGCCAACATTGAATGTTTAAAGCATTGCAGAAGTGGGATAATAAGAAAGGAAATTCTGAGTTGTTTTTTTTCTTTCCTTCTCTTCCTCCCCTTTACCTTTGAGTGGCTTGTGCTTGCTGCAGACATGAATGTCCAGACCTTGATTACAAGTGTAGACCAGCTGGCAGCTCGTGTGCAGGGTATACAAGATTTTGTTACCAGTAGTCCTATGTCTGAACCTAAAATACCTATTCCGGAATTGTTTTCTGGAGACCGATTTAGGTTTAGGAATTTCAAGAATAATTGTAAATTGTTTCTTTCTCTGAGACCCCGTTCATCTGGAGATTCAGCTCAGCAAGTTAAAATTGTTATTTCTTTTTTGCGGGGCGACCCTCATGATTGGGCTTTCTCGCTAGCGCCAGGAGATCCGGCATTGGCGAATATTGATGCATTTTTTCTGGCGCTTGGATTGCTTTACGAGGAACCCAATCTTGAAATTCAGGCAGAAAAAGCCTTGCTGGCTATTTCTCAGGGTCAGGATGAAGCTGAAGTGTATTGCCAAAAATTTCGGAAATGGTCCGTGCTTACTCAGTGGAATGAGTGTGCTCTGGCCGCAAATTTCAGAAATGGCCTTTCTGAAGCCATTAAGAATGTGATGGTGGGTTTCCCCATTCCTACAAGTCTGAATGATTCTATGGCGCTTGCTATTCAAATTGACCGGCGTTTGCGGGAGCGCAAAACCGCTAATCCTCTGGTGGTGTTGTCTGAACAAACACCTGATTTAATGCAATGTGATAGAATTCAGACTAGAAATGAACGGAAAAATCATAGACGTCAGAATGGGTTGTGTTTTTACTGTGGTGATTCTACACATGTTATATCAGCATGCTCTAAACGCCTAACAAGGGTTGTTAGTCCTGTCGCCATTGGTAATTTGCAACCTAAATTTATTTTGTCTGTGACTTTAATTTGCTCTTTGTCTTCTTACCCTGTTATGGCGTTTGTGGATTCAGGTGCTGCCCTGAGTCTTATGGATCTGTCATTTGCCAAGCGCTGTGGTTTTGTTCTTGAACCGTTAGTAAATCCTATTCCTCTTAGAGGTATTGATGCTACGCCATTGGCGGAAAATAAACCGCAGTTTTGGACGCAGGTGACCATGTGCATGACTCCTGAACATCGGGAGGTGATTCGTTTTCTTGTTCTGCATAAAATGCATGATTTGGTCGTTTTGGGTCTGCCATGGTTACAGACCCACAATCCAGTCCTGGATTGGAAGGCAATGTCTGTGTCAAGTTGGGGCTGTCAGGGAATTCATGCTGATTCCCCGCCGGTGTCTATTGCTTCCTCTACTCCTTCGGAAGTTCCTGAGTATTTGTCTGATTATCAGGATGTATTCAGCGAGTCCAGATCCAGTGCTCTGCCTCCTCATGGGGACTGTGACTGCGCCATAGATTTGATTCCAGGTAGTAAATTTCCTAAGGGAAGATTATTTAATCTGTCTGTACCTGAGCATGCCGCAATGCGTTCATATATCAAGGAGTCTCTGGAGAAGGGGCATATCCGTCCATCCTCTTCCCCTCTTGGTGCGGGATTCTTTTTTGTGGCTAAGAAGGACGGATCTTTGAGACCTTGTATTGACTATCGGCTACTGAATAAAATCACTGTTAAATTTCAGTATCCTTTGCCTCTCTTGTCGGACTTGTTTGCCCGGATTAAGGGTGCCAAGTGGTTCACCAAGATAGATCTTCGTGGTGCGTACAACCTTGTGCGCATTAAGCAAGGTGATGAATGGAAGACTGCATTTAATACGCCCGAAGGTCATTTTGAGTACTTGGTGATGCCTTTTGGGCTTTCTAATGCTCCCTCAGTATTTCAGTCCTTTATGCATGATATTTTCCGGAAGTATCTGGATAAATTTATGATTGTTTATCTGGACGATATTCTGGTTTTCTCTGAAGATTGGGACTCACATGTGGAGCAGGTCAGGATGGTGTTTCAGGTTTTACGTGAGAATGCCTTGTTTGTTAAAGGCTCAAAGTGTCTCTTTGGAGTACAGAAAGTTCCCTTTTTGGGGTTTATTTTTTCCCCTTCTGCTGTGGAGATGGACCCAGTCAAGGTCCGAGCTATTCATGAGTGGACTCAACCCACGTCAGTGAAGAGTCTTCAGAAGTTCTTGGGTTTTGCTAACTTCTACCGTCGTTTTATCGCTAATTTTTCTAGCGTTGTTAAACCTTTGACGGATATGACAAAGAAAGGTTCTGATGTTGCTAACTGGGCTCCTGCAGCCGTGGAGGCGTTCCAGGAGTTGAAGCGCCGGTTTACTTCGGCGTCTGTTTTGTGCCAGCCTGATGTCTCACTTCCCTTTCAGGTCGAGGTGGATGCTTCTGAGATTGGGGCAGGGGCCGTTTTGTCACAGAGAGGCCCTGGTTGCTCGGTAATGAAACCATGTGCTTTCTTCTCTAGGAAGTTTTCGCCTGCTGAGCGGAATTATGATGTTGGCAATCGGGAATTACTGGCCATGAAGTGGGCATTTGAGGAGTGGCGTCATTGGCTCGAGGGTGCTAAGCATCGTGTGGTGGTCTTGACTGATCACAAAAATTTGATGTATCTCGAGTCTGCTAAACGCTTGAATCCTAGACAGGCCCGCTGGTCATTGTTTTTCTCCCGTTTTGACTTTGTGGTCTCGTATTTACCAGGTTCAAAGAATGTGAAAGCGGATGCTCTTTCAAGGAGCTTTGTGCCTGACTCTCCTGGAGTCACAGAACCTGTTGGTATTCTTAAAGAAGGAGTTATTTTGTCAGCCATTTCTCCTGATTTGCGACGTGTGTTGCAGAGATTTCAAGCTGGTAGACCTGACTCTTGTCCACCTGACAGACTGTTTGTTCCTGATAAGTGGACTAGCAGAGTCATTTCCGAGGTTCATTCCTCGGTGTTGGCAGGTCATCCGGGAATTTTTGGCACCAGAGATCTGGTGGCTAGGTCATTTTGGTGGCCTTCCTTGCCACGGGATGTACGGTCATTTGTGCAGTCCTGTGGGACTTGTGCTCGAGCTAAGCCTTGCTGTTCCCGTGCCAGCGGGTTGCTCTTGCCCTTGCCTGTCCCGAAGAGGCCTTGGACACATATTTCCATGGATTTCATTTCTGATCTCCCGGTGTCTCGGGGTATGTCTGTCATCTGGGTGGTATGTGATCGTTTTTCAAAAATGGTCCATTTGGTGCCCTTGCCTAAGCTGCCTTCCTCTTCCGATCTGGTTCCTGTGTTCCTTCAGAATGTGGTTCGTTTACACGGCATTCCTGAGAATATTGTGTCTGACAGAGGATCCCAGTTTGTTTCCAGGTTCTGGCGATCCTTTTGTGCTAGGATGGGCATTGATTTGTCGTTCTCGTCTGCCTTTCATCCTCAGACTAATGGACAAACTGAGCGAACTAATCAGACTCTGGAGGCTTACTTGAGGTGTTTTGTTTCGGCAGATCAGGATGATTGGGTGACCTTCTTGCCGTTGGCTGAGTTTGCCCTAAATAATCGGGCTAGTTCCGCTACTTTGGTTTCGCCATTTTTCTGCAACTCTGGTTTCCATCCTCGTTTTTCCTCGGGACATGTGGAGCCTTCTGACTGTCCTGGGGTAGATTCTGTGGTGGATAGGTTGCAGCAGATCTGGAATCATGTGGTGGACAACTTAAAATTGTCACAGGAGAAGGCTCAGCGTTTTGCCAACCGCCGCCGCGGTGTGGGTCCCCGACTTCGTGTTGGGGATTTGGTGTGGCTGTCTTCTCGATTTGTTCCTATGAAGGTCTCCTCTCCTAAATTTAAGCCTCGCTTCATCGGTCCTTACAAGATATTGGAAATCCTTAATCCAGTGTCCTTTCGCTTGGATCTTCCGGTTTCGTTTGCCATTCACAACGTGTTCCATAGGTCTTTGTTACGACGCTACGTTGTGCCTGTGGTTCCTTCTGCTGAGCCTCCTGCTCCGGTGTTGGTTGAGGGCGAGTTGGAGTACGTGGTGGAGAAGATCTTGGATTCTCGTCTCTCCAGGCGGAGGCTTCAGTATTTGGTCAAGTGGAAGGGTTATGGTCAGGAGGATAATTCCTGGGTGGTTGCCTCTGATGTGCATGCGGCCGATTTAGTTCATGCCTTTCACGCTGCTCATCCTGATCGCCCTGGTGGTCTTGGTGAGGGTTCGGTGACCCCTCCTTAAGGGGGGGGTACTGTTGTGAATTAGACTTTTTTGGCTCCCTCTTGTGGTTACTAGTGATATCACTCTGGGATTTCCTTCCCTCAGTTTGCACCCAGCTGGGTCGTTACTTCAGGGGTGTTGCTATATAAACCTCCTGGAACCTTAGTCCAGTGCCTGGCATCGGTGTTATCAGACACATTCTGTTTGCTCCTGTTTGCTGGTCCTGGTTCGTGCAAAATTAAGCTAAGTCTTGCTTCTTTGTTTTTTGGGTTATTTGTTTGCTATCATTTTTGTCCAGCTTGTACTAAATGTGATTCCTGACCTTGCTGGAAGCTCTAGGGGGCTGGTGTTCTCCCCCCGGGCCGTTAGACGGTTCGGGGGTTCTTGAATTTCCAGTGTGGATATTTTTGATAGGATTTTTTTGCTGACCATATAAGTTATCTTTCTATATTCTGCTATTAGCTAGTGGGCCTCTCTTTGCTAAATACCTAGCTCATTCTTATGTTTGTCTTTTCCTCTTACCTCACCGTTATTATTTGTGGGGGGCTTTCTATCCAACTTTTGGGGTATTTCCTCTGGAGGCAAGAAAGGTCTTTCTTTTCCCTTCTAGGGGTAGTTAGCTCTCCGGCTGGCGCGAGACGTCTAGGATCAACGTAGGAACGTTCCCCGGCTGCTGGTATTTGTGGTGCTAGGATTAGTTATATGGTCAGCCCAGTTACCACTACCCTATGAGCTGGTTTTCTGTATTTACAGACTTAGCATTATTCCTGAGACCCTCTGCCATTGGGGTCATAACAGTTGTGCTCACAGCCCAACAGCGTGCAGGACGCTTGGCATTTGCCACAGAAGACCAGGATTGACAAATTCACCACTGTCGCCCTGTGCTCTTCACAGATGAAAGCAGGTTCACACTGAGCACATGTGACAGAGTCTGAAGATGTCGTGGAGAGCGATCTGCTGCCTGCAACATCCTTCAGCATGACCGGTTTGGCAGTGGGTCAGAAATGGTGTGGGGAGGCATTTCTTTGGAGGGCCGTACAGCCCTCCATGTGTTCCCCAGAGGTAGCCTGACTGCCATTAGGTACCGAGATGAGATCCTCAGACCCCTTGTGAGACCATATGCTGGTGTGGTTGGCCCTGGGTTCCTCCTAATGCAGGATAATACCAGACCTAGTGGCTGGAGTGTGTCAGCAGTTCTTGCAAGATGAAGGCATTGAAGCCATGGACTGGCCTGCCCGCTCCCCAGACCTGAATCCGATTGAGCACATCTGGGACATCATGTCTCACACCATCCACCAACATCATGTTGCAACACAGACTGTCCAGGAGTTGGCGGATGCTTTAGTCCAGGTCTGGGAGGAGATCCCTCAGGAGACCATCCGCCACCTCATCAGGAGCATGCCCAGGCGTTGTACAGTAGGGAGGTCATACAGGCACGTGGAGGCCACACACACTACTGGGCATCATTTCCTTGTCTTGAGGCATTTCCACTAAAGTTGGATCAGCCTGTAACTTCATTTTCCACTTCGATTTTGAGCATCATTCCAACTCCAGACCTCCGTGGGATATTAGTTGTGATTTACGTTGATCATTTTTAGGTTTTATTGTTCTCAACACATTCCACTATGTAATGAATAAAGATTTACAACTGGAATATTTCATTCAGTGATATCTAGGATGTAGGATTTTAGTGTTCCCTTTATTTTTTTGAGCAGCATACTATGTCCTTGGTCTGTACAGAAAGTTACCGCTGTTTTTTTTTGGTTTCCAGATGTTATAAACAGTATCGCCATAGCTGTCCCTAGAGAGACCACCACCGGGCAGAATATCAGCATATCCCTGCACATCTTTGGAACGTAAGTGTGAATTAAGGGGGTTGTCAACCTTTGGGGACAGGTTTTTTTTCTTATTTGAATGCATGTATTTTTTTTAATTTTTTTTGCTTTTCCTTTAAAATGTTGCACTCTTGAGATCTATAGCTTTTATGTTGCACTGTCTATTGCTGGCTGTAGAATTAATTAACTCTGAATCTGTCATTCTGATGTTCAATGGGAGAGTTTCTAACTCCTTTACCTGTGTTTTCGGAGCTCCTCTCTCGCCCCAAGTGTATAATATCTGGCCCCTCGCCCCAAGTGTATAATATCTGGCCCCTCGCCCCAGGTGTATAACATCCAGCACCTCGCCCCCGGTGTATAACATTCGGCCTCTCACCACCAGTGTATAACATCCGGACCCTCATTCCCGGTGTATATCATCCAGCCCCTCACCCCTGATGTATAACATGAGGCCCCTCGCCTTTAATGTATACCATCCAGCCCATCGCCAATGGTGTATAACATCTGACCCCTCGGTGTATAATATCCAGCCCCTTGTCCTCGGTGTATAACATCCAGCCCCTCGTCCTCAGTGTATAACATCTGGTCCTTCACACCCCAGTGTATAACATCTGGCCCCTGATGTATTACATACGGTCCCTCGCCTCTGGTGTATAACATCCAGCCCCTCGCCTCTAATGTATACCATCCAGCCCATCATCCCTGGTTTATATCATCCAGCCCCTCGCCTCTAATGTATACCATCCAGCCCATCATCCCCTGTTTATATCATCCAGCCCCTCGCCCCTGGTGTATAACATCAGGCCCCTCGCCTCTAATGTATACCATCCAGCCCATTGCCCCCGGTTTATAACATCTGGCCTCTCGGTGTATAATCTCCAGCCCTTCGTCCTCGGTGTATAACATCCAGCCCCTTGTCCTCGGTAAATAACATACGGCCCCTCGCCCTCAGTGTATAACATCCGACCCCTTGCCCCTGACGTATAACATACGGCCCCCAGTGTATAACATCCGTACCCTCTTCCCTGGTGTATAACATCTGGCCCCTCGTCTCTAATGTGTACCATCCAGCCTATCATCCCTGGTGTATAACATCCAGCCCCTCGTCCTCTGTGTATAACATCCAGCCCCTTGTCCTCAGTAAATAATATCCGTCCCCTCGCCCTCAGTGTATAACATCTGGTCCCTCACCCCCAGTGTATAACATCTGGCCCCTCACCCCTGGTGTATAATCCAGCCCCTTGCCCCTGACGTATAACATACGGCCCCCAGTGTATAACAACCGACCCCTCAACCCCCGGTGCATAACATCCCACCCCTCGCCCCAGGTGTATAACATACAGCCCCTCGCCCCCAGTGTATAACATCTGGCCCCCAGTGTATAACATCCGGCACTTTGCCCCCGGTGTATAACAAGTCTGTTGCTTACATTTCTTCCCTCCTAAATCTTCCCCATCACCTGTGAGTGATATTATTGAGAAGTGGAAGAAACCGCAGCAACTCAGCCATGGAGTGGAGACCTCGTAACACTGCAGAGCGGGGTCACCAAGTGCTGAGGAGCAGAGGGAAAAAAGTCACCAACGCTCTGCTGACTCTATATCTGCAGAGTCCAGACCTCATCTGATATTAATATCAGCACAAACACTGCACCCCCACTAGGAGCTTCATGAGCCAGCAGCTGCATACAACCTTACATCACCAAGCACAATGCCGAGCGTCAGAAGGAGTGAGGTAAAGCCTCAACCATTGGACTGTGAAGCAGTGGAAATGTGTTGTGTGCAGTGACAAATCTTCTCTGTCTGGAATCTGATGGATGAGTCTGGGTTTGGATAATGTGAGGAGAACATTACCTACCTGATCGCATTGTGCCAGATGTACATTTTAGTGGAGGAGGATAACGCCATGGGCTTGTTTTTCTGTGGTTGGCCTCGGTCCTTCTGTTCAACTAAAAGGAAAAGTTAAAGGAAACCTGTAATTTACTTGCAGTCGTAAGGGTAATCTGCAGATAAATAGCATTTTTGGCATGTAGACGACTTACTAAAGGTGCTGATACAGAGAGAAAATGGATTCCCTCTACAGCTGCTTGCTTCCAGTTCTCGGGGAGGTACAGGGACCAATTGCAGTCACTGCTCAGTACACACTGATCGTGTTGTGACCAATTCCCCTGCACCTTTACGGACAGTGTGCTCTGCAGCGTATGTATGCAGGATATGCATACAGAGCAGGCTGTCAGTCATTGTACAGAGCAATGCTTACTGCATCGAGCACGGTGACTGTAACCACTCCATGCTCTGCCCCTATGACTGGGAGCAAGCGGCTGCAGGGATAATAGAACTTCACTTTCTCCCTGTAGCTGTGATCCAGTAAACCTGCTAGACATAAGTGCTATTTACCTGCAGATTAAACCCCATACCTTAAGGTAAATAGCTTTTCTGGAGGTGACAAGTTTCCTTTAAGGCTATGTTCACACATTGCGTTTTTTTTTAATGCAAATTTTAAGCTGCATTTTACCTGCATAGTACCAGCAACAGCTATGAGATTTCAGAAATCTCATGCACACATTGTTTTTTTTCCTGACTGAATTGGAAAACTGCTGCGTTTTAGCATGTCACTTCTTTCAGCATTTTTGCAATGTTTTTTTTCACCCATAGAAAGCAATGAGTAAGTGCAAAAACACAGGTATATGGTTTTGCTGCGTTTTTGGTGCAAAAACCTCAGGAAGTTGCATCATGGAGGGCACTAAACTTTATCAGCATGCACAAGAGACAAAAAAGCAGCAAAAAGGCAGCAAAAAATGTAGCTTTTTGTAAGCAGCTTCTTTACTGCCAAGAGAGCAGGTTTTGCCTGCAGAAAAAAAGGCAATGTGTGAACACAGCCTAATAGTTCATCAAACCAGGACATTTTGGAAAATTATAGCCTCCAATTTTGTGAGCACAGTTTGGGGAAGACCCGTTTCTGTTCTCCATGACATGTCCCAGTGAACAAATACATGGCTGGGGGAGTTTGTCATGGAAGAACATGACCGGCTGCACAGAGTCCTGACCTCTCCTCCAACATCAGGGTCTGACCTCACATATGCTCTTCTGGATGAAGGGGCACAAATTCCCACAGAAATCTCCAAAATCTGGTAGAAAACCTTCTCTGTAGAGTGAGAGCCATTTTATCTGCAAAGGAGGCTCAGACTCCATAATAATGCCCATGGATCTAGATTGTGAGGTGATAATGGCTGGTGGTAAAGAGAAGGTGTGCTGTGGAGGTGGCACCATCCAGCTCATGTAGAGAAGATGGACTGGAATTACCGCTTCCATCTCTGTGATGTACACAAACATTATCAGCTCATAGTGTGGACTATAGCAACATGTAATAATAGTAGACTATGTATCACATGACAGCCATTTTAATTTCTTGATGTGTCTTCTATCGTTAAGCTGTGAATTATAATATCGATTGTTGAAATGATCTGCAGGGTTCGGACATGGCCTTATGCTACCGCTAACGTTCATTGCAAAGGGTGAAATGTTCTGCAGGCCGGCTACATTTCCACAGTGTTACTGCACATTTTTCTCTTTAAGGCCACGTGCACACAATGAGTATTTGGTCAGTTTTTTACCTCAGCATTTATAAGTCAAAACCAGGAGAGGAACAATCGGAGGAAAAGTATAATAGAAACACGTCACCACTTCTGGATTTATCACTCACTCCTGGTTTTGGCTTACAGATACTGAGGTAAAATACTGACCAAATACTGAATGTGTGCACAAGACCTGAAAATCCACTCCACTTTCATTGTGGAAATGTAAAGCCATGTGCACATGTTGAATATTTGGTGAGTTTTTTTTTACCTCAGTATTTGTAAGACAAAACCAGGAGTGGGTGATAAATACAGAAATGGTGACATGTTTCTATTATACGTTTCCTGTTTGTTCCACTCCTGGTTTTGGTTTACAAATCCTGAGGTAAAATACTGATCGTGTGAATGTGGCCTTACAGGTTTGCTGCACAGTGTAAGAAGGGAAACCTGCGGTGACATTTGTAGGGTTTTATGCTCCATGTACACATACACTTTCCTGGGCTTCGGATCGGCCCTGTAATATAGTGAAGATGGAGAACATACCAGTGTATAACTAGGCGTGCAGTATGTAAACGTTAGAGTAAGTTCACATGAGCATATAAAAAATAATTCAGAAAAAAAATGAATGATATGTCATCTGTATAGCATTTATTTATTTTACTCGCTCATATGGCGCCATTAATTCCACAGCGTTTCACAGATACTATCACAGTCCCTATTGGGGCTCACAATCTAAATGTCTTATCGATGTGTAGGAGGAAACCTGAGCAAACACAAGGAGAACCTACAAACTCCTTGCAGATGTTGTCCTTGGTGGGATTTGTACCCAGGACCCCAGTGCTGCAAAGCAACAGTGCTAACCACTGAGCCACTGTGCTATCCACTGAGCCACCATACTGCTCTGTTTTTTAACAATTTTTTTAAAATACAGTTTCCTATGTTAAGAATTGCCATGTATCTGTAAAAATCGGATGGTATGTGGGTGACCCATATGGGATACGATTTTTCTTGCACACCCATAGATTTGAATGGGCGAGTCTTATCCGAAACATAGGAGAAACTAGTGCAATTTTTTACATGTGGACATTTTGTCTGGGTACAAAAAAAACGTTAATCTGAAAAACCTACATTGATCTAAATGCTGTCTGTGTCAGTAGTCCGTGGCCACCATACTAGAGCCCTGCATATATCCTACTACCTGTGGCATCCCCAGGTCCACGTAGGCTCCATAGATGCACAGGGCTTTGGTATAGCAGACACGCACTACTGATGTGGTCACTGGACTAGGGTCCTACAAATCTTTTTTCCGTACTTTAGTGCATGACATATGTGTACACTTGTTTGGTCGGGTTCTTGGATATTGTGCTACTTTAAGAGCGAGCTTGTGGGCCATACATGGCGCTGCATGCCTTGTATATAATAATCAGTATACACCGCTGCTGCGGGTCGTGAGAGGATTGCTTTATGTCACATGCACACAGCCTGACAGACGGCAGAAGAGGAAGGAAGAAGTAAAGGGCACAGATGAAATGTCATACATCCAGATTTGCAGGTCTCATGGCTTCTACGCACATGTGACACTGCTGTACAAACGGCTGGAAGCACCTGTATAGTAAAGAAACACCCTGCTAGGGACAGTTTTCTTCTTACTCTGTTCTCACTCCATTTTTAGGCTCTTGACATATACCTCCAATGAAAGGCTGTGAAGTATGCCACTCTATAGGTGCGCACCGATCTGCCAGAAGACCCCATTCCAAGTCATACCCCATGGGTTGTGCGGCCTTAGGGTACAAGTGTGCAGTCACTATACAGTTGTGCTCAAAAGTTTACATACACCGGCAGAATTTTTGCTTTCTTGGCCTTTTTTCAAAGAATATGAATGATAACACCAAAACTTTTTCTCCACTCATGGTTAGTGGTTGGGTGAAGCCATTTATGACAACCCAAAACAGCCAAATAACCCTGATCAAAAGTTCACATATTCCATTTCTTAATACCGTATATTGCCCCCTCTAACATCAATGAGAGCTTGAAGTCTTTTGTGGTAGTTGTGGATGAGGTTCTTTATTTTCTCAGAAGTTAAAGCTGCCCACTCTTCTTGGCTAAAAGCCTCCAGTTCCTGTAAATTCCAGGGCTGTCTATAATGCCTGATCAATCCAGGAGGAGAAAGAAGCAGATTTCTCTGATAAGATATATTACCAAGTTTTTTATTTTCATGCGTATTATATTCATGGGAGGAAAAAATTCAACGACGATGTCCCTTTAAGTCCTCCAAAATGTTTCCCTACCTCTCTCCTTAATTTATACCTTTGGTGAAGGCATATTACTTCCTATAGAGGAGGGGGAAAGCATTTTTTTTTACTGAAAAGGGATAAAAAAAAACTTTATGAAAAATCATAAATAAACAAATTGTAGCATTTTGTGTATGCAGCTCCTATGAAATGTAGCATTTTGTGTATGCAGCTCCTATGAAAAGTTATGTGTGCCCATGGTTACAGACTACAAACAAACCCTGTGTTGTCGGATTCCGCAGTTATGTTCGAGAGTCCGATGGAACTAATACATGACTACAGTCAGTCCATGGAAACACATATGTCTGCATAGGAGCTGTGCTCACAGAACGGGAGAGTGTTTTTATTCAAGATTAATTGTGAAAATACTTACATCTGAGTTTTAAATGCACCAGAGTAACAAAATATGACTGCACCAGTACAACCATCCCTTAAAGGGGTTGTCTTTAAAGGGACGTGATTGAGATGTAATAGATGACACCACCCTTCATCTTTCAGTCCCCCTCTGACAGTCTGCTGGCTCATCAAGTCCGACTGTGTCTCTCTGGATGGAGAAGAGTGCCACCCGCTGGTAATAAATGGAACTGCCGTCATTATCAATCATCTTTTCAGATCTGCCGGCCGGTATTGCTTGAGCGTAAAAGCTCAGAATGAAGTCAGCAAATTATTAGGACATCAGAGCATCACGGTCACGAATGCAGGTAGGAAAAGGGCAATAAATGGATAATGCATTCATATATGTGTCAATATCATACCCTAGTGGATCGATATACATAATATCTGTGCTGTCTACAAATAGTTAATTTCTAAATCAAGTATCTGTGTGTTAAAGTATGAGAATGGTCAGTATTCTATTAAAGTAACCCCTTCCTGCCCTGAGCCTTGCATTTAATGCATTGATATGTAGTGAGTGATACCATTAGGGTATGTGTCCACGTTCAGGAAACGCTGCGTTTTTGACGCAGCGCTGAGCCGCAGCGTCAAAAACGCAGCGTCCAGATGTTACAGCATAGTGGAGGGGATTTAATGAAATCCCGACTCCACTATGCGTTAAAAAACGCATGCGTTTTTGCCGCGAAAACGCACATGCGCTGCGTTTTTTCAAAATGCAGCATGTTGCTACAATGAGCAAAACACGCAGGAACACCGCAGGTGACCTGCCAGTGACCTTAGGTGCAGTTTTGGACAGGATTTTACTTGCATAAAATCCTGACCAAAGCCTGAGGCAATCCTGAACGTGGACACATACCCTAAGGCCGGGGTCACACTAGACCGTAATACGGACGAGTGCTATGCGATAAAAAATCGCATAGCACTCAGCCCAATGTTAATCTATGGTGCAGCTCCCATCATCCGATATTTTCTCCACCGTATTTCGGATCCGAGGGAACTCGCAGCAGGCTGCGATTGTCAGCATATCTCGGCCGAGACTCGCCAATGCAAGTCTATGGGTGCGAGAAAAAATCGGATTACACACGGACCATGCGTGTGCATTGCGAGAAATACGCAGCGGTGTTCTATAGAAAAGCCGGTAATTCAATTGCCGGCTTTTCATTTCTCCTTCACAAACCGGACAGGATATGAGACATGGTTTACATACAGTAAACCATCTCATATCCCCCTTTTTTTTGCATATTCCACACTGCTAATGTTAATAGTGTGTATGTGCAAAATTTCAGCGCTGTAGCTGCTAAAATAAAGGGTTAAATGGCGGAAAAAATTGGTGTGGGCTCTCGCGCAATTTTCTCCGCCAGAATGGTAAAGCCAGTGACTGAGGGCAGATATTAATAGCCAGGAGAGGGTCCATGGTTATTGGCCCCCCCGTGGCTAAAAACATCTGCCCCCAGCCACCCCAGAAAAGGCACATCTGGAAGATGCGCCTATTCTGGCACTTGGCCACTCTCTTCCCACTCCCTGTAGCGGTGGGATATGGGGTAATGAAGGGTTAATGCCACCTTGCTATTGTAAGGTGACATTAAGCCAGATTAATAATGGAGAGGCGTCAATTATGTCACCTATCCATTATTAATCCAATTGTATGAAAGGGTTAAAACACACACACACACACACACACACACACACACACACACACACACACACACACACACACACACACATGATTTAAAAGTATTTTAATGAAATAAACACAGCGGTTGTTTTAATAATTTATTGCTCTCTCAATCCATCAGCAACACCCTCGCTTGGAAAAATAATAAACGCACAAGATACATACCTTCTGATGTCCTATCACGTCCAACGAGGTAATCCATCTGAAGGGGTTAACTAATATTACAGGCACGAGCTGCGATAAACCACTCGCTCGTGCCTGTAATCCCCGGGTGCTGAAAGGAAAGCTGGATCTGTACTTACATTGAGTCGCGGTGATGCGCCCCTGTTGGATGTTCTCATGAACTGCAGCCTGGGAACTTTTTCCCACGCTCCAGGTCATATGAGGACATCTACCAGGGGGCGCATCACCGCGACTGAAGGAAATGTAGGTCAATGACCTACATTTCATTCATTCGCCGGGGATTACAGGCACGGAGCACAGCTGCATTTGCAGGGCTCCTGCTTGTAAAATATTTTAACCCCTTCAGATCATGGATTACCTCGTGGGACGTGACGGTTCAGCTGAGGGTATGTATCTTGTGCGTCTATTATTTTTTCCAAGCGAGGGTGTTGCTGATGGATTGAGAGAGCAATAAATTAATACAACAACCGCTGTGTTTATTTCATTAAAATAATTTTTAATAATGTGTGTGTGTGTTTTTTAACCCTTTCAGACAATTGGATTAATAATGGATAGGTGACATAATTGACGCCTCTCCATTATTAATCTGGCTTAATGTCACCTTACAATAGCAAGGTGGCATTAACCCTTCATTACCCCATATCCCACCGCTACAGGGAGTGGGAAGAGAGTGGCCAAGTGCCAGAATAGGCGCATCTTCCAGATGTGCCTTTTCTGGGGTGGCTGGGGGCAGATGTTTGTAGCCAGGGGGGGGGGCCAATAACCATGGACCCTCTCCTGGCTATTAATATCTGCCCTCAGTCACTGGCTTTACCACTCTGGCGGAGAAAATTGCGCGGGAGCCCACGCCAATTTTTTCCGCCATTTAACCCTTTATTTTAGCAGCTACAGCGCTGAAATTTTGCACATACACACTACTAACATTAGTAGTGTGGAATATGCAAAAAAAAGGGGGATATGAGATGGTTTACTGTATGTAAACCATGTCTCATATCCTGTCGGGTTTGTGCAGGAGAAATGCAAAGCCGGCAATTGAATTACCGGCTGTTCACAGATATCGCGCTGAATGAAATATAAATACAGAATATATATGTGTCTCAATGACATATCTCTATATATATATATATATATATATATATATATATATATATACTGTATATATGTTTTCCCGAACATTTGAGCACATAAATCCATTAGATGTCGGTTTTGCAAGCTTGCGAGAAAATCTCGGCATACGGATGCCATATGGATGTCACACGGATGTCACACGGATCATTTGATGCGAGGAAATCGCATCCTCGCACTGCACACGGATCACTGTTTTTGAAACATTTGTGCGATTCTCGGCCGTGAAAAACGGACCGTTTTTTTATACGTTAAGTGTGTCCCCGGCCTAAGGGTGAGTTTCCACGGTCAGTAAACGCTGCGTGTTTGACGCTGCGCCGAGCTGCAGCGTCAAACACGCAGCGTCCAGATGTTCCAGCATAGTGGAGGGGATTTTATGAAATCCCGTCTCCACTATGCGTGGAAACTCGCATCCGTCTTCCCTGCGACTCCGGACATGCTGCGCGTCTTTTCAGATCGCAGCATGTCCGTACACCTTGCGGGGACGCAGCGTCGCCGCAAGGCATATCACAGGGCGCTATGGGAGAGAGCGATGATCCCGGATGTGTACAGTTAACACATCCGGCATCATCGCGTCCCAGAAAGGGGGTGGGGCTTAGTGCCGAGTGGCGATACCGCCGGCCATCCTGACCATGGACACATACCCTAACCCTTTGGCTGTGTGTCCACGCTCAGGATGGCTGGCGGTATCGCCTCAGCGGCGAAGCCGCTCGGCGCTAAGCCCCGCCCCCTTTCGGGGACGCGATGGTGCCGGATGTGTACAGTACACATCCGGGATCATCGCACCCCTCGCCATAGGGCCCTGTGATATGCCTTGCGGGGACGCTGCGTCCCCGCAAGGTGAACGGACATGCTGCGATCTGAAAAGACGCGCAGCATGTCCGGAGTCGCAGGGCCGCCGCGTGCGGGTTTCCACGCATAGTGGACACGGGATTTCAACAAATCCCCTCCACTATGCTGGAACATCTGGACGCTGCGTGTTTGACGCTGCAGCGTCAATCACGCAGCGTTTACTTACCGTGGACACTCACCCTATGTGTCCACGTTCAGGATTGCATCAGGATTTGGTCAGGATTTTCCATCAGTATTTGTAAGCCAAAACCAGGAGTGGAACAATTAGAGGAAAAGTATAATAGAAACACATGCACCACTTCTGCATTTATCACCCACTCCTGGTTTTGGCTTACAAATACTGATGAAAAATCCTGACCAAATCCTGATGCAATCCTGAACGTGGACACATACCCTAAGGGTATGTTTCCACGTTCAGTTTTGCTTCAGGCTTTGGTCAGGATTTTATGCAGGTAAAATCCTGACCAAAACTGCATCTGCATCTGAGGTCACTGGCAGGTCACCTGCGGTGTACCTGCGTGTTTTGCTCATAGTAGCAACATGCTGCGTTTCGAAAAAACGCACCACGCATGCGTTTTCGCGGCAAAAACGCATGCGTTTTTTAACGCATAGTGGAGTCTGGATTTCATGAAATCCCATCCACTATGCTGTAACATCTGGACGCTGCGTTTTTGACGCAGCAGAAAAACGCAGCGTCAAAAACGCAGCGTTTCCTGAACGTGGAAACATACCCCAAGGAGCTGAATGTGACCCATCAGCTGAGGCGTCGGCTGTAACGCACAGCTGGCACTTTGTTGCACTGAATAGGATCATAGCTAGCTCCAATCCCAACTGTTCATCCTCTTGAATGCCATGGTTGTTTCCTTCACCCAAAGGCTATGTGCACACAGTTTCTTGAGGTCTGCGGATTTTTCCGTAGCAGATTTGAGAAATCCGTATGTAAAAGGCACTGCATTTTACCTGCGCATTTACCACGGATTTTATGCGGATTCCACCTGCGGTTTTACACCTGCAGATTCCTATTATGGAGCAGGTGTAAACCGCTGCGGAATCCGCACAAAGAATTGACATGCTGCAGAATGTAAACCACAGCGTTTCCGCACGTTTTTTTCCACAGCATGGGCACTGTGGTTTCTGTTTTCCATAGGTTTACATGGTACTGTAAAGTCATGGGAAACAGCTGCGGATCCGGAGAAAAATCCCCAATGTGTGCACATAGCCTAACCCTACTATCAGGGTGCCCATGTGTTTTCATGACAGCTAAGGGTCTAATAAAGACACCCTGGTGTGCCATCTTTTTTTTTAGGGCTTGTACAGACAAGTCTATTTTCAGTCCGAGTGCAATCCAACGAGACATCCGTGCTAATGTCTGATTATTTTTTTCTCGGACAGAGTCTATCCAGGTAAAAAAAACCTGAACATTCCCAATTTGCATCCAATATTCGGATCGCAGTCGGGCCATGAAAGTCAATGAGTCCGTGGGAAAAAAAAAATTCGGACTGCACTCGGACGACATCTAAGTGCAGTCCGATTTCCACACACTGACAGAATGGAGAAGATGGATACATTTTTTTTTTCCATCGTCTCTTCATCCCAAAAAAATCGGATCACAGAGTAAGATTAGCATAATCGAACCAATTTTCTCGGATTAGCCTCACGAGAAGGATTCCCATTTCACAGACACTGCAATACATAAGTATTGCAAGGCATTATAGCAGTGATCAAAAAATTGAATGGTCTTGTCCCATATCAAAACTAAAAAATCAGATCAGTAAAAAGATCAGTAAATCCCAATTATTAAAAAGCATAAAATGCCTTAGGCCGGCGTCACACTCAGCGTATGTAAATACGGTCCGTTTTTTACGGCCGTAATACGCAGAAAAGTCCCCAAAATAGTGATCCGTATGTCATCCGTAGGCAGGGTGTGTCAGCGTATTTTGCGCATGGCATCCTCCGTATGTAATCCGTATGGCATCCGTACTGCGATATTTTCTCGCAGGCTTGCAAAACCGACATCTAATGGATTTATGTGCTCAAATGTTCGTTAAAACATATATACAGTATGTGTATATATATATATATATATATATATATATATATATATATATATATATATATATATATATATATCATTGAGACACATATATATACGGTATATTCTGTATTTATATTTAATTCAGCGCGATATATGTGAAAAGCCGGTAATTCAATTGCCGGCTTCTCATTTCTCCTTCCCAAACCCGACAGGATATGAGACATGGTTTTCATACAGTAAACCATCTCATATCCCCCTTTTTTTTGCATATTCCAATCCACACTACTAATGCTAGTAGTGTGTGTATGCAAAATTTGGGTGCTGTAGCTGCTAAAATAAAGGGTTAAATGGCGGAAAAAATTGGCGTGGGCTCACGCACAATTTTCTCCGCCAGAGTGGTAAAGCCAGTGACTGAGGGCAGATATTAATAGCCTAGAGAGGGTCCATGGTTATTGCCCCCCCCCCCCCCCCCCGGCTACAAACATCTGCCCCCAGCCACCCCAGAAAAGGCACATCTGGAAGATGCGCCTATTCTGGCACTTGGCCACTCTCTTCCCACTCCCGTGTAGCGGTGGGATATGGGGTAATGAAGGGTTAATGCCACCTTGCTTTTGTAAGGTGACATTAAGCCAGGTTAATAATGGAGAGGCGTCAATTATGACACCTATCCATTATTAATCCAATTGTATGAAAGGGTTAAAAAAACACACACACACATTATTAAAGAGTATTTTAATGAAATAAACACACAGGTTGTTTTAATATTTTATTGCTCTCTCAATCCACCTGAAGACCCTCGCTCTGCAAAATAATAAACCAACAATATACATACCTTCTGTTGATCTGTCACGTCCCACGAAGTAAATCCATCTGAAGGGGTTAAATCATTTTACAGGCAGGAGCTGTGCTAAAGCACTCGCTCGTGCCTGTAAACCCTGGGTGCTGAAAGGAAAGCTGGGTGATCTGTACTTACATTGAGTTGCGGTGAGGCGCCCTCTGCTGGATGTCCTCATGAACTGGAGCCTTGGAAAAGTTCCCACGCTCGAGTTCATATGAGTTCATCCAGCAGAGGGCGCCTCACCGCAACTCAATGTAAGTACAGATCACCCAGCTTTCCTTTCAGCTGGGTTTACAGGCACGAGCGAGTGCTTTAGCACAGCTCCTGCCTGTAAAATGATTTAACCCCTTCAGATGGATTTACTTCGTGGGACGTGACAGATCAACAGAAGGTATGTATATTGTTGGTTTATTATTTTGCAGAGCGAGGGTCTTCAGGTGGATTGAGAGAGCAATAAAATATTAAAACAACCTGTGTGTTTATTTCATTAAAATACTTTTTAATAATGTGTGTGTGTTTTTTTAACCCTTTCATACAATTGGATTAATAATGGATAGGTGTCATAATTGACGCCTCTGGATTATTAATCTGGCTTAATGTCACCTTACAATAGCAAGGTGGCATTAACCCTTCATTACCCCATATCCCACCGCTACACAGGAGTGGGAAGAGAGTGGCCAAGTGCCAGAATAGGCGCATCTTCCAGATGTGCCTTTTCTGGGGTGGCTGGGGGCAGATGTTTGTAGCCGGGGGGGCCAATAACCATGGACCCTCTCCTGGCTATTAATATCTGCCCTCATTCACTGGCTTTACCACTCTGGTGGAGAAAATTGCGCGGGAGCCCATGCCAATTTTTTCCGCCATTTAACCCTTTATTTTAGCAGCTACAGCACCCAAATTTTGCACATACACACTACTAACATTAGTAGTGTGGAATATGCAAAAAAAGGGGATATGAGATGGTTTACTGTATGTAAACCATGTCTCATATCCTGTCGGGTTTGGGAAGGAGAAATGAAAAGCCGGCATTTGAATTACCGGCTTTTCTCTCTAACACCGCTGCGTATTTCTCGCAAGTCACACTGCTGGTCCATGTGGAATCCGTATTTTTCTCGCCCCCATAGACTTTCATTGGCGATTTTTTTGCGCAATACGGTGACAAACGCAGCATGCTGCGATTTTCTACGGCCGTACAAGACCGTATAATACGGGTCAGTAAAATACGGCAGATATGAGCTGGGCCATAGAGATTCATTGGGCCGTGTGTAATGCGAATTTTACGGATGTAGTTTATGCGCTCATACGTCCGTAAAACTCGCTAGTGTGAGGCCGGCCTTACTATAGATCAAGATTTAAAAAAAACACACAAGACACATATTTGTCATCCCTGCATCCGTCAGGACCTGTTCTATAATATTTGCATGCAGTTTGGGTGAAAGCGAAAAAATAAAATTGGGAGCAATGCCAGAATTGATGTTTTATTTGTTGCTGACACTGGTTTCTAAAACTGAAGAAAAATCAATCAATTCTATATATCCCAAAATGGCAACAATTAAAACTGAAAGTTCTAAAAGTTCTACGACTTATTATCACACAAAACTTTTTGGAGACGTTCAAAAACGAAGGGTTTTCAAGCTTAAATGCTCCATTTTGAGTGAGGTTTTCATTCCCTGAAGCATTTCTTAAAAAAAGATTTTGGAACAGTTTTTTCTCCCTGAAATGTATTTTTTTTGCAACTTTTTCATTTGACAGTCCCTAGTTTGGAGCAAATTTAATCAGTATTATGAATTTTTTCCCAATAGGGGTTTTTCAAAACCTCTTCAAGAGGAAAAAAAAAGCTAAAAAAAAAAAAAAAACACCACACGAAGAGCAAAGTGGATTTCCAATGAAAACAAATTGGAAGAGTTTTCTAAGTGTTTTTGATGAGTTTTTTTTAAAGAGGATTTTGGTGAGAATCTTTAAAACAAAACTCCTTCAAAAAACTGTTTTTAGGGAATGTGCACACGATGTCTTTAAACGAAGTAACAAAAGATGTGCTGTGCATTATGCTTATTTTAAAAGAAATAACAAAAGACGTGCTGTGCATGATGCTTATTTTTGTGGCAGTTTCGCAGCGCTTTTTCAGGCAGATTCCAGGCCGCAGTATTTGCATGTGCTTGTAATCTAAGTGTCATAATCCTAGAACGGTCTGTCCTACTGCCTTGTTTTTTTTCCTGCAGGTGTGCACCCAGTCTGGTTTGTGCTCCCATGTTGTGCATTCATTGCCATCGCTATTGGCTTCATCTTCTATACTTTATTCCGAGCCGGCAGTCACAGCCCTCATCAGAAGTCATTGGTGGAGGTAAGTTCTTAGGTCCATTATTAGATGTTGTAGGAGATCCTGTATAGAGGACATTGGCCCTGTTTTATGTCCAAGCTGTCAGATGATGGGATCTACATGGTACAGATATTAATACAGAGCGGATCTAACACCAGAGAACTACACATTAGCCACCAAGGAAAGTCTAAGGTACAATAAATGGCTGTATTACACAGCGCCCCCCAAATAGGGGCTACCAGCGCCGTATGTATGGCCGGTCTGCTGGACATAATAATGGACATAATACTGCTAGAACTTGAGATTAAATTAATCCCTTAACGCCGCAGCCACTTTCCGTTTTTTTCATTTTTGTTTTTTCCTCCCCTTCTTCCAATTTTTTTGAATTCTACGATACCAAATATGTATATTTTCTATTTTTTTATTTGCTTTATTATTAATGGGGTAAAGGGGAGGGGTATTTGAATTTTTTTCAGTTTTTTTAATTTTTTTTTCCATATTTTTAAAAACATTTTTTCATTTTTTTTCACTCTATTTGTTAGTCCCCTTAGGGGACTTGAAGCTGCGATCATCTGATCGCTTGTACTTTACATAGCAATGCATCAGCTGATGGCTGAATCAGGGTATGTGCACACGCTACGGATTCTGCTGCGGATTTTTCCTCAGCGGATTTGGAAAAATCCGCAGTGCAAAACCACTGCGGTTTTCACTGCGGATTTTCTCACGGTTTCTTCTGCGGGTTTTCAACTGCACATTCCTATTGGTGCTGGTTGAAAACCGCTGCGGAATCCGCAGAAAGAATTGACATGCTGCGGAAAATAATCTGCGTTTCCGCGCTGAATTTTCCGCAGCATGTGCACAGCGGTTTTTTTTCCCATAGGTTTACATGGTACTGTAAACTTTGGGAAAACTGCTGCGAATCCGCAGCATCAAATCCGCTGCGGATCCGCAGCAAAATCCGCAGCGTGTGCACATACCCTAACACAGCCATTATCTGCCGAAAAAGATGCCGGCTCGGCTTGCAAGCCCGCATCAAAGTCAGTCTAACGGCTCGATCATGCCAAACTATCAATCTTCGGGAGTGGACAGCCCCCCAGCAAGCAGGAGGTCGGGGTGCAGGAGAGTGTCCCACTTCAGAACATCGAACATGAGACAAACCCTATAAAACAATATATCTATAGCAAATAACACTTGGGTAAAAGTCATGATTTCTCCTCATTTAGACCATATTCCAACATATCGAAACACATTTTTTTCTAGTGCTTTTTGTCTGCAAATTTCTGCACCAAAACACACAAGATCGGTCTCCTCTGATTATTGTAGTTTTGCTGTGATTTTTTATGCATTTTGTTAATTTTAAAATGTGGGTTTGTTAGTCCAGAATTGCTACAATTCGTCACTTAAAAATATCCGCACCAAATAAAACTGTGATTTTATCAAAACTGCAGCAATCAGACCAATAAGTCATAAATTGCTGGAATCAGGGTCTCTGCTCCTACATCATGCTGCTCTCAGATGTGGTATCAAAAACCTAGTGTCATATTCTCTATAAATGATCTAAACCACCAGGTTCTCAGCCATATTCAGTACCCCAATATCTTCCCCTGTGCCGACCTTGGATTGACAGTGTGGACAGCGGCAGTGATCCTGTCCGTAGCTCTCAAGATCTGTGCAGAAAGTATCTGGAAGTGCTTAATTACATTATGGTCCATGGAGGCAGACCAGGGGTGACATATTATTACAGGTTAATAGAACTGACAGATGCCCTTTAATAGTAAAATTAAGGTGGAACCCACAGCACAGGGTTTTTATCACCTTTTTTTAAGGAAAAACAAAGAATATGGAAATAGGAAATATTGATCTGAACAGATGTACGGATTAACAACAACGGCGTCATCACTGGTGCCTATAGATTATACCTCTTTGTGCATATCCTCTCCTATTACCGTATCTCAAAAAGATGGAGAACCGAGAAAGTGAATCAGTGCTGTGCATTGTGCCTGCGCCGTCATGTAGGAACATGATGTGTATGTGAACTGCGACTTAGTAGACGGTGAATAACCCCTTGATGTTGGAACCGGAAGACGCCATCGTCTGAAGAGAGAAAATATTTAATTATGTACGATCACGAAACATAAGTCAATAAGTGGGGAGAATGGTGTACGTGTCCTGATGCATCATTTATTTACTCCCGACTAATGATGATTGAACGTGCTGGGATAAGGTGTTATCTGAGCATGCTCAGGTGCTAACCCAGTGTCTTTATGATGCTGACTAGTGATGAGCAAACGTGCTGGGATAAGGTGTTATCTGAGCATGCTCAGGTGCTAACCCAGTGTCTTTATGATGCTGACTAGTGAGGAGCGAACGTGCTGGGATAAGGTGTTATCTGAGCATGCTTGGATACTAGCCCAGTGTCTTTATGATGCTGACTAGTGATGAGTGACTGTGCTGGGATAAGGTGTTATCTGAGCATGCTCGGATGCTAACCCAGTGTCTTTGTGATGCTGACTAGTGATGAGTGAACATGCTGGGATAAGGTGTTATCTGAGCATGCTTGGATACTAGCCCAGTGTCTTTATGATGCTGACTAGTGATGAGTGAGTGTGCTGGGGTAAGGTGTTATCTGAGCATTCTCGGATACTAGCCCAGTGTCTTTGTGATGCTGACTAGTGATGAGTGCTGACTAGTAATGAGCAAACGTGCTGGGATAAGGTGTAATCTCAGCATGCTCGGATGCTAACCGAGTGACTTCGGCGTGCTCGAAAAATATGTTCCGAGTCCCCGCGGCTGCATGTGTCGAACAGCTGTGGGGACTCAAACATATTATTCTAGCACACCGGAGACACTCGGTTAGCACCCGAGCATGCTGAGATAACACCTCATAACATATCCCATCACGCTCGCTCATCACTACTCCCAACCATTGACCACCTCTGCCCAATTTAAAAGCCATGACAGACTATTACCTGTAAACCCTATCTGCTTTGTTTGTCCGCGGGGTCCCTCCATTCTGCAATCAGAAAGACCACCGACCACGGGAAATAGGACAGAATGATCTCCGGTGCTCAGATCCTACACATAAATTGAAGAGAAT
Organism: Ranitomeya variabilis; assembly: GCF_051348905.1. Lineage (NCBI taxonomy): Eukaryota > Metazoa > Chordata > Amphibia > Anura > Dendrobatidae > Ranitomeya > Ranitomeya variabilis. Next base: position 40,384,545 of record NC_135238.1, read on the forward strand.
TACTAGCACAAGATACAATTTGCTGGCTTGTTATCCGTCCTTTGTTGCGCCCCGTAGTCGTGCCCCCAGTGGTGTTCAGGACATGTTGTTTCTAGAGGACGTTCTGGTTTTGCCGATAATTACTGATGTTTCATGACACGACGCTGTCCTGATATTCTCGGCTGCAGATGAAGGCAGGTACAATACCTATCACCACGCGTTTCAGGGGAAATGAATGAGAAGGACATTTCACAGGAGCAGAAGCTAATTTACACTCACGGTGTGATGTGTGGAGGAGATGGGGGTCTGCAAAGAAAGGACTTTTGTACGGACGTATAGAAAGCAGCAGGAATTAAATTAAACTGGGATGACGTCAGTCTCCTCCGGGCAACAAAGCTACAAAGAAAACACAAAAGGATGAAATGTATATCTGGGTTATGAAAGCCAGGATACATAGTATTGTTCATGGCGGCAAAGTGAGGGCATCGCTGAAGGTGACACGTTGTACTGGCTGACATGGGACTGCGCTATATTTTACATAGGGTCTACAATTAATTAGCATACATTGTTTGTGGGTGAGATTGTGATGACGTGCACCCATATGTGTGATTAAATACAGGGCTGCCTGGTAGTTTTCTTCAATATTTAGATGGCTAATTCAATATAGCTTGTTCTCTATATACAGTTGTGTGAAAAAGTGTTTGCCCCCTTCCTGATATCCTTTTTTTTTTGCATGTTTCTCACACTTAAATGTTTCAGATCACCAAGAAAATTTAAATATTAGACAAAGATAACACAAGTAAGCACAAAAATCAGCTTTTAAATGAAGGTCTTTATTATTAAGGGAAAAAGAAATCCAAACCTACAGTGTGCTGTGTGAAAAAGTAATTGCCCCCCGCCCCACCTTTAAAACATAAATTTGGCTAGGTTCACATTGCGTTAGGGCAATCCGTTTAGTGCTAGCGGATTGCGCTAACGCAATGTCTTTTTCGGGGCCGCGTTTAGGGGTCGCGCTAACGTCCCCGCTCTCGCGGATCCCCGATCTGTGAGAGCGGGGAACGGACCTCGGGGGTGCCGCGGACGCTGCAAGCAGCGTCCGAGGCGCGCCACAAAAGAACGGCACATCGCTAGCGCGAGCCGAAAAAGGCACGCGCTAGCGATGCGCTCCAGGCTGAAACAACATTGCTGTCAATGGGTGCGCTAACGGACCCGTTGCACGGCGTTAATTGCGACATTTTCGCCGTGCAACGCTGTCCGTTAGCGATCACCCACTAACGCAATGTGAACCTAGCCTTAACTGTAGTATATCACATCTTTGGGAAGCTGAGGTCAAATTCCCTAGCCATATTGAGGGCTGATTACTGCCACATCTCTCCTCAATCAAGAAATCACTTAAATAGGACCTGCCTGACAAAGTGAAGTAGACTAAAAGATCCTCAAAAGATAGACATCATGCCGCGATCCAAAGAAATTCTGGGACTAATGAGAAACAAAGTAATTGATATCTATCAGTCTGGAAAAGGTTTTAAAGCCATTTCTAAAGCTTTGGGACTCCAGTGAACTACAATGAGAGCCATTATCCATAAATGACTAAAACATAGAACAACGGTGAACCTTCTCAGCAGTGACCGGCCGACCAAAATTACCCCAAGAGCGCAGTGATAACTCATCCAAGAGGTCACAAAAGACCCCACAACAACATTTAAAGAACTGCAGGCCTCACTTTCCTCAGTGAACGCAAGTGTTCATGACTCCACCATAAGAAAGAGACTGGGCAAAAATGGCCTGCACGGCAGAGCTCCAAGACGAAAACTACCATTGTATAATAAAAACATAAAGGCTCGTCTTAGTTTTGCCAGAAAACATCTTTATGATCACCAAGACTTTTGGGAGAATACTCTGTGGACTGACGAGACAAAAGTTGAATATTTAGGAAGGTGTAGAAGTAACAACATGTCAGAAAAGAAACATTATACCAACAGTAAAATATGGTGGTGGCAGTGTGATACTCTGGGATCTGTTTTACTGCTTCAGGACCTGGAAGACTTACTGTGGTAAATAGAACCATGACCCATCTATTCTTGACCTCAAGCTGAAGCGAACTTGAGTTATTCAGCAGGACAACGATCCAAAACACACCAGCAAGTCCACCTCTGAATGGATTAAGAAAAACAAAATTAAGACTTTGGAGAGGCCTAGTCAAAGTCCTGACCTTAATCTGATTCAGATGCTGTGGCGTGACCTTATAAAGGCGGTTCATGCTCGGAAAGCCTCCAGTGTGGCTGAATTATAACAATTCTGCAAAGATGAGTGGGCCAGAATTCCTCCACAGCGTTGTAAAAGACTCATTGCCAATTATCGTAAACGCTTGATTGCAGTGTTCCTGCTAATTGTGGCTCAATCAGTTATTAGGTTTAGGGGACAATCACTTTTTCACACAGGGCCCTGTAAACTTGGATTTCTTTTATAAACTGCATTTTGTGTTTACTTGTGTTATCTTTGTCTAATATTTAAATTTGTATGGACCTGCTGCAGGTTTCCTGACCCGAACTCACCAACCTCATGTATGCCCATGGGGGTGTTGAGTTTGGGTCAGGAGACCTGAAGTCTTTCTGGGCTTTGACCACAATTCTCGGAGGTGTGATTGTTCTGATCTGAGTGGCATCAGTTTTTCTTGGGCGTGGAGAGAACAAAAAAAAAATATGTTTCTCCGCCTTCTCAATTCTGTCAGTCCATGAAAATCAGACCAAACTCAAATGACATCTGAGTGCAGTCCGATTTTTTTCACGGACTCATAGACTTGCATTGACGATTTTGATCCGACACTCGGATCAGAACCGGACATGTCTCCAATTTTTTCTGTGTAAAAAGTCGGACATGTGCACAACCCCATAAAATATCATAGGTTCAAGTAAAACCACAGATAGCACTCATTTGAGAAAAATGATTGTGTGCCTGAGCCCTCACAATGGTAAAAAAGGACAGCACATGGATCACACATAAATGGTGTCCGTCTGTGATTTTCATAGATCCATAGATTTGTATGAATGATTTTCATCCATGACGAGTATCAAAAATGGATATATCTTGAGACTCCTAGTTCCTGAAAAAAAACAGACATGTGAACATCTCCATAGACGGAAATGGGTACGTGTTCTATCAGCAAAGAACGTGGATAGAACATGTAGTTGAAAAAAACAACTTCTGAATGGGAGATCACCCACGTTCCCACCATGGTAGATACTATCTAGTGTGTTTTGGATCCACAAAAGAGCACCCATACCCCAGCTTATTAGACTACCATGATACATCTGTCTTTGATAGCTTTCCACCCAAAACCAGTGGGAACCGATGTGTCAAACTTTATCCCTGGTCCCCGTCACTTCTGTTGTAAATGTAGGTTCCGCACTGTTCACTAACGTCTGGAGGACTTTCCAGTCACCCACCATTCTTCCAAACATGGCCCATGTTTGATAACACAAGATAGCCCATGTGTGATGACACAAGACAGCCCATGTGTGATGACACAAGACAGCCCATGTGTGATGACACAAGACGGCCCATGTGTGATGACACAAGATGGCCCCCCAAGCTGGAAGGTCTGCCTTACTGATAAGTAGTCTTCTTGCAGTGCCAGCTCCGAGGCGTCTCATTATCTCTGTGACTGTACTTTGCTGGCGCTGTGGCCATGGACTGTTAGTGAAGGCGTTAAATTGAGAAGCAATATATCAGATTTTGCTAAAATAACAAAATTCCCAGCTGCCGGCCCGGACCTCTTGTTCTATGATGAGCACAGGCAGTTCCAACCTTCAGCCTCGCAAACTGATGGAAGTCTGGGAGAGGTGTTTGCATATTTTTTTCCCCACTTTGTCCTGTAGGTGACAACTCATGTGGGTGGTAATAAAGAAGGCATTTTATAAAAACTGATTATTTGCTCCTTTTTCTGTCTAACTCAAATAGGTTAGAAACAAAGCTTTACTGTAAAATGGTGTGGTACACTATTTTTTGCTTTATAAGACGCACCTGACTATAAGACGCACCCAGATTTTAGAGAGGAAAATAAGGAAAAAAAATATTTTGAGCCAAATAGTGTGCAAAAACCTTTAATAAAATACCACTTTTGTGGATTATTTTCTTAGATTTCTGCATTGTGCCATTCCTTTTTTTATTCCTGCTGACACTATCCAATCAGGGCTGACAATGTCAGACCGTATATGGACACACCCCAATGACAAGAGGAATAGTAACGCCCAGTTGTCGGTATATTCATACATTTCTAGGAGCGACAAGAAAGGAACAGCACATTGCAGAGTTCTAAGAAAAGTTCTGAAATTCATACTTCGTGAGAATTATTTGCTATAACAGACACAGCAGGAGATGATAGATCCTCTTCAAAGGGAACCAGACGATCAAAAGTGTTGAGATTACGTTAATATGTGTTATAAAACGTGCTTCTAGATGTTTTAGTGGTGAAATACGTTTGGACTTTAAAATCAAGATGCAAATTTTGCTAAGTACTGATGTAATAATTCTCCTTTACATACATTTCTTATTTTGGTGTGCACTGATTGGCTGATAAGTAGATATAATGTCTAATAGTGAACTGTTTTCTCTCTTTCTAGGTGGCTGACTTTGATTTCTCTCCGGTTAACGAGAAGTATGAAGCTCTTCCAGAATATAGAGAAATCCCTGCGCGAAACGTCTGCTGTTCTTACTGCACAGCTGACAGCTCCTCGGAGGAAGGAGAGCAGAGGGGAGAAACACAGCCCCTCCTACATGCATTAGACACGCCCACGAGGAGCTACACTTTGTGACTTTGGTTGCTGCCTATAGTGTTGCCTTAATAAGCTTGGTGCTCGCTGCACAGCTCAGTAATGTGCCCATAAAAGTGTATGTTCTGAAGGCATTAAATAAGACTTATACAAGAAGACAAAATAGAGGAGAGTTATAAAATCTAGTGCAAAAAAAAAAGTGGTGCAATTGCCTATAGCAACCAAATCAGGCTGGTATGATTACTATGGGCAACAGGTTCAGTTTTCATAAATCTCACCCTATTCCCCCTACCACTACCAATGGAATTAATGCACTAAAATCATCCATAAAATGCCATAATCAGACAGTGAAGAAAAATGTGGGGAAAAATCAAAACTGGCGCAAGACAGAATTGCCCATTGCATGCTAGTAGGACCCATAACGAGAGACATGCCGCCATTAAGCCCAGTGAGTTTATAAACTAAAAGTATGGTTAATTAAAGAGGATCTGTCCATTTCCATAAATATGTATTTTTATGTGTTTATAACCTGGTGTAAATGCCACTGTTCTCCGGAGTCTGGCGTTCTTTTTCGTTTGTTCCTGCGCCTCTCTATGCCCAAGATATGGCCACTTCTTTGATGTATATAAATCTATTATTTTTTAGCCAAGTGGGCGTGGTCCTCCAAAGACTAAATTTATATACAGGGAAAAAGGGGCCATATCTTAGGAAAGGAAAGACATAAAAACAATAGAAAAATATCACCAGACTGATCAGATCAGCAGCATTTACACCAGGTTAAAAAAATATTTATGGTAAGTGACAGGTCCTCTCTATTACTTACTGTTGGCACAGTGACACACTTTACTCTGTGAAGAATCCCGCCTGAGATATTTTTTTTCCTGGGTTCCACATTCACATCTGGTTCACATACTGACAACAATCTGCAGGTTAAATATCAGAACTAAGTGAGACATTCCTTCTTTTCTGTCCACAACTTCCAAACATACGTCTTCTCTGCCAATGATATTCTATGACGGTCAGGAGAGAAAAATAATTCTATTATTCTGGCACAGAAACCCAGCTAACACTGGCATGTTGCGAAAGTAATTTTGGATTAAAGAAGCCGCCCTCCTCCCATCAAAATTATTTCAATCATCATATTATACAGCACTGTGTACTTACAATTGCTCTTTTTGCTTTTCTACCCAGTTAATTCTTCTCTTTTCCATTAGGTCTATGACATCTTGTGATTAAAACCTGACTAGCTGAATCCTTCTAAGCTCTATGTAGAACCAGGAGGTCAATTTTCCCTGTATGAGTCATGAGTCACTGCAAAAGTCCCTGGCAGTGGAGAGGATGGAGCAGCTGGGTGAGGAGGTGAAGAGGGGGATGATAAATGCAGGAACAAGAGAGTTTCTGTTTCTACATAGAGCAGAGAAAAGAGAAGAATTAGCTGGGTAGAAAGGCAAAATGAGCAATTGTAAGTACACAGAGCTATATAATATGATGACTGCAGTATATTAAGAGGATAAAAACTGATGGGAGGAGGAGGAGGAGTGCTTCTTTAATAAGGATGTAGTTAATAGTCCAAAATTATTGAAATAAAACCTAAGAGAACGATTTATCATGGCTTTTGTGGGGGTGTTTTTATAGTGAAAAAATGTTCTGTTAGTGAGATTTTTATTTGCACCTAATTTATTACTTCATTTGCACTTTTTTTAAGTTATCTTAAAGGGGTTTAAGTTGTGCTTTGTTTTATCTGGCAGTCCCATAGACAATGAATGAAGCAGAGGTTGAGCAAGCGCTCCTCTGCTTCGGTTAAGGGGGTTGTTCAGACTTGTAGATAAAGGCTGCATTCACTCTATGTGACTGCAGACTTGTGAATCCTCACAGGGCGCACTGTCGGGATTCTCCGGTGTCGAGAGCACGCGGTCATATGCGATTTGCATACTTCCGGTCACATTCCGACTAGACGTGTCAGGCCTTTCTCAGTTCACTTGTATTGAGCGAGACATTGCACGTCTAGTCGGCACGTGACGGCTTGTATGCAAATTGCCTATGTGCAGTCACGCAACCGGTAACAGAGAATCCTTACTGTGAGCACTGAGGATTCATAGAATGACTGCAGACTTGCACGCCACATCTGGAGAACCCTTATAAGATGGGGCTCTTCGTTGCCCAGTTCCTGGGTGACATTGTCCCATATCTTGGGATAGAGCATAACTTACTCTTTTGGGATTATACCTTGTTTTTGGAGTGTGGCAGTACACCCCACAAAACGTGGAGACCATACAATGCCATGCAGATGTTGCTGGTTGGATTTGAACCTAAGACCATAGTAATACACAGCGACAGTGCGAGCCACTGAGCCGCCATGTTGGCCCAGAACACCAATCTTGAACATCTTTGTTTTACGCACAGCACATATATTTTAGGGTGAAATTACCAAAGCTTATTTGACGGTCAGGTAGGGTGATAATACATGACAAACGTGTAGTCACTTTTTTAGTCCCAGGGTGGAGGGTCACTATAAGGATACGGGGTACGAAGAATGTAATTTACCTGCTCCTACCAGGAGAATCCGAGAGGATCCATCAGTACAATTCTCTGCTGTCATCATACATATCTATATATACAATTCCTCATAATGTGAACCTTTATGTATTTCTCATGTTGTGGATGCTGTAAATGAAATGTACAGTCTGATGCCGTAATCACGTTTGATTTCTATCAAAAGTTGCCATAAATTAACTTCTGCAAAAAAAAAACATTTTCGCATTTATTTCATTCACTTTTCATTAATACAGATTTTTCCTATTGGAGGAGTCTCAACTGTAATAACAAATAATTCAGTATGGTCAGTAATGCGGATTTCTAATGTTGGAAAGTTTGATTTTCAACCAGCAGATGGCTCTCTGAGTACTGGTAATGGAAGGCTTCCGTCCTAGAGTTAAAATCGCCAAAATGCCTCGGTAGTTCTAAGTCTCCTTCTAATGTAATGCTTTATCATCTATGTAATATATATTTTCTTTCCTTTTATACCTGGCTCTCTTTTCACCCTTCACACCCGGTTAGATTTCTCTAAATCGTCTCTCACCTAGGTGGAGCCCTCTCTCTCCAAGATAATGGGTACGCTTAAGCCAAACCCTCCCAGAAATAACCCCTATCTGATCCAAAATGCACGATTTGAGTAAATCAAACCCATTTAGGGTCAGCAGTTTTTGAAATTTGGGATACTTGGTAACAATGTGTTCTTGCTTGTCCTGGCTCCAGCGCCGGGCCTTGCTCCTTTTTCCTATGGCTAGCTCCTTCTGTACTAGTCTGCACTGCATTACTCCTGTAACCCGGCAAACATCTCTGTTGTCATCACCCAAGGTCTTTTAAGGCCCTGTCAGTCATCCATGTGTGCCTGAGCATTGAAGAAAATATAGCACTATGCAACCATGTGCTTTTGCAGGAGTTAGCCTCATCCACCACAAGACTCTGATCCAGCCAGCTGGCTAATTATCTTCTCACCAACTATTGGCACCTAATGAGTTAACTTTAAAAAAAAAAAAAAAGTCCAAATGGGTGTTATCAGATAGTTTTCAAACTTTAAAAAAAAAAAAAAGTCCAAATGGGTGTTATCAGATAGTTTTCACTGGGGGGCGTGGGTGTTATCAGATAGTTTTCACTGGGGGCGTGTACTTCTTTTCCCTGTATGACATTGTAGATGGCAAATACTTTGATTGATAATATCCACAACAGAGAGGCGAAATACAAAAAAACAAAACAAAAGTGTTTCATTCCGCTCAGCAGCCTCTTTGACATCCTGTGTCCAGTTCAACATGAAAAATTTGGTAAAAGATCCTCTTTAATCATATTCCTGCTACATGTCCTGGACTGAATGTACTTCTCTGTTGCTCCTGTGTGTGACTGCTCTCTGGTGCTTCCAGCTTTGCTTGCCCATCTGCTGTCCTGCATACTCTGCTTTCCTTGTCCTCACTGATCCACGTGCTGTCCTTTTCCGCTGCATCGCCGCCTCCAGTCTGTGCTGCTCACTCTGACCTATGGCTTCGATAATATATCTCTCCTGCCCATAACGTATACATTTTTTTAAAAATCTAGCTTATTTGCATATTAGAACTTGATTACGATTGCCATATTAAATGCAGAAATTGCAGTGTTTTGCTCCAGCAGGAAGCGAGCTTTGTTATTACGGTATATAGATCCTATCTGCAGCTGTACGGCAGTAGCCTTATATCATATGTTTTCCTGACTCATCTGGCATATTTGCTTTTGTTGAATGCTTGCACTGTTTTGTGGTTCAAACGGTAGCACCAGTGGAGTAACTAGAGTCTGATGGGCCCCCCTGATGCCCCCTTCCTGATTTCCTATTCTTTTGCATGGTTGTCACACTTGAATATTTCCGATCACCAAACAAATTTAAATATTAGACAAATGTAACACAAGTAACCACAAAATGCAGCTTTTAAATGAAGATCTTTATTATTAAGTGAAAAAGAAATCCAAACCTACAGGGCCCTGTATGAAAAAGTGAATGCCCACCCCCTTAAAACATAAATTAACTGTGCCGGGTTATCAAAATTACCCCAAGAGCGCAACAACGACTCATCCAAGAAGTGACAAAAGACACAGCAACAATATAAAAAGAACTGCAGACTTCACTTGCCTCAGTTAAGGTCAATGTCCATGACTCCATCATAAGAAAGAAACTGGGCAAAAATGGCCTGCATGGCAGAGTTCCATGAGAAAAACCATTGCTGACCAATAAGAACATAAAGGCTCATCTCAGTTTTGTCAGAAAACATCTTGATGATCCCCGAGACTTTTGGGAGAATACTCTGTAGACTAACGAGACAAAAGTTTAACTTATTGGAAGATGTATGTCCCTTTACATCTGGCATAGAAGTAACAGTGTTTCAGAAAAGGAACATCATACCAACAGTAAAATATGATGGTGGTAGTGTGATGGTCTGGGTGCTGTTTTGTTTCTTCAGTTACCGAAAGCCTTGCTGTGGTAAATGGAACCATGAATTCTACTGTCTACCAAAAAATCCTAAAAGAGAATGTCCGGCCATCTGTTCGTGACAGATTGAAATGCTGTGGCATGACTTTAAAAAGGTGGTTATGCTCGAAAAGCATCCAATGTGGCTGAATTAAACAATTCTAGAAAGATGAGTGGGTCAAAATTCCTCCAGAGCGTTGTAAAAGACTCATTGCCAGTTATAGCAAACTATTGATTGCAGTTGTTGTTACTAAGGGTGGCCCAACCAGTTAGTAGGTTTAGCGGGCAATCACTTTTTCACACAGAGCCCAGTAGGTATGGATTTCTTTTTCCCTTAATAATAAAGACCTTCATTAATAAACTGCATTTTGTGCTTACTTCTGTTATCTTTGTCTAATACAGTGAAAGAAATAATTATTTGATCCCTTGCTGATTTTGTAAGTTTGCCCACTGACAAAGACATGAACAGTCTATAATTTTAAGGGTAGGTTAATTTTAACATTGAGAGATAGAATATCAAACAAAATCCAGAAAACCACATTGTATAAATTCTATAAATTTATTTGCATTTTGAAGAACTGGGTCACAGACAGGAAAGGTTCCAGTCCACAGGTGTGGACAGACTGGGAACTACAGGTGCAGGCAAACACGGAACCGGAGGTGCAGACAAACATGGAACCACAGGTGGGAAAAGATACAGAACTGTTATGATCCTAGTGGCTTAGGATCACAAATCTAACCAGCTAAGTAGAAAATAATAGGACGAGCTCTGGGGATGTGGTAACTGGACTAACCGCAAACCTGATCCTAACCGCACACACTATAGGCAGCCGTGGAACGTTTCCTGAAATCCTAGACGTCTCTTCACGGCCTGAGAAACTGACTACCCCTAAAGAGAAAGTAAAGACCTCACTTGCCTCAGAGAAATCCCCCAGAGATATAGATGCCCCCCACAAATAATAACGGTGAGTTAAGAGGAAAAGACAAACGCAGAGATGAAACAGGTTAAGCAAATGAGGCCCGCTAACGCTAGATAGCAGAAAATAGCAAGGGATCTGTGCAGTCAGTAAAAAACCCTATGCAAAAATATCCACGCAGAGAATGCGAGAACCCCCACACCAACTAACGATGTGGGGGGAGCAACTCAGCACCCCAGAGCACCAGCAAGCAGGGAAATCACATATTAGCAAGCTGGACAAAAACTCATCATATACTAGGAAACATCTTGAACACAGATGAGCAAAAATAAGCAAACAGAACTTAGCTTCTCTTGGAGAGACTGATAACTGATGTAGACAGGAGCAATCAGAATAGCACTGAATACAACGGCAACAGGCAAGGAATGAAGGACCAGGTGGATTAAATAGGAAACCTAACTAGCAGATGACGAGACAGCTGATCCTGCCAGAAACCTGCAAAATAACAAAAAGAGCCACCAGGGGGAGCCCAAAGAGAGAACTCACACAGTACCGCTCATGACCACAGGAGGGAGCCCGGAAACAGAGGTCACAACACAGAACCTCCGGTGTGGACAGGCAGGGAACTTCAGATTCAGACAGGGCACCGCAGATTCCGACAGGCAAGGAACTGCAGATTCGGACATTCAGGGACCCGCAGATGTAAACAGGCTGGCAACAGCAGATGCAGACAGGCAGGGAACTGCACATGCAGACAGGCACGGAACCGCACATGCAGACAGGCACGGAACCGCACATGCAGACAGGCACAGAACCGAACATGCAGACAGGCATGGAACTGCAGATGCGGACAGGCACGGAACCACAGGTGGGGACAAACACAGAACCGCAAGTGCGCACAGATACGGAACCACAATTGTAGACAGACAGGGAACCTCAGATGTGGACAGTCAAGGAATCACAGATATGGACAGGCAGGGAACCACAGATTCTCACATTAAAGACAAGAGCAGGCTCACGTAGAACAGGGCCAGGTACGCACAGAACAAACACATGGACAGGTACAGATAGGACAGACAGGACCAGATTCACACTGGGTACTTACAATGAACTAGCAAGTGTACACGCAGATCACTATTGTTGCACAGCAAAAAAAGTATAGATATAGGTACTAATTCAGACACTGCAGGTTTGGAGATAAGTATAGTTTCAGACACTGCAAGTTTTAGAGATAGGTACTGGTTCAGACACTGCTGGTTTAGCGATAGGTAATGGTTTTGACACTGCAGGTTAAGTAATAAGTACTGGTTCAGACACAGGAGGTTTAGAGATAGGTACTGGTACAGACACAGTGGGTTTAAATAAAGATCCAGATTTAGATACAAACAGGTTCAGGGATAGATCCTAATTCAGACTAGATCAAACAGAGGTTCAGGTTACAGGCCTGGGCATACAGACCCAATGAAAGAGGTTCAGGCCTGGGCATACAGCCCCAGGGAAACAGGTTTAGGTTCAGGCCTGGGCATATAGCCCAGGGAAAACAGACTCAGAGATCAGAGACAGAAACAGGACAAGACCTAGCAACCTAGTAATTGCACCGACATTAAAGGAAAATGTTGCTCAGGCACCTCCTAACAGTTGGATGTGCCTTAAGTACTAAGTGCCTCCCAGCAATTGGCTGAGAACACAACAGGAGTGCATGCACTGTCTAAGTATGGTGCCAGGAAACATACAGAAAGCAGAGGACAGCACGACCAAGAGTGGTGAGTAAGTCGGTGTCCCTACATGGTGGGGTATGGGAAGTCATGCAGGGACCGAGGCAGTGGTGTATCAGTCAGTTTTTATTTCTACTGCTCACTTCTTCTCCTGGTTTTTTACTTCCATCTGAGGTGCCTCACACAAGATCAGCTGTGGAAACAGTACAGCCCAAGTTTCTCCACCATCTATACCACTGGGTATGACCACCTCTATCTTGAGTGGCGGGTTTTTAGCATGGCGTCACATTTAGGCTATAGTTTCAGCTCTATGGACTTAAGTCTATCTTCAACCTTAAAAACCATGAAACTATGAATCATTAATAGTACTATCGTCTTCACAATACTCTCCAACTAGTATAACACACAAATAATTATCTTTTTGAGCGTGCAGTGACCACGGCAGAGGATGGATATCTTTCACTATCACCCGATGATTGCAAGGACTGTAGCTGCAATAGTTACACTATTTGAGTAGATGATCGTTGTGCTCAATATATAAAGGGGGTTTACTGCAATTAGCTTTTATGTGAGCAGCCATTACTCCAATTCAGAAGTCTCTGGGGTTCAAATTACAGCCGGTGAGAATAAGAAATGCACTGCTTGTGATTTGCAAGAATCAGCAAAACTCATCGGAGTGTTCGTTAAATGTATACACTTTATGAATATAGGCGTTCCATGCATAAATGTAGGTGTTTCTTACAAGATAGCAAATAGCAACATTTATAGCTGCATAATAAGCAAAAGATACTCCCTTTGTCTGCACAGCTGAGTCACACCCTTCATCACTTCTTTATTTGTGTACTTTCATGAGAAAAAAATATTCAAATTGTCTCTTCAGTAAGGAAGAGGACTCTAGTGCAACCTAATGAAAGTAGCAATCCTAAAAGTCAATTTTGACCCTTTAACGAGCTTCGCCACATGACTTAGGATAAAAACTAAACTAGAATCTCAATTTGCAGACACGTGTTTCGGGAGTGTTGCCCCTCCTCAGTACAAAGCATGAGATCTGATTTGATTTTATGAAAAACCTCTGACTGGGGTGTAAGGGGTAACATTTCTCCTTGTGGGAAGTGACATGCCTGATATGCCAGGGTTACCAAACCATGTGAGATTTTGCAGGCCTGAAGACATTAACACCTTGCTTACTCTAAGGCCGGCGTCACACTTGGCGTAAGACAATACGCCACGTATTATACGTCCGTACTACGGCCGTAATACGGAGAAATGTTCCCAAAATATTGATCCGTAGTCAGGATGTGTCAGCGTATTTTGCGCATGGCATCCTCCGTATGTAATCCGTATGGCATCCGTATTGCGATATTTTCTCGCAGGCTTGCAAAACCGACATCTAATGGATTTATGTGCTCAAATGTTCGGGAAAACATATATACAGTATATATATATAAATATGTCATTGAGACACATATATATATATACTGTATTTATATTTAATTCAGCGCGATATCTGTGAAAAGTCGGTAATTCAATTGCCGGCTTTTCATTTCTCCTGCACAAACCCGACAGGATATGAGACATGGTTTAAATACAGTAAACCATCTCATATCCCCATTTTTTTTGCATATTCCACACTACTAATGTTAGTAGTGTGTATGTGCAAAATTTCAGCGCTGTAGCTGCTAAAATAAAGGGTTAAATGGCGGAAAAAATTGGCGTGGGCTCCCACGCATTTTTCTCTGCCAGAGTGGTAAAGCCAGTGACTGACGGCAGATATTAATAGCCAGGAGAGGGTCCATGGTTATTGGCCCCCCCGTGGCTAAAAACATCTGCCCCCAGCCACCCCAGAAAAGGCATATCTGGAAGATGCGCCTATTCTGGCACTTGGCCACTCTCTTCCCACTCCCTGTAGCGGTGGGATATGGGGTAATGAAGGGTTAATGCCACCTTGCTATTGTAAGGTGACATTAAGCCAGATTAATAATGGACAGGCGTCAATGATGACACCTATCCATTATTAATCCAATTGTATGAAAGGGTTAAAAAACACACACACACATGATTTAAAAGTATTTTAATGAAATAAACACACAGGTTGTTTTAATAAGTTATTGTTCTCTCAATCCATTTGCAGGCCCTCACTTGGCAAAATAATAAACGCACAAGATACATACCTTCTGCTGACCCATCACGTCTCACGAGGTAATCCATCTGAAGGGGTTAAAATAATTTACAAGCAGGAGCCCTGCAAATGCAGCTGTGCTCGTGTCTGTAATCCCCGGCGAATGAATGAAATGTAGGTCAATGACCTACATTTCCTTCAGTCGCGGTGATGCGCCCCCTGGTGGATGTCCTCATATGACCTGGAACGTGGGAAAAAGTTCCCAGGCTGCAGTTCATGAGAACATCCAGCAGGGGCGCATCACCGCGACTCAATGTAGGTACAGATCCAGCTTTCCTTTCAGCACCCGGGGATTACAGGCACGAGCGAGTGGTTTATCGCAGCTCGTGCCTGTAATATTAGTTAACCCCTTCAGATGGATTACCTCGTGGGACGTGATCGGACATCAGAAGGTATGTATATTGTGCGTTTATTATTTTGCCAAGCGAGGGCCTGCAAATGGATTGAGAGAGCAATAAATTATTACAACAACCGCTGTGTTTATTTCATTAAAATACTTTTAAATCATGTGTGTGTGTGTTTTTTAACCCTTCCAAACAATTGGATTAATAATGGATAGGTGTCATAATTGACGCCTCTCCATTATTAATCTGGCTTAATGTCACCTTACAATAGCAAGGTGGCATTAACCCTTCATTACCCCATATCCCACCTCTACAGGGAGTGGGAAGAGAGTGGCCAAGTGCCACAATAGGCGCATCTTCCAGATGTGCCTTTTCTGGGGTGGCTGGGGGCAGATGTTTGTAGCCACAGGGGGGGGCCAATAACCATGGACCCTCTCCTGGCTATTAATATCTGCCCTCAGTCACTGGCTTTACCATTCTGGTGGAGAAAATTGCGCGGGAGCCCACGCCAATTTTTTCCGCCATTTAACCCTTTATTTTAGCAGCTACAGCGCTGAAATTTTGCACATACACACTACTAACATTAGTAGTGTGGAATATGCAAAAAAAATGGGGATATGAGATGGTTTACTGTATGTAAACCATGTCTCATATCCTGTCGGGTTTGTGCAGGAGAAATGAAAAGCCGGCAATTGAATTACCGACTTTTCACTAATACCGCTGCGTATTTCTCGCAAGTCACACTGCTGGTCCGTGTGGAATTCGTATTTTTCTCGCCCCCATAGACTTTCATTGGCGAATTTTTTGCGCAATACGCTGACAAACGCAGCTTGCTGCGATTTTGTACGGCCGTAGAAAGCCGTATAATACTGAACCGTAATATACGGCTAATAGGAGCAGCCCCATTGAGAATAATTGTGCCGTTTGTTTGGTGAGTTTTACGGACGTAATTTCTGCGCTCTTACGTCCATAAAACTCGCCAGTGTGACGCCGGCCTAAGGGTATGTGCACACGTCAGGATTTCTTGCAGAAATTTCCTGAAGAAAACCGGAAATTTTCTGCAAGAAATCCGCATTTTTTTTGCGTTTTTTTCGCGTTTTTTTAGCATTTTGCAAGCGAAATTAGCTTGCAGAATGCTAAAGTTTTCCAAGCGATCTGTAGCATATATTTACTATAGTAAAAGATAGAATGTTTAAAAATAATAAAAAAAAAAATTAAAAAAATGGTTATACTCACCTGCAGACAGCTGATCTCCTCAGCGGCGTCCGTTCCTATAGATGGTGCGTGCAGGACCTTCGGTGACGTCACGGTGACGTGAGCAGTCACATGAGTGGTCTCGCGACCAATCACAAGACCGCAACGTCATCGCAGGTCCTTCACACAGAGCATCTATAGGAACGGAAGAGAGAGCATGCAGCACTGAGAGACGGGAACACTCCGGGGGCCATCGAAGGTGAGTATATGACTATTTTTTATTTTAATTCTTTTTTTTTTACCAATTATATGGTGCCCAGTCCGTGGAGGAGAGTCTCCTCTCCTCCACCCTGGGTACCAACCGCACATAATCTGCTTACTTCCCGCATGGTGGGCACAGCCGCGTGCGGGAAGTAAGCAGATCAATGCATTCCTAGTTGTGCGGAATCCCAGCAATTCCACATTTTTAATGAACATGTTGCTTTTTTTTCCGCGATGCGATTTTTTCGCGGAAAAAAATGTAACATTTGCACAAGAAATGCGGAATACACTGTAAATAATAGGAGGCATAGGTTCGCGTTTTTATCACGTTTTTATAGCGAAAAAACGCAAAAAAACACAAAAAATACTGAACGTGTGCACATGGCCTTACTCTCTCACCTGAGAAGAAAGAAGACAGCATAGTGCCAGCTATTGAAGGTAGATAACCCACAAGTCAAAGTCCGACTCTTTCATAAGCTTTACTGGATCATCTATATATATAATTGTCTAAGGGTTTCTCCGTCTGTCTGTCTGTCCTGGAAATCCCGCGTCTCTGATTTTTCGAAGCCGCCAGGCCTTCGACCAATCAGTGACGGGCACAGCATGGCGACGATGATGTCATAATGGAAATCCCGCATCTCTGATTGCGATGGGCACAGTATCGACGTAGATGTCATAATGGTTGCCATGGCGACGATGATGTCATAAAGGTTGCCTCGACCAATCAGTGACGGGCACAGTCTGCCGCGAATTCTGGAATCATCATTGTCCATATACTACGGGGACATGCATATTCTAGAATACCCGATGCATTAGATTGTGGCCCGATTCTAATGCATCGGGTATTCTAGAATATGCATGTCCCCGTAGTAAGGGTTTTTCTGTCCGTCTGTCTGTCTGTCCTGGAAATCCCGCGTCTCTGATTGGTCGAGGCCGCCAGGCCTCGACCAATCAGCGACGGGCACAGCATGGCGACGATGATGTCATAAAGGTTGCCTCGACCAATCAGCGACGGCCACAGTCTGCCGCGAATTCCCCTCGACCAATCAGCGACGGGCACAGTCTCGACGTAGATGTCATAATGGTTGCCATGGCGATGATGATGTCATAAAGGTTGCCTCGACCAATCAGCGACGGGCACAGTCTGCCGCGAATTCTGGAATCATCATTGTCCATATACTACGGGGACATGCATATTCTAGAATACCCGATGCGTTAGAATCGGGCCACAATCTAGTTTAGGATATTTAGGCAAATTGGAGTCACTTGCAAAAAAAAAGACATCCATCTATAAGCTAGTGTTTCAGGGTTCTTGCCCATCCATTAGGTAGTATCAGAGAACCTGGTTTCTTCCTCTTGGACAATCATTTTCATTGCCTGGCCTTTAAATCTCCTTATATCAGCTCTGTCGTCTCAACAAGGAGAAAAAGTAGACCTGTGTCAAAGGCATCTCATCCAACTAATCAGCGTCATTACTTCATTAACAAGTGGTGAGACTATAGAAACGGCTGTCTACAGGTTAAGGTACTTTCTTTTTGGAAAAGACTGCAGTGGCTAAATATTCTAAGTCACGAGAAAGAGTTATATATTGACTTATTGGGTAGCTACCTCCAATTTTTGGAATTAGAGAACCAAAGTTCTTCGTTTTAGAGAGCTAATTTGCATTCACTGATTGGTTCCCAAAATTTTGACTGATTTTGGAAGGCTGAGGTCTTGATAATTTTTAAAGGGGTTTGTGAAGAGGGCACTGTATATGCCTGATCTTGAAAATACCCTAGACGTGTTCAGTAAAAACACGTTCTCTAATATTTTCAAGACTTCTTGACTCTATACCCTTCATTCTGACTTTGTCGACACTCTGTAACATTCTGAGTCTGTTTTCGAGAGTAAGTCAAGTGGATGGCGGTGTGCGATCTGTCACATCAATACTGTCTAGACAGACTTTAATTGAACCTAATCACCCTCAGCTATTAGCAGATATCACATCAATGACTGACAAATACATTAACTGTACATAACAGATATTAACGGGATTTGTGGCTGATAGAAATAGAATCTGAGAATTTTTGAAGCGTCTGTTCAAGGGGAATTGATACAAGTAAGGCTACGTTCACATTTGCGTTGTGCGCCGCAGCGTCGTCGCCGCAACAAAACGCATGCGTCGTGCGGCCCTATCTTTAACATTGGGGCCGCATGGCGCCGCATGTACATGCGTTGTCATGCGTTTTGGTGCGTCGTACGCCGCATGCGGCGTTAGGGCGCACCTGTCAGGGCGCGGCAAACGCAACATGTTGCATTTTTTTTGCGGCGCTGACTTTTTAAAAAACGCATGCGTCGTGTTTGCGTCGCTTTTGCGTCGTCGATGCGCCTTTTTTACCATTGATTTGTATTGACAACGCAGACGACGCAAGTACTTGCGTCGTGGTGCGTTGTACGACGCATGCGTTTTCCAATAAATATGCAAAACATTGTATAGATTTTGGGGGGCGCATGCGGCGCAAAACGCAGCGTTTTTTGTTCAAAACGCAACTGCGTTTTTGTTTGCGTTGTGCGTTGCGGCGCCGACGCTGCGGCGCACAACGCAAATGTGAACGTAGCCTAAAATGGTTTTCTTAAAGTGAGGCAAACTTTTTAGTGTTTTAGTCTTCTGTGCTGTTCAGTAGGGTTGAGCGAAACGGATCGGTCATTTTCATAAGTCGCCGACTTTTGGCAAAGTCGGCGTCTCATGAAACCCGACCCGATCCCAGCGTGGGGTCGGCCATGCGGTACGCGATCTTGGCGCCAAAGTCGCGTTTTGAATGACGCCTTCCCTGCCATTTTTTCAGCCAATTAATTGTGGGCAGCGTGATGACATAGGTTCAGCCATATTATTACCGTTTGGGCTGCAGTGATTTCCGGAGTCAAATACGAGAGAGAGAGAGAGAGAGAGAGAAACATTGACTTGCATTGGGTTTCGTGTTCCGGGACCGGAACCCGACTTTACAGTAGAATCGGCCGATTTCACACGATCCGACTTTTGAGAAGGTCGGGTTTCACAAAACCCAACTCGATCCTAAAAAAGCAAAAGTCGCTCAACCCTACTGTTCAGTGTTGGTACTAGAGCAAAGTAAAAAAAAAAATTTGCTCCCACAATAACTATTAAAGTTATAAGAACCCTCAAATTATTTATACACACATGAGCTGTTACTCACACGTCCCGGTCCTAGCGTCATACATAGCCATCCATTCTGTCTATCTCCCAACACCCTCTGATGATGTCATCCATGTGGGTCATTTGAACCCAGCTCAGGTGGCAATCTGCCACTTGAGTATTCGGGTAGTTGGAGTTCCTGTTGCTACACTGCACCACCTCTACAAAAAGAACTCTGTCACATTAAGCTAAACTGTACAACTTTGCAGCATGCTTTGCCACCTTAGATCTTCTACACTGGTTCCTCATTGCTGAGTCTACTCTGCTACACTACTGTTTCAGCTCTGCTGACATTGTTCAGCTATTCGTGTTGTCATTGTTTCTGCTCTGTTGTTACTATTGATTGCCTTGCTGTGCTAGCACCACATGCCCATGCTACAATAGAACTGGTTCCGGACGAGGAGATTTGAGGATCCACCTCTTCAGATGAAAAGTAACATGCATGTATGATAGTAGTAACTTATTCTCTCTCCATTCATTCTTTCACAATCTTCTCCATTTAACTTTCCTTAATCTTCCCCGTTCAACCTTCTCCAAGCATTTCCACTCAGCCTCCCTGAAACCTTCTGAATTCATGTTTCTCAATTATTTCCTCCCTACCTTCCTTATTTCTCTATCTTCTACACTCCCCAATCTTTTCCACTTAGCCACTTCACTCTACCTTCACAAATCCTTTCCATTAATTTAGTATAGCCCACCCTCCCTGCATCATTTTTAACAAATTAACAACCTGTTACACACTTCTCCTGGATTCGGGCTTTGTTTACCTCATCCGGTCCACTGAACTCTGTTGTGCTCCACATCAGGCTTTGAAGATGGCCCAGAGTGATCCCATGAGATCATCTCACAGGGGGTTATATAAGGCCTATCAAGACACACACCTGGGTCTTGGTATTAGTGGTACTAGATTAGGTATTAGACTATTAGTGTTTCTGAATCAAGTTTGACTACAACCTCCAGGACCTCTGCCACTTGTTCTGGTCCTCTGTCTGCTTGCAACTTCCAGGGCATCTCCTACCTCTACCCAGTCTTCCTGGCCCTCTGCTATCTTTTCCTGGTCTTGCAGGATCTCTACTATTTGCTCCTGGTCTCCTGCCTGCCTGTGGCGTCCTGGATGTCTCTTGTCCAACTGTGGCTTCCAGGACCTCTGCTACCTGCTCCCATTCTTCCAGGACCTCTTCTACCTGTTCCTGCTCTTAAAAAGCCTGTAGGGGTTTTACTCACTTGAGTGCGACAGGAGGAAAACAGGAGGCTCATTCCTTTAAAAGTTCATATGGGTTTATTGCTTCATAAACCTCAGAAGCACAAACAGAAAGTAAACTGCCTTTAGATCAGGCAAAACAAAGTTACAATGTTCATAGCAGGGCTCTGCTCCGTCAGGCCTGTGGGCACACAGGCTGGGGTAGTGTCCAGTCCTCAGGTTTGATCTGAAGCCAAACACACAAGAAGCCTTCTCCTTATACACAGACCATGTGCCAAACAACAACCTCCATTATATAGGCTGTAGCCAAACTTAGAGGTGAGGTATGTGGGTAGCCAGACCCACCCATCTCTCATAGCTACCCGTAACACGGTCCCAGGTGCAATAAGCGAACTTCTTAGTGCTTTCATGCACTAGAGAAAATATTCCAGGTTACATCACAGAGACAAGTCATCTCTGTGACACATACCTCCCATCAACTATGTGACCATTAGCCACACTACATACCTCCCACCTCTGCCTAAAGCCTCCTGACAAAACTGCAGAGGTGGTGAAACACGCGTCGAGGTGTTCGAGGTGTAGGCACAGACCGTTACCCTGCTATAAATATGGCTGCAGGTAATTGATGAATTCTTTCTGTAATTATGTATAACAACTTATAGAGCCACATTGGCTATGTTACTTCCTTATAGCCCCTCTCTTGGGCAATGAACATTAGGTAGTTGTTATATGCACTGCGGATTCATTAGAGACATATATATATGGATAGGCATGCTGACACTGAGTGTCACTTCAACATACAGATTTATATAAATTACCAGCATGAATATACATATTAATATCATGCTATGCGTCATTAGCAGGCTGTATAGGTCATAGATCTATATATGCTTTGTCTCTTGAATGTCAATGATTATTGGGGAAGGGTACCCCGTTTTATTTATTGTACATGATATTATTCTTGTGAGAAATTTATTCTACTTTTTGCTATTTATAATAAAAAATTATATTTTTTACAATTTTTAATCGTGTTGCTACTTCATTTGTTCTATTGGTTTTTAGTTATTGGATTTGAAGAGGATCATAGTTAATTTATTATTGGAGGAATTGTTTTGGTTGTATCCATTATATAGGCTGTAGCCACACCCAGAGGAGAGGTATGTGGGTAGCCAGACCCACCCATCTCTCATAGCTACCCGTAACACGGTCCCAGGTACAATAAATGAACCTCTTAGTGCTTTCATGCACTAGAGAAAATATTCCAGGTTACATCACGGGGACAAGTCATCTCTGTGACACATACCTCCCATCAACTATGTCACCATTAGCCACACTACATAACTCCCACCTCTGCCTAAAGCCTCCTGAGGAAACTGCAGAGGCGGTGAAACGTGCGTCGAGGTGTAGCCACAGACCGTTACCCTGCTTTAAATATGGCCGCAGGTAATTTATGAATTCTTTCTGTAATTATGTATAACAACTTATAGAGCCACATTGGCTATGTTACTTCCTTATAGCCCCTCTCTTGGGCAATGAACATTAGGTAGTTGTTATATGCACTGCGGATTCATTAGAGACATATATATATGGATAGGCATGCTGACACTGAGTGTCACTCCAACATACAGATTTATATAAATTACCAGCATGAATATACATATTATTATCATGATATGTGTCGTTAGCAGGTTGTATAGGTCATAGATCTCTATATGCTTTGTCTCTTGATTGTCCATGATCATTGGGGAAGGGTACCCCGTGTTATTTATTGTACATGATATTATTCTCGTGAGAAATTTATTCTACTTTTTGCTATTTATAATAAAAAATTATATTTTTTAAAATTTTTGATCGTGTTGCTACTTCATTTGTTCTATTGGTTTTTAGTTATGGGATTTCAAGAGGATCATAGTTAATTTATTGTTGGAGGAATTGTTTTGGTTGTATCCATTATATGCGCTGTAGCCACACCCAGAGGTGAGGTATGTGGGTAGCCAGACCTACCCATCTCTCATAGCTACCCGTAACACGGTCCCAGGTACAATAAACGAACCTCTTAGTGCTTTCATGCACTAGAGAAAATATTCCAGGTTACATCACAGAGACAAGTCATCTCTGTGACACATACCTCCCATCAACAATGTGACCATTAGCCACACTACATACCTCCCACCTCTGCCTAAAGCCGTTGGGCTTGGCACTTTCTCCTACCAGACAATGGATTCTTGAGAGGGCATCAGCATTAGCATGTAGCTTCCCTACTCTATATTGAAGTTGAATTTTGTATGGCTAAGAAACAACGGGTGACCCCTAGCATTTTTCCGCTTTGTTTCTCTCATCCATCTGAGTGGGGCATAATCAGATACCAACCTAAACTTACGTACTACCAGATAGTACCGTAATGTGTCCACCGCCCACTTTATGGCCAAGCACTCCTTCTCTACGACTGAATAATTCCTCTCACATGAGGATAGCTTCCTACTCAGGTAGAGAACAAGGTGCTCCTCCCCGTGTATCTCCTGGGAAAGGACTGCTCCTACCCCGACATCTGAGGCATCTGTTTCGAGTATAAACTCTTAATGTCAGGGGCCACCAGAACCGTTTGCTTATACAGAGCCCCTTTCATTTCTTGAAAGGCCATCTCTGCCTCTTCAGACCATTTGACCATTATCAATTTCGTCCCCTTAAGGAGGCCAGTCAGGGGCTCGGCCATCATGGCGAAGTTCAGGATGAACCTCCTGTAGTATTCCACAATTCCCCAGAAGGTGGAGGCCATGTTTGAATTGCCTCCACTTTACTGTTTTGGTGTGTTATCTTGCCTCCACCCACTACATATCCCAGGTACTTGGCTTCTTCTTTCCCCATGGCACACTTCTTCGGGTTTACTGAAAACCCTGCTTTCCTTAGAGCATCAAACGCAACTTGGACCTTTTCCAGATGACTCTCCCAGTCAGGGCTAAAGATAATGATATCACCTAGGTATGCAGCGGCATATTGCTCATGGGGTACAAGAATTTTATCCATAGCTCTCTGGAAGATCACCAGAGCCCCCTGCAGTCCAAATGGCATCCGGACATACTGGAAGCATCCGTCCGGTGTTGAAAATGCAGTCTTCTCCTTGGCTTCCTGTGCCATGGGCATCTGCCAATATCCCTTCATCAAATCCAAGATGGTTATGTACCTTGCGGCCCAAGTCTAGATTAGCTCATCAAAGAGTGGCATGGGATATACGTCAAACATGGAGACCTCATTCAACTTCCAATAGTCACTGCAGAACCTCCATTCACCATCGGACTTTGTGCCCAGCACAATCGGGCAGGACCAACCGCTCTTGGACTCCTCGGACTCCTCAATGACCCCAAGTTTTAAAATGCACTCCACCTCCTTGGAGTTCACTTCTCGATGGACCTCCGAAATCCGATAAGGCTTCATGTTTATGCGCACATGTGGCTCGGTCAGAACTTCGTGTTCTATGACGTTTGTGCACTCCGGCAATTCCGAGAACAGGTCCCTGTTCTTCTGGAGAATCTCCCTGCACTGCTGTTTCTGGGCCTTCGAAAGTGTCTTCGCTATGGCAACACCTCCAACCTCGCCTTCTGGGTTGCCCAGCAAGCACGGAGTTTCAGCTGGTTCTCTGACTTGCCATGGCTTGATGAGGTTGACATGGTAGACCTGATATGGTTTCCGTCTTCCTGGTTGATGAATCTTATAATTTACATCACTAAGCTTCTCCACCACCTCATACAGCCTTTGCCATTTGGCCAAGAACTTGGTCTCCACTGTAGGAATTAGCACAAGAACTCGTTCTCCCGGATTGAGCTGCCTAACTCTGGCTGACTGGTTGTAGACCCGGCCCTGAACTTCTTGTGCCTGGAGGAGTGTCCTTTAATGATGGGCATCACCTTCGCAATCCTTTGCTGCATCAGTGTCATGTGCTCAATGATGCTTCTGTGGGGTGTGACTTCATGCACTAGAGAAAATACTCTGGATTACATCACAGAGACAAGCCATCTCTGTGACACATACCTCCCAATGACTATGTGACCATTAACCACACTACAGCCCTCTGCTACCTTTTCCTAGTCTTCAATTACCTCTGCTGCCCATTCCTGGTCTCATGTATGCCTTCAGCTTCCTGGACATCCCTGTCAGCCTGCGGCTTCCAGGTCCTCTGCTTCCCGTTCCCGGTCTCTCAGGACCTCTGCAACCTGTTCATGGTCTCCTATCCACCTGTAGTTTCCAGGACCTCTGTTACCTCTCCACGATCTCCAGGATCTCTGCTATCTATCTGCAGTCTGTAGTGCCGGCCCCGTATCTCTGTGGGGGTCCTGTCGGGGTCCTCGCTCTCGATCCTCTCCCTGCCGCCCTGCCTTGGTCCCTGGCTTTCCTCCTGCTGCTGCTTCATTGCGCACAGCCAGCAGGTCTCCAGGTATGACACTGAAGGTGCGCCCACGCTCCCGGTCTCTTAAAGAGACAGCGTGCATGTTTCGAATATGCTCCGAACCAATGATTGAACAGTGTGTACTATTTCTGGCTCCTCTGCCATAGAGGAGGCGCCAGAGCAACAAGTGCTTCCTGTTGCTAGCTTCCGGTTCTTTGTACTGTCGTGCCTGCGTTCTGTCTGTGTACCATCTGAGTCCAGCCAGTACCCTGTTAAAACTGTTTGTCTTCTCAGACTGTCTGTTGCTCATTACTCTGCTACCCAGGACGATACCTGTGCTGCCTGTACCTGTCCCGTCTCGCTCAACTGCTCGTCATCCCGGCATCCAGGACATTTGTACTGCCAGTGCCAGCTCCATCTGACTCAGCCTCTTGCCGTCAGTCAACTCACCACTACCTGCTATCTCGGCCAGTCCACCTGCTCTGCTGGGCCAGCTGCCACGTGTCCGGGGTCTAACTAGAGGTAACACCTGCGGCCCTCGGACATTCCAATCTGACCCTTCTCGAGGGGTCTTACTATGGGTGTCTGGGGATCGCATAGTCATGCCCCCTTCGGAGCCCCCTGGGCTGTGGTTCCACTAAAATAGCAATAAACGAATGTACACTGCAACATCTGTGCCTCTGCTTTCATTCCTTACACAGTCTTTCAGGACCTCTGCTACTTATTCCCAGTCTTCCAGGACCTCTGTTACCTGTTCCCAGTCTCCTGACTGTCTGCAGCTTCCAGTATCTCTGCTACCTGTCTGCAGTCTCCAGGACTTCTGCTACCTGTATCAGGATGCCTATCTGACTGAGGTCTTCCGTACCTCTGCTTCTTGTTTCCGGTGTGCCTCATCTGCCTGCTGCGCTGATGTCTGCATGAACCTTGGGCTTTGAGGATCCACCTCACCTAGTGAGCCTAACACAAAATAAGAAGCAGACTCATGACCATATGTAACAATATAATGTCCTATATTCATCAAATAGTTTTGCTAGAAATCTAGCTCACTAGATTAGCACTGGAGTACATTTCTTACACGGGCGAACAGCAGCTGAAAAGTTCACCAAATTAGTTAAGTGGTGCACACCTCTTAATGAATTTGTGCATGTTATTTCGTTGTACCATTTATCAAGACTGGTGTGCAAAATTCCAATCTTGATGAATCATTGCTTTCATCTTTACCAGTTACTCTTCCCTCCACATTGTGAACACAATATTGTCATATGCGGTTGGACCACAGATGGTCCGAGAAGAAGGGTAGATGTAGCCCTTATTAGGGTTCCTGTATGTAACATCAATTACTACTGTAGATGCAAAAAATAAAACCATAGTAGACCTCAGCAAAGTCAACTTGCCCATTATTGATAGCTACCGGGAGCCAATTTATGGTGTGGGTGCCAAGCGCCAAACGCAACACTCACTAGTCAACCTCTACAAACAACATTTCTTTTTACAAAAATGGAATTTTGGTTTCTTTGAAATTCATCTGGGCAAAATTTGGAAACCAAAGCATTTTGCAAGTGCATCATTTACCTTAAAACTTTTCTGGTCCACATTTAAGGTAAAAGTTGACCCAAAAGTGAAGCTTCGTTTTAAGCTTTCTTAGAGGTTAAGCCCATAAAGCTCTTAGCTTTTAGTATGTGTAATGAATGCATCGCACATTCATAATGTGTCAAGGTCGATTTCTTTAAAAAATATATGAATTCCATAAACACATAACAGTTTTTTTTGATCTCTCAAGGTTTAGCACAAGAGCTGCCATAGTAACGGAGCGCATCTCTGCGGAAGCATTGAGCAGAGCTTCAAAGGTTGCGTCTGAGTGTTTCGAGCTACAGCTTCTATTGAAGGCTGCTGCCGAAATATTGTCATAGACCTTCCCATGTGCTGCTCTAACATTTCATGAAAGTGCTTTGTGTACAGAAAACAAAAGACAACCTCAGCAATAAAAAAAAAAAGGACAGATATGACGTTACCATTGGAGACCGTGCACAGAAAAGGATGTATGGAAATAAAAGATGTTAAACGAGAGCATTGTTTAAATACAGTTCTAGAAAATGGACATATATGAGGCTTCATAAAAGCATGGTAAATGCTTATTTTTATTAAGAAAACTTTTTAGCATATATATACGTTGCGCTGTATACAAGAAATACTATAATATCAAAGAAATTGAGATACAGTGGATATAAAAAAGTTTTCACACCCCTGTTAAAATGTCACGTTTTCGTCATGAAGATTTTAAAAATAGAAAACTAAAATTATATGGTTAAACTTATACTTTGTTGAAGTTCCCTTTGAATATATGATAGAATTTAGCCTTTTTGGTGAGGAGTCTGTCAGCATTGGTGATCTAGAATTTGCAATCTTTGCCACTCTTCCTAACAGTAGCTCCAAATCTGTCAGATTGCATGTTCATCTCCTGTGTACAGCGCCCTCTTCAGGTCAACCTGGTCTAGACCTTAGCCTCGGCCATTCCAAAACTTAGACCTTGTTCTGGCAAAACCATTCTTTTGTTAATATGGAGGTATTGTTATGGTCATTGTCGTGCTAAAAAGTGAAATGACTATTCATCTTCAGCTTTTTAGCAAAGGCCTGAAGGTTTTGTTGCAAAATTGACTGATATTTGGAACAGTTCTTTATGCCCTCCAACTAGACTAAAGTCCCAGTTCCAGCTGTGGAAAAACAGCCCCAAAGCATAATGCTGCCTCCCCCATGCCTCACTGTAGGTATGCTGTTCTTTTTGTGATGCGATATGTTGGTTTTGCGCCAAACATACCTTTAGGAATTATGGCCAAAAAGTTCAACCTTGTTCTCATCAGACCAAAACACATTTTCCAACATAATTTTAGCAGTCTTCATGTAGGTTTTGGCAAAACATAGCTGGGCTTGGATGTTTTTTTTTTTTTTTATAAGAAAAGGCTCCTGTATTGCTACTCTGTCCCATGGTATAGACTTATGAAGAATACAAGAACTTGTTTTGACATATAGTACACAACAAGTACTCGTCAGAAAATTTTGCAGCTCCTTTAATGTTGCTACAGGCCTCTTGGCAACCTCCCGGACTAATTTTCTTCTTGTCTTTTCTTCAATGTATGAGGGCAGTGCACTTCTAGATAATGTCACTGTTGTGCCAAATTTAAGCCACTTCTTGTTGAATGTCTTCAAGATATTCCTTGGTAAATCTGTCATGTTCTCAATGGCAAGAGAACATAGCATCAGCATATATAGGAACTAGCTCTTGGAAGATGGGAACTGAGCTGACCATGAACTAATCCTATCACACAACTAGCAGTGGCCGGGTAGCATGCCTACGTTGATTCTAGATGCCCAGCACCAGCCGGAGGACTAAATAATGCTAGCAGAGGAAAATATTAGTCCTAGCTCACCTCTAGAGAAATACCCCGAAAGGAGACAGAGGCCCCCCACATGTATTGGCGGTGAATTAAGATGAAATAACAAACGTAGTATGAAAATAGGTTTAGCAAATTTGAGGTCCACTTACTACATAGCAGAAGACAGAAAGGACACTTTCATGGTCAGCTGAAAACCCTATCAAAACACCATCCAGAAATTACTTTAAAACTCTGGCATTAACTCATAACACCAGAGTCTCAATTCCTGTTCACAAGAGCTTTCCAGACACAGTAACGAAACTTCAGCTGTGAACTGGAACAAAAATGCAAAAACAAACATGGACAAGAGTCCAACTTATCTAGTAGTTGTCTAGGAGCAGGAACAAGCACAGAGAGGCTTCTGATAACATTGTTGACCGGCAAGCAACTAACAGAGCAGCAAGGTTATATAGCGACTCCCACATCTTGATGGGAACAGGTGAACAGAGAAGATGAAGACACCAGTTCAAGACCACCAGTAGCCACCGGGGGAGCCCAGAATCCAAATTCACAACAGTACCCCCCCCTCAAGGAGGGGGCACCGAACCCTCACCAGAACCACCAGGGCGATCAGGATGGGCCCTATGAAAGGCACGAACCAAATCAGAGGCATGAACATCAGATGCATTCACCCAAGAATTATCCTCCTGGCCGTATCCCTTCCACTTGACCAGATACTGGAGTCTCCGTCTGGAAACACGAGAGTCTAAGATTTTCTCCACAACGTACTCCAACTCACCCTCAACCAACACCGGAGCAGGAGGCTCAACGGAAGGCACAACCGGTACTTCATACCTGCGCAATAATGACCGATGAAAAACGTTATGAATAGAAAAGGATGCAGGGAGGTCCAAACGGAAGGAAACAGGGTTAAGAATCTCCAATATCTTATACGGGCCGATGAACCGAGGCTTAAACTTAGGAGAAGAGACCCTCATAGGGACAAAACGAGAAGACAACCACACCAAATCCCCAACACAAAGCCGAGGACCAACACGACGGTGGCGGTTGGCAAAAAGCTGAGTCTTCTCCTGGGACAACCTCAAATTGTCCACCACCTGCCCCCAGATCTGATGTAATCTCTCCACCACAGCATCCACTCCAGGACAATCCGAAGATTCCACCTGACCAGAGGAAAATCGAGGATGAAACCCCGAATTACAGAAAAACGGGGACACCAAAGTGGCAGAGCTGGCCCGATTATTGAGAGCGAACTCTGCCAATGGCAAAAAAGCAACCCAATCATCCTGGTCAGCAGACACAAAACACCTCAGATATGTCTCCAGGGTCTGATTAGTCCGCTCGGTCTGGCCATTCGTCTGAGGATGGAAAGCGGACGAAAAAGATAAATCTATGCCCATCCTAGCACAGAATGCCCGCCAAAATCTAGACACGAATTGGGTCCCTCTGTCAGAAATGATATTCTCAGGAATACCATGCAAACGAACAACATTTTGAAAAAACAGAGGAACCAACTCGGAAGAAGAAGGCAACTTGGGCAGAGGAACCAAATGGACCATCTTAGAGAAACGGTCACACACCACCCAGATGACAGACATCTTCTGAGAAACAGGCAGATCCGAAATAAAATCCATCGAGATGTGCGTCCAAGGCCTCTTAGGAATAGGCAAGGGCAACAACAATCCACTAGCCCGAGAACAACAAGGCTTGGCCCGAGCACAAACGTCACAAGACTGCACAAAGCCTCGCACATCTCGTGACAGGGAAGGCCACCAGAAGGACCTTGCCACCAAATCCCTGGTACCAAAAATGCCAGGGTGACCTGCCAACGCAGAAGAATGAACCTCAGAGATGACTCTGCTGGTCCAATCATCAGGAACAAACAGTTTATCAGGTGGGCAACGATCCGGTCTATCCGCCTGAAACTCCTGCAAGGCCCGCCGCAGGTCTGGAGAAACGGCTGACAATACCACTCCATCCTTAAGGATACCTGTGGGCTCAGAGTTACCAGGCGAGTCAGGCTCAAAACTCCTAGAAAGGGCATCCGCCTTAACATTCTTAGAACCCGGTAGGTATGACACCACAAAATTAAACCGAGAGAAAAATAATGACCAGCGCGCCTGTCTAGGATTCAGGCGCCTGGCAGTCTCAAGATAAATCAAATTTTTGTGGTCAGTCAATACCACCACCTGATGTCTGGCCCCCTCAAGCCAATGGCGCCACTCCTCAAAAGCCCACTTCATGGCCAAAAGCTCCCGATTCCCAACATCATAATTCCGCTCAGCGGGCGAAAATTTACGGGAAAAGAAGGCACAAGGCCTCATCACGGAGCAGTCAGAACTTTTCTGCGACAACACTGCCCCAGCTCCGATCTCAGAAGCGTCGACCTCAACCTGAAAAGGTAGAGCAACATCAGGCTGACGCAACACAGGGGCAGAGGAAAAACGGCGCTTAAGCTCCCGAAAGGCCTCCACAGCGTCAGGGGACCAATCAGCAACATCAGCACCCTTCTTAGTCAAATCGGTCAATGGCTTAGCAATATCCGAAAAACCAGCAATAAATCGACGATAAAAGTTAGCAAAGCCCAAAAATTTCTGAAGACTCTTAAGAGAAGAGGGCTGCGTCCAATCACAAATAGCTTGAACCTTGACAGGATCCATTTCAATGGAAGAGGGAGAAAAAATATATCCCAAAAAGGAAATCCTCTGTACCCCAAAAACACACTTAGAACCCTTCACACACAAAGAATTAGACCGCAAAACCTGGAAAACCCTCCTGACTTGCTGGACATGAGAGTCCCAGTCATCCGAAAAAATCAGAATATCATCCAGATACACAATCATAAATTTATCCAAATAATCGCGAAAAATATCATGCAAAAAGGACTGGAAAACTGACGGAGCATTTGAAAGACCAAAAGGCATCACTAAATACTCAAAGTGGCCCTCGGGCGTATTAAATGCGGTCTTCCACTCATCCCCCTGCCTGATTCGCACCAAATTATACGCCCCACGAAGGTCAATCTTAGAGAACCACTTGGCCCCCTTTATGCGAGCAAACAAATCAGTCAGCAACGGCAATGGGTATTGATATTTAACAGTGATTTTGTTCAAAAGCCGATAATCGATACATGGTCTCAAAGAGCCGTCTTTTTTTGACACAAAGAAAAAACCGGCTCCTAAGGGAGATGACGATGGACGAATATGTCCCTTTTCCAAGGACTCCTTTATATATTCTCGCATAGCAGCATGTTACAGACAGATTAAACAAACGACCCTTTGGGTATTTACTACCCGGGATTAAATCTATGGCACAATCGCACTCTCGGTGCGGAGGTAACGAACCAAGCTTGGATTCTTCAAAGACGTCACGATAGTCAGACAGGAACTCAGGAATTTCAGAGGGAATAGATGATGAAATGGAAACCACAGGTACATCCCCATGAGCCCCCTTACATCCCCAGCTCAACACAGACATAGCTCTCCAGTCGAGGACTGGGTTGTGAGATTGCAGCCAAGGCAATCCTAGCACCAAATCATCATGTAGATTATACAGCACCAGAAAGCGAATAATCTCCTGGTGATCCGGATTAATACGCATAGTTACTTGTGTCCAGTATTGTGGTTTATTATTAGCCAATGGGGTGGAGTCAATCCCCTTCAGAGGAATAGGAGTCTCCAAAGGCTCTAAATCATACCCACAGCGTTTGGCAAAGGACCAATCCATAAGACTCAAAGCGGTGCCAGAGTCGACATAGGCGTCCATGGTAATAGATGACAAAGAGCAAATCAGGGTCACAGATAGAATAAACTTAGACGGTAAGGTGCAAATGGAAACAGATTTATCAAGCTTTTTAGTGCGCTTAGAGCATGCTGATATAACATGAGTAGAATCACCACAATAGAAACACAACCCATTTTTCCGTCTAAAATTCTGCCGCTCGCTTCGGGACAGAATTCTATCACACTGCATACTCTCTGGCGACTTCTCAGTGGACACCGCCAGATGGTGCACTGGTTTGCGCTCCCGCAAACGCCTATCGATCTGAATAGCCATTGTCATTGACTCATTCAGACCCGCAGGCACAGGGAACCCCACCATAACATCCTTAATGGCATCAGAGAGACCCTCTCTGAAAGTCGCCGCCAGGGCGCACTCATTCCACTGAGTAAGCACAGACCATTTACGGAATCTTTGGCAGTAAATTTCCGCTTCATCTTGCCCCTGAGATAGGGACATCAAAGTTTTTTCTGCCTGAAGCTCCAAATGAGGTTCGTCATAAAGCAACCCCAAGGCCAGAAAAAACGCATCCACATTGAGCAACGCAGGATCCCCTGGTGTCAATGAGAAAGCCCAGTCTTGAGGGTCGCCCCGGAGCAAGGAAATCACAATCCTGACCTGCTGTGCAGGATCTCCGGCAGAGCGAAATTTCAGGGACAAAAATAATTTGCAATTATTTCGAAAATTCTGAAACCCAGATCTATTCCCCGAGAAAAATTCCGGCAAAGGAATTCTCGGCTCAGATACAGGTGCATGACAAACAAAGTCTTGCAAATTTTGTACCTTCGTGGCGAGATTATTCAAACCTGCAGTTACACTCTGAAGATCCATTACAAACAGGTGGACACAGAGCCATTCAAAGATTAGAAGGAGAAAAAAAAAAAAAAAAAAATCTCAGCAGACTTCTTATTTCTCTCCTTTCTCAGCCAAGGATTTTAACCCTTTAGTGGGCCGGTCAAACTGTCATGTTCTCAATGGCAAGAGAACATAGCATCAGCATATATAGGAACTAGCTCTTGGAAGATGGGAACTGAGCTGACCATGAACTAATCCTATCACACAACTAGCAGTGGCCGGGTAGCATGCCTACGTTGATTCTAGATGCCCAGCACCAGCCGGAGGACTAAATAATGCTAGCAGAGGAAAATATTAGTCCTAGCTCACCTCTAGAGAAATACCCCGAAAGGAGACAGAGGCCCCCCACATGTATTGGCGGTGAATTAAGATGAAATAACAAACGTAGTATGAAAATAGGTTTAGCAAATTTGAGGTCCACTTACTACATAGCAGAAGACAGAAAGGACACTTTCATGGTCAGCTGAAAACCCTATCAAAACACCATCCAGAAATTACTTTAAAACTCTGGCATTAACTCATAACACCAGAGTGGCAATTCCTGTTCACAAGAGCTTTCCAGACACAGTAACGAAACTTCAGCTGTGAACTGGAACAAAAATGCAAAAACAAACATGGACAAGAGTCCAACTTATCTAGTAGTTGTCTAGGAGCAGGAACAAGCACAGAGAGGCTTCTGATAACATTGTTGACCGGCAAGCAACTAACAGAGCAGCAAGGTTATATAGCGACTCCCACATCTTGATGGGAACAGGTGAACAGAGAAGATGAAGACACCAGTTCAAGACCACCAGTAGCCACCGGGGGAGCCCAGAATCCAAATTCACAACATAAATCTAAGCCTTGGAATATTTTTGTACCCTTCTCCTGACTGATAACTTTTAACACTGAGATCCCTTTGCCGTGTTGTAAGCTGTTTACAGACCATGGCTTTTGCTATAAAATACAACAGAGGGGATCCTTGTAAACATTTTATGGAGAAGCAGAAGACCAACAATATTGATGCTGATGTTTTAATGATTGATAGAAAAATGGAGTGTACGTATGCCAGACATTAGAAAGACTTTCGGCTTAAGGATAAATGGACCCCAGATGCTTTTATATCTTTTATATATGTAGCTGTTACGGCGCCTCTGTAAGTATTAGCATTGCGGCGCCACCCGGTGACTGAAGCAGAGACAGGAAGGGCAGTCACTCACACTCCTCAGGTCCAGCACCAGATATCTGCCACTGTTCCAGTCTCAGTGTTTTTTGGCTGCAGCGGTATTGTCATGTCGACAGCTCACAACACCGCTGCAGCCACTCACTGAGTAGCTCATGGTGTTTACATTGGCAGACACCCTGAGCAGAGATTGGCTGCAGCGGTGATGTGTGCTGTCAATGTGATCCGCCATTTGACCCAGGGCACCTGCTCTGTTTTCTTAAAGTGGAAAACCCCATCAAATGGTATAAGCTGGACCGTTTAACAAGGCACTTGTAGGACTGGTGGTAAATTAAATATAAATTGTACATTTGGAATGATAAAACGAACTCTGATACGAAAAACGAAGACTTTTGCATAAAGCACAAAACTTGAAAGGGTTATCCAATACTTTTAATTAATTTAAAATATGGCACTGGTGATCCTAAAACTAAAAAAGACTTATACTCACCTACTGGACCCCTGTTGATTTGCACTGAGACCCACAAGCATCCAATTACACCACTTTTAAAGAGGTCGAAAATAAGGAAGTTGTCAAGTGACTGCTTATTCTAATATAGTTCTTAACTTTCTTAAATACTCATAAAAATATTTTCGGAAACAATTTTGTCAAATTCAAGAATGTCCGGTATTTGAGGGGTGAAGATTACTACAACCACATGGAAACTTGAAAAGTTCCATTAGGTTTTGGACATTCCCGGGACGCTACCGTCACCAGCTACTAATAGTGATGTCGGAAAGTACGAAGTTCGGAGAGGGAGAAAGGGATATGGCACATCGGATTTCTAGTGGTCGATCTGTTTGGTTTCCGGGAGGTGGTCTGGTGGCAGCTCTCTCGTACAGGACAGGAGTCCTTGTCTAAGCCGAGCCTTCCTGTGCACGGGGGATCCGAGAGGTATAGCTATAGGCTATGCTTAATGTGTATGGGGAGGGTGAGCAAGTTATCATCTACAGGAGCATGTTCCTCAGCCATCTCGGAGAGTCCCTCAGACAATTAATGGAGTGGTGGTGCACGTTGGTGGCCACGGCACCGTTCAACGATCAACAAGTAATTCTGTGGATAGGTGATAACTTGTGAAGTTGAGACAACCCATTTAAGCCTGTATCAACATAGACTATACATTCCCAATTAAAGTGGACTGCAAAAATAAATTATGCAGTGCCAATGCCATACAGTACATGGCATCCCATCTTGTTCCACAGAGCAACCCAGTCACCATCTGCTATTTTAATTGGGGGCTTTAAATACTTCTTCATTTAATGAGTGTTTTTCTTGTCTCTCATGCATGTTTAATGCTGTGATTTTCTTTTTTGCGGCTTCATAAATATAAGGAAGAATTGATTCAGCAAAGAAAGTTAAGAAGTAAATAGTGAGACTTGATTAATTTTTAAGTAGCTGGAAAGCAACAATGTCTATATATCAGCTGTCACCTGGGTTTCATGTCTTATCCACCATGACCTATTTAGCTGAAGATCATCACTGATTTTGATATAGATTTTTTTTTTATAGGCGATCATAGACCTGACATCATTGTAGTTTGTCATGCACCTCAAATCTTAGTCAAAATTTAAAAATAATCCCAAATTCATGATAATGATATTGCACTGAATATTAGGATGCTTGCTCAATATCTCACAGCACATGGGCTCAACATACAGCTAATGACCATGGATAGTCTTTTCAAAATCAAAGACTACTGCAAATTAGTAGGGAAATGCTCCTGGTTGGTGACATATCGTGTTTCCCGGAAAATAACACCTACCCCATAAATAAGCCCTAGTATTGTTTTTCAGGAATTTTAGAGTATACTTGAAATATAAGCCTTACTCCAAAAATAAGCCCCAGTTATAGTTCAATCAAAAAGTGTCCCGGCAACTACTGGTATTCATGTAAAAAAGTGCATAGAATACAGCAGGACCCTTTATCAAGGAAAGCAGACACCCCCAAGAGAATTACACTGGAAAGACCCTGCAATATGGTAATAAGGGTTAGGCTGTCATACACAGATTGGGTAGTACTGCTAGCATCACTCCGCTCCCGAGCATTGTGGCTACATCCAGTCCAGGGAGAGCCAACCACTACAGTGGAACGCAAGGAACCTGACATGGACTCCAACTACTATACTTGAGTGCAGTGGAATGCAAGGAACCTGACATGGACTCCAACTACTATACTTGAGTGCAGTGGAATGCAAGGAACCTGACATGGACTCCAACTACTATACTTGAGTGCAGTGGAATGCAAGGAACCTGACATTGACGCCAACCACTACAGTAGGTTGCATTGGAATGCAGCTGGAACACAAGGAACCTGAAATTGGAGCCAACTACTACACTTGGCTCTTAAGGCACAGTCTAAAGACCAGTTTTTAGAGGCAAAAAATGTATAGTTACTATTAACTGACTAATATTTCAAGTGCCCAAAGCGCCCCTTTTGAAAAAGCATTTGGTGAAACGGCAGCGTCGGGGTGGTGGTGCGCTGCAATATCATCTTAAGGCACTGGGCACTTTGTAAGTATATATGTTTACCTTTGGCTTGATTTAGCTTGATTTGTTCTATGACCCTTTTTCTGCTCCAGCTGAACATTTCAATTGAAATATTAATCACTTAATGATAACTACCATTGAATACTGTTAGACTGCCCTACCATGAGCATCATTCTTATTTGCACAAATCAGGTCTCTGGCTTATCAACAAAAGCACATACACTTTTTAACTAAGCTATGAGTAACTCTTTATTGGTTCAATTGAGTTTGAGTTTGGATAACAGAGTGTGCAAACAATATTTTTTGGTCATTTGAATATCCAATATATAATACTGTTTGCCCTTGTTTTTGTGCAGTGTTGAGTTACTTGGCCTTGTTTCCACATTGAAGGTATAGGTTTGGCTGCAGTTTTTCCATGAAGATCACTTCTGACAAGACTTCTCAGAACAATAGACGGGTATAGCTGGCTCCCGCTGGTTGCTCCCAATTCTGCACTGATGGCACTTTTGGACATGTTCTGATTTTGAAGTGAAGTAATCAAGATGTGCTCATCTGCCACACTAAGTCACCTTGGCCAACTCCCGATTCTATGGTACTTAACATTATCAATTTCTTGGTGTCCTCCATGCTAAGAAATACAGGTAGATAACTATTCATCATGCAATGCCATCAGGGGTTATAGATCAGATATACAGAATGCACAGCAGTGTGAGCAGCCTCTTGTTACCCCAGAACTACTGATATCTCTAATATTAGATCAGATAGACATTATGGACAGCAGTGTGAGCAGCCTCTTCTTACCCCAGAACTCCTGATATCTCTAATATTAGATCAGATAGACATTATGGACAGCAGTGTGAGCAGCCTCTTCTTACCCCAGAACTCCTGATATCTCTAATATTAGATCAGATAGACATTATGGACAGCAGTGTGAGCTGCCTCTTCTTACCCCAGAACTCCTGATATCTCTAGTATTAGATGAGATAGGCATTATGGACAGCAGTGTGAGCAGCCTCTTCTTACCTCAACACTCCTGATATATCCAGTATTATATCAGATAGACAGGGTGGACAGCAGTGTGAGCAGCCTCTTGTTACCCCAGTACTCCTGATATCTCTAGTATTAGATCAGATAGACATTATGGACAGCAGTGTGAGCTGCCTCTTGTTACCCCAGAACTCCTGATATCTCTAATATTAGATCAGATAGACATTATGGACAGCAGTGTGAGCAGCCTCTTGTTACCTCAGCACTCCTGATATCTCTAGTATTAGATCAGATAGGCATTATGGACAGCAGTGTGAGCTGCCTCTTGTTACCCCAGAACTCC
The DNA here is from genome assembly GCF_051348905.1 of Ranitomeya variabilis. Classification (NCBI taxonomy): domain Eukaryota; kingdom Metazoa; phylum Chordata; class Amphibia; order Anura; family Dendrobatidae; genus Ranitomeya; species Ranitomeya variabilis. The sequence goes on from NC_135238.1 coordinate 40,422,713, forward strand.
TGATATCTCTAATATTAGATCAGATAGACATTATGGACAGCAGTGTGAGCAGCCTCTTGTTACCTCAGCACTCCTGATATCTCTAGTATTAGATCAGATAGGCATTATGGACAGCAGTGTGAGCAGCCTCTTGTTACCCCAGAACTCCTGATATCTCTAATATTAGATCAGATATACATTATGGACAGCAGTGTGAGCAGCCTCTTCTTACCTCAACACTCCTGATATCTCCAGTATTATATCAGATAGACAGGGTGGACAGCAGTGTGAGCAGCCTCTTCTTACCTTATCAGCTCTGGTATATATATATATATATATAAATATATATATATACAGTCTTATATCAGATAGACAGGGTGGACAGCAGTGTGAGCAGCCTCTTCTTACCTTATCAGCTCTGGTATATATCTATCTATCTATATATATATATATATATATATATATATATATATATATATATATATATATATATACAGTCTTATATCAGATAGACAGAGGGGACTGCAGTGTGAGCAGCCTCTTCTTACCTCATCAGCTCTGGTATATATCTATATATACAGTCTTATATCAGATAGACATGGTGGACAGCAGTGTGAGCAGCCTCTTCTAACCTCAGCTCCCCTGATATCTCCAGTATTAGATCAGATAGACATGGTGGACAGAAGTGAGCAGCCTCTTTTGGAAACTCCAGTATTAGATCAGAATCTCCACTGGCAGTACATATTCCTACACATATAGTGAAGTGGAAGAGCTTCCTCCTGCATATGCTGATAGACACGTGTCCTACTGACATTCTATGACAGGTTTCTGCCAGTAAAACAAGATGAAGGTCATTTAGTGCACAATAGTGATAAACTCCCTAGGAAAAACATGTTTTATTTGCTAAGTAGAGGTATTTAGGAGTTTATAATTACATTTCTTTAAACTCTTTCTATTTCTTGAGAATCACTTTAACTTATGTAATCTAATAAATTCTTCATGATCACCTATTTAAAGGTTTTTTTCAGGATTGGGGCTTAAGTCTGCAGTCACTCTCTGTGGTTGCAGACTTGTGAATGCTCACATCACGCACAGTGGGCACTGTCAGGATTCACCGATGTTGGTGCAGTTTGCATACTTCCAACTGCATTCCAACTAGACGTGTCCAATTTCTCTCAATTCTCCAGGCTCCAGTACAGGAGAATCAAGACATGGAGTGACTGCAGCCTTGAACTCCAAGCTTGAACAACCCTTATAAGTAAGTGAAATTACCCAATTTTTCACATGTGGCAAATCACAGGAGCAATATTGCCTTTTGATAGCATCGCAACTTTTTTTTGCCAAGTAAACACTCTTTGCATCTTATTTTATTACTTTTCTGCCCAGATCTATGCTTCTTATGACAAGACATAAAATTTCAAAAGAGAAAACAGTCACAAGCTTTAAATAAACTCTAGATATTCGCTCATTTGTTTTACTGATTTACAGTTTGCTTAAAGCCAACGTCAGCTGTATACCGAGATTTCCGAAGTTTTTTTCTAAACCAGATAAAAGGAGAATAATTCTATGTAAGCAATGTTGGGTCTGTGAATAAGAAAACTGTTTATAATTCCTTCTTGATTTTAGTTACCTCCTCTACAAGGAGTCATTTTTATCATAATGGAAGATATTGCTGTGTTCATGATCGATTAAGTAAAACTGCTTGTGTTATAAAGAGAATGCAGCTACCCAGATAAGGTTAGCTTCTGTATATACAGATAGATCATCATTACCGTCCAATTAAAAAAGCATTCAATGGAAAACTGAATATTTTGTAACCATTATAGGCCCCAAGGGCTGTAAATGACTTAAAGAAACCAATGAGAGACTAGACACAATGTATCAGATATGGATTGTTTCATTTTATTAATCTCTAATTCTGCTGATTTTTTTTTTTTATTTCTTTTTACCCTTTTAACAATTGGGCGATTTTTCAGTCTTGCACTCTGGTTTTTATTCCTCCATATTTTTCAAGAGCCGTAATTTTTTTTATATTTTTCCATCGACATATGAGGACAGCTGTTCCTTGTGAGATAAGTCACAGTCTAGAATGACACCTTTTATTTTACCAAATAATCTACTGAAAAACGGGAAAAGAAAATTCCACGTGTGATGAGATGGTGAGATGCGAATGCAATTTCATCATTGTTTTCTAGGTTTAGTTCAGACACCTTTCGCTGTAGGATAAAAATGATTGGGCAACATGATTCTTCAGTCCCACACAATTGCTGCGATGCCCAACTTATAAAAATTTTCTATATATATCCCCTGCAGACTGTGAGCCCTTGCGGGCAGGGTCCTCCCTCCTTATGTACCTGTGTGCCTTGTTTTTTGCTCGTGTTTAGTTTGTATTTGTCTATATTTGCCCCCTTTTCACATGTAAAGCGCCATGGAATAAATGGCGCTATTAAAATGTATAATAATAATAATAATATATATATATATATATATATATATATATATATATATATATATGTATATACAGTACAGACCAAAAGTTTGGACACACCTTCTCATTTAAAGATTCTTCTGTATTTTCATGACTATGAAAATTGTACATTCACACTGAAGGCGTCAAAACTATGAATTAACACATGTGGAATTATATACTTAACAAAAAAGTGTGAAACAACTGAAATTATGTCTTATATTCTAGGTTCTTCAAAGTAGCCACCTTTTGCTTTGATGACTGCTTTGCACACTCTTGCCATTCTCTTGATGAGCTTCAAGAGGTAGTCACCGGGAATGGTTTTCACTTCACAGGTGTGCCCTGTCAGGTTTAATAAGTGGGATTTCTTGCCTTATAAATGGAGTTGGGAACATCAGTTGTGTTGTGCAGAAGTCTGGTGGATACACAGCTGATAGTCCTACTGAATATATTCCATATGTGAGAAAATGAGGGCACTCACCAATCTTCACGGTTTCAATCCTTTATTGCAAAATAATCCAGATAAAATACATGGCCGGAGGAGAGGGAGCCGAAGCTCGTGCGAGCAGGGGAGAGACAGGGACGACAGCTGTTTCGCGCTGTGCTTGCGCTTCTACAGGTCTGTCTTCTCTCTTCTCTCTTCTCTCTTCTTTCTTCTTTTTTCTTTTTTCTTTATCTTCGGACATTTCATTAGTCCTACTGAATAGACTGTTAGAATTTGTATTATGGCAAGAAAATAGCAGATAAGTAAAGAAAAACGAGTGGCCATCATTACCTCCCGAGGCGACCGGAAGTCCTGACCTATCTTGAAGAGGTCAGAGATGCAGCTTGCCTGAAGACAGAAAGAAGAGGACCAGATGGCAAGCACTGGGGCGTCGGGAGAAGGAGTATGGTTAAAAAAAAAAGTAATACATCTCCAGGCATTCTGCTGATTGCCATCCGATCCTCTTCTTTTTACCATCATGCTCAGCCCCATGTCCAAGACTTACGGCTGCGTCCAGGCCCTGGAGGTCACTGCTCATCATAAGGTTGCAACATTGATGTCGCAACCTTATGACACATAGTGATCTCCAATGACTGGACATGGCTGAAAATCTATAGTGAAGAGGACAGAGATGCAGCAAGTGATGGCAGAAAGAAGAGGACCAGATGGCAGTTGATGAGCAGTCAATAGTAAAGTATTAGGTTTTTTTCCCCAAGTCTGTTGATACAGAATGCATCTAGTTTGTATCCCAGGGACTGCCTGTATCTCCAAAATTACAGACCACAAGTATAAGCTTAGTAGTTTGGTCCTGAGTTTCTACTTCTTTCTATCTTCTCAAAGTCAAGGAAGATGCAAGATCAGACTACAAAGAGGTTGTTTGTAGCTCGTAACCCAATTTTTTTTTGCATAGGAGCTGAATACAGGACTATTTTCAGTCCTGTGATATATTTAATTACTGTAGCTACTTTTAAAAAGAATAGGTTGATTAAATTAGAACTCACAATTTTGTCTTTGCTATCCACAATGTTTCTTTATTAAAGGTTTTGTCAAAGATTTTCGGTTCCAATTATTTATTGTGTCTTGTTGATAAAAAGCCATGAAAAATACAATATCCCGGCCAGACAGCTCTGATGTTTGTTCTTCTAGAAATACCTTTATATTTTAAGAACTGCTCTTAGTCTTTCATCTATATTCCGCCAAGTGACAGTCTGGGCCTTTTTTCTCAAATATTGGATCCTTCCCAATTTGTGCTTAATAACTGAAAGAAGTGGGTAAAAAAGTCCTGAGTCTATACCGTGGACTCTAAAGCAAGCAGTCACCCTGCTGTCTTGTTCCTTGTATTCTGCATAATTAGCTAAAATCCAGTCTTTATACTCAGTTTCTTAAAGTGTAATCATCATTTTAATTTCATAAATCAATATAGTACACATAAAAATAAGAAACTGTGTAATATATCTTATCATACTGTAGAAATCCACTCTTTTCTCCTCCTGGATTGAACTTTAACTCTCAATTCATGGCTAAAATCTGTATTCAATGACGATAAACTTTCACTTAACTGAGATAGGAGATGAGAGTTCGTGCGTACGATATGAGGATTCACAACTCAGAACTTTGTTAGTAGGTTGAAGGCTTTGTGTGGTTTTAGACATAGAGTGACTACAGCGTTGTAGTCCAAAACCGGACAACCCCTTCAACTTACTAACAAAGTTCTTCAGGATCATGGTATCTTCAGATCTATACTCCACCTTGCCAACATCAAACTGGATTCTCCTCTCTTGTACCTATCACCAACCACCACTCTCCACACTGTACAGCTCCCGACACTGAGCTCAAGTGATGAAGCACAATGGTGGGACGCCTTTCCCAATGAGAGTGACAGGAAGTCTTATTATCCAGCATGCAGGCTTCTCGAAGCTCATCCACTCCACTGCACTCCTTGCATTCAATGGTTATTCTCATATATCAATATTCTGGAGAGCTTCCAATGAGGTGGAGGAGGTTGGCTCCTAATCAATTAACAGTCCGGACCAGCAGCATGCCTGCACCGTCGGCCCACACACTATGATTTCCAGTACTGGCTGCAAGCAGAGGCAGCGTTGTTTCTGCTTTTTTGGAGGATCACAGTCATGCTGACACTAGTTCTCTTTGGAAAAGATCTTGTAAGCATTGTGCTCGTGTAACACCCCAGGTTCCTGGTTGTCACAGTGGCATTGCTTTCCTCATGGGGAGAGTGATGTCACGCTTGGAAGCGATGAAGGATATCTTTTATCAGGTATTCACAAACATGCAACATGTTCATACTCCAGGTCAGAATCGGGAGCCCTGAACCAGCTTGTGGGTGGCTCCACTATATATATTCTGGTCTGGAGGCAAGGTTAGTCAGTTGGTGAGAGGAGTCTGTCACAGAGACAGAGGAAAGGGGCCGTGCAGACAAGAAGCTCTGCAGCTCCTGTGAGGAAAGCTGGGGCCATGCAGACCGAGCTCTGCAGCTCCTGTAAAAGAGAGAGAGAAAGGAAAGCAGAACAGATTGTAGAGAGCGTGAAGGGGAAGTGAAGCACAGGAGAGTGAGGAGCTGGGGGTTAGCTGCGACTGGGCTACCTCCATGCTGAGCGCAGATACCGGTAGCCAGAAGACCAAGGTTGTGCAGTATTCTACGTCTCACAGCAGAAACCAGCAGGACAGCTGGATTGCAAGTCACCGGTCCACCCTAACACCCGAAGACACAGTGGCACAGAGAGCCTGGGTCGTGATAGAGATCCTGTAAAAATGCTCAAGCCACCTGTCATACGGGTAGTGTCCTACCTGCAAGGAGGACAGAGAGACAATGTGAGAGGCCTAAGGCAGCAAGGGACTACACCACAGCGCTAGTAGGAAGGCTTCCAACCCCACCTGGTAAGGGGGATTCCAGATTCACTTCCAAGCCAGCCGGACCAAACCTGCACCTGTGGTCTGGTACCCTGGACTGTGGCTGCCTGAATTCATCAGTAAACCAGGTAAAGAGACTGCAACTTTGTGTCCTCCGTTTCTTGCTACACCATCTACCATCTTTATCTATACACCGGGAGCCCTGGGGACCCAGCTTTACCTGTGGGAAGTTATACCATCCTGGCTGCCACAACATCACCCCAGAGGACCCCTTTAAGCAGCGTTGGTCACCTCTGACCAAATACCACAGGTGGCGTCACGAACAAACTTTATTCAAACCCCTTTAAAGACCTTCCCATTTCCATGGGCGCCTAGGGCCACGGACAGGGTCGCCACTGCTGTGACATATCCCTTTAAGTACCGGACCCGGTACTGAGTACCCCACGGCCCTGGCGGGCGTTAAACTCCCTTCCTAGGAAACTGGTGGAGAGGTGCAGATCACTGAAAACAAGCATCCATTGATTAGGCATCCTAATGAGGTAGAATGTTGTGATTTTGCTTTTTGCTCCCTCTAGTGGTCATTAGTGATTTGACTCTGGAGCGTCTGTCTTTTCCTATATCCTCACCTGGGCCGTTAGTTCAGGGGCGTTGCTATATAAGCTCCCTGGACCTTCAGTTCAATGCCTGGCATCGTTGAAATCAGAGCTAATCTGTTGTGCTCTTGTCCTCTGATCCTGGTTCCTGTTTTTCAAGCTAAGTCTGCTTCTTTGCTTTTTGCTTTTGTTTTGTTTGGTATTTTTGTCCAGCTTGTTCCTATCTGTATCCTGACCTTTGCTGGAAGCTCTAGGGGGCTGGTGTTCTCCCCCCGGACCGTTAGACGGTTCGGGGGTTCTTGAATCTCCAGCGTGGATTTTTATAGGGTTTTTGTTGACCAGATAAGTTATCTTGCTATATTCTGCTATTAGTAAGCTGGCCTCTCTTTGCTGAACCTGGTTCATTTCTGTGTTTGTCATTTCCTCTTACCTCACCGTTATTATTTGTGGGGGGCTTGTATCTTGCTTTGGGGTCCCTTTCTCTGGAGGCAAGAGAGGTCTTTGTTTTCTTCTCCTAGGGGTAGTTAGATTCTCCGGCTGGCGCGAGTCATCTAGCGATCACCGTAGGCATGATCCCCGGCTACTTCTAGTGTTGGCGTTAGGAGTAGCTATTTGGTCAACCCAGTTACCACAGCCCTATGAGCTGGATTTTTTGTATCTTGCAGACTTACACGTTCATCTGAGACCCTGTCCACTGGGGTCATAACAGTATGCCAGGCCAGTATTAAATGTTTAATGCATTGCAGAAGTGGGATTATAAGAAAGAAAATTTTGAGGTTTTTTTTTTCCCTCTCTCATTTTTTTTTTTTCTTTTCCCCTTTACCTCAGAGTGGCTTAAGCTTGCTGCAGACATGAATGTCCAGACCTTGATTACAAGTGTGGACCAGCTTGCCGCTCGTGTGCAGGGTATACAAGATTATGTTACCAGAAATCCTAGGTCTGAACCCAAGATTCCGATTCCTGAACTGTTTTCAGGAGACCGATTTAAGTTTAGGAATTTCAGGAATAATTGTAAATTATTTTTGTCCCTGAAACCTTGTTCGTCTGGAGACTCTGCTCAACAAGTAAAAATTGTTATTTCATTCTTACGGGGTGACCCTCAGGATTGGGCTTTTTCGTTGGCGCCAGGAGATCCGGCATTGGCTAATATTGATGCGTTTTTTCTGGCGCTCGGTTTACTTTATGAGGAACCCAATCTTGAGATTCAGGCAGAGAAAGCCTTGCTGGCTATGTCTCAGGGCCAGGACGAGGCTGAGGTGTATTGCCAAAAATTTCGGAAATGGTCCGTGCTGACACATTGGAACGAGTGTGCACTGGCCGCTAATTTTAGAAATGGCCTTTCTGAGGCCATTAAGAATGTTATGGTGGGTTTTCCCATTCCCACAGGTCTGAATGATACCATGTCCCTGGCTATTCAAATTGACCGGCGGTTGCGGGAGCGCAAAACCGCAAATTCCCTCATGTTGTTGTCTGAACAGACACCTGATGTGATGCAATGTGATAGAAAAACCGCAAATTCCCTCATGGTGTTGTCTGAACGGACACCTGATTTGATGCAATGTGATAGAATCCTGACTAGAAATGAGAGGAAAATTCATAGACGCCGGAATGGCTTGTGCTACTACTGTGGTGATTCTACACATGTTATCTCAGCATGCTCTAAACGTATATCTAAGGTTGTTAGTCCTGTCACCGTTGGTAATTTGCATCCTAAGTTTATTCTGTCTGTAACTTTGATTTGCTCACTGTCATCTTATCCTGTCATGGCGTTTGTAGATTCAGGTGCTGCCCTGAGTCTTATGGATCTCTCATTTGCCAAGCGCTGTGGTTTTATTCTTGAACCATTAGAAAATCCTATCCCTCTTAGGGGTATTGATGCTACGCCATTGGCAGAAAATAAGCCGCAGTATTGGACACAGGTTACCATGTGCATGACTCCTGAACACCGCGAGGTGATACGTTTTCTCGTTCTACATAAAATGCATGATTTGGTTGTTTTGGGGCTGCCATGGTTACAGACCCATAATCCAGTCCTTGACTGGAAGGCTATGTCAGTGTCTAGTTGGGGCTGTCGTGGTATTCATGAGGATTCCCTGCCTGTGTCTATTGCTTCTTCTACACCTTCGGAAGTTCCGGAGTATTTGTCTGATTATCAGGATGTCTTTAGCGAGTCCAGGTCCAGTGCATTGCCTCCTCATAGGGAATGTGACTGTGCAATAGATTTGATTCCAGGCAGTAAATTTCCTAAGGGAAGACTGTTTAATCTGTCGATACCTGAACATACCGCTATGCGTTCATATATCAAGGAGTCTCTGGAGAAAGGACACATTCATCCGTCTTCTTCCCCTCTTGGTGCGGGATTCTTTTTTGTGGCTAAAAAGGACGGATCTTTGAGGCCTTGTATTGACTATCGGCTTTTAAATAAGATCACTGTCAAATTTCAGTATCCTTTGCCGCTGTTGTCTGACTTGTTTGCCCGGATTAAAGGTGCCAAGTGGTTTACCAAGATAGACCTTCGTGGTGCGTACAACCTTGTGCGCATTAAGCAAGGAGATGAATGGAAAACCGCATTCAATACGCCCGAAGGTCATTTTGAGTACTTGGTGATGCCTTTTGGGCTCTCTAATGCCCCTTCAGTTTTTCAGTCCTTTATGCATGACATTTTCCGGAACTATCTGGATAAATTTCTGATTGTTTATCTGGATGATATTCTGGTTTTTTCTGATAATTGGGACTCGCATGTGGAGCAGGTCAGGATGGTCTTTAAAATTTTGCGTGAAAATTCTTTGTTTGTCAAGGGCTCAAAGTGTCTTTTTGGTGTACAGAAGGTTCCCTTTTTGGGGTTCATTTTTTCTCCTTCTGCTGTGGAGATGGACCCAGTCAAGGTCCGAGCTATTCTTGATTGGACTCAGCCCTCGTCAGTTAAGAGTCTTCAGAAGTTCTTGGGTTTCGCTAACTTCTACCGTCGTTTTATCGCTAACTTTTCTAGCATTGTGAAACCTTTGACGGATATGACCAAGAAGGGCTCCGATGTGGTTAATTGGGCTCCTGCTGCCGTGGAGGCTTTCCAGGAGTTGAAACGTCGGTTTACTTCGGCACCTGTTTTGTGCCAGCCTGATGTCTCGCTTCCCTTTCAGGTTGAGGTGGATGCTTCAGAGATTGGAGCAGGGGCCGTTTTGTCGCAGAGAGGCCCTGGTTGCTCTGTTATGAGACCTTGCGCCTTTTTCTCTAGGAAGTTTTCGCCTGCGGAGCGAAATTATGATGTGGGCAATCGGGAGTTGTTGGCCATGAAATGGGCATTTGAGGAGTGGCGTCATTGGCTCGAGGGTGCTAAGCATCGTGTGGTGGTCTTGACTGATCACAAAAATCTGATGTATCTCGAGTCTGCTAAACGCCTGAATCCTAGACAGGCCCGCTGACCATTGTTTTTCTCCCATTTTGACTTTGTTGTCTCGTATTTACCAGGTTCAAAGAATGTGAAGGCCGATGCTCTTTCCAGGAGCTTTGTGCCTGATGCTCCTGGAGTCGCTGAACCTGTTGGTATTCTTAAGGATGGTATTATCTTGTCAGCTATTTCTCCTGATCTGCGACGTGTGTTGCAGAGATTTCAGGCTGATAGGCCTGATTCTTGTCCACCTGACAGACTGTTTGTGCCTGATAAGTGGACCAGCAGAGTCATTTCCGAGGTTCATTCCTCGGTGTTGGCAGGTCACCCAGGAATTTTTGGCACCAGAGATCTGGTGGCCAGATCCTTTTGGTGGCCTTCCTTGTCTAGGGATGTGCGGTCATTTGTACAGTCCTGTGGGACTTGTGCTCGAGCTAAGCCTTGCTGTTCTCGTGCCAGCGGGTTGCTCTTGCCCTTGCCTGTCCCTAAGAGACCTTGGACACATATCTCCATGGATTTCATTTCTGATCTTCCGGTGTCTCAGGGCATGTCTGTTATCTGGGTGATATGTGATCGCTTCTCCAAGATGGTCCATTTGGTTCCTTTGCCTAAACTGCCTTCCTCTTCCGATCTGGTTCCTGTGTTTTTCCAGAACGTGGTTCGTTTGCACGGCATCCCTGAGAATATTGTGTCAGACAGAGGATCCCAGTTCGTTTCCAGATTCTGGCGATCCTTTTGTAGTAGGATGGGCATTGACTTGTCGTTTTCGTCTGCTTTCCATCCTCAGACTAATGGACAGACGGAGCGAACTAATCAGACTTTGGAGGCTTATTTGAGGTGTTTTGTCTCTGCTGATCAGGACGATTGGGTGACCTTCTTGCCGTTAGCTGAGTTTGCCCTTAATAATCGGGCTAGTTCCGCCACCTTGGTTTCGCCGTTTTTCTGCAACTCTGGTTTCCACCCTCGTTTTTCTTCGGGTCATGTGGAACCTTCTGACTGCCCTGGGGTGGATTCTGTGGTGGATAGGTTGCAGCGGATCTGGAATCTTGTGGTGGACAACTTGAAGTTGTCACAGGAGAGGGCTCAGCGCTTTGCCAACCGCCGCCGCGGTGTGGGTCCCCGACTACGTGTTGGGGATTTGGTGTGGCTTTCTTCCCGCTTTGTTCCTATGAAGGTTTCCTCTCCCAAATTTAAACCTCGTTTTATTGGTCCTTACAAGATATTGGAAATTCTTAATCCTGTATCCTTTCGCCTGGATCTACCTGTGTCGTTTGCTATCCACAACGTGTTTCATAGGTCCTTGTTGCGGCGGTACGTTGTGCCTGTGGTTCCTTCTGCTGAGCCTCCTGCTCCGGTGTTGGTTGAGGGCGAGTTGGAGTACGTGGTGGAGAAGATCTTGGATTCTCGTCTCTCCAGGCGGAGGCTTCAGTACCTGGTCAAGTGGAAGGGCTATGGTCAGGAAGATAATTCCTGGGTGGTCGCCTCTGATGTTCATGCGGCCGATTTAGTTCGTGCCTTTCACGCCGCTCATCCTGATCGCCCTGGTGGTCATGGTGAGGGTTCGGTGACCCCTCACTAAGGGGGGGGTACTGTTGTGATTTTGCTTTTTGCTCCCTCTAGTGGTCATTAGTGATTTGACTCTGGAGCGTCTGTCTTTTCCTATATCCTCACCTGGGCCGTTAGTTCAGGGGCGTTGCTATATAAGCTCCCTGGACCTTCAGTTCAATGCCTGGCATCGTTGAAATCAGAGCTAATCTGTTGTGCTCTTGTCCTCTGATCCTGGTTCCTGTTTTTCAAGCTAAGTCTGCTTCTTTGCTTTTTGCTTTTGTTTTGTTTGGTATTTTTGTCCAGCTTGTTCCTATCTGTATCCTGACCTTTGCTGGAAGCTCTAGGGGGCTGGTGTTCTCCCCCCGGACCGTTAGACGGTTCGGGGGTTCTTGAATCTCCAGCGTGGATTTTTATAGGGTTTTTGTTGACCAGATAAGTTATCTTGCTATATTCTGCTATTAGTAAGCTGGCCTCTCTTTGCTGAACCTGGTTCATTTCTGTGTTTGTCATTTCCTCTTACCTCACCGTTATTATTTGTGGGGGGCTTGTATCTTGCTTTGGGGTCCCTTTCTCTGGAGGCAAGAGAGGTCTTTGTTTTCTTCTCCTAGGGGTAGTTAGATTCTCCGGCTGGCGCGAGTCATCTAGCGATCACCGTAGGCATGATCCCCGGCTACTTCTAGTGTTGGCGTTAGGAGTAGCTATTTGGTCAACCCAGTTACCACAGCCCTATGAGCTGGATTTTTTGTATCTTGCAGACTTACACGTTCCTCTGAGACCCTGTCCACTGGGGTCATAACAGTAGAAGCCTTATTTACGTCGCCGCATACCAATGATATCCATTATGACAGTGCACCAAGGTTTAACAAGATTTTAGAGAATTAATCCAATAAATAACAGCCACTTTAAAAAAAAAATGTTGGTGTTGTATGGAAGGGGCATCATCCCCAAAGCCCCCTAAACCTACCCAACATTAGGAGTAATTTGCCAAAACTAATGTAAAGGAAAATTGATACCAATGATTGAATTGGATGATCTGATTGGGTACTTCACTTTTTGCATGGGCCCACCATCATACATGTGCCCACCTTGTGTATGTTTGCCCTCCTTTTATCGATGCTTCCATCCCGCATAATGACTGTCACCATCCAGTTAAGATCAAGAAGCTAACACGTTCTTATAATGTATTGTCTGCGGAGCTTCCCAGGCTGCATCACCTGTCATCACAGGCTTCTCCCAGGACAGGGATCCAGCTACATTCTGCATGTATGCCCAGCGGCTGGCACTATCGCTGACGCAGGCAGTAGTGGCATGTCGCTAATGAGTCCCGCAGAGACTGCAGTGTGTCTCTGTTTTTTTTAGCTCTTGCAGACTGAAAGAATTAAAATGCTGCTGGCAAGCACTGCCGGCTCCTAAAATAATCCGTTCTCTTATTGCTTATTTTAAGGTGCCATTGCCTATCATACGGTGCAGCGGCGCTTTAATTTTCTTCTTACTCTGCTAAAACACAACATATATTATACATATAAAAGTAATGATTTTAGGCTCCCGCAGGCGTGACATCTCCTTCTCTCTTCCTTATCAGATCCGTTTGAAATTACTTTAAATTATTTTGCACCGCTTGTTGCCACAGGGGCAGATGCACGTTCTCCGCTAAACAAAGTTTTATCCTCTTGTGGTGGGATCATGTTCCTATTAATTCCCTTCGACAGGAAAGCGTCTTGTAATAAAATATTTTAAGAGATCCAGCAACGTCACAGTCGATGCAAACACTCGGAAAAAATATATATATAAATTGAGAAAAATATTATTATTTTATTTCCCTGTTCGCTGCAGATCAAGACCAAACTAGAAGACACACGGTGACAGAATATTTAAGACACAAAGCACCATATCAAAGTGTATAAACTTTAAAACATATTAAAAAATGTATATGTGTACATAAAAACACATGTAGAAAAATGTCAAAATACACAGACAAATGAATAAGAATGGTGAGTGAACCAGAGAGACAAAACTAATATATTTCTCAAATGCAAAATTAATGGCATGAATATGAAACAAATAAGGATAATGTGTGTACTATAAACATAGGTTTCACAAAAAACATAATTAGGGATAAAAGGAAGCTAAGAGAACAAGTCGCACTGGACCAAAACCCTTTACCCTAATAAAATGCAAATTCCACCAGCACAAGAGAAGCACAGGCTCACCCACCTTCCACACGATGGGCGTTTCGCAACTGCTTTGTCCGGGGTTGTCCATGAAATATATGAATAAACTGACTTTTGGGCTTTAAAGTGCATTGTCCTGGACTGTGATTGTAATGGACTGGGTAGTGGAACCACTGTGCCATGATCCAAGGAAAGCCTCAACGATTGTGCTCGGTGCCTCACCAAGTTCGATCTCGGATGCACGGCGGCTGACGATACCGCGATCTGAGGAGAAACTAGGGCGGTGGACCCAGGTGCTACACAAGGACTAACCTTGGGTAGATGGCAGCTGACCCCATAAGGGACAGGAGGCAGGAACAGCCTGGGACGGTAGACTTGGCAAGCACAGGTGGACACGGTTGATAGACAAGCATGCTGGCATGGCTGATGGACTGGCAGGCTGGCACGGCTCATGGCCAGGCAGGTGTACAGGAATACGAGCACTGGGACCTGAGAACTAACAAGAGTGTTATGACCAAACTTACAACATTGCAAATGCACCTCCCATCAGGTGGAGGTGCCTTATATAATGAGTGTCTCCCAGCCATTCGCTGGGGATATTTTAGGATGGTGCACGCTATCCCTTTAAGGGACAGGACCGTACGCACCCTAAGCACAGTGTCCAGGAATATGAGTGCAGTGCACGCACCATGGGCATCAGCAGCTGGAGCAGGAAATGTGGAACGAAGGCCGCGGGGTGAGCGAGTCAGCGTCTCTGCCAGGGGAGAGAGGCAGAAGGCAGAGACGCTGGCACTACAGTGATGATCTATCCTCAGAATTGGTCATCAATATCAGACAGCTGCAGGGGCCGGCTGAGTTGTATTACCTGGGAACGGTCAACATACATTGTACAGTACCATGTTATTCCTGCTTTTGCTCCATACACTGCACCTGACGGTGCCAGATGCTGCTAACAGCTGATTGTCAGGGATGCTAGGTGTCAAGTCCCCATCTATCTGATACCAATAACCTATTAATATTTTAGTGGTAAAACCCTTCAATTGTATAAGTAGGGTGTGTCCCTTCAGAGTTTGACATTGTTAGCACCAATTTAAGAAATAAATTCAAGAAAAACATATAAAAAAACAGTCTTACCAACTTCTGGTCATGTTAACAATATATTGGCAGGATGTAGCAGACCTCCATGATAAAGGAGGGTACAACACAGGTGCAAAATACTGATGGAGCAATCACTCACAAACCTACCAACTCAAGGAGGGGGTGGTTGCCTAGTATTAAAAATGCACCCAGATGAAGCTTGCATAGGGTGAAAGTCACACTGATACATGTGATACACAGTGTCTGGCTTACAACCTATTTATGACACTCATGCTATTATATTGCATGGACGCCACTCAGGATATAACGGCGATACAAAGGAAACATGAATTATTTTGAATCCTGGAGAAATCCTACACAGGGTGACTATTAATTATAATCCTTCACAGTAGAGGGGAGGTAATGGTTTACAGGCACACAGCTATGACACAGTTCTGAGCTGGAGTTGATCACAGAGGTTTTATTCAAGCTTCTTTTCATCACACACAATCACTTCCCTTCATGTAATGGTTCATCAATATACACTGCTCAAAAAAATAAAGGGAACACTACAATCCCACATCCTAGACATCACTGAATGAATTATTCCAATTGTAAATCTTTATTTATTACATAGTGGAATGTGTTGAGACCAATAAAACCTAAAAATGATCAACGTAAATCACAACTAAATCCCACGGAGGTCTGGAGTTGGAATGATGCTCAAAATCAAAGTGAAAAATGAAGTTGCAGGCTGATCCAACTTCAGTGGAAATGCCTCAAGACAAGGAAATTATCCTCACTAGTGTGGCCTCCACATGCCTGTATGATCTCCCTACAACACCTGGGCATGCTCCTGATGAGGCGGCGGATGGTCTCCTGAGTAGTGTTGAGCGATACCTTCCGATATTTGAAAGTATCGGAATCGGATAGTATCGGCCGGCCGATATCCGAAAAATATCGGATATCGCCGATACCGATACCCGATACCAATACAAGTCAATGGGACACAAATATCGGAAGGTATCCTGGATGGTTCCCAGGGTCTGAAGGAGAGGAAACTCTCCTTCAGGCCCTGGGATCCATATTCATGTGTAAAATAAAGAATAAAAATAAAAAATAGGGATATACTCACCCTCGAACGTGCCCTGGTTGTAACCGCTGCAACCGGCAGCCTCCGTTCCTAAGAATGAGCGCGTTAAGGACCTTCGATGACGTCACGGCTTGTGATTGGTCGCGTGACCGCTCATGTAACCGCTCACGCGACCAATCACAAGCCGCGACGTCATCGAAGGTCCTTCACACGCTCATTCTTAGGAACGGAGGCACCGCTAAGAGCAGGGGCCGCCGGAGGGGTGAGTATATCAATATTTTTTATTTTTATTCTTTATTTTACACACGAATATGCATCCCAATACCGATTCCCGATATCGCAAAAATATCAGAACTCGGTATCGGAATTCCGATACCGCAAATATCGGCGGATACCCGATACTTGCGGTATCGGAATGCTCAACACTACTCCTGAGGGATCTCCTCCCAGACCTGGACTAAAGCATCCGCCAACTCCTCGACAGTCTGTAGTGCAACGTGACGTTGGTGAATTGGTGCAAGACATGATGTTCCAGATGTGTTCAATCGGATTCAGGTCCGGGCAACTGGCGGGCCAGTCCATAGCTTCAAAGCCTTCATCTTGCAGGAACTGCTGACACTCCTGCCACATGAGGTCTGGCATTGTCCTACATTAGGAGAAACCCAGGGCCAACCACACCAGCATATGGTCTCACAAGGGTTCTGAGGATCTCATCTCAGTACCTCATGGCAGTCAGACTACCTCTGGCAAGCACATGGAGGGCTGTGCGGCCCTCCAAAGAAATGCCACCCCACACCATTACTGATCCACTGCCAAACTGGTCATGCTGAAGGATGTTGCAGGAAGCAGATCGCTCTCCACGGCATCTCCAGACTCTGTCACGTCTGTTACATGTGCTCAGTGTGAACCTGCTTTCATCTGTAAAGAGCACAGGGTGCCAGTGGCGAATTTGCCAATCCTGGTGTTCTGTGGCAAATGCCAAGCAAGGTGTTGGGCTGTGAGCATAACCCCCATCTGTGGACATCAGGCACTCAGACCATCCTCATGGAGTTGGTTTCTAACCGTTTGTGCAGACACATGCACATTTGTGGCCTGATGGAGGTCATTTTGCAGGGCTCTGGCAGCG
Organism: Ranitomeya variabilis; assembly: GCF_051348905.1. Taxonomy (NCBI): domain Eukaryota; kingdom Metazoa; phylum Chordata; class Amphibia; order Anura; family Dendrobatidae; genus Ranitomeya; species Ranitomeya variabilis. Next base: position 40,439,504 of record NC_135238.1, read on the forward strand.
CTACTCCTGTTCCTCCTTGCACAAAGGCTGAGGTAGCGGTCCTACTGCTGGGTTGTTGCCCTCCTACGGCCCCCTCCACATCTCCTGGTGTACTGGCCTGTCTAATGGTAGCGCCTCCAGCCTCTGGACACTATGCTGACTAACAAAGCAAACCTTCTTGCCACAGCTCGCATTCATGTGCCATCCTGGATGAGCTGCACTACCTGAGCCACTTGTGTGGGTTGGAGAGTTCGTCTCATGCTACCACGAGTGTGAAAGCACAACCAACATTCAAAAGTGACCAAAACATCAGCCAGAAAGCATTGGTACTGAGATGTGGTCTGTGGTCCCAACCTGCAGAACCACTCCTTTATTGAGGGTGTCTTGATAATTGCCAATAATTTCCATCTGTTGTCTATCCCATTTGCATAACAGCATGTGAAATTGATTGTCAATCACGTGTTGCTTCCTAAGTGGAGAGTTTGATTTCACAGAAGTTTGATTTACTTGGAGTTATATTCTGTTGTTTAAGTGTTCCCTTTATTTTTTTGAGCAGTGTATATGTGTCTCTTTTACAGATTTCTGTTCACAGATAACTTCTCTTCACACACAGTGTCTAACCTAAGCATAACTGTCCCTTCCTCATGTAGTGAGTTGGGGGAGGGGATGAGTCTGGTGCTGTAACGCTCTCACTTCTATCTTGAGGAAATAAAGATGCTCCTGACTGCTTCTTTGATTACAGCAATTGCTTGTCTCAAAGAACTGGTCTAAACAGCTTGTCTTATTTCAATCTAACAGTAAACTCTCTAACACACCATACTTTTGGATGTCCATGACACAATAACACCTTTCCCAGTATCCCCTGGGTCTAAGCTAACTACTCCCTGTCTGCTATAACCATTTTAATTCCTATAGTTGCGGGATGATGGGGCCCTTTAGTGTTGGTTGGGTGAATTGTGGTGTCTGTCATGTGGCGTGCACTCGTATAGTGATGGGGAGCCTGCCTGATCTAATAGAAATGGCATCATAAATAGGCTGTAAGACAGACACTGTGCATCACACGTATCAGCGTGACCCACGTCCTATATAAGCTTCATCTGGGCGCATGTTTAATACTACACAACCACCCAATAATTGATCTAAATAGCAAAATCTAAGTAAAAATGTACAACTGTTGTATAATTAAAACATTAATGGTAATTAGTAACTTAGGTGTAAATAGTTTTGGATGGGATGACAATGATGATTTATTCTGGCGCTAATACAGAAATGTTTAGCAATAGGAAAATAAACTTGCTGAAATTAAACTAATTATGCAAAAAAAAATCACATTATAAATAAGCAATAAAATCAGACTATAAATACTAAATTAAACATTCCCAGGAGATTTAATGAGGCTTCTCTCACTTTACTTGGCATAATACATCAAATCTAAACACTTTGACAGCAGCCTTCAACTTTGATTCCACATTCAGTCGATCTTGAAATATTCTGTGCATTTCTGCCAAGATAGAGAAGCTTTCTTGACACATGAAGAAGACGTCTGAGAATATCAACTGTATTATAGGCAGTGCAACAAACAGGCCCATATACAGCTTGATATCTACCTTTCACTATGTGGAAAGATCTATACATGGAAGCCTGCATTTATAATGCCAATCTGTAGTGGGGTGAATTATAGGAACCTGTCATTCGACTCATGCTGCACGAACCATGCGAATGACGCAATTGCAGTCATTCATACAGTGGGGCAAAAAAGTATTTAGTCAGTCAGCAATAGTGCAAGTTCCACCACTTAAAAAGATGAGAGGCGTCTGTAATTTACATCATAGGTAGACCTCAACTATGGGAGACAAACTGAGAAAAAAAAATCCAGAAAATCACATTGTCTGTTTTTTTATCATTTTATTTGCATATTATGGTGGAAAATAAGTATTTGGTCAGAAACAAAACTTCATCTCAATACTTTGTAATACATCCTTTGTTGGCAATGACAGAGGTCAAACGTTTTCTGTAAGTCTTCACAAGGTTGCCACACACTGTTATTGGTATGTTGGCCCATTCCTCCATGCAGATCTCCTCTAGAGCAGTGATGTTTTTGGCTTTTCGCTTGGCAACACGGACTTTCAACTCCCTCCAAAGGTTTTCTATAGGGTTGAGATCTGGAGACTGGCTGGGCCACTCCAGGACCTTGAAATGTTTCTTACGAAGCCACTCCTTCGTTGCCCTGGCGGTGTGCTTTGGATCATTGTCATGTTGAAAGACCCAGCCACGTTTCATCTTCAATGCGCTTGCTGATGGAAGGAGGTTTGCACTCAAAATCTCACGATACATGGCCCCATTCATTCTTTCATGTACCCGGATCAGTCGTCCTGGCCCCTTTGCAGAGAAACAGCCCCAAAGCATGATGTTTCCACCACCATGCTTTACAGTAGGTATGGTGTTTGATGGATGCAACTCAGTATTCTTTTTCCTCCAAACACGACAAGTTGTGTTTCTACCAAACAGTTCCAGTTTGGTTTCATCAGACCATAGGACATTCTCCCAAAACTCCTCTGGATCATCCAAATGCTCTCTAGCAAACTTCAGATGGGCCCGGACATGTACTGGCTTAAGCAGTGGGACACGTCTGGCACTGCAGGATCTGAGTCCATGGTGGCGTAGTGTGTTACTTATGGTAGGCCTTGTTACATTGGTCCCAGCTCTCTGCAGTTCATTCGCTAGGTCCCCCCGCGTGGTTCTGGGATTTTTGCTCACCGTTCTTGTGATCATTCTGACCCCACGGGGTGGGATTTTGCGTGGAGCCCCAGATCGAGGGAGATTATCAGTGGTCTTGAATGTCTTCCATTTTCTAATTATTGCTCCCACTGTTGATTTCTTCACTCCAAGCTGGTTGGCTATTGCAGATTCAGTCTTCCCAGCCTGGTGCAGGGCTACAATTTTGTTTCTGGTGTCCTTTGACAGCTCTTTGGTCTTCACCATAGTGGAGTTTGGAGTCAGACTGTTTGAGGGTGTGCACAGGTGTCTTTTTATACTGATAACAAGTTTAAACAGGTGCCATTACTACAGGTAATGAGTGGAGGAAAGAGGAGACTCTTAAAGAAGAAGTTACAGGTCTGTGAGAGCCAGAAATCTTGATTGTTTGTTTCTGACCAAATACTTATTTTCCACCATAATATGCAAATAAAATGATAAAAAAACAGACAATGTGATTTTCTGGATTTTTTTTTCTCAGTTTGTCTCCCATAGTTGAGGTCTACCTATGATGTAAATTACAGATGCCTCTCATCTTTTTAAGTGGTGGAACTTGCACTATTGCTGACTGACTAAATACTTTTTTGTCCCACTGTATTTTATTCTGAAACTGTGCGGCGTTTATAAGAAAACATAGTTTGAAAATCCGACCAGGGATTTTGTGGCGAGACCTGAAAACCTACATAGAGTGTCCCCTGGGCCAAGGGGGGACATACCCCTAAGCCATAACCATAAACACCAAAGAAAAAATATGGATAGATATATAGAGAGTATATAGCCAAAATAATAGTTAGCTCATTAGCAATAATTAGCTGACGAAGCCAAGGCGGTGAAACGCGCGTCGAGGCTGTCTCCTATCTTGCTGACACGCCTGCATATTGCTACTATAATGTCTCAAGGTATGACTTTCTAATTATTACTTACTGCCCTGTCACCATTTCACCTTGGACTTGCTGATATTCATGATGACTATTTGTGATCGTGATGCTTAGAGGTTGTACTTTGCCGGGCTGCTATGTATTTATTTAGCTGTATTACCTGTTCCTTTCTGGCACCCTGACCGTAGCACTGATCATTTTGCTTTATTATATGCTGCAAGCACGTCTCCCAAGACAGGTGTGTTTTTCTTTAGTGTGGCTATTCTTTTCCATCTATCCACACCGTGTTCTAACTGTTATTTTTTGCATCACCTTTCACCCTGTCTATATGAATTTATATATGTATTTATTATTAGAAATAAAAGCTTTTGTACTTGTTTATTAAACCCCTACTCTTGTATGTATTTTTTATATGATAATATTATGAGCTAATTATTATTTTGGCTATATACTCTATATATATCTATCCATATTTTTTCTTTGGTGTTTATTATGTGGCGAGACCTGCCTGTTCGGATGTGGTCCCTGGTGCCCTTCTTCATGTGTTGCTTCAGTTGGTTGATGTGTCCCTATGGAGGCAGACAAGGAAATTGGAGAGCAGTGGCTTGCTGCTTTCTGTGAGAGGTTAGGCAGGAAGGGAAGCCAAGGCTTGCTGCATTTCACAAGGGGCCATGTAGGTGGAGGGCAGAGGATTCCTGCATTCTGTGAGAGAGTAGGCAGGTGGAGCGCAGAGGATTCCTGCATTCTGTGAGAGGCTAGGCAGATGGAACGCAGAGGATTCCTGCATTCTGTGAGATGCTAGGCAGGTGGAGCACAGAGGATTCCTGCGTTCTGTGAGAGGCTAGGCAGATGGAACGCAGAGGATTCCTGAATTCTGTGAGAGGCTAGGCAGGTGGCACACAGATGATTCCTGCATTCTGTGAGAGAGTAGGCAGGTGGAGCGCAGAGGATTCCTGCATTCTGTGAGAGGCTAGGCAGGTGGAGCGCAGAGGATTCCTGCATTCTGTGAGAGGCTAGGCAGATGGAGTGCAGAGGATTCCTGCATTCTGTGAGAGGCTAGGCAGGTGGAGCGCAGAGGATTCCTGCATTCTGTGAGAGGCTAGGCAGATGGAACGCAGAGGATTCCTGCATTCTGTGAGATGCTAGGCAGGTGGAGCACAGAGGATTCCTGCATTCTGTGAGAGGCTAGGCAGATGGAGCGCAGAGGATTCCTGCATTCTGTGAGAGGCTAGGCAGATGGAACGCAGAGGATTCCTGCATTCTGTGAGATGCTAGGCAGGTGGAGGTCAGAGGATTCCTGCGTTCTGTGAGAGGCTAGGCAGATGGAACGCACAGGATTCCTGCATTCTGTGAGATGCTAGGCAGGTGGAGCACAGAGGATTCCTGCATTCTGTGAGAGGCTAGGCAGGTGGCACACAGATGATTCCTGCATTCTGTGAGAGGCTAGGCAGGTGGAGCGCAGAGGATTCCTGCATTCTCTGAGAGGCTAGGCAGGTGGGGCACAGAGGCTTCCTGCATTCTGTAAGAGACTAGGCATGTGGAGTGCAGAGGATTCCTGAAAAGGAGCTGACTTTTTTGCTATGTCCTAAGTACTATAGTACAAAAGACTTTTTCATTGACAACATTAAGCCTTGTAGTTCGTTACCATCTGATAGGTTTTGTCGTTGCTCTGGTAACTCACAATTGTGATAAATATACAATATGTTCCATCTGCCCTTATTTCTTTTGGGATGTAATATTATTTTATAATTATCAGTGTAATTGTTCTTTTTTTTTTTTTTATAACCGCCATGTTCTATTTAGTCTTCAATAAGTTCAATAATACGAGGTACCAGGCTTTGTATGTACATTGAAAGAGGTTTTTTTTATCATTGTTGTAACAAGCTTTCAACTGTGAATATTCAGAAACAAATACATGTAAATGTTAATTACTTTTTGGGCATTGAAACACCAATAAAATATGCAAATGAGTCATTTGTGTTCACATTTGCGCCTTAATTTCCATTAGAGGAAGCCTTGACGCAGTGCTGCATCCGCCACACAACGGATCTTGGCTCTTGACGAATCCAAATGACTTATAATGGGGTCCATTGGGTCTTATCATGGTGTCCTTTATTTTAATAGGAAGAATAAAATACTCTTTATGCACAATATTTAATTTTCAGTTGTCTTCTCCATAATGGATTCCTGCTCTCCTTTCTCTGTGTATCACATGCCAAAAAGTAGCAGCAGAATGGAGGACATTATAAGGCAATACTTTGCAGTGTTGCTGTGAATCCAACACTGAGATGAGCTAAAACACTTACTAGAAAGCCACAACACTGTTTATATGACTATTTCATATATACATTATATATCACTTTTTTCCTTTTTTCCAATTTTCGATGGCATTACACAGTTTCAATGTTCTAGAGTAGTCATGCTTGGTAAATCATGGTGCAACCTCTATCGTTTTTCAAGTTATACGCTTTTTTTTTGGTTGGCACCTGTTCACACTAGTTTGGATGTGCTGGTCTTTTTCTTTATAAGTATTATCATTGCCATTTTTTGTGTTTGAGATGTGGCATCATGTATTATTCGAGGTACGTGAATGATATTATTTCCACATGATGCATTATCGTACTAGAATAACTTCCTTTCACCATCTTTCTCTTCTTCAGGTGCATTAACAGGACGATATTTTATTGTCCATGTATTTTTCGGCTTGATCATGGGTCTTCTGACCTGAACTAACAGCTTTATATCTGCCTATGAGTTGAGGTCGAAAAACCTGTGGTCGGTCCAAACTTTGTGGTCATAACATGGACTGTAAAATATTGTCTTTTGGATGCACAAATATGAAGAAAAACATGAAAGGGTTGAGCGACACCAAGTTCTCTACTTTAGTCGGGAGGATAGAAGCAGCTGAGGGCCTTCATAACAAAGCTTCCACCTTCTCACCTTCTTACCAGCACTGCTGCATTGTCCTCAATACTGGAATGTCTCATGCTAATTTCTCATTATTTTCTTACTTTAGATTGAAAAAGGGCACGCAATATGATGAAGAGGATCTTCAGGAAGCCTTCCTTTTCCACGTAACAATTCCATATTAACCACTGTACATAATAAGCACAGATCCCAGTATAGTGGAGATCTCTCTGCTCACGTGTAAAAATATCCAACACAAAGGCAGTAGAGTTGGAGGATAGGCTGTTACACAGAGGAAAGGGGATGGGAAAAATCTATTAACTGAGATGTATTTATTACTCATAAAAGTAATCTAATTTTAAAGATTCTATAAACACTTTTGAAGGAAAGAGTGCAAATAGCGTCTTATCTGAGAAGGTTAATCCATAGGATTGCACTCACCAGATATGGTTAAGTTGAAGCATTGAAAAGATTTGCTGCAGCAGATCCAGGAGTCCAGGAGATACCAGTCATTTAGATGCAGGTTGGGATAAGTGTGGTAAATATCTGCGCTGCTGAATCACTAAAACTCCAGAGATTATTAGTACATGTGGCTTTATTATTCTACGTTTTTCAGAGTTCAAGACTCCTTCATCAGTAAACGCCACAGGAACATTCCTGTTCCTGTAGTGATCCTGATGGAGGAGTCTTGAACTCTGAAACGCGTAGAATAATAAAGCCTAATGTAACAATAATCTCTGGAATTTTAGTGATTCAGCAGCGCAGATATTTACCACACTTATCCCAATCTAATTTTAAAGATTCGGCTGATAGAAGAAAAGGAAGTACAGATGAAGACCTCATGGAGGAGCGTGGAGAGAAGGAAGGAGAATGAAAACCAAGAAGAAGCGATGGAAGAAGAGGATGAGTGAGGACAGAAGGAGTGCTAAATCAACTATTACCAATTTGAATTAGGCCTTTAAATATCTAAAATCTTATTTTTATTTTGTTCCTCTATAAAATGTTCTGCTTTTTCTTTAAAATAAAATTCCAATAAAAGAAAAAAAAAATTGTATTCTGGACAGCCTCCACACATAACAAATGAAGAGTGGGCATGGATGTCTGACATTTGTGCAATTCTCCAAGACTTCGAGGACCGCACAAAGATAGTGAGCGGCGATGATCAGCGCAACGATCCTGCTTCTGTGCCCACTAAAACAGTCACTGCTCATAACTAAAGCTGAAGCTTTGCATATGTATCAGGTGGAGATTGAGGAAGACATAAGACTGGGAGACACTACCCAGCCCAGTCTCATCTCATCTGCTCAGCGCGGTTTGGGTATCAATGAGGAGGTGGAGGCTGAAGAGGGGAATGAGCAGGAAGAGATGGAGGAGGAGAAGGAGAGTAGTCATGGTGGAGACAGGAAAGTGTTGGCTGTAGGGAGCTTGGCACATATGGCCGACTTTATGCACCGCTGCCTTTCCCGTGACCCTTGCGTTACATTCATCTTGGCCAAAAAAGAGTACTGGTTGTACTCCCTGCTAGACCTATGCTACAAGGAGAACCTTGCATCTCTCCTTCCTGAGGTGGAGAGGTCTACTAAAATGGTGATATATCAGGACTATTGTGGAAAATATTTTGAAAAATTTCCCATCAGACAATACTAGTGGCAGGGGGCAAGCTTCCTTGCCCAACTAAGGAGGAGAGGTGACCGAGACACACACCAGGTACAACAGAGGTAGGAGTACACGGTAGAAGGCCTGGGACAATTTCATGACACCCTCCCAGCATCCATGCCCTGATAATCGGGTATTTTTGACAAGGAGGGAAAAGTTTTTAAAGATGGTCAAGCAATACCTGGCCTACAAAACCAGCGTACTCCCTAATTCCTCTGTGACCTTCAACTTTTGGCTCTTAAAGCTGGACACCTGGCATGAGCTGTCCCTCTATGCCTTGGAGGTGTTATGCTGCCCTGCCACTGGTGTCTTGTCTGAGTGGGTTTTTAGTGCCGTCGGCGGGGTCATGACAGACAGGTGCTTTCGGCTGTCAAGAGAAAATGCTGATAAAAATGAAGAAATCTTGGCTTAGCCCACACTTTTCCACACAACCAGATGACAGCAGCGCATAAAATGCTTTTAATCTTCAATATTTTAATGAGGCCCCCGAGTTGTTGCCTTCAAGAGTCTTTGGATGACTGTTCATAAATTACACTGAAATTTCCAATTTTTTAATAAAGATTTTAATTTTGATTTACTTATTTTTTTTTAAATCCTTTTTAATTTTTGCCTTTTATACAAGTCATTCTACCGAAAGGAATGTTTCTTGACATTTTTTTCCTGTAAACTCCAACTTGTCATCGATTTTGAATGTTTTTTTGTCAGTACTAAAAGTGGAGTAGAAGTGTGACACAGTGTTCTCAGCAGTGATCTGGGAGTCAGAAATGCTTCCAGGGGTCTTCCTCATGCTGTTCTCCTTCCATTTATGACTTTTTCCATCCATTTCAACATTTTCACTGCCCCCAAGACTCCTTGTAGGGTCTGCTGGAAAAATGCTTGGATTTGGAATTGCTTGGTTCGAGTAACGAGCACCCGAGCATTTTCGTGCTCGCTCATCCCTAGTAATATGTTTTCCTGGCATGGGACATTGTAATATATCAATGTTAAATTTGTGTAATTTTCACGTTACCATTTATAGACTAATTAGGACGCCAAGCATGTATACTTTGACTCTCAGTTTTGCATTAATAAATTACATTTCTCAGTGTGAGAAAATTAATCTGATATTTTGGACATCCAGGACGAGCTGCCTTGCATAACATTAATGCACGTCCATTTGGAAGTCCCAAGAGCTCAGGTCTTTTCAGAAGCTTTTAAAGCTGAGTGAAAAATCAGATTAAACTATTATGAGCCTCGATGTCATCAGCATGTGACATACCCCAGATGCCAAGACAATGCCAGGCTATGAAAGATTACCCAGTTCAAAGATAAGCAGGGCACCAGGACTTTCATCATTTTGAAAGACGTCCTTCACAAAGGATGGTTGCCTTTGATTGAAGGCTACATCTCCTAGACACGAGGGCAGCAGGTTTTCTTTTACTTTTCATTGATGTTTTTTCAGATCAGCCTAGATTAAAACTCTACCTGACATTAATAGTCTGATTCGAGTAGAAAGGTAACAGTTCTCTGCCTGCAACTATAACATCTAATTATGCCAAGAAATTCCCAAAGCTTTCCTTAGGTTATACATTTTCAAGGAGAAAAAGGATAATTGTGTTGTTGGCTCCATTCAGTGCAATATTATCTCTTTCAGCATAACATGTTCTTCCACACCAGCGAACTGTCGGCTACACCACTGAATATTGAGCACCGCTATTATATGAAAAATCATTGAAAATCAGATTGGCATACAATTGTGCCAGATGCAAAAACCTTTCAATTTGTCAGTTCAGAAGTTTGCACTTTCCTAGATTTTTTTAGGGGCAGTAGCGTAATGAATCAGCAGTGCTAAAATATTCTGAAAGAATTTAACTCTTGTGTTCTGGAGCACATCACTCCGCTGCTTTCCTGCTTCCTCGGGGGCGGTGCTCTCCTGTGTAATTGACAGTTTGGACCAATGGTGTAGTTGCGCTGCTGGCCTGATCTGTTCTCCATCCGATGCTACAAGCAGAAGCAGTTTTGCCTTTACATCATCGGAGGAGTGATGTGACACTAAGGCTATGTGCACATGTTCAGTAAACGGATGCAGAAATTTCTGCACCATTTCTGCAGCTTTTGGCAGGAAAAATGCAGCTGCAAAAAAATCACCACCTGCCTATTTGGACCCCACACCTTAACAGGTAACATTAATCTTTTTTTTCGCATCTGAAATTACTGTTTCTGATGGGATTCTTCTGTGCTTCTATAACCCCTTTGTCTTATATCCCTATCTTTTCCTCATATCACCTGTATTCACCCTATCTTTCTTGGTATTTGATCCTTTGGCTTAATATCTTATTTTTATCTGTTTGTGTCTTATAGGGATCCTCTCGCTGCTTTGGACCCTTCTGCCATACTTTTGTCCATACCAATATGAGAATTATTCACTATATTATTCCTCTCACTTGGAACATATCAAGGAATCACCTTCAATTTATTTTTATAGCCACTGATATCGGGCTGCAGTCCTCTTAATAATCATTTACGTTGCTTATATTCTGTGTATTCATATATTCTGGTTTTCTCATTAAAAAAAATACCGGTACATATATATACGGTATGTACTGTATATATAGAAAAACACGATAATTGTATTTCACTCAATTTTGATACACGACCCTGTTTAGTTTATTTTATATTAATTTCTCTTATTCTGTTCATTCTCCGTGTGTACAGATATACCGTGAAAAAAGCTATGATACGCTGAAAAGTTGGTTGATTATTATCTGTTTTCATTTGGGTCATGCCGTTATTAATAAATCCTACTTAATTGCAAATGGAGTGCCAACGTTTTCTAATTTCCTGAAGATTACTATACACATTTTGGATCCCAGGGGTAACAATTCTCCTTGTGGAGGGTCACAAGTCAAGCCTGCCATGCCAAGGTGAGGAGACTTATAAGCCTTGCAATGTTGCTATGGAAAATATGCAAATTGTCTCTTCATAGGGGAAAAGGACTAGAACTCTAGTGCTACCTGTTGGAAGTAGCAAGCAATTCTAAGTCACTATAAACTCTCTAACAAGCTTTGCCACAGGACTTAGGATAAAAGCCAAAACCAAAATCTCAATTTTCAGACACTGTGTTTTCCGAATACTGCCCCTTGTCAGTGCAAAGTGTTAGATCTGGTTTGGCTTCTGACCTTGGCATGTCAGGCTTGAAATGTCACTCTCCGCAAGGAGAACCGTCAGGCTTGACATGTCACTCTCTGCAAGGAGAACCGTCAGGCTTGACATGACACTCTCCACAAGGAGAAACGTTACCCCTTGGATCCCTGTAAGACGCCTCTCACCAAGATATTGACTTTTAAGGTTGCTACTTCCAATAGGTTCTAGTCCTTTTCTTCACTGAAGAGGGAATTGTAGCACCGGCATCTCTGCCTTCTGCCTCTCTCCCCCAGCAGAGACGCCAACTCACTCACTGCTGCCACCTCCGTTCTACACTTCCTGCTCTGGCCGCTGATGCCTGGGGTGTGCGCACTGCGTGCAGATCCCCGGACACAGTGCTTAGGGCGCATGTTGTCCCGTTCTCTTAAATGGATGTTAGACACTCATTATATAAGGCACCTCCACCTGATGGGAAGTAGCTGTAGAACATTTTAAGCTTGTTCATAACACTCTTGTTAGTTCTTAGATCCCAGTGCTTGTATTTCTGTATACCAGCCTGTCTATCAGCCGTGCCAGTGTAAGGAGCCAGCAGGCACGTAGGATGCAGTAACGAAATGTAGTCAAAGCAAGGGTCATCAGGGGATTCAATTCTACAGTGGATACTCCACGCAGGGAGAAGTAGAGGGAAATTTTCTGAATACAAATTTCTGCAACTTGGAACACTGTTGTGAATTCCGTTCTCGAACTCCCTCCTGTGGTCATGAATGGTACTTCGGTGAGTTCTGTCCATGGACTCCCTCTGGTGGCTGTGAGTGGAGCTGCTGGTTCTGAGATTCCTTCTCCAGCTGCCCTCGTTTAGGGCTAGGCTGGATTCTCTATTTAACTCCACTCAGATCGTTATTCCTTGCCAGCTGTCAATGTTCTAGTACTGGTTCAGATCTCTCCTGGATCTTTCTGAGGACCTGTCTACTTCAGCACAAGCTAAGTTCCTGCTTGTTCAATTGTTACATATGGTTTTTCTTGCTAAGTTCTAGTCCAGCTTGCTATCATGAAACTGCCTGGCTAACTGGAAGCTCTGGGGGTGCAGAGTGGCACCACCGCATCGTGAGTCGGTGCGGGGGTATTTTTTGCACACTCTGCGTGGTTTTTGTAGCTTTTTGTGTTGACCGCAAAGATCCCTTTTCTATCCTCAATCTGTTTAGTTAGTCTGGCCTCTCTTTGCTAAAACCTATTTCATCCTGTGTTTGTGATTTCCTCTTATCTCACAGTCAATACTTGTGGAGGGCTGCTTTTCCCTTTGGGGAAATTTCTCTGAGGCAAGTGAGGCTTTGTTTCCTTTCTTTAGGGGTAGTTAGCTCTTAGGCTGTGAAGAGGCGTCTAGGCAGAGTCAGGCATGCTCCACGGCTATTTCTAGTTGTGTTGATAGGAGTAGGATTTGCGGTCAGCAGAGTTCCCATTTCCCCAGAGCTCGTCCTGATTCCGTGTTTAACTATCAGGTCATTCCTGGTGCACCTAACCACCAGGTCCATAACAGTACAGCTGGCCCACAAAGTGTTAATGCATCTCAATAGAGGGAAAAGAGAAGTTCTGAGACCATTTTTTTTTTCTCTGCAGTGTGTTTTGCCTTTCTTTTCCCCTTAAACTCTGGGTGGTTCAGAACTTAGGTGTGGATATGGACATTCAAGGTCTGTCCTCTAGTGTAGATCAACTCGCTGCAAGGGTACAAAACATTCAAGATTATGTAGTTCAGAATCCTATGTTGGAGCCTAGAATTCCAATTCCTGATTTGTTTTCTGGGGATAGATCTAAATTTCAGAATTTCAAAAACAATTGTAAACTGTTTCTTGCTCTGAAACCCCGCTCTTCTGGTGACCCTATTCAGCAAGTAAAAATCATTATTTCTTTCTTGCGTTGCGACCCTCAAGACTGGGCATTCGCCCTGGCGCCAGGAGATCCTGCATTGCGTAATGTAGATGCATTTTTTCTGGCGCTGGGTTTGCTTTATGATGAACTGAATTCTGTGGATCAGGCAGAGAAAATTTTGCTGGCTTTGTGTCAGGGTCAGGATGAAGCGGAGGTATATTGCCAGAAGTTCAGAAAGTGGTCTGTGCTTACTCGGTGGAATGAGTGTGCCCTGGCAGCAATTTTCAGAAAGGGTCTTTCTGAAGCCCTTAAGGATTTTATGGTGGGGTTCCCCACGCCTGCTGGTCTGAATGAATCAATGTCCTTGGCCATACAGATCGATCGGCGCTTACGGGAGCGCAAAACTGTGCACCATTTGGCGGTATCCTCTGAGCAGAGGCCTGAGCCTATGCAATGTGATAGGACTTTGACCAGAGCTGAATGGCAAGAACATAGACGTCAGAATGGGCTGTGTTTTTACTGTGGTGACTCCACTCATGCTATCTCTGATTGTCCTAAGCGCACTAAGCGGTTCGCTAGGTCCGTCACCATTGGTACTGTACAGCCTAAATTTCTTCTGTCCGTTACTCTGATTTGCTCTTTGTCATCCTATTCTGTTATGGCATTTGTGGATTCAGGCGCTGCCCTGAATTTGATGGACTTAGAGTTTGCCAGGCGCTGTGGTTTTTTCTTGGAGCCCTTGCAGCATTCCATTCCTTTGAGGGGAATAGATGCTACACCTTTGGCCAAGAATAAGCCTCAGTACTGGACCCAGTTGACCATGTGCATGGCTCCTGCGCATCAGGAGGATATTCGCTTTTTGGTGTTGCATAATCTGCATGATGTGGTCATGTTGGGTTTGCCATGGCTGCAGGTCCATAATCCAGTATTGGATTGGAAATCAATGTCGGTGTCCAGTTGGGGTTGTCAAGGGGTACATGGGGATGTTTCATTATTGTCAATTTCTTCCTCCACTCCTTCTGAAGTCCCTGAGTTTTTGTCGGATTACCGGGATGTATTTGATGAGCCCAAGTCTAGTACTCTACCTCCTCATAGGGATTGTGATTGTGCTATTAATTTGATTCCTGGTAGCAAGTTCCCTAAGGGACGACTTTTCAATTTGTCTGTGCCAGAACACGCCGCTATGCGGAGTTATATAAAGGAGTCCTTGGAGAAAGGGCATATTCGCCCGTCGACGTCACCATTGGGAGCAGGGTTCTTTTTTGTGGCCAAGAAGGATGGTTCTCTGAGACCTTGTATAGATTACCGCCTTCTTAATAAAATCACGGTCAAATTTCAGTACCCTTTGCCTCTACTGTCTGATTTATTTGCTCGGATTAAGGGGGCTAGTTGGTTCACCAAGATAGACCTTCGAGGGGCGTATAATCTCGTGCGTATTAAACAGGGCGATGAATGGAAAACAGCATTTAATACACCCGAGGGTCATTTTGAGTACCTGGTGATGCCATTCGGCCTTTCTAATGCTCCCTCTGTGTTTCAGTCCTTTATGCATGACATCTTCCGAAAGTATCTGGATAGATTCATGATCGTATATTTGGATGATATTTTGGTCTTTTCGGATGATTGGGAGTCCCATGTGAAGCAGGTCAGAATGGTGTTCAAGGTCCTTCGTGCTAATTCCTTGTTTGTGAAGGGATCTAAGTGTCTCTTTGGAGTTCAGAAGGTTTCCTTTTTGGGCTTCATTTTTTCCCCTTCTACTATCGAGATGGATCCTGTTAAAGTCCAAGCTATTTATGATTGGACTCGGCCTACATCTGTGAAGAGCCTTCAGAAATTTCTGGGCTTTGCCAATTTTTACCGTCGCTTCATCGCTAATTTTTCTAGTGTTGTTAAACCATTGACTGATTTGACCAAGAAAGGTGCGGATGTGGTGAATTGGTCCTCTGCGGCCGTTGAGGCTTTTCAGGAGTTGAAACGTCATTTCTCTTCGGCCCCTGTGTTGTGTCAGCCAGATGTTTCGCTCCCTTTTCAGGTCGAGGTTGATGCTTCTGAGATTGGAGCAGGGGCTGTTTTGTCTCAAAGAAGTTCTGATGGCTCTGTGATGAAGCCATGTGCTTTCTTTTCTAGAAAGTTTTCGCCTGCTGAGCGTAATTATGATGTTGGCAATTGGGAGTTGTTGGCTATGAAGTGGGCATTCGAGGAGTGGCGACATTGGCTTGAAGGAGCCAAGCATCGCGTGGTGGTCTTAACTGATCACAAGAATCTGACTTATCTCGAGTCTGCCAAGCGGTTGAATCCTAGACAGGCTCGATGGTCGCTGTTTTTCTCCCGTTTCGATTTTGTGGTTTCGTACCTTCCGGGTTCTAAGAATGTGAAGGCTGATGCCCTTTCAAGGAGTTTTGTGCCTGATTCTCCTGGGGTTCCTGAGCCGGCTGGTATTCTCAGAGAGGGGGTAGTTCTGTCTGCCATCTCCCCTGATTTGCGGCGGGCGCTGCAGGAGTTCCAGGCTGATAGACCTGACCGTTGTCCAGCGGAGAAACTGTTTGTCCCTGATAGATGGACTAATAGAGTTATCTCTGAGGTTCATTGTTCGGTGTTGGCTGGTCATCCTGGGATTTTTGGTACCAGAGATTTGGTGGCTAGGTCCTTTTGGTGGCCTTCCTTGTCGCGGGATGTGCGTTCTTTTGTGCAGTCTTGTGGGACTTGTGCTAGGGCTAAGCCCTGCTGTTCTCGTGCCAGTGGGTTACTTTTGCCCTTGCCGGTCCCGAAAAGGCCTTGGACGCATGTTTCCATGGATTTTATTTCAGATCTTCCTGTTTCTCAAAGGATGTCGGTCATCTGGGTGGTTTGCGATCGCTTCTCTAAAATGGTCCATTTGGTACCCTTGCCTAAATTGCCTTCTTCCTCTGATTTGGTTCCATTATTTTTCCAACATGTGGTTTGTTTGCATGGCATTCCGGAGAACATCGTGTCTGACAGAGGTTCCCAGTTTGTTTCAAGGTTTTGGCGGTCCTTTTGTGCTAAGATGGGCATTGATTTGTCTTTTTCTTCGGCTTTCCATCCTCAGACAAATGGCCAAACCGAACGAACCAATCAGACTTTGGAAACTTATCTGAGATGCTTTGTTTCTGCGGATCAGGATGATTGGGTGACCTTCTTGCCATTAGCTGAGTTCGCCCTTAACAATCGGGCCAGTTCGGCTACTTTGGTTTCGCCTTTTTTTTGTAATTCTGGTTTTCATCCTCGTTTTTCTTCAGGGCAGGTTGAGCCTTCGGACTGTCCTGGTGTGGATTCTGTGGTGGAAAGGTTGCAACAAATTTGGACTCATGTGGTGGACAATTTGACCTTGTCCCAAGAGAAGGCTCAACGTTTCGCTAACCGCCGTCGCCGTGTTGGTCCCCGACTTCGTGTTGGGGATTTGGTTTGTTTATCATCTCGTTATGTTCCTATGAAGGTTTCTTCTCCTAAGTTTAAGCCTCGTTTCATTGGTCCTTATAAGATTTCTGAAATTCTTAATCCTGTATCATTTCGTTTGGCCCTTCCTGCTTCTTTTGCCATCCATAATGTGTTCCATAGGTCGTTGCTGCAGAGATATGTGGTGCCTATGGTTCCCTCCGTTGATCCTCCTGCTCCGGTGTTGGTCGAGGGGGAGTTGGAGTATGTGGTGGAGAAGATTTTGGATTCTCGTATTTCGAGACGAAAACTTCAGTACTTGGTCAAATGGAAAGGCTATGGTCAGGAGGATAATTCCTGGGTTGTTGCCTCTGATGTCCATGCTGCCGATTTAGTTCGTGCCTTTCATTTGGCTCGTCCTGATCGGCCTGGGGGCTCTGGTGAGGGTTCGGTGACCCCTCCTCAAGGGGGGGTACTGTTGTGAATTCCGTTCTCGAACTCCCTCCTGTGGTCATGAATGGTAATTTGGTGAGTTCTGTCCATGGACTCCCTCTGGTGACTGTGAGTGGAGCTGCTGGTTCTGAGATTCCTTCTCCAGCTGCCCTCGCTTAGGGCTAGGCTGGATTCTCTATTTAACTCCACTCAGATCGTTATTCCTTGCCAGCTGTCAATGTTCTAGTACTGGTTCAGATCTCTCCTGGATCTTTCGGAGGACCTGTCTACTTCAGCACAAGCTAAGTTCCTGCTTGTTCAATTGTTACATATGGTTTTTCTTGCTAAGTCCTAGTCCAGCTTGCTATTATGAAACTACCTGGCTAACTGGAAGCTCTGGGTGTGCAGAGTGGCACCACCGCATCGTGAGTCGGTGCGGGGGTATTTTTTGCACACTCTGTGTGGTTTTTGTAGCTTTTTGTGTTGACCGCAAAGATCCCTTTTCTATCCTCAATCTGTTTAGTTAGTCTGGCCTCTCTTTGCTAAAACCTATTTCATCCTGTGTTTGTGATTTCCTCTTATCTCACAGTCAATACTTGTGGGGGGCTGCTTTTACCTTTGGGGAAATTTCTCTGAGGCAAGTGAGGCTTTGTTTCCTTTCTTTAGGGGTAGTTAGCTCTTAGGCTGTGAAGAGGCGTCTAGGCAGAGTCAGGCATGCTCCACGGCTATTTCTAGTTGTGTTGATAGGAGTAGGATTTGCGGTCAGCAGAGTTCCCATTTCCCCAGAGCTCGTCCTGATTCCGTGTTTAACTATCAGGTCATTCCTGGTGCACCTAACCACCAGGTCCATAACAGAACACGATAGTAAAACAAGTAACTGAGACAATACATTCAGAGGAAATAGACTTATCAGTCCGACGCAGTCCTCAGTGTATTCCCTGGGTGCAAACGGTGGCGCTAAGGCAATGGTGCTGAGGAAATTCGGCGCTGTCCTTGAGAGGATGGTATCTTGGGTCCTGTTGTGGGCGATGTTTCCTTGTGGTCCTCATGCCGGCTTTGGGTCCGGAAGGAGAAGGAATACACAAGGCAATGTCTGTGTCCTGCACGGCGGTTTCCCCTATGTGGGGTCTGTTTAGAAGCTTAGGATAAAATTCACAATGGGTGGTACGACTCTCCGGTCTGCGTGAGCGCAAGGCTGTGTCCCATACACGGGCCCTTTGTCAGCGGTGTCAGCGGTGTCAGCGATATCGGTACATGGCTCTGATGACAGTCTCCATTTGTCGCCCTCTGGTCTTCAAGTCTTAGGCCTGCTCTCTCACGAAACTCTGCGTTAGGAGCACCTACACTGACCTCTTGCACACTGCACGTACCCGCCGTAACTGTCAGATTACTCGCACGCTGCAATTCCCTCAGCTTAGCAACATTCCCTTTTCTTGACTGCTGGGAACAGTCCAGGGCCTTAAGCTTTCCCCCTGCAACATAGGTGACAGCCCCAACGGTTCCCGACCCGTCACAGAGGAAGCACGCCTAGCTGGGTTCTTCTCCTTACACCCACCTGCCTGTCTTTCAGACATGCCCGCTTGCCTGCCTATCCATGTGTGTCCACCTGCCTGTCCATCAGAAGTGCCTGCCTGTCCATCAGTCGTGCTCGCCTGTGATTGCCAAGTCTACCGTCCCTGGCCATTCCTGCTTCCTGTCCTTTGGGGGTCAGCTACCATCACACCCAAGGTCATTCCTGGTGTAGCACTTGGTCCCGTCTCCATTGTTTCTCTTCAGATTGTGGCATCGTCCTCTGCCGTGCATGTGATTTTGGACTTGGTGAGGAACTTAGTAACGTCCCTCCAGACTCTCCGCGGTTCACGGCTCAGTGGTTCCACCACCCAGTCCATTAGAACAATTTGCATATTGTCTTCTAAGCATCCTACTCTCAAACAGTTGGGCACCCATTTTTCCCATTTTAGAAATAGAATAAAACCATAAACACCTGCACAGTAGTTTGTAAAAAAGGATGAATTATCGATGTATGTTTAATTTGGAAAAAAATAAGTGGATGCATACTGTTTACATAATTTTTTTTATAAACCCTTTAAATCCAATTAAGTAAATGTATTTGTTCAATTTTTCTGTTTTGGGGGTGATAATCTGCATCACATTACTCTTGTGACCCAGTATTAGTAACTACTGTATGGCTGCTTTTTTATGATTTTTTTTCATCTTATGTTCTTTTCAGTGAATTGATAACCTGATATGACATGAAAGTATGAGACTAAGCTAAGAATGACGGAATGGAAATATTTAATAGACAGCTATTCACATTGAAATCCCTGGTTTACAAAGCGATTGTGTTTGTGTAACTGGCTTTATACACATTTTCAATCTGCTATCTCTTTGTTATGGTTGTCTTTTATAGTCTTACGTTGTCTCTGATCTCCGGACAATGAAGATATTGACATTTTCTGAGAACACTATAAAAGATGTCTCATTCTAATCTCGGAAAAGAGGACGTGTAATATTGTCAACTATTTCAAAGAACTTTCTTTGAAGAATAGAAATATAGTTTAAAAAGGACCAATATGTTTTTTTCTGGATCACAAAGAGGTCAGTATAAAAATCTAAAGGTCACCCATGAATAGTTAAAATCAATATACCAGACTAGTGTGGTCAAGACATGGCTCATAGGCAAAAGGTAGCTTACAAACGTGGTTGGACTGGCCCAGTAGAGTACAGGAGATCTTCCTCCATGACTACAGTTCAGAAAATATCCAGAATTTCGATTTGGGCACATTTGCTCAGTTTGGGAGGGTGGTGAGATAGATTTGATTGCCATTGAGTAAATTCAATGAAAATCAAATCTGCTGGTAAGAGGTTTAAAAAAAACACTTTTACTGACCTCTCCCCAGTCCTCCTTATACCTGTCACACCGCCCTGTCCACCGATCGGCTCCTCTTTTACCTTCTTCTCCTTCCGGCCACTTCCTGGTCTTCTGTCTCTTCCATTAACACACATGGTACCATGAACCTTATTGGCACTAATGACTTTTGTTAGGCCCAGCTGGCCGCTGTGTTCTCCTCTCATCCCCTGGTGGGGCGGAGAGACTCTCATATACTCAAGCACTGCAGACCATCCCCCATTCACTTCAATGGGAGCCAAACTGCACTGCAGTACCCGGAATGGCCATACACGTTTTACATCTGGCTGTCACCAGAGCTGATATCCACTGATTGTTAAAGATCCCGGACATCTGATCCACACCAATCTGATATTGATGACCTATCCTATATATGTATCATCAATATTTAACTAGTGGAGGATCCCTTTAAAATAATTGTTTGATCCTCATATAGTTTTCATACTGTCAGCAGCACAAACCTGTTTACATGTCCAACAATAGTAAATACTTAGGATGCTGCCAGCCTGCCAATTTTCAACACTTCATTAACTGATCACTGCCATGTTTACTCTGACCAATGATCTATCTATATAATCGTCTAAGGTCCACTTCCGTCTGTTTGTCTGATTGTCTGTCTGTCTGTCACGGAAATCCCGTGTCGCTGATTGGTCGCGGCTGGCTGGGCGCGACCAATCAGCGACAGGCACAGTCCGGCCGCGAATTGGCCCCTCCCTACTCCCCTCCAGTCAGTGCCCACGTAGCGTTTTAGCAGTCCATTAAATGGACTGCGTTACACCGTGGCATAACACGGTGTAATGCAGTCCGTTAACGTTGCCATTAATCCTGTGTGACCAACTTTTTACTATTGATGCTGCCTATGCAGCATCAATAGTAAAAACATATAATGTTAAAAATAATAATAAAAAAAATCATTATATTCTAACCTTCCGTCGTCCGCACCAGCCTTTCCCGCTCCTCGCGACGCTCCGGTCCCAAGAATGGATTGCGGCAACGACCCGTGAGGACTCTCACGAGACCGCACATCATCACGGGTTATTGCCACAATGCATTACTGGGAACGGAGCGTCGCGAGGAGCATTGCTAAAGGCCTGGGCTGGATCCGGGGGCCGCCGGAAGGTGTGTATATAACTATTTTTTATTTTAATTATTTTTTTAACAGGGATATGGTGCCCACATTGCTATATACTACGTGGGCTGTTACATACTGCGTGGGCTGTGCTATATACTACGTGGGCTGTTATATACTACGTCACTGTGCTCTACACTACATGGGCTGTGCTATATACTACATGGCTGTGCTATATACTTTGTGGCTGTGCTATATACTACGTGGCTGTGCTATATACTACGTGGCTGTGCAATATACTTTGTGGCCGTGCTATATACTACGTGGCTGTGTTATATACTACGTGGGCTGTGTTATATACTGCGTGGACTGTGCTATATACTACATGGGCTGTGCTATATACTACGTGGGCTGTGTTATATACTGTGTGGGCTGTGTTATATACTGCATGGGCTGTGCTATATACTACATGGACGTGCTATATACTATGTGGGCTGTGTTATATACTGCGTGGGCTGTGCTATATACTACGTGGCTCTGCAATATGCTATGTGGCTGTGCTATATACTAGGTGGCTGTGTTATACACTATGTAGCTGTGCTATATACTATGTGCCTGTGCTATATACTATGTGGCTGTGCAATATACTACGTGGCTGTGCTATATACTACCTGGCTGTGTTATATACTGCGTGGGCTGTGCTCTATACTACGTGCCTGTGCTATATACTATGTGGCTGGGCTATATACTGCATGGCTGCTATTTACTACGTGGCTGTGCTATATACTACGTGGCTGTGTTATATAATACATGGGCTGTGTCATATGCTACGTGGGCTGTGAGACTCTTTCGCCCGTGGCCCTCAAAAACCTGCAGCTGGCCCTGGTTTCACTGATCAGCAACAGGCGCAGTCCGGCCATGAATTGGCGCAGGATTTGAGCCGCGCTTCGCTAATTGGTCACGCCCGGCCAGCCGAATCCTGTGTATTCATTTCATTATTCTAAAATTTTCATAAACTACAGTACATACATATTCTAGAATACCCAATGCGTTAGAGTCGGGCCACCATCTAGTCGTTAATAAGTATTCATAGCAACATTCAGACAATTATTGGCTCAACTTTTTTTTTTTAACTGCCTTTGACTCGGTCTCGAGCCATGGTGACTAGTGAATAGCGAACGTGTTATCCAAGCATGTTGGGCCTGCTCGAATAATATATTTGAGTCCCCGTGGCAAACAAACAGGCAATGTGTCTAACAGCCGGGAATCATGCAGGCACAGGGACTCAAATATATTATTCGAGCACGCCGAGATACTCGGATAAAACCTGAGTATGCTCAGATAGCACGTTATTCAAGCAGGTTCGCTCAACACTAATGGTGACTATATGGATGGATGAACGATCTGTAGGAATATCGATATTGTGCAAGCCTAGGTAGGTCCACCAGGGTCCTCACCATTATCTTGATAGTATCAAGCTATCGGGTTGCCGATCTTACTCTTCACCTTGTTCTTTCTATTCTTCCTACCATGACGTCCTTCTCCAGTGATCGCTTTCTTTGCATGTGTCCAAAGTAGGCAAGATGTAGCTTGGTGATCCTTGCTTCGATTGACATGTCTGGCTTGATTTGCTTCAAGGTTGATTTGTTTGTTCTTCTGTCCGCCCATGGTATTGGTAACATCCTGCTCCAGCACCACATTTTGAAGGCTTTGATTCTTCTTCTGTCTTGTTTCCTTATCATCCAGGTTTCACATCTGTATGTTACCACAGAAAAGGCCAAACTATGTTTGAGCCGTGTCTTGGTCACCATTGAAATGTTCCACGATTTGAAGACCTTGTCCAGTGACTTTATTGCTAATTTGCCCATAGCTATTTTCCTACTGACTTCTGGTGTCATCTATGCATCTTGATTGATCATCGATCTGAGTAGGTTGAAGTCCTTTACAACTTCCAGTTCATCACTGTCCATCTCAATTGTGTCCTGGTCATACTTGGCAGTAGTATGAGTGTAGGGGCAGCACAGCATGATGAAGTAGACAACAGTGATGCAATATTATTTTGTTTTTCCTTGCAAAACCAAACTATGTTCTTCTCACTGTCTCTTTAACACTTTGCAATAAGCTTTACAAACAGATTGTGGCAGGTTGATTCATTCTGTCACAAAGATAATACTTCTTAAAGGCAAACTTCCAGGATGAGTAGGCTGTCATATATGTCACTTCTGATGACTGATGAGGCATCACTGTGTCACACAAGAAATCTGCTACTTCTTCTTCAAAGCCAAAAACAGAAAAAAAGCTCTTTTACTTATTTTTGGATTTTTTTTCTTCTTTATTTCTCTGCTGTCGCTTATTGCCCAGTGCCATCCCCAACAGTCACATTGCAGTACGTCTGACTAATATTAATAGAGGATCAGGAGAAGTTGCCAAAGCAATCTGCTTCCTTACCGAGATGTTCAGAAAGAATCCGCTCGGTTATTAGTTCTTCACATCTGTCAAACAATTACTAAGATGGAGATAAATGTGAAATCCTGCCTTATCCACGTGCGGCCCCTCTCTCGTCTGACAGCAATAATATGGCATGTCCTGAAACAGGAGGGGGAAATTGGAATAAAACGTGGGGGGCTTAGTACGTAGAACATAGCTGGTGATATAAGACGGTGTCAGTGCAAAGATGAGGTATACGGCTGTACAGTGGCGTAGTTGGTGTATTGTATTGGTGTACTGCCCAGGTCACATGACAATAAACCCAATATATTCTATTTTTTTGCATTTAACAAGTAATGATGTCACACCTATAAAATAGATCTTCTGGTTAGTCTCACTTTGCTTTTATATTCAGTGAGTTCACTTTTGATTTCTGCTTAGGAGCCGTAGACCATAAACCATACGTAACATTGATTAGAGATGGTCGAATTTGCAAAGATTCAAAATCGCCAAATCATGCAGATTTTACAGGAAAATTCGCTTGGCGGCAAAAAAAATTTCCGCAATTTGATTTTTATGCTCTGAGCCCAAAGCATAACAAGTGTAGGATGTAAAGAAAAGGTAAAAAATAGTCTCTGATCACCTGTCTCGCAGTCCTCATATGATCCTCCGCGCCTTTTTCTCTTCGCCTTGCCCCGTTGCATGTATTCTCATCTGCATCTTCACTTATGGCCACGGCTTCCGGCTGGAGTGAAGAGACCGAAGGGAATATGCTCCACAGGAAAAGGAAAAAGAATAGGCAATGGGTAGAGGACAGCATGGTGGGCTGTGGGGGCGGCAGGACAAGTGAGCGGTTAGGTGAGTATTATTACATTTTTGTTGAACTGTTTGCCTGGTGTTTTATAGTGCAACTGGCCATCATTTTGCTGAGTTTGCGCAAAGAAAAAAATCTGTATTCTAGAGAATACTATTATTTTTTGAGAAATCAATTCCACTGGAATTCATTAATAAATATTCATTGGGACTCATCCTAAAGTTACACCTCTGCAGGAGCCCATAGTCTAATCAGCTGCAGAAGAAAGCAGGATTTTAAGGGAGTCGGTCATTCCCAAATCGCAAATTAAACAGTTATATAAGGGAATTAACGCCTATAAAATTAATACATGGAGCGTATATTTAATTGTTGAAGTTACTTTAAAACTTTTTTTATTCTACATGTAACTGAGGGACCTCCGGTGAACCCTTGGTGTGACCAAGGGTTACAAGTGCAATACAAGAATATATACAGTGGTTACAGAAAGTATTCAGACCCCTTTCAATTTTTCACTCTTTGTTTCATTGCAACCATTTGGTAAATTCAAAAAAGTCCACCTTGACAGAAAAAAACCCAGAAATGTAGAAATGGTTGCATATTAAAAAAGAAAAACTGAAATATCACATGGTCATAAGTATTCAGACCCTTTGCTCAGACACTCATATTTAAGTCACATGCTGTCCATTTCCTTGTGATCCTCATTGAGATGGTTCTACTCCTTCATTGGAGTACAGCTGTGTTTAATTAAACTGGTAGGACTTGATTTGGAAAGGTGCACACCTGTCTGTATAAGACCTCACAGCAGCTCACAGTGCATGTCAGACCAAATGAGAATCATGAGGTCAAAGGAACTGGCCAAGGAGCTCAGAGACAGAATTGTGGCAAGGCACAGATCTGGCCAAGGTTACAACAGAATTTTTGCAGTACTCAAGGTTCCTAAGAGCACAGTGGCCTCCATAATCCTTAAATGGAAGAAGTTTGGGACCACCAGAAGTCTTCCTAGAATGGCCGTCCAGCCAAACTGAGAAATCGTGGGAGAAGAGCAGTAGGGAGATGGGAGAAAGTTCCACAAAGTCAACTATCACTACAACCCTCCACCAGTCAGGCCTTTATGGCAGAGTGGACCGACGGAAGCCTCTCCTCAGTGCAAGACATATGAAAGCCCGACTAAGATAGACCTTTTTGGTGATAAATCTAAGCGGTATGTGTGGAGAAAACCAGACACTGCTCATCACCAGCCCAATACAATCCCAACAGTGAAACATGGTGGTGGCAGCATCATGCTATGGGGTGATTTTCAGCTGCAGGGACAGGACGACTGGTTGTCATTGAAGGAAACATGAATGCGGCCAAGTACAGAGATTTCCTGGATGGAAACCTTTTCCAGAGTGCTATGGACCTCAGACTTGGCCGAAGGTTCACCTTCCAACGAGACAATGACCCTAAGCACACAGCTAACATAACAAAGGAGTGACTTCAGAACAACTCTGTGACCATTCTTGACTGGCCCAGCCAGAGCCCTGACCTAAACCCAATTGAGCATCTCTGGAGAGACCTGAAAATGGCTGTCCACCAACGTTCACCATCCAACCTGACGGAACTGGAGACGATCTGCAAGGGATAATGGCAGAGGATCCCCAAATCCAGGTGTGAAAAACTTGTTGCATCATTCCCAAGATGATTCATGGCTGTACTAGCTCAGAAGGTTGCTTCTACTCAATACTGAGCAAAGGGTCAAAGGGTCTGAATACTTATGACCATGTGATATTTCAGTTTATCTTTTTTAATACATTTGCAAAAAATTCTACATTTCTGTTTTTTTTTCAGTCAAGATGGGGTGCATAGTGTACAGTAATGAGAAAAAAAAGAACTTTTTTTTAAGTTACCAAATGGCTGCAATGAAAAAAGGAGTGAAAAATTTAAAGGGGTCTGAATACTTTCCGTACCCACTGTATCTATAAGTTATATGCATAGTTATCATTAAACAACTAGATTTAATTTGATAATGTGCTGAATCTGCAAATCACTTTATTTAATATTATGCTGTTTTTCCTCCTAAAAAAAATAAAAAATTCAATCCAAATTGCTGGCCACTAGGTGTCCCCCTTTTTGTAACTTTCTGTCCACTGCCTGTTGTCAAGTGCAATCCATATCTAGCAGCAGAGGTGATGAGCTGATGTACAGTAAACGGAGTGGAGGGTCTTTGTCTTTTTACTTACACTCACCTGCTGTTTGTCAAACTGCATACAGGAAGGTGGCCTGTAGTTTAGGGTAAGGTAAGTCATTGGCGAATCACAGGTAAAATTCACGTTGGGAAGTGAGAGATAGGAAGTTTGGAAGGTCTAGAACTTATAGTGCCGGCAAAATGCTGATGAACATGATTAAGTACATCTTGTGGATATGTTAAACTATGTGTACCAAAAGCAGTTGCTCTGTGGGATAGAAGCAGTGAAACTATTCTATTCTACAAGATTCTGTGAAAGATGAAGCAGATAGGACAGGAATGAGCACGTACCTTATCTGATCACATTAATACATTAAATAAGCAAGCAGTTTACAATGTCATTAGACATATTAAAATGTACCTCCAATATAGAAAAATAAATGATTATATGCGGGAAACACTTGTACATGACATGACGTGTGAATGTGCACATGTTCTGTATAGATGGAACATAGCCCTTAGAATAATTTCTTCTGGTTGGCAGCAGGAACCTCAGGATGACACAAGTTGGAGCTTTCATTTGCCTAAAATGTACCATGTAGTGGGAGCTTTAGACTGAGATTTCCTGAACAACTTGTTATCCATGATTCATAGAGGCCGCCAATTAAAAATCTTGGCCCCACCACTAGTCTGTAACAGATCCCACGCTGAGCGTTGTATGCTGTTCAAGGCAATGGGCGTCTCTGGACCATGATGGGCTCCTCTCTATAGGCATAAACTCTACCTCTGATTGAAGACATTGCTGACTTCAAGCACGGTCTGGATGTGCCATCAAACATGGTCTAGAGCTCCCATTAGTCACTCAGGGTTCATAGCATACAGTGAGGGAGGTATGGAGACATGCAGAGATTGTAGGTAGAGATGCTCGATTAGGTTCATAACAAATCAAATTCATTGAAAATGTCCAACCAATTGTGAATTTTGGCAAAATTTTCCATGGTCAAGTCACATAATTCCAGCTAAATGGCAGCTATCCATTATAATCACCTGTCAGAAATTAAAGTCTGACAGAAGCCCCTAGCCCCAAAAGGCAACTTTGGAAAGACCTGGCTCAAGCCACTCAACCTAGTAGATCTCAGAGGAATCCTGATCTTCAAGTTTAAACCACTATACAAGAATCTGAACTCACTATAGTGTCTACTCGGTTGTGTTCGTAGAGTGGCTGCTGGCAAGATCAGTGAGCCTACGACAACAATGGTCACACTAGCCGGGTCACTAAAAGGGGAGAGAAAACCATGGCATAGACAGAATTGGGAGGCAAAACTGTAGTTCGAGTTATAGCCGTAATCGGATACCAGGTCAAAGCAAAGTTAGGCTAGCCATGGGTAGAGGCCGGAAAGATTTAGAACAAATGAGGTCAGGGTCACAAGTCAAGTTAGGATCAAGACCAGAACAACAGAAAAAGCACCTGGATTCCTGGAGTGAACCACTCAATAACTGGCAGTTTAAATAGAGCGTGGCACTACTTCACTGGACATAGCAGGAGGCTGATTGTGAGCTACTGAACAGCACACACATCCATTCTGCCTGACTGGACAGCACTATTTGTTCCAGCCACACCAGTATACCAGGCTGGACAGATCCTGCGTTACCAAGCAATATTGACCATAGCATCTCCCACAGGATGAGTACGGCAGTGCCTGGTGACAGAGGCAACAGTAGGGAGCAAGTCCAGGTAGAGATGTAACACCTAGGAGCCTCACCTAACATCTTACACTGCCTCTGCTGCAACTTCCCAGTCCTCAGCATGGGTCTTTAGTTCTTCTGCTCCTAAGGCCTCTCACATGTCCGCATAGGCC
Organism: Ranitomeya variabilis; assembly: GCF_051348905.1. Taxonomy (NCBI): domain Eukaryota; kingdom Metazoa; phylum Chordata; class Amphibia; order Anura; family Dendrobatidae; genus Ranitomeya; species Ranitomeya variabilis. The sequence continues at coordinate 40,467,730 of NC_135238.1, forward strand.
TCAGCTCTGGAAGTACCAGAGACCTGTGTAAAGGACTGGGAAGTAAATGTCAACGGAGGCAGCGTAAGGAGTCAGGTCAGTGCTGAGGAAGGTGAGTATTTTGTGGCTTTTTTTAACCCCTTCCTTCCGTTTCTTGTGTTCTGTGGTCTGGAGAGACCTAAGAGAGCCATGATATACCTCATCCATTCCAATCGTCAAGCCTGTCGCTTGGAATGAACGACTTTTCAACAGAAAATGTCCAACCAGTCAGGTCAACATTTTGTCAGATATGTGCCATCAGTTCACATCTGTCACACTCTTTCCTGTCATGAAAAATTGTGTAAATTGGCCTTTTCAGCCACTCGAAATCTCTAGTGTATGGCCAGATGTATTTAGGTAGCCATCAGTCAACCTTTTCTTGCAGTTTAGGCATTAATTGAATGTTTCCCTAGGCGAATCACTACCGCACTAATCCAGAAGATTACTTACAAACTAAGCTGAATTAATTACTGTCACCTTTTGTCTTACTACAGCTCACATTAACATACAAATGAATATTCAAACATGGAGGGGCGCAGATTGACTTCTGGTAGAACAATGCGAAATTGAAAAAGAATCAAGCGCTCGTCTCGATTTTGAAGAAGCCATCTAATTAAAAAACATTAAACACAAGGCAAGACAATGGAACCGAGCAGTGAGAGATGCTGTCACTTCCAGGACAAGGTACTTAGGGAGCACCCAACCATTAGAGAGCGAGAAATGTCATATTTTACAATGCATGAGATTCCCGTTAATGATAACACAAATCTCCAACATGAAAAAGAGAGATGTCGGGAGACTCAGCAGCTTTCACAAATGCTCAAATTATCTGAATCTATTACATTTCATAGAATGAAAGAATATATGTATCTCATTTCTGACAGGGGTATAAATAAATGTGTATTTATTTATGCAGGATGACTTTTCTATGGGAATTTCATTGACAAGGAATTTAAATTGTTGGAGAAGTATATAAATTGCTGCCGAGGGGACAGATCGTTATGTTTTCTCTTGGGGTTTTAAAATATCTTGCAGGAAAAATACATGAAAGTGATAATCGCTTTATTCTGGAGAGCTGCGTATGACATTATAGTGCACATCAATAGGCACCTTCCACCAGTAAGTGTAGGAATCATTCATACCCATACAAACTGCCCATTGTGAAATGAGAATGTGAAGAGTATACAGTATAGGAATACACTATCAGAGTACATAAGCAGGCTTTATTTCTCCACAGGCAAAGATTACATTTTTCACTCAAGTCCTGTAAATAAACCATGCCTCCCAACAGTCCCGGAATCATCAGGACAGTCCTAGATTTGGGGAGCTGTCCTGGGGTGTCATAGGCATGGCCCACTTTCACATGTACAGTATGTGCAGTTTTTTTTACTCAGATACAATTGAACATGATGGTGGAGCCGGAAGTTGTCATATCCCCACTCCAACATTCACATCTGCGATCTGAGGCTCGGTGTTACTATATTGCGCCTGCTGTGCCCACACACTGCTGTGCTCTACTCGTTGCAGGAATGAGGCTAGAATTTTTTTTTTACTTGCCTATGGGGTTAAGAGGAGGGGTTCTATACTGGGTGGAGTGGGCACTGTAAGGCATCATACTGTCACCATTCCTCGGCTCAGTGTGTCTTGGACACAGTGAGTGACAGTTTTTGTGGCCCTATGGAATCAGGGTCATGCTGAGCTGTCAGTTTGGTGAATCACAGCTCAGTCGTCCAATCTGGTGAAGGGGCATGTTGAGCTCTCAATATTTTGATAGACAGCTCAGCTGTCCAATCTGAGACTGGGAGGTGCTGAGCTTCCCTCAGGAGTTCCCTGTTCTAAGTGATTACCAGGCTATTTAGCTAAGCTGTCAGCAGCAGATCTGTGCCAGTTGTAGCTTTCAGCTCAGAGGTGTGTTTTCCCCTGTGCTTTGAAGTATGACATCTGATCTTTGTTGCCGGACCTTGGATTTGCCTTTTGACTACCTGTTTGCATTACCCATTTGATGCCCTCAGACCTTGGCCCTGGACTGTGACCTGACTATGATTTGTCTCTTCTAGCTGTTTATGGACTCTGTGACTTATCTTTCTCATGGCTTGTCCATGAGAAGTGACTTAGCATCACACTATGTATGATGTGGCACTGTGAGAGAATCATACAGTCATATGAAAAAGTTTGGGCACCCATATTAATCTTAAGCTTAATGTTTTATAAAAATTGTTTTTTTTGCAACAGCTATTTCAGTTTCATATATCTAATAACTGTTGGACACAGTAATGTTTCTGCCTTGAAATGAGGTTTATTGTACTAACAGAAAATGTGCAATCTGCATTCAAACAAAATTTGACAGGTGCATAAGTATGGGCACCCTTATCATTTTCTTGTTTTAAATACTCCTACCTACTTTTCACTGACTTACTAAAGCACTTTTTTTGGTTTTGTAACCTCATTGAGCTTTGAACTTCATAGCTAGGTGTATGCAATCATGAGAAAAGCTACTTAAAGTGGCCACTTGCAAGTTGTTCTCCTGTTTGAATCTCCTCTGAAGAGTGGCATCATGGGCTCCTCAAAACAACTGTCAAATGATCTGAAAACAAAGATTATTCAACATAGTTGTTCAGGGGAAGGATACAAAAAGCTGTCTCAGAGGTTTAACCTGTCAATTTCCACTGTGAGGAACATAGTAAGGAAATGGAAGAACACAGGTACAGTTCTTGTTAAGGCCAGAAGTGGCAGGCCAAGAAAAACATCAGAAAGGCAGAGAAGAAGAATGGTGAGATCAGTCATGGACAATCCTCAGACCACCTCCAGAGATCTGCAGCATCAACTTGCTGCAGATGGTGTCACTGTGCATCGGTCAACTATACAACGCACTTTTCACAAGGAGAAGCTGTATGGGAGAGTGATGCGAAAGAAGCCGTTTCTGCAAGCATGCCACAAACAGAGTCGGCTGAGGTATGCAAAAGCACATTTGGAGAAGCCAATTTCTTTTTGGAAGAAGGTCCTGTGGACTCATGAAACCAAGATTGAGTTGTTTGGTAATAGAAAAAGGCGTTATGCATGGCGGCAAAAAAACACAGTGCGTTGCATAGTTGACCGATGCACAGTGACACCATCTGCAGCAAGTTGATGCTGCAGCTCTCTGGAGATGGTCTGAGGATTGTCCTTGATTGATCTCACCATTCTTCCTCTCTGCCTTTCTGATGTTTTTCTTGGCCTGCCACTTCTGGCCTTAACAAGAACTGTACCTGTGTTCTTCCATTTCCTTACTATGTTCCTCACAGTGGAAATTGACAGGTTAAATCTCTGAGACAGCTTTTTGTATCCTTCCCCTGACCTGAACAACTATGTTGATAATCTTTGTTTTCAGATCATTTGACAGTTGTTTTGAGGAGCCCATGATGCCACTCTTCAGAGGAGATTCAAACAGGAGAACAACTTGCAAGTGGCCACTTTAAGTAGCTTTTCTCATGATTGCATACACCTGGCTATGAAGTTCAAAGCTCAATGAGGTTACAAAACCAAAAAAAGTGCTTTAGTAAGTCAGTAAAAAGTAGGTAGGAGTATTTAAAACAAGAACATGATAAGGGTGCCCATACTTATGCACCTGTCAAATTTTGTTTGAATGCAGATTGCACATTTTCTGTTAGTACAATAAACCTCATTTCAAGGCAGAAACATTACTGTGTCCAACAGTTATTAGATATATGAAACTGAAATAGCTGTTGCAAAAAAAACAATTTTTATAAAACATTAAGCTTAAGATTAATAGGGGTGCCCAAACTTTTTCATATGACTGTGTGTGGATATCATACTGTATGGGCGGACTCTATGGGGGAATTATACTTTGATGTGGATTGTGGGTGCACTAGAGGCATCATATACATGGGTATCATAGTGAAGACGATAATGGGGACCAGTGGTGGACACCAATGGAAAATTGACTACCAAGTAGAGGAGGCACAATCATCCAAAGTAAAAGTTTGCAGTAGTAATCCATTCAGTTTCTTGGTAACTTTCAAAAAACAACCCAGCTAACGTTATTTTTTTACGTTTTCAACGGTCCCGATTCATCAAAGCAATTTTTCTATCATAAATTGCTTTGCAAAGTCGCATCATTTTGACTTTTTGCATTTTCACGCCAGTTTTTCCCAGTTTTGCCAAAATGAGCTGAGAAGAGGTGGGACGGTGCATGGCGAGGCCACAGCTTGTCATGAATTAAACGAGCTGTGGTATTCCTTACTACAAAATTTTAGTCCAATTAGGGACTGGATTAAGATTCCTAGTGTGTCGCATGGATGCGCACGCCACTAATCATACCCTGCAGATTCATGTAGAGGAGTTCATCTCTTCATGAATCAGGAGGGTTTGATTACACCAAATCCCCTCATTAAGACCAGCAAGAAAATCATTGGTCTTGATGAATCGTGGCCAATATAGGTTTGCAATTTTTGGAAGAATTTTTAGCTTTGCTTTTAACATATAATGTCTATGAGGAATCTTCGAAACACATGATCTACGAATTAAATGAATTCCAAATATTAAAAATAAAAAATGGTAACCAATGTACACATAAAAAAGTTAATATTTTTTTTTATTAAACGTACTAAAAATGCTGCAAAAAAAGCCAGAGAAAAAGGCCACATTTATAGACATTGCCAAAAATATTTGGGACGGTATGGTGATTTTTTTTCTGCAAGAATTAGCTTACCGTATATACTCGAGTATAAGCCGAGATTTTCAGCCCAAATTTTTGGGCTGAAAGTGCCCCTCTCGGCTTATACTCGAGTCATGATCGGTGGTGGGGTCGGCGGGTGAGGACTGTCATATACTCACCTAGTTCCGGCGTTCCTGTCGCTCCCGCTGCCCGTCCCACGGTCTCCGGGTGCCGCAGCTCTTCCCCTGAGCGGTCACATGGGACCGCTCATTAGAGAAATGAATAGGCTGCTCCACCTCCCATAGGGGCGGAGCCGCCTATTCATTTCTCTAATGAAGCGGTGCCGGTGACCGCTGACAGAGGAAGAGGCTGCGGCACCGAAGACCAGCTGTCCGGGGGAAGGAGCGGGACGCCGGGAGCAGGTAAGTATGTCATATTCACCTGTCCTCGTTCCACACGCCGGGCGTCGCGCCATCTTCCCGGCGTCTCTCTCTCCGCACTGACTGTGCAGGTCAGAGGGCGCGATGACGCATATAGTGTGCGCGCCGCCCTCTGCCTGATCAGTCAGTGCGGAGAGACGCCGGGACCGGACGTGAGGAGCTGCAAGCAAGAGAGGTGAGTATGTGTTTTATTATTTTATTGCAGCAGCAGCAATGGCACAGATTTATGTGGAGTATCTATGGGGCAACGGTGCAGAGCACTATATGGCACAGCTATGGGGCAACGGTGCGGAGCACTATATGGCACAGCTATGGGGCAATGGTGCAGAGCACTATATATATGGCACAGCTATGGGGCAACGGTGCAGAGCACTATATGGCACAGCTATGGGGCAACGGTGCAGAGCACTATATATATGGCACAGCTATGGGGCAACGGTGCAGAGCACTATATATATGGCACAGCTATGGGGCAACGGTGCAGAGCACTATATATATGGCACAGCTATGGGGCAACGGTGCAGAGCATTATATATATGGCACAGCTATGGGGCAACGGTGCAGAGCATTATATATATGGCACAGCTATCTATGGGGCAACGGTGCAGAGCATTGTATATATGGCACAGCTTTATGTGGAGCATCTATGGGGCCATAATGAACGGTGCAGAGCATTATATGTGGCACAGCTTTATGTGGAGCATCTATGGGGCCATAATGAACGGTATGGAGTATCTATTTTTAATTTTGAAATTCACCGGTACCTGCTGCATTTTCCACCCTAGGCTTATACTCGAGTCAATAAGTTTTCCCAGTTTTTTGTGGCAAAATTAGGGGGGTCGGCTTATACTCGGGTCGGCTTATACTCGAGTATATACGGTAGTTGTTTTTTTTGAAATATTGAGCAAGTTAATGTGAATATAAGAATTAGCTTAGTAAAACTTTTTAAAAATGGTAAAAATGCCGGCATAAATATCAATAAAAATCAAAAACTGTATACAACAACGATCTATACTGTAATTATGCTCAGTGTGGATTAGTATAAAACCTGACCTATATTTTATATGAAGCATATCAGCAGGGGATTTCCTAGACAGCCAAGAAAAATCCGGGACTGATATTTCATATGTCTTATTTTATTTCACATTTATTCTATTTTTTAAGAAAAAGTTAAAATCCATATTTTCTTCCAGCTTTATCCACATATTTTTTGTGAGGTGACCCTGAGAACACAAAATACATGAAGAAATCAAACTTCTGAATTTAATGTAAATATATATTAATTAGCTGAAGACCACAAGAACAGTTTACGAGAAAGGTCACAGTCACAGCTGGAGCCAACAATGTTCATACCGATTGTTACCAGCAAGGTCCATCTGCTTGAACATATAGAGATTAAGATTAGTAGATTGTTAAAATCAGATAAATATCTATTTGGTCTTGTGCACATTACCGTATTTTTGGTCCGATCAGATTGCACTTGGTCTAATGTTCTATGGGGTTGTGCACATGCCCAAGTTACATCCGATTTTTGGATTGCACTCGGCGATGCAAGTCAATGAGTCTGTGGAACCATCGGACTCAACTCATATGACATCTGAGTGGGGTCCGATTTTCACGGACTGACATAATGGAGAAGATGGAGAATTTTTTTTCTCCATCTTCTCCCCATCTGAGAGAATTGGAGCGAACTACGATCACACTCTGATCAGACTATGATTAGCGTAATCGGTCCGATTCTCTCGGATGAGAGTATACACGTGTTACACACCTATCCCGGGACTCTACTTTTTTCACCCCGGTCCGCTAAGCGTTTTTGTGCTCCACGTCGGACTTTACAAGTAGACCGACGTGCTCCTATGTGGTCATCTACATAGGCCTATGCAAGGTCAACCACAAGACACATCTGCAGACTTGAACCCCAAGCTCGGACAACCCGTCTAAGTACAAGCCATAATATTACCTACCAGTGCTTGTCTATGGAGATTGCATGGCTGAGTGCACCTGTTTGATGCCATACTTGAATAATTAGAAGGGGCGTCCACTTACGTTTTGTCATATTTTGCATCTAGTGCAGAAGATACACTAGGTTTGTGTTTTTCTAAAATGATATTAACGCATTTCTGGAACAGGATCTCTTTAAATTTGCTAAATAGATCTCATCTAACTACCAAGATACATTTGCAACAGATATTTTTACTGCTTTTTTTTGTAACACATGCTGTTAGCTAGTTATGGCTGCGTGGTAAACTATGAAAGATCACATTCAATTCAGGGGCCCATCATTAAAATGAGATGGTGGGAAGCTTTTATCATTTATGGAAATTCCTGCCGACTGGAAGTTTTGTGATGTTCAGAACAACAGGAGAGCAAGTGATAAGCTGTATAATGGCTCAAGAAAGAAATGATTCGAATCATTAGTCATATATGTAGATTAACCCTCTTATTGAAGAAGTTATTACAGAATTCCTCTTTATGTATCCAAAGTTGTCTATTGTTGGTTTTTTATTTCATTTCATTTTTTAAATCTTTTTTCTTATTATTTTTGCAAAAGCTATTAAGAAATGTCTTGGGTTGCACCATAATTCTTCTACATTTGGTAAAACTCTTACCATCCTTTTTATGCAGTTATGTCCTAGGCTGCCAGGTGTATTGAAAGTCCCCAGTGAGAGAAGAAGCAAGCTACTTCCTGTCTTGTAGATAACAAGGTGGCATATCTTTTTGATTATAGAGGACAATGATAGAAAATAGCCCTATGGATTTTATCAAAAGCAGATTCCAAAATAGCCCTGTAATGGACTCTTTATAAGTTTACCTCTTTAAAAGTTCAACACTTACTGTCCTTTCCCCAGTCTGTCCTCACTGCTGTGCATTGTATTCTACACTGCAGTGTAATCTTAGGTAATTAATGTGTGTCTGAAATGTTTACGGTGACCACCAGAACGCTCTATAGCATAACTTCCAAATATGAAAGATAGGAAAGAGGGTCTCATTCTTTGGCACACAGAGAGGAGCAGAAATGTTATTTTACGCCAATCCACTTCCCTAACCTCACCCAGTCCTTTATGTGTGCCCACACAGAAACATGGCTCCTACTAAGGCCAATTAAAGCTACCACACATCATGATAATACTTTCATTGCTCCTATAGTAGCCCCACACATAATATAATGCCCCAACAGGCCCCACACACAGTGTATCATGACCCCTCCGAATATTTCCTGACATTCAGTATGATGTCCCCTCGGTTCATTCCCCTCACTGACAGAATTTAATGCTCCCACTCTTCCCGCACACAAAACGATGTCCCACAGCACCCCACACACAGTATGATATCCCCATAGTCCTCCTCAGAGTAGGATGTCCCCACAGTACATTTCACCACACACAGTATGATGACCCCGTAGTCCTCCTCAGAGTATGATTCCCCCACAGAATGTTCCACTACACACAGTATGATGGCCAAATAGTCCTCCCCAGAGTATGATTCCCCCACAGAATATTCCACTACACACAGTATGACGCTAACATGGTATAATGTTGCCCATGTATGAGACTCCCACAGTACCTGTTGTAAAGTATGATGCTCCCACAGTGGCCTCCACAACCCCTTACACAAAATTATGTCCACCACAGTATCCCCACACTCTATAATGGTCCCACATCCATCCCACACACTGTATCATGACCCCTCAGTATATTTCCCCACACTCAATATGATGTCCGCTCAGTACATTCCCCTCACTGATATAATTTGATGCCCCACTCTTCCCACACACAATATGATGTCCCACAGCACCCCACACATAGTATGATGTCCCCATAGTCCTCCTCAGTGTAGGATGCCCCCACAGTACATTCAACCATGTACAGTATGATGCCCCCATAGTCCTCCTCAGAATGATTCCCCCACAGAATATTTAACTACACACACTATGATGCCAATATAGTATAAAGTTGCCCACTGTACCGTCGCCCACACACAATATGAGGCTCCCACAGTGGCATTCATAGCCCCTATACAAAATTATGCCCACCCCAGTCCCCCCACATACACACTATAATGGTCCCACAGTAGCCCCTACAGCCACCTTCCATAGAATGATGCTTCCACTGCCCCCTTACATGCAGTGTATGATGTTCCCACAGTCCCCCAACACACTGTGATGCCACCTAGTGACTCCACAGCCCCTACACAGAATGTTGCCCAACTTAGACCCCCAGCACACAATATCTTTCCTCAAACAGTACATTTTCTCACAGAGTATGATGCCTAAAGTGGACAGCTCACATACATAGTATGATACTCCACAGTACATTCTCCCTACCCTAGTATGTTGTCTCACCAGTGCATTCCCATACAGTATGAAGCCCCCTAAGAATAATCCCCCACACACAGTATAATGTGCCCACAATACATCCCCAACCACACAATATAATGTCTCCCACAGTCAACCTCACACACTGTAATGCACCCAGAGTACATTTCTCAACATACAGTATGATGCCACCACAGTACATTACCCCCACACAGTATGGTTCCCCCTCGATACATCCCCAAGGACAGTATGATTCCACACAGCATACTCCCTCACACACTATAATGCCTCCACAGTACATTCCCTCACACACAGTATGATACTATTAAAGTAGGTTCAGCTGCTCATAATAAGATGATACCCAACATGCCCCCACCATATACACCGTATGATGCTCTCACAATGGCCCCCACAGACCTCCTCCACAGAATGATGCCTACCAGAGTCCACCCACACAATATGATGCCCTCATAGTAAAACTCCACATACACACACAGTATAATGCCCCCCACAATTCATTCCCCCATACACAGTATGATACATCGACAGCACTACACACACAGTATAATGCCTCTGCAGTCCTGCACCCACAGCATGATGTCCCCACAAAGTCCCACACAGTAGGATTTCCCCATACTCAACATTTGCTCACATACAGTATGATGCCCCATACACAGTATGATTTCTCTACAGTACAGTACTCCTACATACAGTATTATGTCCTCACAGTATAAACCTGTCCTACACTATGATGCCCCCACAGTACCTTCTATCACATACAGCATATTTACTCCCCAGCCCACTACACAGAATGATACCCACATACACAGTATAATGCCCACATAGTTCACGCATATTCACTGTATGATGCCCCCACAGTCCCCTACCCACATAGTATGATTCCTCTTCAATGGTTTCCAAAGCCCCCCTAAACAGAATGATGCCCATAAAAGTCTGCCTATAACAGAACAAAATGCCCCCATAGTCCCACTATACAGTATAATGCTCTCCACAGTTCCCATACATAAGCATCACAACCATGCTTGCTTCTGCTGTGTTACTTGTCTCAGTTGTCAGCCTAGGTAGTGCCTGAAAGCCTGCCAAGACCTTCATGTCACATGAACTGAAGGTGGTTGCAGAACTTACATGCTCTATCCAGACAGAATGGTCATTAAAGAACCTGTCAGCTCCTTTCTTCACAATTATATTCAACTATATCTGTGTAATGAGGACATGGATGTAGTTGAAGTCAAGACATACCACCAACCTCGGGGGACAAAATTGGGACAGTCTTCCTGGATCTAAAACAGTTGGAAGGTATGACAGCAGCACTATAGTTCCAAATAGAGGCTGTAACAGGAAGTAGGCTGGTATGTCGCTTGGACCACATGGAGTGCCTGGGGAGCCTGTATTGCTGAGACAGCAAATTGGAGGCCCCAGGGAGATGGCTCAGCAAACTAATTCAAAGCATGTAGTGTGGGCTCAGAGAAGGTATGACATGCTGAGACATGTGCTGTGAGGTCAGTCCTGTTAAGCCATAGCTGAGATAAATGCTTAAAGATAGAGTAGGGTCTGCAGCGAGAGGGAGCATAGAAAATGACGTTTGAGCAAGGTGCTTAGGGCCATGTGAGACAGACATGGCAAAGCACTGAGTCAAATGTGGCCCAATGAGGAGCCTAAAGACTTAAAGTTATCACAGCTCTGTATTCTGTGTAGTTTCCTTCTCTGGTGCTGCACTCTGCTCCTATTAAAATGAATGTAATGTAATCTGAGTCGAGAGGCCCAACAATGTGCACTACAGAATGCATGTACCTGTGGTTTCCCAGCTCTGTATATGGTTTACTTATAATCATTGCAAAACCTGCAAGCAGCTGATCGGTGGGGGGGGGGGGGTGTTGGATCGCCACCAATCTGATATTGATACTAAGAATAGATCATCTATACCTAAGCCCTGGAAACCTCTTTAATATGCTAACAATTGTATTTGTTACTCAGTGACTGAGAAAATAGTGCATGACAGTTAATGTGACTGACAATGGTAGCTGTCAGACAGCTACTTCCTACTCAAGAAACTAAGCAAAAATAAAACTAAAAGAAAAACTACTGATCTTGCAAGAAAAAAAATCACCCAGAATTAGATTGTACACTTCTCCTTGACGAAGCGGCAGCAAAACGCGTGTTGGAGTGCAGTGAGGGGGCGGCTTGTGCATCCTGGTCAGTATTGGAACATGGAATAATATTTGGATTTCATACCCTATCTGGCGCATTTGATTACCTTTGGTCTGCACTATGCACTGTGACAAAACACTCCGGGATCGCCTTTGCTGGGGTCAAAGGCCACGTGGTTTGTGCATTGAACTCTGAGGCGACAGCAGGTTTCCAAGTTAACTGACCTCAGGTCAGGTTTATTAAAGTGAAAGCAAATACAGAAAACAAAACATAAAAATAAATCCTAGCCTGTCCGGCGCTAACTAAACAAATACGTTGCTATCTAACAACTGGGGGGGGGCTTCTCTCTCCCAGCTAACATTACACAGATCATGAGCAGAGCTCTCACTCACGTTTGTCTCACACAGACAGGCATTCTGTGTGCCCCAGGCTGACACCTGAAACCTCCAGCTGGTCAGCCTTTATTCCTGCATTTATTAACCCCTCTGTATCCTGAAGATACTGAGCGGCCTAATTCACATAGGACAAATACCGGGGCGAGATATACCTGCCCCCGACTACCAGACCGACATGACTCTTACATATCCTCCCCCCCTGCTCAGACCACTCAGGTCGAGCAAGAATAGTCTCCAAACAGTGTACTCGGGACAGGGCATCAGCGTTCCCCATCTGCACCCCGGGGCGGTGTTCCACCGTGAAAGAGTAAGCCTGCAGGGCAAGGAACCACCGGGTTACCCGACTATTACGGTCCTTGTGGAGATGCATCCACTTGAGAGGGGCATGGTCCGTGACCAGCCTAAACTTCCTACCTGCCAGGTAATATTTGAGGGAGTCGAGAGCCCACTTGATGGCTAGGCACTCTTTTTCAATCACGGCATACCTCTGCTCATGTACATTCAGTTTCCGACTGAGGTAGAGGACCGGGTGTTCGACTCCATCCCTTACCTGGGAAAGTACAGCTCCGACACCAGTATCAGAAGCATCAGTTTGCACCACAAACTCGCTGCTGAAATCAGGAGTCACTAGTACGGGCTGAGAGCACAAAGCCCGTTTCAGACTGTGGAAGGCCTCTTCAGCCGCTGAGGACCATTTTACCATGACGGAATCCCTTCCTTTGGTAAGATCCGTCAAGGGGGTAGCCATGGCCGCAAAGTTGGGTATGAACCGGCGATAATAGCCGGCAGTCCTCTTGTCTCCTCTCGCACCCTCTCCTTCACCAGCCGCCTCTCCATATTATGTTTATACCTTTGTACCTTGAATAAAGGACATCATTGCACAGCAGCATCAGGGTGAGTGCCACTTCTGTTTTCTTCATTTGTTCGGATCTATATCTCCACTATTGTTGAGCACCACCTACATGCTGCTGGATATTCAGTGCCAAAGAGGTTCCTTATAGAATCCTATACTGCTTAGTTCCATTGTTTGAAAGCCCGGACTTCAACGCTTCTATATTGGATTGATTGTTGTAAAGTTGCCGCCTGGTGCCGTTCTGTCTCCATACTTTTGCTAATAGCCGGCAATGCCCAGGAAAGCTTGAACTTGTTTCTTGTTCACTGGTTGCGGCCAGCCCTGAATTGCCTGTATTTTGTCGATCTGGGGTTTAACCACTCCTCTGCCAATCACGTAGCCCAAGTATCGGGCTTCTTCAAGGCCGATGTGACATTTCTTGGGATTCGCCGTTAAGCCTGCGTCTCTCAGGTCATCAATCACCGCCTGTACCTTCCGGAGGTGAGCTTCCCAGTCCACGCTGTAAATTATGATGTCGTCTAGGTAGGCAGAAGCGTACTGCCTGTGGGGCCTCAAGACTCGATCCATCAATCTCTGGAACGTTGCAGGGGCTCCGTGAAGTCCAAACGGCATGTAGATATACTGGAACAGCCCTTCCGGTGTAGCAAATGCCGTCTTCTCTCTGGCCGCCTCGGCCAGAGGGATCTGCCAGTACCCCTTTGTTAGGTCCAGGGTTGTAATGTATCGGGCTTTACCCAGCCGATCGATCAACTCATCGACCCGGGGCATAGGGTAGGCATCAAATTTAGAAACCGCATTCAGTTTCCTAAAGTCATTGCAAAACCGTATAGAGCCATCCGGCTTAGGTATCAACACAATTGGACTGGACCAGGCGCTGTGCGACTCTTCAATGACTCCTAAGTCCAACATTGCCTTCACCTCCCGGGAGACGGCGTGCTTCCGGAATCCGGTATGGCTTCACATGAACTGTGACACCAGGCTCTGTGACAATCTCATGTTTCACTAGCCTAGTCTGGCCAGGTTTTTCCGAGAAAAACTGTTGGTTCTGTAACAAAAACTGCTTAACCTCAGATTTTTGTCGTTCAGAGAGAGTCTCGGCAATCTGCACCTCTGGTACGGTAGGTGAGCAAACCGGACGGGGCAGATCCGCTGTTAGGGCAGCGCGGTCTTTCCAGGGTTTTATCAGATTCACATGATAAATCTGTTCTGGCTTTCTCTTACCAGGCTGGTGCACTTTATAGTTCACTTCTCCAACTCGTTCCATGACCTCAAAGGGGCCCTGCCATTTCGCCAGAAATTTACTATCCACCGTAGGGATTAGGATCAACACCCTATCCCCGGGTGCAAACGTACGGACCTTGGCGCCTCTATCATAACTTAGCCTCTGGGCTCCCTGGGCCTGTAACATATGTTCCCTAACAACGGGCACGACAGCAGCAATACGGTCCTGCATTTGCGTTACATGGTCTATCACCGTTTTAAAGGGAGTGACTTGACCTTCCCAGGTTTCTTTTGCGACGTCCAACAGTCCACGGGGACGACGGGCGTATAATAGCTCGAAAGGCGAGAACCCTGTGGAAGACTGGGGAACTTCCCTAATGGCAAACAGCAAATAATCCCAGTTCTTCCCATCTTTGTCTATCGCCTTCCGGAGCATCTGTTTTAAGGTTTTATTGAACCGCTCAACCAACCCATCTGTTTGAGGGTGATAGACAGACGTACGCAACTGGTCTATTTGTAAGAGCCTGCAGAGCTCCTTCATCACCCTTGACATAAAGGGAGTCCCCTGGTCGGTGAGTATCTGTTTTGGAATTCCCACCTGACTAAACACTTGTACCAACTCTTTGGCGATCGTTTTGGTAGCAGTGTTATGCAAAGGGATGGCTTCTGGGTAACGAGTGGCATAGTCCATGATGACGAGGATATGTTGGTGCCCACGTGCGGACCGGGGAAGGGGCCCAACCAGATCCATCCCAATTCTCTCAAAAGGGACCCCAATGATAGGGAGGGGTACCAAAGGGCTACAGAACCGAGTTTTAGGCGCAGAGACTTGGCACTCTGGACAGGACTCACAATAGTTACCACATCATTATGCATTCCGGGCCACACAAAACAATGCGATATCCTTTCTGTGGTTTTCTGTACCCCCAGATGTCCCCCCATTATATGTCCGTGGGCCAGGTCCAGTACCTTCCGCCAATAAGGTTTGGGTACCACTAACTGTTGCACAATATCTTCCCCTTTTTTCTCTACCTGGTAGAGTAAATCATTTTCAAGAACCATGTACGGGTACGCTAGCCTAGTGTCCGGTTCTACGGGTACCCCATCTATCATTTTTACATTTTTCCTAGCCGAAGTCAGGGTAGGATCTCTCATTTGCTCGCTGTGGAAGTCATCCAACTGGACTCCCAAATCGGGTAGGCACGGTGCTGGATAGCTGTCTGCCTCCGCCTCTCGCTGAGTTTCCTCAGTTTCCTCAGTTTCCCCCGCCATAACTGAGAAGGGGAACTGAAGGTTAGATTCAATATCCTCCCCAGCAACATCTTCCTGTGGGGTCCCGTCTAGGAACTCGGGACCTCTAGATGGCATGGGGGAAGGTTCACAGCTACCGTGAAGGAGCAACTGATTCTCCCATAACTGCCAGAAATGGGGGATTATATCATGTAACAATGCGGGAACGAGTCCCACTTTGTGTTGCACAGACCCATAGGGAGTGGAAATCGGTATGACCGCTGTTAGGTACGAGCAGGTGTCACCATGCACACACGTTACAGAGAATTTGTCAGACGAACCAGACGGAAGTGCCACCAGACTAGCTTTCACCAGAGTCACCACACTTCCAGAGTCTAGTAACGCCACAACACTTTTCCCATCAACAGATAATTCACACAGGTGTTTTGCTATATCATTTTGGCCCGCATTCACATTCACCAGCCGTGTAACCAAAGACATGCGTTTCTTAGAGTCTATAACATCGCACTGCATGGGTTCAGTGGTAACAGGACAGTTCGCAGAAACATGGCCCTTCTCACGGCAACGGAAACACCTAACAGGCCCCCTACTGAGACCGCCGTCCCATACTCTCGGTCTCGTAGTGCGAGCAGTCCCGGGTTCCTCCCCCACAGTTTTTGGCGATTTTCCTTCACCCGCAGTCGCTGGAACAGTCTTACCGGTTCCACGAGGAGAAGGCACAGACCGGGTGCTAGTGGTTTCGTCGGGAAGTCCTTCTGCCACGGAATAACGCTCGACCAACTCCACAAGTTGATCCGCTGTCGTGGGATTTCCTTGGCTTACCCACCTTTTCAGCGCTGGAGGTAGCACTCTCAGGTACTTGTCCAGGACAACCCGCTGGATTATTTCTGGGGTTGTCAGTACCTCGGGTTGCAGCCATTTCTTTGTCAAGTAGATCAGGTCGAACATCTGAGACCGCGGCAGTTTATCAGGCTGGTATGTCCACTGGTGTACCCTCTGCGCACGGACAGCCATCGTCACACCTAGCCGGGCCAGGATCTCAACTTTCAGCTTCTCAAAGTCCTGAGCGACTTCCGGGTCCAAGTCATGGTAAGCTTTTTGGGCCTCGCCGGAGAGAAACGGAGCAATCAAATTGGCCCATCGTGCCTTCGGCCACTTCTCCCTCAGCGCCGTCCGCTCAAACGTTGTCAGGTATGCTTCGACATCATCTTCTGCAGTCAACTTTTGCCAGTACCGACTCACATGGATCCTTCTGGACTCTGCTTCCGGGTCTACCTCAGGCATGCTCACCAGGCGCTGCACCACCTGTTGGAGAAGCTGGCGGTCTGCAACCGTCATGTCCATTAACTCCTTCAGCTGTGCGGCCATCAAGCGATTAGCTTCATGCTGTGCGGCAGTGGCCTGCTGCTGTACGGCAGTGGACTGTACTAGGGCTTTCACCACGTCTTCCATACTGTCGCCTGTGCCACGCGATGCCCGCGTTCTCCACCACAATGTGACAAAACACTCCGGGATCGCCTTTGCTGGGGTCAAAGGCCACGTGGTTTGTGCATTCAACTCTGAGGCGACAGCAGGTTTCCAAGTTAACTGACCTCAGGTCAGGTTTATTAAAGTGAAAGCAAATACAGAAAACAAAACATAAAAATAAATCCTAGCCTGTCCGGCGCTAACTAAACAAATACGTTGCTATCTAACAACTGGGGGGGCTTCTACTGTCATGAATCCCAATGGCTAGGGATAGCAAGGGACAAGCAAGGTAATACAAAATATCGGACGAGCTCTAGGGTGATGGAACCTGGGCTGACCGCTGCCCTACGCCTGACAAACGCAACTAGAGATAGCCAGGGAGCGTGCCTACGTTGGTTCTAGACGCCACGCACCAGCCTAAGAGCTAACTAGTACTGCAGAGAAAATAAAGACCTCACTTACCTCCAGAGGAATGAACCCCAAAAGGTATAGTTGCCCCCCACATGTATTGACAGTGAAATGAGAGGAAGGCACACACATAGAGATGATATATATAGGTTCAGCAAATTGAGGCCCGCTGTAAACTAGAAAGCAGAACGATACAAAAGGGGTCTGAGCGGTCAGCAAAAAACCCTAATCAAAAAACCATCCTGAGATTACAAGAACCCATGTGCCAACTCATGGCACATGGGGAGAACCTCAGTCCACTAGAGCTACCAGCTAGCATAGAGACATAATAAGCAAGCTGGACAAAAAAAACCAACAACTGAAAATCAGCACTTAGCTTATCCTGAAAGATCTGGGAGCAGGTAGGCAGGAACCAAACAGAGCACATCTGAATACATTGATAGCCGGCAAGGGAATGACAGAAAGGCCAGGTAAAATAGGAAACACCCAGCCTCTGATGGACAGGTGGAAACCAAAGGCCGCAACCCACCAAAGTCACCCAGTACCAGCAGTAACCACCAGAGGGAGCCCACAAACAGAATCCACAACAGTACCCCCCCCTTGAGGAGGGGTCACCGAACCCTCACGAGAACCCCCAGGGCGATCAGGGTGAGCTCTATGGAAGGCGCGGACCAAATCAGTCGCATGAACATCGAAGGCGACCACCCAGGAATTATCCTCCTGACCATAACCCTTCCACTTAACCAAATACTGGAGTTTGCGTCTGGAAACACGAGAATCCAAGATCTTCTCAACAACATACTCCAATTCTCCCTCCACCAGCACCGGAGCAGGAGGCTCAACCGAAGGAACAACGGGCACCTCATACCTCCGCAACAACGACCGATGGAACACATTATGAATAGCAAACGATGCTGGGAGATCCAAACGAAAAGATACAGGGTTAAGAATCTCCGAGATCCTATAAGGACCGATGAACCGAGGCTTGAACTTAGGAGAAGAGACCTTCATAGGGACAAAACGAGAAGACAACCACACCAAATCCCCAACAAGAAGTCGGGGACCCACGCGGCGACGGCGATTAGCAAACTGCTGAGTCTTCTCCTGAGATAACTTCAAATTGTCCACCACCTGGTTCCAAATCTGATGCAGCCTGTCCACCACCACGTCCACTCCAGGACAATCCGAAGACTCCACCTGACCAGAGGAAAAACGAGGATGAAACCCCGAATTACAAAAAAAAGGAGAGACCAACGTGGCAGAACTAGCCCGATTATTAAGAGCAAATTCGGCCAGTGGCAAAAAAGCAACCCAGTCATCTTGATCAGCAGAAACAAAACACCTCAAATAAGTTTCCAAGGTCTGATTAGTTCGCTCCGTCTGGCCATTCGTCTGAGGATGGAATGCAGACGAGAAAGACAAATCAATGCCCATCTTGGCACAAAACGTCCGCCAAAATCTAGACACAAACTGGGATCCCCTGTCAGAAACGATATTCTCCGGAATCCCATGCAAACGAACCACGTTCTGAAAAAATAAAGGGACCAACTCAGAGGAGGAAGGCAACTTAGGCAAGGGCACCAAATGAACCATCTTAGAAAAGCGGTCACACACAACCCAGATAACGGACATTTTCTGTGAAACCGGGAGATCAGAAATAAAATCCATGGAAATGTGCGTCCAAGGCCTCTTCGGGATGGGCAAGGATAACAACAACCCACTGGCCCGAGAACAGCAAGGCTTAGCTCGAGCACACACTTCACAAGACTGCACAAAGGTACGCACATCCCTAGACAAGGAAGGCCACCAAAAAGACCTGGCCACCAAGTCTCTAGTACCAAATATTCCAGGATGACCAGCCAACACAGAAGAATGGACCTCGGAGATGACTCTACTGGTCCAATCATCCGGAACAAACAGTCTTTCTGGTGGACAACGATCCGGTTTATCCACCTGAAACTCCTGCAATGCACGTCGCAAGTCTGGGGATACGGCGGACAATATTACCCCATCCCTAAGGATACCAGTAGGCCCAGAGTCTCCAGGAGAGTCAGGCACAAAACTCCTGGAAAGAGCATCTGCCTTCACATTCTTTGAACCTGGCAGGTATGAAACCACGAAATTGAAACGAGAAAAAAACAACGACCAACGAGCCTGTCTAGGATTCAAACGCCTGGCAGACTCAAGGTAAATGAGATTCTTGTGATCAGTCAAGACCACCACACGATGTTTAGCACCCTCAAGCCAATGACGCCACTCCTCAAATGCCCACTTCATGGCCAAAAGCTCCCGATTACCCACATCATAATTGCGCTCGGCGGGCGAGAATTTTCTAGAGAAGAATGCACATGGCTTCATCACCGAGCCATTAGAACTTCTCTGTGACAAAACCGCCCCCGCTCCAATCTCGGAAGCATCAACCTCAACCTGAAAAGGAAGTGAAACATCTGGTTGACACAACACAGGAGCAGAAGAAAACCGGCGCTTAAGTTCCTGAAAGGCCTCCACGGCCGCAGGAGACCAATCAGCAACATCAGCACCCTTTTTAGTCAAATCAGTCAAAGGTTTAACAATACTGGAAAAATTAGCAATGAACCGACGATAAAAATTAGCAAACCCCAAGAACTTCTGAAGGCTCTTAACAGATGTAGGTTGTGTCCAGTCACAAATCGCCTGAACCTTGACGGGATCCATCTCAATAGTAGAAGGAGAAAAAATGTACCCCAAAAAAGAAATCTTCTGGACTCCGAAGAGACACTTTGAGCCCTTCACAAACAGAGAATTGGCCCGCAGAACCTGAAACACCTTCCTGACCTGTAGAACATGAGACTCCCAGTCATCAGAAAACACCAAAATATCATCCAAATACACAATCATAAACTTATCCAGATATTCACGGAAAATATTGTGCATAAAGGACTGAAAGACTGACGGAGCATTGGAGAGTCCAAAAGGCATTACCAAATACTCAAAATGGCCCTCAGGCGTATTAAATGCGGTTTTCCACTCATCACCCTGTTTTATCCGCACCAGATTATACGCACCGCGAAGATCTATCTTAGTGAACCACCTAGCCCCCTTAATGCGAGCAAACAAATCAGTCAATAATGGCAATGGATACTGATACTTGACTGTAATCTTATTCAGAAGGCGATAATCTATACAAGGCCTCAGGGAACCATCTTTTTTTGCCACGAAAAAAAAACCTGCTCCCAGAGGGGACGAAGATGGACGAATATGTCCCTTTTCCAAGGACTCCTTAATATAATTCCGCATAGCAGTATGCTCTGGCAGTGACAGATTAAATAAACGACCCTTAGGGAACTTACTGCCAGGAATCAATTCTATAGCACAGTCACAATCTCTATGCGGAGGGAGCGAATTGAGCTTAGGCTCCTCAAAAACATCCCTATAGTCAGACAAAAACGCAGGGATCTCTGAAGGAGTAGATGAAGCGATTGAAATCGGAGGTGCATAATCATGAACCCCCTGACATCCCCAGCTTAACACAGACATTGTTTTCCAGTCCAGGACAGGATTATGAGTTTGTAACCATGGCAGACCAAGCACTAGTACATCATGTAAATTATATAGTACAAGGAAGCGAATCACCTCCTGATGAACGGGAGTCATGCGCATGGTCACTTGTGTCCAATACTGCGGCTTATTCATAGCCAATGGTGTAGAGTCAATTCCCTTCAGAGGAATAGGAACTTCCAGAGGCTCTAGACTAAAACCGCAGCGTTTAGCAAATGACCAATCCATAAGACTCAGGGCAGCGCCCGAATCCACATGGGCATCGACGGAAATGGAAGACAGTGAAAAAATCAGAGTCACAGACAAAATGAACTTAGGCTGCAGAGTACCAATGGCAAAAGATTTATCAACCCTTTTTGTGCGTTTAGAGCATGCTGATATAACATGAGCTGAATCACCACAATAAAAACACAATCCATTTTTCCGCCTATAATTTTGCCGTTCACTTCTGGACTGAATTCTATCACATTGCATAGTCTCAGGTGCCTGTTCAAAAGACACCGCCAACTGGTGCACGGGTTTGCACTCCCGTAAACGCCGATCAATCTGAATGGCCATAGCCATCGACTCATTCAGACCTGTAGGCGTAGGGAACCCCACCATAATATCCTTAATGGCCTCGGAAAGACCATTTCTGAAGTTTGCAGCCAGGGCGCACTCATTCCACTGAGTAAGCACCGACCATTTCCGAAATTTTTGACAATATATTTCCGCTTCATCATACCCCTGAGAGAGGGCTAATAAAGCCTTTTCAGCCTGAATCTCCAGGTTGGGTTCCTCATAGAGCAATCCCAATGCCAGAAAAAACGCATCCACATTGAGCAATGCAGGATCCCCTGGTGCCAATGCAAATGCCCAATTCTGAGGGTCGCCTCGCAGGAAAGATATTACAATCTTGACCTGTTGAGCAGGGTCTCCAGAGGAGCGAGATTTTAAAGAAAGAAACAATTTACAATTGTTCCTGAAATTCAGGAAGGTAGATCTATCTCCAGAAAAGAACTCTGGAATAGGAATTCTAGGTTCAGACATGGGAGTGTGAACAACAAAATCCTGTATGTTTTGAACTTTTGCCGCGAGATTACTCAGGCTGGAAGCCAAACTCTGGACATCCATGTTAAACAGCTAATATCAGAGCCATTCAAGGGTTAAGAGGAGGTAAGAAGCAGCTAGACAGCAATTAAGGGCTAGGCAGCAAAACTCTGAAGGAAAAAAAATAAAAATAAATAAATAAATAAATTTCCCTTAAACACTTCTTTTTCTCCTGCTTCAGCCCAAACAATTAACACTTTGTGGGCCGGCTATACTGTCATGAATCCCAATGGCTAGGGATAGCAAGGGACAAGCAAGGTAATACAAAATATCGGACGAGCTCTAGGGTGATGGAACCTGGGCTGACCGCTGCCCTACGCCTGACAAACGCAACTAGAGATAGCCAGGGAGCGTGCCTACGTTGGTTCTAGACGCCACGCACCAGCCTAAGAGCTAACTAGTACTGCAGAGAAAATAAAGACCTCACTTGCCTCCAGAGGAATGAACCCCAAAAGGTATAGTTGCCCCCCACATGTATTGACGGTGAAATGAGAGGAAGGCACACACATAGAGATGATATATATAGGTTCAGCAAATTGAGGCCCGCTGTAAACTAGAAAGCAGAACGATACAAAAGGGGTCTGAGCGGTCAGCAAAAAACCCTAATCAAAAAACCATCCTGAGATTACAAGAACCCATGTGCCAACTCATGGCACATGGGGAGAACCTCAGTCCACTAGAGCTACCAGCTAGCATAGAGACATAATAAGCAAGCTGGACAAAAAAACCAACAACTGAAAATCAGCACTTAGCTTATCCTGAAAGATCTGGGAGCAGGTAGGCAGGAACCAAACAGAGCACATCTGAATACATTGATAGCCGGCAAGGGAATGACAGAAAGGCCAGGTAAAATAGGAAACACCCAGCCTCTGATGGACAGGTGGAAACCAAAGGCCGCAACCCACCAAAGTCACCCAGTACCAGCAGTAACCACCAGAGGGAGCCCACAAACAGAATCCACAACATTCTCCCTCCCAGCTAACATTACACAGATCATGAGCAGAGCTCTCACTCACGTTTGTCTCACACAGACAGGCATTCTGTGTGCCCCAGGCTGACACCTGAAACCTCCAGCTGGTCAGCCTTTATTCCTGCACTTATTAACCCCTCGGTATCCTGAAGATACTGAGCGGCCTATTTCACATAGGACAAATACCTGGGCGAGATATACCTGCCCCCGACTACCAGACCGACATGACTCTTACAGCACATTTACCGTTTGATATATATGTATTTATTATTTATTTAATTCAATACCTCTTTGTGCTATAGTCATCAAATGCCTTTCTGCAATCATGTTCCGTAGGTTTTCACCATGTACTGGGCATATTTGATGTTTATATTTAATATCTATTCAACTCAATATTGTGTATTGGCATAGTTATTATTACTTTCTTTAATTACCTCACATATGCACTATGCATTAAGATATGAAATTGTTTCCATCAGATATATATTTTTCTATACATCAAATTAATTTATACCCACCAGTATAATTGATATTTATTTATCCTTGATGATTTTTTGTGATTATTTATTCATTTATTAAATTTATACCTTCTTGTTAATTACTTTTGCTGGCCATTTGACACACCCATCCCTCACATATTTTTTCCATCCTTTGATTTTATATTCTATGTCTTGTTTCAGCATGCTTTCTATGCCTTTTAACAATGTTGTACAATCATGTCTTGTAAATGTTATTATTTAATAAAATTTATATATTGTTATTTGTTTATTGGATACTGATTTTTCTTTTGGATTTATTTGTGCTTCTAGTATCCCACTTTTTACTTATTAGTATTATTGGTATTTCTTTTCTATGTAGGTTTAGTAGATAGTACACTTGTCTGGAAAGAATCTTCAAGAGAGACCCAAGGATTTCTTATCAGAAAGGTGTAGTGATATATTATCATGGGATTCAGAAAGGTTCTCCCCACATGGACTTGAATCTGAAAATTAAAAGCTTTATCATCTACCTCCAAAATGCAAATTTCTTCTTGTACCGAATCACAGATGCAAATGTGCTTCTTGCTCTCTGCCCTTATTGTTGATGAGAATCTGGGCACATCTCGCCCAGCCATTGTAATGAAAGCTGGCAGAAAATGGAAATTATTTCTAGATGACATGGAAAGAAAGATGGTTTTTCTCCTGCCTTCGTAGCAATTACTGTTTATGCATAAATCATATCAATTGGAATATCCTACCACACAGTGACTCAATAGCCAAATATATAGACCACGCAAGGACTTGGCACAAATATACATGTCATAACTTCACACCATATGCACTATGAACAAATGGCTCCTCCACATCACATCACTGCAGATATACTCTCCATATTCTGTAGTGTAGATCACATCTACACTCATATTTCAGAAACTCAGAATTTGCAGTGCCAGTTCTGTGTTACAGAGTCCTACATTTGACTGAGGTGCTGTGTGACCCCTTTTACCATAGGTCCCTACCTCGGGTATTCACTGCAAGGCACACACATCTTTAGAGCAGATCTGTCACCTGACAGCTGCAGCTTGTCTTGAGCAGTGTGAGATCTCAGCAGTAGCAGAGAGGAGGGGCACTGAGGAGCTGTTAATAAAGCTAGGTAGTCTAAGAATCAGCAGTGGCAGGAGGGACACAAATGAGCTGATAGTCTGGCTAAATGGTCAGAGATAGAGTGTAAACTCTCATATACATCCTTTCAGATGCTTCCTGATGAAGATTTGCAAACGTGCGTTGGGGCGGGGGGGGGACACATCCAGCACTACTGCCATTAAGTAGATATTAAAAGCTTCCATTTCATTCATATTATGCACTGCTCTATCATTATGAAATTTTAGTATGTATTACTATTTGTTGCTATCACTGCTTTATGCTTCTTACACTAACTTATTTTGTACTAAATAATAAATGGCCGTCATTCGTGTCCCCATTTTAAAATTTACATTGTCATCATATGATTTTTTTAATTTCAAGATTATGTTTACTTGAGACATTGTTTCAATGGTTTTGGGGGGTTTATGAAACCATTCTGGCATGCATTTTCAAAGTATGAAAACCAGCCTCATCAGAACCAAGAAATATATTTAATAATGTATGCTATTTGTATTGTAAAATCAGATGACAAATTTTCAAATTTCTTCATGGATTTTTCAAAGAGAAATGAAGAATTTTACACAGCTTGTATTGAAATTAATGGGTGCTCCGAATATTGAATAGTAAAATAAAGAACTTGGCACTCAACTTAGTATGTCATTGGAAAAGGATTTTTTATTGTTTTTGCAGTCTGTAAACGTTTCGATCTTTTCTAGACCTTCATCAGTCCGACTGCTTGTCACAGAAAGAATATGGTGTAAAATTGTATACACAGGATTGGAGTAATGAGCTCCTCAAAATGTTTATGAAGTTCGGTAAAGGAGTTACTCCGATCAGAATTCACGTGTAGAGAATAGGTATAACTGTAGCAAGATACCATATGGTAGACCTTACTGGGTTGCTGTCTTAGTACTGGCATAGAATGTGCCTATAATAGGATCAAAGTCCTGGAGCCACAGGGGCTTAATGTGCTCCATATAAAGGGTCCAGTTTCCGTGTCTCTTTGGCACACATTAACCCCTGACCACCACTGCAGCCCCTGGAGGACAGACATAAATTTATAGGTCGACTATACCCTCACCTGATTTCCACAGCAGGGACCCTTTATACGGATTAAGCCCCTGTGGCACCAGGACTGTGATCCTATTATAGGCACATTCTATGCCAGTACTAAGACTGCAACCCAATAAGGTCTACCATATGCTATCTTGCTATAGTTATACCTATTCTCTACACGTGAATTCTGATAGTAGTAACTCCTTTACCAAACTTCATAAACATTTTGAGGAGCTCATTACTCCAATCCTGTGTATACAATTTTACACCATATTCTTTCTGTGACAAGCAGTCTGACTGATGAAGGTCTAGATAAGACCGAAACATTTACAGACTGCAAAAATAATAAAAAATCCTTTTGCAATGACATACTAAGTTGAGTGCCAAGTTCTTTATTTTACTGCACATTGGTTTTGGTAACCTACTTGAGCACCTCACGGTAGTGCCACGCTATACTTCACACCAAATATTGAATAGACATGAGAGCTAGTAATGCTTCCTGTAGCCACTTTCTACTTGATATATATGCGGAGATGCAAGAAGAGTCAGTCGATTATACAAATAATTTTGATTGAATTTGCCATTTGGGGGTCTGGCAAATCTATTATCTGCATAGAATAGTTGATTTTAGTTCAATTTTATTTTGCATATATATGGCTCTGTGGTGCATGGACTAAAAGTCGGTGCCTTCCTACACAGAAACCAATATATTCTTTCAAAGGAAAGTTCATTAGGCTTTTCAGTCTTCCCAGAACCTGTACCAGGCAGGTTGTGTGGCTGCAAGGTGGGCTTACTGTCACCATCCCCAAAGAAGGGTTGAGAGCGGCCAGATGCCGAAGAAGGCCTGAGCTGTGAAGAAGATCCGTGACCAGTGTCAGTAAAAGAACCGTTAGCAGACCCAGTAGAAGACCATAAACCGAGCCAGTAGAAGAACAAAAGCAGCTCCAGTAGAAGACCATAAGTAGCACCAGTAGAATACTGTGACCAGATCCGAACCAGGCGAGACAATCTAGCTGTAGCAGAGGACCGTTCCTATGGGTCGTTACTTCCAGCGTAGACGTACAGTACAGAATGTGGGTTGGGGCCATGCTTCACGAAATGGAGATGACCAGTGCGACCAGCACACTCTATACCCAGTGACATGCATATCTAGGACTTGCAGCCTAGTGGGAAACACCGGTGACCCCCCACTAGCATCAGTGTAACGATCCGAAGAGCTTGCAGAGACTACAATGAGGATGGGACTAGTACTGAGAGTGACGCCTGTTAAGCTCAGACATAAAGGCATTAATAAGTCGTTTAACTGCTAGATTATAAGAACATTAAGAACAGTGTATATAATAGAACATTGCATAGATATTATATTTAGCCGCATTACTGGGTTCTGAAAGTGTCATAACATACTGTATTGACCTTGCTACTGTTACTCATTATGACAGCTTACTTGTCTATACAGTGAAAAAAAGTATTTGATACACTGACGATTTTGTAAATTTTCCCACCTACAAAGAATGGAGAGGTCTGTAATTTTTAGGTACACTTCAACTGCGAGAGACAGAATCTAAAAATAAAAAACAGAAAATCACATTTTATGATTTTTCAATAATTAAATAGCATTTTATTGCATGAAATAAGTATTTGATCACCTACGAAACCAGCAAGAATTCTGGCTCTCACAGACCTGTTAGTTTTCTTTAAGAAGCCTCCTACTCTGCACTCATTACCTGTATTAGTTGCACCTGTTTGAACTTGTTACTTGTATAAAAGACACCGGTCCACACAATCAACCAATCACACTCCATCTTCTCCACCATGGCCAAGACCAAAGAGCTGTCTAAGGACACCAGGGACAAAATTGTAGACCTACAGGGCAATAAGCCAGCAGCTTAACAAGAAGACAACAACTGTTGGCACAATTATTAGAAAATTGAAGAAACACAAGACTTTCAGTCTTCCTCAGTCTGGGGCTCCATGCAAGCTCTCGCCTCAAGGATGATTCTGAAAAAGATCAAGAATCATCACAGAACTACATGGGAGGACCTGGTCAATGACCTGAAGAGTGCTGGGACCGCAGTCTCAAACATTACTATTAGTAGCAAACTACGCCGTCATGGGTTAAAATCCTCCAGGGCATGCAAGGTCCTCCTGCTCATGCCAGTGGAGCGCCCCCACTGCCGCAGGGCCGAGGGGTACCCAGTACCGGGCCTCAGAGTCTCTGTTCTGGGGGGTTGTCACGGTGGCTAGGCCCGGTCCGTGGCCCTGCCTGTCAGGGGGACGTTCAGTGAAAGTGTGGAGAATGATGGTGTAGTTGTGGGGTGCAGGTCGCGATAAATAACGAGGACACCAGGTTGCAGTCTCTTTACCTCTTTACTGAAGATCTCTGGGTCCTCAGTCCAGAATACGGTTCACCAGGCTGCGCAAGTCCAATGGTACCTCCAGAGTTCTCTTCACAGGTGGAAATCTGTGCCTTCCTGCTTGCGCTATGTGTTGTGGTCCTTCCCTGCTGTGCTTACGGAAAGTCCCCACAACTGTTGTGTCCCTAGAGACGCCCCTCTCCACAAGTTGCCCCCCAAGACTTCATAGGTGATTTGAGTTAGACAGCCCGCCTGAGACTGACTGTCCTGCCGCTGTTTAGAGTATTGCTTGAAGCTGAATGTTATAATACTCTCTTGGCGTTCCGGCCACCGGTTGTGCGCCTCAGTAGGATGTTGCCTCGGTCTTACAGCACGACTCCTACTGGTATTCTCCTATCGCTTTGATCTCGTTTCTCACTCAGCACAATCTATCTCGCTTCTGATCCCTCCTTGGGCACCGCCGCTATGCTGAGCAGGCACGGTCCCGTTACGTTCGTTCAAGTTGCCAAGCCTCTGTCAGGATCCCACCCCTGACAGAGACCCTACTGTATCTTCCCCCACAACACCCTCTGCCACAAGGTGTTGCCTGGTTCCAACCCAGTCAGCTTCTAATCTAACTTCCTGCCTGACCCCCAGTTTACCCACTATGGTGGGGAGTGGCCTAGTGAATAGAACCCTTAGCTCCCCCCGGAGGCCCTGCTGTGAAATGTATTGGTGTCTGTGATACCTGATCAGATGAACTCCTTCAGTGCCATCAGACGCACCATAGCTCCCCATAGTGGCGGAGCCACAGTACTGCAACGACCAGGACTCTGGGGCGCTGCACTCCCCCCTGGTTAAACACGGTACTCCGGGACTGGGAAGAAAACAACAATACAAGTTAGCAAAAAGACATACAGTTTTGTTGAGTGCAATAACAGTAAGTATACTTGAACAGGCTTCCCTTTATGGGAGGTAAGGACACTTGAACGTTACAAACATGGTTAAATATCATAGCAACATGCTATAAATAACTCTTCTTACCCAACCGGGTATTCTACTTAGTACAAAATTGTTGAACAATAATTTAACATTGCCTTTAAGGACGTACACTCTGAATCCACTAAAGACCTTCCTATAATCACATTATAAGGTAATTTAACTTTTTCATTCTCCTTCTTTAAATCTGCAGGACCGCCTGTCCTATCGGCACCAGACCTACTGCCTCTCCTTTCTTACAGGACCGCTCCTTTCAGCCCGAGCCTTCTGTCTTTTCTACTACTATACACAGTATAGAACATAACATTCTTTCAGTTTAGGACTACTGAGCCTTCTTCAGATGGCTCCTAGGAGGACTCACTACCTAACCCCTACGGGTTTTAGCAGCAAAACAGCAAGGCAATAAACAGTTAACTATTTACAGTTTCAGGTTTCCGAGGCTTAGTTGAACGGCTTCCAGGGCTGCACCTGGCACTTAACCCCTCTTGGCCCGAGAAGGGTGAAGTCCAGGGTTGCACCCAGTACTGGACAAACGCCGTTAATCCGTCTCTCATGTACGGTTAGGTCATGCACAGCGATGGAGGTCTGCGCAGCTTGAGTAGGGGCATTTGCGGCAGCAGAGGCAGCGGATGCTGCAAGATCAGTCACTGGAACGGAGTCAGCAGCTGTGGCACCAGCAGTCACGGGAGTGGTGTCAGTCATCAGGGCAGGGTCGTCCTTCATACCTGCTTCAGATGCGGTCCCTCCGGTGCCGGTCTGCTCCGTCTGCGCTGGGGTCTGGAACGCTGGTTGCAGGGCCTTGTGCTGCGACGTTGTCATCTCTGCTTGCAGCACCTCGCTTTCCGGCAGGGCCTTGCTTTCTGGCTTCGGAGCGCTGGAACTTCTTTCTTGCTCCGGGCCAGACGAGGCTGCCGACAGACGTCTGGCGAGGCTCCCGATGATGGTCTTCTTCCACCCGGCCTCAGTGCTCAGCTGCATCCGCCGGGGTTGGTGGATCAGCTCGTCCGCTCCGGTCTGCAGGAGGTCAGCGTCAACTGTGGAGGTCTGGCTGCGGTGCCTCTTCGGGTAGCTGGGGGAGTCCTCGGCTCCGACCCCACGCTCCGGCTCCGGGCGGCTGGCCATGGCGTCCTCCATGTTGCTCGCTTCTTCTTCCTGGTCTCCTTCCCGCTCTCTCCTTCGTGGGCGGTGTCGTCTTCTCGGTCTCCGCCCTCCATTGAGGATTAGGAGGCGGATCTCTGCTGCTGACGGACACGTCCTCACAGTGCAGAAATATTTAGACTGGGCGGCCATTGTTTTTCGCGCCCTCCAGCTTATCTACGCCCAGTCCACGCCCCTCTTCTCTTCCTGCGCTCTCCTCAGCGCTGCAATGGCGGCGGATTTTGACGGCAAGTGGCGCAGCACACAGTCTTTGTAATAAAGTACAGTCCAAGCACAATAAATCACAGTTCCAAGGCACACATGACCGCCACAGGGCCGAGGGATACCCGGAGCCGGGCCTCTGAGTCTCAGTTCTGGGGTTGTCACGGTGGCTAGACCCGGTCCGCGGCCCTGTCTGTCAGTGGGGGACGTCCGGTGCAATAAGTGGTGATAATGGTGGTGTAGTTGTGGGGTGCAGGTCGCAATAAATAACGAGGACACCAGGTTGCAGTCTCTTTACCTCTTTACTGAAGATCTCTGGGTCCTCAGTCCAGAATACGGTTCACCAGGCTGCGCAAGTCCGGCCGGTCCAATGGCACCTCCAGAGTTCTCTTCACAGGTGGAAATCTGTGCCTTCCTGCTTGCGCTATGTGTTGTGGTCCTTCCCTGCTGTGCTTACGGAAAGTCCCCACAACTGTTGTGTCTGTTTCTTAAGTTCCTTCACAACTCGACTAGATGATGTTCTGCTAATCCTCCGTCCCTCCCTGAGGTTCGGGTAGGAACGGCACCCGTTTGACGGGTAGGCTCGGAGCTCTTCCGGGACCCTAGAGACGCCCCTCTCCACAAGTTGCCCCCCAAGACTTCATAGGTGATTTGAGTTAGACAGCCCGCCTGAGACTGACTGTCCTGCCGCTGTTTAGAGTATTGCTTGAAGCTGAATGTTATAATACTCTCTCGGCGTTCCGGCCACCGGTTGTGCGCCTCAGTAGGATGTTGCCTCGGTCTTACAGCACGACTCCTACTGGTATTCTCCTATCGCTTTGATCTCGTTTCTCACTCAGCACAATCTATCTCGCTTCTGATCCCTCCTTGGGCACCGCCGCTATGCTGAGCAGGCACGGTCCCGTTACGTTCGTTCAAGTTGCCAAGCCTCTGTCAGGATCCCACCCCTGACAGAGACCCTACTGTATCTTCCCCCACAACACCCTCTGCCACAAGGTGTTGCCTAGTTCCAACCCAGTCAGCTTCTAATCTAACTTCCTGCCTGACCCCCAGTTTACCCACTATGGTGGGGAGTGGCCTAGTGAATAGAACCCTTAGCTCCCCCCGGAGGCCCGGCTGTGAAATGTATTGGTGTCTGTGATACCTGATCAGATGAACTCCTTCAGTGCCATCAGACGCACCATAGCTCCCCATAGTGGCGGAGCCACAGTACTGCAACGACCAGGACTCTGGGGCGCTGCACCAGCACATGTCCAGGCCCATTTAAGGTTCACCGATGATCATCTGGATGATCCAGATGATGATTCAGATGATACCAAAATAGAACTTTTTAGTATCAACTCCACTCACTGTGTTAGGAAGAAGAAGAAGGATGAGTACAACCCCAAGAACACCATCCCAACTATGAAGCATGGTGGGGGAAACATCATATCTTGGAGGTGCTTTTCTGCAAAGGGGACAGGATGATGGCACCACACTGAAGGGAGGATGGGTCATGTATCGCAAGATTTTTTCCAACAGCCTCCTTCCCTCAGTAAGAGCATTGATCAGTTGTGATGGGGTTTCCAGCATGATAACAACCCAAAACACACATGACAATAACCCAAAACACTTAGTTGTCAGAACAGTTAAGGAGTAGCTCCATAAGAAGCATTTCAAGGTCTCCAGAGCTGAACCCAATAGAAAATCTTTGGAGGGAGCTGAAACTCAATGTTGGCCAGCAACAGCCCCAAATCCTGAAAGATCTGGAGGAGATCTGTATGGAGGAGTGGGCCAAAATCCCTGCTGCAGTTTGTCAAACTTGGTCAAGAACTGCAGGAAACGTCTGACCTTTGTACCAAATATTATTCTGTACCAAATATTAAGTTCTGTTTTTCTATTGTATCAAATACTTATTTCATGCAATAAAATGCAAATTAATTATGTAAAAATCATACAATGTGATTTTCTGGTCTTTATTTTTAGATTCTGTCTCTCACAGGTGAAGTGTACCTTTGATAAAAATTACAGACCTCTCCATTCTTTGTAGGTGGGGAAACTTGCAAAATCGACAGAGTTTCAAATACTTATTTTCCCACTGTATATATGTAATTATTGATAGATTTTCTTTCTGTGTTAGTCAAATAAATAGTGTTGGTTAAGTACCGCTGTCTCCTCATTGGCTGCGCTGTTGTGTCTAAGTAACCTTCTCACATCACCCAAGCATTGACATGTCTTCTCTGGATAGACCCCAATGGAGAAAGCTTGTGGTCGTGGAGGCCTCATTCACCAAAACTGTGCCTTCCATCATGTTCCGACATAAAGGAAATTCTATGTTGACCATGAAATTATTGTATGGATGGTTTTTATGACGCTTTTATCACTAAAGATAATGATACTACGGCAAACAGAATTGTACAAATTATGTCCTTAATTGTTTGTCTCAACTTTGTACATATTTCCAAGGACATTTTGTTCTGGAAGTGTTTTGTTGGTCGTTGCCTTCTCCACCACAATATCATTCTTTTGGAGTTGTTTTTTCCTCTGAATAAAATAATTTTGTTCAGTTATTGGTGTATTTACTTTTCATCTATTTTTCATGGTTGGAGAAAATAAACTGAATGCAGAGAGTTTATTGTCTGCACAGTGTGTTATGTGTCACCTGTTTATCATCTGCAGTGTCACGGCTCGTGCGTCGCTAACTTCAACAATACTCGGTGTTCCTGACCAAGGACACAACCAATACTTTCTTTCCAAATGCTCAGGTCAATTTTCATAGAGTGAATCATACCGTTTCTTCTTTGAAGGGGAAGAAAGCAGAAGGAAATAAATCCTATGTTACATCTGATCAATTGCCATCCTTGAAACCAATTAGTAAGCAGCCATGGAAAAGAGCAAACTAAGCGACAACATACAGAGACGGGAAATAAGGGGATGATTTCATGTCTTCCCATAAAGCAATATTTACCTAGTCCCCTTAAGAAGAGTTACCGGTAAGCCCCCACCAAAAGCTGCCCCGTACATTGACTTAAAAGGTATCTATAATCTGTGGCACTAGTGTAGCCATTCTTTCTTCATCTTTATTTTTTTTTTCTTTCCCTCTTTCTTTTCCCTCCCTCATTCTTCATTTATTTTCCCTCCCTCATTCTTCCTTTATTTTCCCTTTCTTTCTTTCTTTCTTTCTTTCTTTCTTTCTTTCTTTCTTTCTTTCTTTCTTTCTTTCTTTCTTTCCTTATTTATCTTTATTTTTTCTCTCTCTTTCTTGCCCTCTTTCTTTTCCCTCCCTCATTCTTCCTTTATTTTTCCTCTGTCTCTCCTTCTTTCTTTCTTTCTTTCTCTTTCTTTCTTTCTCTTTCTTTCTTTATTCCTCTTTATTTTTTCTATTTCTTTCCCTTTCCTTCTCTCTTTCTTTTCCCTCTCTCATTCTTCCTTTATTTTCCCTTTCTTTCTTTCTTCATCTTTAATTTTCCTTTCTTTCCCTCTTTCTTTCTCTCATTCTTTTCCCTCCCTCATTCTTCCTTTATTTTTCCTCTGTCTCTTTCTTTCTCTTTCTTTCTCTTTCTTTCTTTCTTTCTTTCTTTCTTTCTTTCTTTCTTTCTCTTTATTTCTTTATTCCTCTTTGTTTTTTCTCTTTCTTTCCCTTTCTTTCTCTCTTTCTTTTCCCTCTCTCATTCTTCCTTTATTTTCTCTTTCTTTCTTTCTTTCTTTCTTTCTTTCTTTCTTTCTTTCTTCCTTTCTTTCTTCATCTTTAATTTTTCTTTCTTTCCCTCTTCTTTCTCTCTTTCTTTTCCTGCCCTCATTCTTCCTTTATTTTCCATCTCTTTCCTTCTTTCCTTATTTATCTTTATTTTTTTCTCTCTCTTTCTTTTCCCTCCCTCATTCTACCTTTATTTTCTCTTTCTTTTTCTTTTTCTTTGTCTTTCCTTTCTTTCTCTTTCTTTCTTTCTTTCTTTCTTTCTTTCTTTCTTTCTTTCTTTCTTTCTTTCTTTCTTTCTTTCTTTCTTTCTTCCCCTGTCATTTTTCCTTTATTTTCCCTCTCTTACTTTCCTTTTTCGCTCTTTTTCTCCTCCATTCATTCCTGATTTCCTTGATAAGAACATGTACTGCCACCAATTCTGCATAAGGCAATGACTTATTAGTGTAGACACCCCCCATTTGTGACTCTGTGTTACTCCCACCTCCTGGACTGGTAACACTCCTACACAAAGGCTTAGAAAATGTCACGTGATGGCTGCAAACTCTATATTCCGTCTGTGACATAATTTATGCCAGAAGACGAGTGGGGGCACAGTCAGTGGCCATTGTGGTAGGGTAGCACCAGTCCTTTTTTATTCCCAACCCTGGGCCCCTGCTGTTATGACACAAATGGCAGAGGGTCTCAGGAATAATGCTAAGTCAGTAAATACAGAAAACCAGCTCATAGGGCAGTGGTGACTGGGCTGACCATATAACTAATCCTAGCACCACAAATACCAGCAGCCGGGGAACGTTCCTACGTTGATCCTAGACGTCTCGCGCCAGCCGGAGAGCTAACTACCCCTAGAAGGGAAAAGAAAGACCTTTCTTGCCTCCAGAGGAAATACCCCAAAAAGTTGGATAGAAGCCCCCCACAAATAATAACGGTGAGGTAAGAGGAAAAGACAAACATAAGAATGAGCTAGGAATTTAGCAAAGAGAGGCCCACTAGCTAATAGCAGAATATAGAAAGATAACTTATATGGTCAGCAAAAAATCCTATCAAAAATATCCACACTGGAAATTCAAGAACCCCCGAACCGTCTAACGGCCCGGGGGGAGAACACCAGCCCCCTAGAGCTTCCAGCAAGGTCAGGAATCACATTTAGTACAAGCTGGACAAAAATGATAGCAAACAAATAACCCAAAAAAACAAAGAAGCAAGACTTAGCTTAATTTAACACGAACCAGGACCAGCAAACAGGAGCAAACAGAATGTGTCTGATAACACCGATGCCAGGCACTGGACTAAGGTTCCAGGAGGTTTATATAGCAACACCCCTGAAGTAACGACCCAGCTGGGTGCAGACAGAGGGAAGGAAATCCCAGAGTCATATCACTAGTAACCACTAGAGGGAGCCAAAAAAGTCTAATTCACAACAGTACCCCTCCCTTAAGGAGGGGTCACCGAACCCTCACCAAGACCACCAGGGCGATCAGGATGAGCAGCGTGAAAGGCACGAACCAAATTGGCCGCATGCACATCAGACGCAACCACCCAGGAATTATCCTCCTGACCATAACCCTTCCACTTGACCAAATACTGAAGCCTCCGCCTGGAGAGACGAGAATCCAAGATCTTCTCCACCATGTACTCCAACTCGCCCTCAACCAACACCGGAGCAGGAGGCTCAGCAGAAGGAACAAAGACCTATGGAACACGTTGTGAATGGCAAACGAAACCGGAAGATCCAAGCGAAAGGACACAGGATTAAGGATTTCCAATATCTTGTAAGGACCGATGAAGCGAGGCTTAAATTTAGGAGAGGAGACCTTCATAGGAACAAATCGAGAAGACAGCCACACCAAATCCCCAACACGAAGTCGGGGACCCACACCGCGGCGGCGGTTGGCAAAACGCTGAGCCTTCTCCTGTGACAACTTCAAGTTGTCCACCACATGATTCCAGATCTGCTGCAACCTATCCACCACAGAATCTACTCCAGGACAGTCAGAAAGCTCCACATGTCCCGAGGAAAAACGAGGATGGAAACCAGAGTTGCAGAAAAATGGCGAAACCAAAGTAGCGGAACTAGCCCGATTATTTAGGGCAAACTCAGCCAACGGCAAGAAGGTCACCCAATCATCCTGATCTGCCGAAACAAAACACCTCAAGTAAGCTTCCAGAGTCTGATTAGTTCGCTCAGTTTGTCCATTAGTCTGAGGATGAAAGGCAGACGAGAATGATAAATCAATGCCCATCCTAGCACAAAAGGATCGCCAGAACCTGGAAACAAACTGGGATCCTCTGTCAGACACAATATTCTCAGGAATGCCGTGTAAACGAACCACATTCTGAAGGAACACAGGAACCAGATCGGAAGAGGAAGGCAGCTTAGGCAAAGGCACCAAATGGACCATTTTTGAAAAGCGATCACATACCACCCAGATGACAGACATACCCCGAGACACCGGGAGATCAGAAATGAAATCCATGGAAATATGTGTCCAAGGCCTCTTCGGGACAGGCAAGGGCAAGAGCAACCCGCTGGCACGGGAACAGCAAGGCTTAGCTCGAGCACAAGTCCCACAGGACTGCACAAATGACCGTACATCCCGTGACAAGGAAGGCCACCAAAATTACCTAGCCACCAGATCTCTGGTGCCAAAAATTCCCGGATGACCTGCCAACACCGAGGAATGAACCTCGGAAATGACTCTGCTGGTCCACTTATCAGGAACAAACAGTCTGTCAGGTGGACAAGAGTCAGGTCTACCAGCTTGAAATCTCTGCAACACACGTCGCAAATCAGGAGAAATGGCTGACAAAATAACTCCTTCTTTAAGAATACCAACAGGTTCTGTGACTCCAGGAGAGTCAGGCACAAAGCTCCTTGAAAGAGCATCAGCTTTCACATTCTTTGAACCTGGTAAATACGAGACCACAAAGTCAAAACGGGAGAAAAACAATGACCAGCGGGCCTGTCTAGGATTCAAGCGTTTAGCAGACTCGAGATACATCAAATTTTTGTGATCAGTCAAGACCACCACACGATGCTTAGCACCCTCGAGCCAATGACGCCACTCCTCAAATGCCCACTTCATGGCCAGTAATTCCCGATTGCCCACATCATAATTCCGCTCAGCAGGCGAAAACTTCCTAGAGAAGAAAGCACATGGTCTCATTACCGAGCAACCAGGGCCTCTCTGTGACAAAACGGCCCCTGACCCAATCTCAGAAGTATCCACCTCGACCTGAAAGGGAAGTGAGACATCAGGCTGGCACAAAACAGGCGCCGAAGTAAACCGGCGCTTCAACTCCTGGAACGCCTCCACGGCTGCAGGAGCCCAGTTAGCAACATCAGAACCTTTCTTGGTCATATCCGTCAAAGGTTTAACAACGCTAGAAAAATTAGCGATAAAACGACGGTAGAAGTTAGCAAAACCCAAGAACTTCTGAAGACTCTTAACTGACGTGGGTTGAGTCCACTCATGAATAGCTCAGACCTTGACTGGGTCCATCTCCACAGCAGAAGGGGAAAAAATAAACCCCAAAAAGGGAACTTTCTGTACTCCAAAGAGACACTTTGAGCCTTTAACAAACAAGGCATTCTCACGCAAAACCTGAAACACCATCTTGACCTGCTCCACATGTGAGTCCCAATCTTCAGAGAAAACCAGAATATCGTCCAGATAAACAATCATAAATTTATCCAGATACTTCCGGAAAATATCATGCATAAAGGACTGAAATACTGAGGGAGCATTAGAAAGCCCAAAAGGCATCACCAAGTACTCAAAATGACCTTCGGGCGTATTAAATGCAGTCTTCCATTCATCACCTTGCTTAATGCGCACAAGGTTGTATGCACCACGAAGATCTATCTTGGTGAACCACTTGGCACCCTTAATCCGGGCAAACAAGTCCGACAAGAGAGGCAAAGGATACTGAAATTTTACAGTGATTTTATTCAGTAGCCGATAGTCAATACAAGGTCTCAAAGATCCGTCCTTCTTAGCCACAAAAAAGAATCCCGCACCAAGAGGGGAAGAGGATGGACGGATATGCCCCTTCTCCAGAGACTCCTTGATATATGAACGCATTGCGGCATGCTCAGGTACTGACAGATTAAATAATCTTCCCTTAGGAAATTTACTACCTGGAATCAAATCTATGGCGCAGTCACAGTCCCTATGAGGAGGCAGAGCACTGGATCTGGACTCACTGAATACATCCTGATAATCAGACAAATACTCAGGAACTTCCGAAGGAGTAGAGGAAGCAATAGACACCGGCGGGGAATCAGCATGAATTCCCTGACAGCCCCAAACTTGACACAGACATTGCCTTCCAATCCAGGACTGGATTGTGGGTCTGTAACCATGGCAGACCCAAAACGACCAAATCATGCATTTTATGCAGAACAAGAAAACAAATCACCTCCCGATGTTCAGGAGTCATGCACATGGTCACCTGCGTCCAAAACTGCGGTTTATTTTCCGCCAATGGCATAGCATCAACACCTCTAAGAGGAATAGGATTTACTAATGGTTCACAGCGCTTGGCAAATGACAGATCCATAAGACTCAGGGCGGCACCTGAATCCACAAACGCCATAACAGGGTAAGAAGACAAAGAGCAAATTAAAGTCACAGACAAAATAAATTTAGGTTGCAAATTACCAATGGCGACTGGACTAACAACCCTTGTTAGGCGTTTAGAGCATGCTGATATAACATGTGTAGAATCACCACAGTAAAAACACAACCCATTCTGACGTCTATGATTTTTCCGTTCATTTCTAGTCTGAATTCTATCACATTGCATTAAATCAGGTGTTTGTTCAGACAACACCACCAGAGGATTAGCGGTTTTGCGCTCCCGCAAACGCCGGTCAATTTGAATAGCAAGCGCCATAGAATCATTCAGACTTGTAGGAATGGGGAAACCCACCATCACATTCTTAATGGCTTCAGAAAGGCCATTTCTGAAATTTGCGGCCAGAGCACACTCATTCCACTGAGTAAGCACGGACCATTTCTGAAATTTTTGGCAATACACTTCAGCTTCATCCTGACCCTGAGAAATAGCCAGCAAGGCTTTTTCTGCCTGAATTTCAAGATTGGGTTCCTCGTCAAGCAATCCGAGCGCCAGAAAAAACGCATCAATATTCGCCAATGCCGGATCTCCTGGCGCTAGCGAGAAAGCCCAATCCTGAGGGTCGCCCCGTAAAAAAGAAATAACAATTTTAACTTGCTGAGCAGAATCTCCAGATGAACGGGGTCTCAGAGAAAGAAACAATTTACAATTATTCTTGAAATTCCTAAACCTAAATCGATCTCCAGAAAACAATTCCGGAATAGGTATTTTAGGTTCAGACATAGGACTACTGGTAACAAAATCTTGTATACCCTGCACACGAGCTGCCAGCTGGTCAACACTTGTAATCAAGGTCTGCACATTCATGTCTGCAGCAAGCACACGCCACTCAAAGGTAAAGGGGAGGAAGAGAAGGAAGGAAAAAAAAAAACTCAGAATTTCCTTTCTTATTATCCCACTTCTGCAATGCTTTAAACATTCAATATTGGCCTGGCATACTGTTATGACCCCAATGGCAGAGGGTCTCAGGAATAATGCTAAGTCAGTAAATACAGAAAACCAGCTCATAGGGCAGTGGTAACTGGGCTGACCATATAACTAATCCTAGCACCACAAATACCAGCAGCCGGGGAACGTTCCTACGTTGATCTTAGACGTCTCGCGCCAGCCGGAGAGCTAACTACCCCTAGAAGGGAAAAGAAAGACCTTTCTTGCCTCCAGAGGAAATACCCCAAAAAGTTGGATAGAAGCCCCCCACAAATAATAACGGTGAGGTAAGAGGAAAAGACAAACATAAGAATGAGCTAGGAATTTAGCAAAGAGAGGCCCACTAGCTAATAGCAGAATATAGAAAGATAACTTATATGGTCAGCAAAAAATCCTATCAAAAATATCCACACTGGAAATTCAAGAACCCCCGAACCGTCTAACGGCCCGGGGGGAGAACACCAGCCCCCTAGAGCTTCCAGCAAGGTCAGGAATCACATTTAGTACAAGCTGGACAAAAATGATAGCAAACAAATAACCCAAAAAAACAAAGAAGCAGGACTTAGCTTAATTTAACACGAACCAGGACCAGCAAACAGGAGCAAACAGAATGTGTCTGATAACACCGATGCCAGGCACTGGACTAAGGTTCCAGGAGGTTTATATAGCAACACCCCTGAAGTAACGACCCAGCTGGGTGCAGACAGAGGGAAGGAAATCCCAGAGTCATATCACTAGTAACCACTAGAGGGAGCCAAAAAAGTCTAATTCACAACACCCTGCATAAGCTTCTAATCTAAGGGAAACCTCTTTAAGTAGAGCTAAGCGTCCCCCACACTGGGCGATGTGCACTGCCTCATTTCTCCTGTGGTGTTGCTGCAGGTGGTTTGAAAACTTTTGCTAAGTTTTCTCACTGGAATATCAGCAACAGATCCATTGTGATGCTTATGGGAAAAACTTCTTATTTTACAAACGGACATCACATGGACCTATAAAATGTAATGGAGCTATTCACATGTTTTTTTAACGGATCCATCGTGTCCATGACCTTTTCTAGTGAGATTTGTGCACCGGCATCAGACATTCAGACCTATGGAGTGCTTTACATCTATGTAATATCTGTTTTTCATAAATCTCTTTTTGCTAAATTATTGGTGCATAAAAGCCAAAAACTGCGCGGAATAAAGTACAACAGAGATTCTCAATGAGGAAAAAAAGATCTCAAAGAAATGTTAGTCCTTTATTTGGAAATAAGATGTATCCTGCGATCTATATCCTATATACAGCTCTTGAATCTCTATAACTGCGTCTGTTCATCAGACATGTATTAATGGCTTTGTTTTAGGTGTGTCTTGGGAAACTGCTGCATCTCCATTCGTGTGGATGAACTCAATATACAAGGCCACCATGGAATACATAGCAGAATCACTTAAAGGAAAAAGCCCTGTGAACTGTGAGAAGTAACTCAAGGAAGAAAAATGAAAGACAAGGTATGGGGCCCATGATCATACTTTTAGAATCTGTTTTGCTTTAGTACACAGTACATTTCAAGAGTTTTTCTCAGCGTGTTCCCTTACGTTTTACTGAGCTGGAGAATTCACTCTGGAGCGTGCATACCTATAATAAGCCATCAAAATGTACATAGAAAGTCCAGAAAAGATGTGCACTCTGTTACTAAGTTGGTGCAGGCATGAACTAACAGTCCAGGTAAGAGAAGAATCAGCCGCACTCAAATAGTTGAAAGTTTTGAAAACTGTGTAGTTTCTTTATTCATACAGGTCCTTCTCAAAAAATTAGCATATAGTGTTAAATTTCATTATTTACCATAATGTAATGATTACAATTAAACTTTCATATACTATAGATTCATTATCCACCAACTGAAATTTGTCAGGTCTTTTATTGTTTTAATACTGATGATTTTGGCCTACAACTCCTGATAACCCAAAAAACCTGTCTCAATAAATTAGCATATCAAGAAAAGGTTCTCTAAACGACCTATTACCCTAATCTTCTGAATCAACTAATTAACTCTAAACACATGCAAAAGATACCTGAGGCTTTTAAAAACTCCCTGCCTGGTTCATTACTCAAAACCCCCATCATGGGTAAGACTAGCGACCTGACAGATGTCAAGAAGGCCATCATTGACACCCTCAAGCAAGAGGGTAAGACCCAGAAAGAAATTTCTCAACAAATAGGCTGTTCCCAGAGTGCTGTATCAAGGCACTTCAATGGTAAGTCTGTTGGAAGGAAACAATGTGGCAGAAAACGCTGTACAACGAGAAGAGTTGACCGGACCCTGAGGAAGATTGTGGACTGAGTCTGGTGTGGAAACATCCAGAGCCACCGTGCACAGGCGTGTGCAGGAAATGGGCTACAGGTGCCGCATTCCCCAGGTAAAGCCACTTTTGAACCATAAACAGCGGCAGAAGCGCCTGACCTGGGCTACAGAGAAGCAGCACTGGACTGTTGCTAAGTGGTCCCAAGTACTTTTTTCTGATGAAAGCAAATTTTGCATGTCATTCGGAAATCAAGGTGCCAGAGTCTGGAGGAAGACTGGGGAGAAGGAAATGCCAAAATGCCTGAAGTCCAGTGTCAAGTACCCACAGTCAGTGATGGTGTGGGGTGCCATGTCAGCTGCTGGTGTTGGTCCACTGTGTTTCATCAAGGGCAGGGTCAATGCAGCTAGCTATCAGGAGATTTTGGAGCACTTCATGCTTCCATCGGCTGAAATGCTTTATGGAGATGAAGATTTCATTTTTCAGCACGACCTGGCACCTGCTCACAGTGCCAAAACCACTGGTAAATGGTTTACTGACCATGGTATTACTGTGCTCAATTGGCCTGCCAACTCTCCTGACCTGAACCCTATAGAGAATCTGTGGGATATTGTGAAGAGAAAGTTGAGACGCCAGACCCAACACTCTGGATGAGCTTAAGGCCGCTATTGAAGCATCCTGGGCCTCCATAACATCTCA
This sequence comes from Ranitomeya variabilis, assembly GCF_051348905.1. Classification (NCBI taxonomy): domain Eukaryota; kingdom Metazoa; phylum Chordata; class Amphibia; order Anura; family Dendrobatidae; genus Ranitomeya; species Ranitomeya variabilis. The sequence goes on from NC_135238.1 coordinate 40,510,111, forward strand.
GCAGTGTCACAGGCTGATTGCCTCCATGCCACGCCGCATTGAAGCAGTCATTTCTGCCAAAGGATTCCCGACCAAGTATTGAGTGCATAACTGAACATTATTATTTGATGGTTTTTTTGTTTGTTATTAAAAAACACTTTTATTTGATTGGACGGGTGAAATATGCTAATTTATTGAGACAGGTTTTTTGGGTTATCAGGAGTTGTATGCCAAAATCATCAGTATTAAAACAATAAAAGACCTGACAAATTTCAGTTGGTGGATAATGAATCTATAATATATGAAAGTTTAATTGTAATCATTACATTATGGTAAATAATGAAATTTAACACTATATGCTAATTTTTTGAGAAGGACCTGTATATACAAAAACATCACCAGGTGCTTATTCTGAAAATAATAGGTGGCGGGCCATTCAAGTCAGGTTAACGTTTCGACCAACATAGGTCTTTGTCAAAACCTCACTTCTGTCAAGGAGGTAAAGGAGAGGAGAGAGTGCCAATTCCCATAGGGCAGCTCTGGTGGAGATCTGTAGAAGCGTGTCCGCCTGGTAGGTGATGTCACATCAGAATAAGCACCTGGTGATGTTTTTGTATATATGAATAAAGAAACTACACAGTTTTCAAAACTTTCAACTATTTGAGTGCGGCTGATTCTTCTCTTACCTTATCAAAATGTACATGGCACATATGCTAAAAAAAAGTCCCCTTTTCCACAATAAGAAGACCTAATACTGACAGTCAAGTTGTAATTTGAAGCTTCTAAATCCAATGTAGAATCTATAATAGGATCCCCACCTGCCGGGTGCATGGTGCCGTACTACGAGACATAGGCACCAGGGCCTTGGTGCAGCTGCTACTTTTGCATCTCTGGGATGTCTGAGTATTCAGTCAGTGAAGTATTGTGTTCAGTTGCAAATGTCTTAGCCACCATCCAGTTCCTTCATCTGCAAACTGCTTCTGAGACCTGCTGGTTAATCCATCATTTGCTGTAAGCATTACAAACTGTAATCAGAGTCCATTCTCATTACACTGCAAACTGCTGTGGACTCTACAACTTTTCATTTTCTGCTTCAAAAAGCTTGACTCATTGTTACAACAGACTGTTCACATTACGTTGCAATCTGCTGTGGATTCTACAACTGGCATCCACTGCTTCTCCGACCTCCTGATTTACCTTTCATTTGCTGTAGCATTATGAACTGCAATTTAGATACTGTCAACATCATGCTGCAACAACTGTTGCAGACTCCATAGTTTTCTGCAACCTACCTCTAAATTTTGCTTGAGACCCACCATTTTTCTCTTCATCTGCTTTTCTGTATTCATGTTCCTTCCTAGTCCTGTCGTTTTTCTCTTCATCTGCTCTTCAGCATTCTTCTTCCTTCCTGGTTCTGTGGCTTCTGGTGTGTCCAGCCTCACTTGCTTGTTTGTCATCCATCATAGCTTGTTGTCCCGGCCTCATTGTTCCATGTGCCTTCCAGCCAGCTGCTCCAACGATCTGGGTCCATGTGTTCACCCTGACCTGCGGCTTAGTCAATCCACCTCACTGGGTGAGCCCTAAGAGAATACTCAGAACATGGAATTGTAATATCCCCCTTAGGAAGGGGAGCTGCACTGATGTAGGTGACTCTTGCTTCCTCTGTTTCCTTTTATTAACTTGTCCTTCTAAATTTACAGGCCAAAACCTGATACAGCGATAGTGAGAGATTCTGATGTTCTGATTTATGTCAGGTGCAGTCTTGTCATAAATTTCTTCTATGGATCAAGATCTTCAAAGACAACAATACCTACTTCTTATCCTGCAGCTATAGACACAATCTTGTAGTACTACAGCTCAGACTTTAGGCCTGGACAATCTAGTAGTACTACAGCTCAGGCTTTAGGCCTATAAGGATAAACCTTCAATAAATGTCAACAGCTTTTTTCTTCTTTTTTATCTCAACATTTTTCTTTTCAAACTCATTCCACATACAGAAACATGTGATTTTAAGGATCAAAATATTTTCATTATAACTAATGAGAAACAGTTATCACCTTTTGCTAGAGGTATGCAATAAACATTTAGGTGGGTCATCCGGCATCATTCACGTCCACATTGGAGGAGAACGATGCCGATGATGCCACAAGTCAACCCCACTCACCTGCCAAGATGCATTTGCGGCGCCCCAGGGTCCTGGTCATCGCAGTGGTATTGCTTTCCTCTCGGGGAGAGTGATGCTACGTTTGGAGGCAAAGAAGGATAACTGCATCCAGGTATCACAAACATGCAATGCATTTCACACTCCAGGCCACCAGGGGGATCTTCTGCTCCTTTTTATTAGGTCACTCCCCATATATATATAACTGGTAGTCTGTAGGGAAAGTTAGTTAGTTCCAGACAGTAGTCTGAGGTGGACAGAGGGTCCAAAGGAGCTGTGCATGCCCTCAGAGCTGCAGCTCCCAGAAAGAGACATTCAGAAGGCAGAACTGTATTGCAGCGAGCATGAAGGAAGTCGTAGCAAAGGAGAGGATACCAGAAGGGGACCAGCCCTACACAGGCTGCCTCCTTCTGAGGTGCAGAATCCCGGTAGCTGGAACACCGAGGGAGTAAGGACCTTTATGCTTTGCTCCAGAGACCGGCAGGACAGCTAATTGCAAGTTTCCTGTCCGCCCTACACCCAGGAGGCACGGTGGCAACCCTCGGAGGCCGGGGCATGCTAGAGTCCCTATAAACAGCCTCAAGCCACCAGTCATACGAGTTTGTCCTATCCTATATGGGGGACAGAGAGAAAGACACCACATCTGTGAGACCCTTATGTGAAGCAATAGGCAGTAAGGGACTACACCACTGCAGCGCAAGGGAAGGCTATTGATTTCCACCTGGGCAAGGGGACTCTGGACTTGCCTCCAAACCGGCCAGACTCTGCCTGCCCTGCGATCTGGTGCTCTGGACTGTGGATGCTGAAGTCTTCAGTAAAGGTAAAGAGACTGCAACCTTGTGTCCTCGCTCTTCTCTGCGTCTCTCATCATCCACCATCTACACACCGGGAAGCCCTGGGGATACACTTCACCTGTGGGAAGGTATACCATCTAGTTGCCATAACATCACCCCAGCGGACCCCTTAAAGCAGCGTCTCTCATCCTGACCGAATACCACAGGTGGCATCACGAACATAAACTTTATCCCTTTAAAGACCTTTCCCCTTTTATACGGACGTCCCAGGGCCTCAGACCGGGTCAGCCACCATGACATCCCCCCTGTGAAGTGCAGGACCCAGTACCGAGTACCCCACGGCCCCATGGGGGCGATCCACATGCTCAATACATTATAATAGGACATTTGGTCGCAATGTCATTGGCACCGTGCAACTCCATTGCGACAGAGATCAACATTGGATAATCCCTTCAATCATTACGCTTGTGTAGCTGTTTAATACTTTTTTACCAAGATTTTTGTTGGTGAAATAGGGACAGCCCACCCCGCAAAGTCCACTTTTTGATGAGTGTTAAATGAACCCTGCCCCTTTCTGTACAGGACGCCCCAAATTTGCCATGTTTTTGTCTAAAAATTGCGGACAATCCAGGCAAAATCAGGACAATTCCAAAAAAAATTGTACCAAAATTTTGCAATTTCTCAAAGCGTTTATGCCCCTTTTGGGGGCATAAAAGCTTTGATAAAAAGGGGCCTATGTGTCTCAAAAGTAAAATGATCAACATTCTCTGTATGTTTCTTATAGATTACAAGGATTATTATTGTCATTATTTCTTGGTGACCAAAATCAGATTTCAGCTACATCCTCTGAAAGTAAAGCGACCATTCTAATTATTAGAAAGCAAGCTGTTATCACCAAAGTCAGACAAGAATAAAACAAATGTATCTTCCTTATCTTCCATGGTACTTAAGTAATTTGTAATGAAATCATCACATTTTTACTTGGCTATTGGTTCCATTACAGTATGAAGTATAGGCATGGGATAAGCATTTGTGCATCACTTGCTGCGTTAATCAGTTCCTGGCAGTAAACATATCAGATGCAGCTTGGGGCATGAATAGCTTCCCGGGGTCCTCTATTAGTGCCCCTCATAGACATGTCTGGAGCTGATACAAGATATGCAGGAAGAGTGGCAATAACTCAGCACCCTATCTCATTCCTGTTATATGGTGTGGATGAAAAGAATGTCACTTTTAAAGGGCCCCTAACACTATAACAAAACATATCCTATCATTTTTTATAACTGTACAGCTTTTTTTATACCATGGCATTTCCGGTTGAGGTCATAATCTAGAGTAATGAATTCTGCTGCCACTGAAGGTTTAGAACCTACATGTATTTGTCTGCCTGTGTCTCTTTTCACTGAGCCACTGGAGATCTGGTTGCTCCTGCATTCAGGAGCATAGTAAGGTTGGAGACCCAGGCCTCTCCACCTTCAAGGGTACCCCTGGGACAGGGATAATGAGGGCCCCAGCTCCAGGGACAGTTGCAGGCCCCCTCTCCCTTACTTCAGACCGGCACATTGTGACATACTACTTCCGAGTATGGCTTTTTTATTAATCTGTCGTATGGTTAAAGCAATATGGGGCTTTTTATTTAGTGTTAATGGTCCTTATAGGAAAGCAGAGAAACCTAAAGTCACACCCCAGAGGATACGCCCCTTATAAAGACCATAAAAATTAGCACTAAATAAAAAGGCTCATATGTCTGAAACCAATTGGTGGATTTAAAAAAAAAAAAGAATACCGAAGAGAGGACCGGGCATGAAATAAAAATAAACACTGTCCACTTTTGACCTTTTGACCTGGTGACAGACCCTCTTTAAAATTGCAAAGTGCTTGCAAAAACAAGAAGCTGAAGATCTATGTTGGGAACAATCCTTAGAAATTAGCTTTTTTTCCCCTGCAAAACCTAGCATGGATCTGAGCATGGATTAACTATCAAAGTAGGAAATATGGCAGCTCCTATGGGGCGTAACAGCCGAGGAGGGCTGCTGGCAATGTATGAGAAGCCACAGAGGTGAGGGGCAGTAAGTGATTATCACCATGTAATAGATGAAGGAGAAAGAATGGATAATGGAATGTAGGGTGATCCTAAACTTTATCCTCCCAGAATGGGAGTGGAGGAGTGATATCAGTCTCATGTGGACAGATCCTGCCCACATTTTCAGCAATTGTAAAGTGAGCTGGCATTACATGTGGTTTTCATGGCAATTGTCTCTCCCTCTAGTTTGTAAAATGAGAAAATATATCTATTTTTTTTCATTTTTCATATTTGTAACCATCAATAAATAAATAAATATACAGTATATTAGAATTTTTTTCACATTTGTATAACTATTTTTTGTTGATAATTAGCCTTTAAGAAATGGGGCGCCATTGCTATGAGCTACCATTGTGCCTCATAATGCTTATGGCCCTCACTGTACTGTATTTGCAACTAGTGATGAGCGAACGTGCAGGGATAGGGTATTACCAAGTATTTTCGGTGTGCTTGAATAATAAATATAGAAAAACTGACTGAACAGCCATCTAGTCTGAACTGGTGCATAACCAAAAAGTCTTACATAGCAAATAGATAATGGCTGCACTCAAGTTTATTGTGCTAAAGCAAGGAAATGTGCAATACATGAAATGTGAACAGCATAATGGCTTGTGAAATTTATGAAAAAACACATGAGATGCTTAGCACAAAATTTGGCCAAATGTTGTGAGCCCATTCACCAAACGTCAAGGTAATCTCAGATCGAATGGGTAACTAACCTGTCTGCCTAGTGTGAACACTTACCTAAGTTTTTCTATATTTACTATGTATTGCTTTTTCTGACTTGAACGCCACGCCCTTCACCATGCTGTGATTTTAATTACATCCAAACACAGTTGGTTCTAACCTCCTCTATAAATGCAGGCTTTACCATTTTATTAGCCATAGGTAAGTGTTCACACTAGGCAGACAGGTTAGTTACCCATTCGATCTGAGATTACCTTGACGTTTGGTGAATGGGCTCACAACATTTGGCCAAATTTTGTGCTAAAAATCTCATGTGTTTTTTCATAAATTTCACAAGCCATTATGCTGTTCGCATTTCATGTATTGCACATTTCCTTGCTTTAGCACAATAAACTTGAGTGCAGCCATTATCTATTTGCTATGCTTGAATAATAAGTCCGAGTCCCTGCTTATTATTCAAGCACACTGAAGACTCTCAGTTAGCACCCGAGCATGCTCAGATAACACCTTATCCCAGCACGGTCGCTCGTCATCACTATTTACAACCCTTAATGAGAGTGATTGATAGATCTACATATGCATATAATTAATTCAATCATTGCTACAAATATTCCGAAACATAGGGGCTCGGACTTTTATTTTTAATTCCAGTCCTCGCAGTTAACTCGTTTGTAAATGTTCAATCTCTGTTGCTACATTGTTTCTCTGTTTTTGCCTGCATAAATATTCACCACTCACCATATGCTCAGTATGTTGCTCACAAGCAGAAATAGCTTCTCGTGAGCTTGTCAGCAGCTGAATGCCTACTTATGATGACTTTATACCATGCACAATGAAACTGGAAAGTGTTAACTTTACCTATATACAGTATATATATATATATTTATTACCTGGGGAACATGTACAATACCTTAACTCAGTTTTCACATTTATTTAATAGGAGGAAGGAAATGGGCAATCACAAACTTTCCCAATTCCCGTGTTATTCTCGTTAATTTGTCTTTAAGAGGCTCATAATATTTTGCACTAATAATAATACAGTAGATGTTCATCAATTTATATAAGTTGGTAATAACAACTCATTATAGAGTGTAATAACAGCTCATGCTAATGGGAAATTTTCTGCTGACTCTTGTTAAATGTTTTAATTGCAGCTATAATTGTGATAGAGAATAATACTTTAAATAGTTTAATAAAATTTTAATTACCCATTCCAATTTCATACCACTCATCAGTCGGCAGAACTAAATTATTGGCCGATCTGTCCATTGGAATTACAATACACTGCAAGCTGCTCGATGCTGTTCAGCATTATTCGATGCTGTTCACCATTATTCAATGCTGACCGCTGGGCTCCCCGTTGGCACAGTCGTTTTTTTCTTCTGAATGCTAGTTTCTGCTGAGTTCTGATTTGAGATGATCAGAATTGATATTAGATCAGTATTCAGGAGAAGAAAGGAGGAGTAGGACATCGAACCACCAGAACTGACACTTTACTACACATAATAGATTGCCATGTGTTGTAACAAATGCAAGCAGCAAAAATAATACAATTACATTTTTTTTTTTAAATTAACAATTAGAGAATTGTATTTTTTGCATAGTATGGATGAAAAAAAGACACATCGATTTCAACTAAGGGAAGGGAGCGGGAAAAAGGAAGGATTATATGGTCAACCATAATGCACCAACCAATCTGCACTAAAAGAGATAATTTTTCCCTCCTGATCTAAATACTGATCAACTGGATCGACATTTGTAACAAGAATTTTACCCATTTAAATAAATAAATTGGTGTGATCCAATCTACATTCATCCTACCCTCAGGGAGCAGAAAGCAACTACCAGTTAGATCATTTCTGTAAGTTTCTCCTGTTTATTTTGATACAGTTTTGCATAAGTTGTATGTCTTTTTATTATATTTTTTTATACCTTTTCTTATTGTAAGCATTGAACCTTTTGTTATTAAAGTATAAAACTTTAACAAGTTGAACCTTGAATGTTCTAAAAGAATCCATAGCCTAAGGTGTGTGAGCCTTATGAGTGATAGACATATTTTTTATTAGTATTATTATTTCCGGGACTCATCGTCCGTGTATTCGATGAGTGGTGGCAGTGTGTATGAGCGGGTGTGTGGCCTGGGTCGGTGTGTGATTTATGCTCCCATTACAGCATAGGACAGAGGTTGAATGCTGGACTGAGAGTGGGGAGATAGATTAACCCTTGCAGGCACAACCCCAAGTCACGTGTGAGAGCAGGCACGTGACGAATAAGTGACACCACGGAGAAGGGATCCGTGACAATTGTAATCTTGCCTGAAGAAGGAGCCACTGTGCTCTGAAAGCTTGCAAACATATTATTTTCTGGTTAGCCAATAAAGGTATAACTCCTAGAATACTTCTGTCATCATTGGGCAGAAAAGTATTCACACCCATTTAAATAAGAATTTGTTAGTTTTAAAAAAAAAATCCCAAAAAACATGTATTTGTATCAAAAGGGGTTTTCCAGAAATTTTTTTTATTTATCATCTGCAAATAGAAAGTAGTATGATTGGTCATATTCCTCCTATCATCAGGTAGTCATTCCAGCCCGGCTTGTGGCCCTGTGCTCAACCCAGGGTAATTGGAAAAGAGTAAAAGAAAGCCAACTCACCCATTGCGGCTCAATGTTCAGGATTCGTCCTGATCAGACGTGAAGTATAACAAGGAAAAGGTTGGTATCCAGCTCCAAACTTACCGTAGTTCAAGCTTAACAATTCTGGCAAACGACGTCGGAGTGCGCTTGAAAAGTGTTTCTTTTTGTCTGTCAAATGCATGATCCTCTTTGCCATGGAAGGACTATTTTAACTAAATAAAAGAATATTTTTTTTAAATGGAGCTGGATACCAAACTTTTTCTTCTCAACCCAGGGTAGCATGTCATGGGCTAGCGAGGTGGATTGCTAAGCCATAGGTCAGGTTGAGCAGCATGAATTGGATGTGAAAATGCAGTGGAAATGACAGGATGTGAATCAGTGAGGACCAGGACCAGAGGGTATGCAGGGAAGCAGATGGACAAGCAAAGCTGGAAGCCATCAGATGCTGCAAACATACTGGAACACCAGAAGAGTACATGAAGTCCAAAACTTGCAGCAGGGATATGGTTAATAGCAGAGACATTTGCAATCAGGAACTTGTAGAATAGATATGGTTAATAGCAGAGACCTATACAATCAGGAATGTGTGACAGGCACATAGTTACTAGCAGAGATGTATACAATCATGAACTTGTAGCATAAATATGGTTAATAGCGGAGACATATGCAATCAGGAACTTGCAGCATAGATATGGTTAATAGCAGAGACGTATACAATCAGGAATTTGTGGCAGGCACATAGTTACTACAGAGACGTATACAATCATGAGCTTGTAGCATAAATATGGTTAATAGCAGAGAAATACATGCAATCAGGAACTTGTAGCATAGATGTCACAGTCTGAATGTAATGTAACACTGCACCAACGGCAAGGCTTACCCTAGAAAGGCAAGACTAAGTATTTACCTGGCTTTTGCTAGACCCTCTGGTGGTGAGGATTGGCTTCAGTGTTATCCTGTATTCCACTTCTTGTTAAAGACCCGGCTTTACCTCTCAGTTCCCGACCTTCACTTTGGGCATTGATCCTGTGCTTCCTGCCTGCCTGACTACATCTCTGTTTTGCCCCTCTGTGTTTCGTACTGTGCTTCTGACCCTCCAGTCAGCTGTTACAGTCCCAGAGACTGCCCTGAAGTGGTACCTGGTATCCTGCGGCCAAGCCTATCCTCATCACTAGATGCTGTAGCAAAAAACAGGTAGTTCCTTAGTCACGCCCCTCCAGGGTAAGCCCGGCCCATGGCACAGTAGGTCCACACCCTCCAGCATTACAACAGATATGGTTAATAGCAGAGTAGTATACAATCAGGAACTTGTAGGCAAGATATGGTTACCCTCAGGATAGCAGTGATGCATTAGCAAGCTAGTTACTTGCTTGCAGAGATAAGGTGCACACATAAATAGCAGAAATATATTGAAAAGCTAGTAACTTGCATGCAGAGATGAAGCACACACTTAAAGAGTAACTGTTGTCTCATTTTTATTTCATAAATCAATAGTACATATGAAAATAAGCAACTTTGTAATATACCTTATCAGAGAAATCTGTGTCTTTCACCTATTACTGGACTGATCTTTCACTTTCAATTCATGGGTTAAATCTGTTAAAGATTTTGTCATTACTGAGATAGGAGATGTCAATTGGTTCTTATAAGATTCTATGACAAACGATGATAAGAAGGAGCTAGAGGCCGACACGGTCATTCTACTGAAAGATGCTTACTAGGTTACCAGAGTAACCCAGCTTGGATTAGTACAGAGGGATCTGGGCTTAGGAGGTGGGAACAAGGCCTTGTCCTGGAGCCAGGACAGACAAAACCTAAAATAAAAGTAAATAAGCAAATACCCTGCAGTAAGTCAATATATAGCGATAGTGCATGAAATCGGTGCTGGACATACAGTTTGGCATATTCGAATAAGGAGACATTAGCTCATGGGAGCGACGCTCAAGATATTGACATCAGCAGCAGCTGGAAGCAAAGCCTTTCGGACACGTCTACACAACTCAGTACTAAACTCATGATACCAAGTGACTTAATTGGTTGTGGCTTGAATCATGATGATCTTGAGGGTAAACATCCCCCTGTATGACTTGGTCAGAACTTTGTATGTTACAATTGAATTTGATTTATGTCAATTCTAGGGTAATGTCTTCAGATAGCTTGAGGTTCACTAAAATACTTCAAGGTCATGTAGACTCAAATATCAGTAAAAAATAATCCTATGCCCTGTTAGGATTAATTGAAGTAATGGTTATTTATTTAAGAAACCTTTACATTTTGCAACCTGGAATAACAGAAAGTAAAATATCAACTTTTCGAATAGTTTTTGTCACAGCGTTTACTGTGATTTACCAGTAAATGAAATAACATAATAAATAACATGCTAATATAGACTATTAGGCTTCAATAACATGCTCATTTTATGGAGCCTTGCATTATGGACACAATATGTCTTTTTGGCATGATAAAGCATGGGAAAATGGCTTTTATCTCTTTTTTTTTCTTTTTTTTTAGCTTTAACTAGTTCTCACATAGAGAGCACAGAAGCGTTCAGATGAGCGAGAGTTCCTGTGTGCGGGGAGTCAGTCGAGTTGGCTCCTGTCAGAGCGATCGGCCGATGCGTATGGTTGACTTAACCCTTGGCATCGGAATAATCAGGGAATGTTGCCAAGAGGTTAACAGTATTGTTCACATTGGAAAATGCTCTTCTATTAGAAGGTTCCCCAGCTTATCACAAATTGACGATTTGCAATCAGCTGTAATTTATGTAAGAATTCAATAGCAAGTGTTAAATTTCCATTCAGCGCCATCACAGGTGAAATGAAGGATTACACAGTGGCGACTAAAATTAAAGAAACACTCCGCCTCCTCCCATCAAAGTTTTTTTCCATTTAATATATTACAGTCATCATATTATACAGTACTGTGTACTTACAATTGCTCATTTTGTCTTTCTACCCATTAATGTTTCTCTTTTCTCTTCTCTATGTAAAAACAGGAAGTCTCTTTTCCCTGCATGAGTCATTACCTTCTTCAGCTCTTGACCCAGCAACTCCCTCCTCACTCCTGTCAAGGACTTTTGCAGTGATGACGCATGCGGGAAAAATTGACCTCCTGTTTCTACATAGAACTTAGAGGGATTCAGCTAGTCAGTTTGTGATGTAATTGACATAATGGAAAAGAGAAGAATACCTGGGTAGAAAGACAAAATGAGCAATTGTAAGTACACAGTGCTATATAATATGATTAATGTGATATATTCAGAGATTTTGATGGGAGGAGGAGGAGTGCTTCTTTAAAAGGCTCTCTATGTAATGCATGGATGTGCTGGACCATCTGAGGCAAGAGACACCCTCCATTCTGTCTAACACAGGGGTGGGGAACCTCAGGCCTGCGGACCGTTTATGGCACCCGGTGACTTTTTATCCGGCCCCCGAGCTGATTCCCGGGGACTGCAGTACTTGGGCTGACAGCTGTATTTTCATGGTCGTCGAACCATTAATTTCTTCTTGCTCTGTGAGCATGAACACGCTGCACTCAATACTACATAGGCGAGGTGCGCGCAATGAAAAATTGCATCCCGACACCAGTGCCAGCGTCACCACGTAATTTGTGGGCGGAGATAAAGCACAACTTGTCCGGCCCCCGAAGAACAGTATAAATTCTAAATGGCCCTTGGCAGAAAAAAGATTCCTTACTCCTGGTCTAATAGATGAGGAAAGGGGAAGTCTTCTCTATTAATTCAGAATTCCAAAATAGGGGTCATTAAAGTGTTTTGTTTTTTCAAACCAAACAACCTCTTTAAGTATTTTATGTGCTTACTATAGAGATACAAAAGAGAAAAAAAAACTAATTCCAAAAAGTAAATTGTGTGAGGTAAAAACCATGTCACACAAAACTATAATACATGAATATAAAAGAGTATAAAAAAAAGTGCCGGAGATTTTCAATTCCAAAGATATAGAGACAATATGCATTGTAAATATCAAAAATGGAGAAGTCTTAAGCTACATTTCTTCGAAAGGAAGACAGGACTACTGACAGGTTTAGATCAGAAAAAAGCCTTGATATGTAACTCCACTATGAATATAAAATGTCTTTTTAAACATTAAGATGTTGACTGTAACAGTCACAAACAGGAAAAAAAACTAAATAAATCTAAAAAAATATAGATTTTTTTACTTATATCACCCAGCGGAAAAATGTATTAAACGTTTTGAATCGACAGAAAAAGAGAAGTCATAAAAATATACAAATGGACGCCCGCAACCTATCTATATAGAATGAAAACTGAAAAAATATGGTAATGGGATCTACATGTGCATAAAGCAGAAAGTGGAGAGTAAATGGCTATGTATAATGGCTTGTTCCAACAACAGCGCCACTCTTGTCTACAGGCTGAGTTTGGTATAGCAATATTTGCAGCTGTCCATTGAGTCTCTACTATGGCACATAACGGAGTATACCATAGACCCTGCCTTCAGATGGGCAAATAGAGGTTGTCCTGATGAGTCAACCCCTTTAAGTCGCTTCTATTAAAGGGAATTTGTCAGCAGGTTTTTGCTATGTAATCTGATTCCAGCATAGTTTTAATAAAATTTATGTTTTATCTCTTGTAAAGGTAACAGTAGTCAGAATGCTGAGCTGTGTCTAATCACGCCCACACCAATGATTGACAGCTTCCTGTGTACACTTTGTGCATTGTCAGCAAGCTGCCACTCAATGGTGGGGGCGGGGAAACACAGATTAGCTGGACTAGCTTGCACCTGACATCTAGTCCGGCAGTGATAATCTCCTGCTGATAAAACTGAAATTACAACACACAGCTTAGTAAGTGACACATCCTTGGAATTAGGCTCTCTTCCTCTATATCAGGCTGTTCTCAGATTAATCTCAAAAACCTGATGACAGATTCCCTTTAAATTAATTGATGAAAGAAATGTATTTTAATTGTATGATCCAAACCATTGTGAGGATGCTATTACAAGTGCGGCGGAGCCACGGCCGCCTCTTGCCATTTACTCCTATATGGTTGTGCTGCATCGGTGTTTGCCAATAGTTTCAAGCTGCGATAACAGGTGCACTACGGTAGTAGTGATCTACATGCAGTACTTTTAGTTCGACCATTAGCATGTCTCACAGGGTAAATTAATATTAAGGATCTGTGCACATTGAGTATTTTTGTTGAGTTTTCAGAGCAGAAACTAATCAGAAACTCCAAGTTTTGAGTTTTTGTGAAGTATTTGGAGAATTTCCAAAATAAACTCCCGTATTATTACCATTGCCAAAATAACAACTATCACCTTACTGTTACTGAACGAAATTGAGTCTACCAAGATTAATAATACCATTAGTACTACTATACAAGGACACATAAATGCCACCTCACCGTATATAACCATCATTCTGTGGATGAACAAAACATACTGCACCTAGATGTAGCACTCGAGTAGGGTGAGAAGACCGGACTGAAGGCCAGCAGTAGCAGTATGCCAGACACAGTTGACTCAAGTCGTCACGCTAATGCACAACCTCGAGGGCAGGAGATACTGTTCACCCGCTCCCACTAAAGTGTGGTGGCTTCTGCAGAGCCCTTTCCAGGTGCCAAATAGCGGGGTGGCTGGTGGCTGGCCACAGTTGGGTCAAATACACCAATAAACTAAACCGGTAATGGAGAGACGAACCAAGCAAACCAAACGTGGAAGGTCGTGGACAATAAATTGGGATGTAGGAACCAGGGGGCACAATACACCAAAGCCAGAGACAAACTAAAGAAATGTTCAACGAGCACTACCAACCTTACCACTGAAGAGGAACTGAATAATCAGCGGTGAGCAAGAGGATATGGCGACTTTAAATATCTCTGTCATGGATCACCTGACACCACTGAGGTAACACCCAATCTCCACCCTCTGCTCAGAAAGACAGAGGAAGGGGTGAGGAGGACGTAGAGAAAGGAACCTCCCACCGCATACTTGAACCAAGAGACATAGCGTCCCATGTCTCCTGGCAGCAGCTGATGCTGGGGAACTGGGCATCCGGAGACTCCTGAATAGCATCAGCACTGGAGCGACAATGTCCCACCTCCCAACCACATCACACCCTAAGGCCGGTCCCCAGGAACAAATAACACAGTCAAGGAGTGTCCCCGCATTCGCCCTTCCACACGAAGGTGACACCCCATCCCTTCCCGGCTGCCTGACATAAGACCAGTAGTACCAATAATACCACATACATCTAAGCCTAATTTCTTTTGGCGCACTCTCCCCTCTTTTTCACCTACGAATACAGAAGCTCCATAGTGCCAAAGTGCCTATCTTGTGCCCTACTAAGTAACAGTACCTCTCTTTTGTTTCCTCCACAGTAACAGGTCCCCAAAAAGAAAGACATGCCAGTATGTGCCCCTTGGTGACCCTCACGCAGTATAAATGTCCTCATCTGTGACCCCCATATCGTAGTAATTCTTATGTACCTTTTTTTGTCCACATATAGTAATAAAATTCCCTTTTGTGCCCCCCATAAAGTAGTAATGTTGTTTCTTAGGGGGGAGGAGGGTTGTTGTTAATACCGAGACCTACTCTTAGAGTAGCGTTACAAGGTACCCCAAGGTGTTGGCTCTTTCCGTTATAGATGGACGCCTAAGATATCTTCTGGAATAGACAACCAAACCTCCTTTTATTAATGGGTCATTGCTATCAGTCTTGGGTTTATAAATGGATAACGGTTAATATAATCGGGATTCTTGATTCTAGAACTATACATTTAGACATGCTCGTGGCTTTCCTTTCAGCTTGGCTAGTTTTGCCTTTTTCAACCTTTTTGACAAGTTTTCTCCACTGATTTTCTCCTACCGAAGTTGCTTGTTTTTTCCTCCAGAGGAGTTCAGCAGAGCAAGAACATCTCACGTCATGAAAGACGTTTCCACTCAAAAAGCTCAATGCACTGCCTTATCTATTTTTCTTTCAGCTGTAAGTTTTGATATTCATACAGAATTCTGGCTTCCTTGTCATCTCTTATTTACTATTGCAGCCATTTTTCTAATATTTCTGATTCCTACTAGACTTTTATTACACAAATTTACAATGTTCTTCTCAGCGTTATTCTGCTTCGATCCCAGTCTCAACCTCTCATCCAGCTAAATCAGATCTCATACTTTGCACTGACGAGAGGCAATACCCTGAAACGCGTTTCTGCGAATTGAGATTCTGATTTGGCTTTTATCCTAAATCATATTGCAAGGCTCGTTAAAGAGTCGATAGTGACTTATAGGATTTCTGCTACCAATAATTGGCACTAGAGTACAAGTCCTCATTCTCTCTGAAGAGGCAATTTGCATATTAAATTTCCCAGAAGAGCATGCAAGGCGCTTAAGTCTCCTCATACTGGTATGCCAGACCTGGCATGTCACTCTCCCCAAGGAGATACCTTACCCCTTAGATGTCAGCATTATTCTGCAAAGTTTCAACATCCACATGAAAAAAAAAAGATTTCACATAACATTCATGTAGACAGGTCTCAATCCCTTGCTCTAATAGTTACAGACCCCTTACTAATCACCAAAATTTTAATAAACGTGGGCTGAGAAAAATTGTCTTTGCCACTTTTTTCTTTGTTTTTGGAGACACTGCAATTAATCTTTAATATTTGTAATTTTTATGGACTGTTATCCCCTCTGACATGAGACCTTGGGAATTGAATTGAAAGAGCAGAGTAAGGCCTCAGTGATTTTTCTTGTACAAAAAACGGACTGCATTTCATCACGGGCCTTGAGCAGAGTTTCATCAGAAACAACACACATAGATGGCTTGCATTGCCACGGACTTGCACTGGCGTGATTGATCCGAGACTTGAACCAAAATTGGACATGTCTCCCTGATTTTGTATGGACCACACGGTCTGCCCAGGATGGGGGACATTACTACATAATATGTATGGACCACACAGACCAGCCTAGGATGGTGGACATTACTACATAATAGGGGAGGAGAGGGGCAACTCGTATGTCTTTATAGGAATTAGAACGCTACAAGGGCCTATATATTTGACAAACAGGAGGCTGGGTCAAAATTTTGCACTGGGGCCCATCAGACTCTAGTTATGCCACTGGGCAGATGACATCCAGGAGACCACAGGCAAGCAGGCGAGAAGTTGCAAGTCGCTGGCAGGTGGGAGACGTCTAGGAAGCCACAGGCAGGCGGGAGACTATGTTGCCATATTGCAGATCTGTCCACAATTCAGCCATGAGGCTGTACAAACCAGTTCCTATTTTCCTACAAGTGCATTCCCTTTTGTGAGTGATATGATTTCTTCTGCAGTACAGCATGATTGACAGTCCATAAGAGAACGGCAGCGTGTACAGCAAGAATAAATATTTTTGTAAAGCCTGAACAGCAAAATCCACGTTTAGACAAACATTTGTGTTTGTTCTGGATGCTCTCGCATTTTTTACTTAGCACTTTACATGTCATCAAAATGTCATCTTTTATAAATTTGCTGACAGCGGACATGCAGTACAAATCCGTCTAGAAAGCCCGCCGACTCTGCCATAGGGGACCGGCTTGTTAATATCATTTCATCCAGGAGTAATTGATAGTGAACTCAATGTTCTCCCTTTCGGCAAAGAAGTAGAAATAATCCTGCTTACTAATAATGATTGTAAATGTCCTCCCCGCAGCCGTCTTGCTCCTTAAAGTAATTGTCAAGGAGAGAAGATTAATAGTCAATAGATTGTACTTGAGTGATGAGCTTTAATCAATCAAGTCTTGGTGGGGTTGCAGATATATGATGTATGGAGGCTTCCTCTATCCATTGTGAATTATGGACTAGAACATGAATATAAATTTGGGATGACGCATGCCAGGGATATAACATCAAGGCTGACGCATGCCAAGGCGAGCATTTGTTTATCATATTTACTGAATAACTGCGGATTATTAATGAATGAGAGGTTTCATTAAGGAATTGCGTTATGAGATGATGAGGATCTAAAGAGCCTTCTAAACATTCCTGACATAGATGCAGTATATAGATGACTATTCTCATGGTAAACATCAGAAGGAGCTACGTTTTGGGTTTGAGTCCTGGTCATGGATAAGCTAATCCACCATATAATACATGAACGAACTTACCCAAGTCATCCAGACTGAGAGCTGCTGTTTAAAGAGGTAGTCTCAAGTTTCAAGAGACTTGTATGAAGGGAGAGGTGGTTGGTTCTGCGCCACGCCGCTCTGTTCACTCCAATCGCTGCGCTCGACTTCCATTAGAATGAATGGAGAATCAATGGAGAATAAATCATCTTCCACACCATTCACACTGGACTCTTCAGTGCCCCAGTTCTCGGTGTGGGGGCAGTCCCCTATCCCATCAGAAAGTGGTTACTTTTGAACTTGATTATACCCCTTTACAGCTCCTTTTTTGCTCTGGTGATTATATGAGTCTCCTGCATGACACCTCCTGCTTATGATTGGTCAATATTATGCAGGGGAAGAAGTACACGCCCCCCCAAGAGACAAATCTCTGGTAACGCCCCCTGGGACTTATCATAAATTATCAACTAAACCTTATAATCTAATATCTCCGGAACGGAGGTGAGAAACTAAAAAATAAAATCAGCGTTTTATTCAGCTCTGCAGATACTATTCCATGATGTGACCAGTTTAGTATGCTCAAACTAGTGAAAGGTCCTCGTTAATGGTGCAGCAAAGTTGCTCATCTCTGTTGATCTTTTTTAAGGCTCTTTTTTTAAAGGCATGGACTATTAATGCACAGACTGACCACGAGTCTCCTAATCCGGGCACAACATCCTCATAGAAATACACAAAGCTGAGTTCCTCCCATCGGGAGACTAGTGGCCAGTCTGTGCATTGCAGTCTGATCTCAGAACGACTTGTATGAATGAGCCTTTAGTCTGTATTCACATGTCCAAAAATTATTCTTTCAAAACGGTTCCAGTATACTGGATAAGTTACAAATCGATGAAACTCTTATCCGTTCACATTGACTTAAATGATTTAACAAACGGATCCAGCAGCAATCAGATTTTTTTTTTTTTAGCTGGAAACAACTTTTTTCTGTCCAGCTAAAATTTAACTGATTGCTCCTGGATTCATTTATTAAAGGGGATACGTCAGCAGGTTTTTGTTATGTAATCTGAGAGCAGCATGATGTAGGGGCAAAGAGTCTGATTCCAGCAATGTGTCGCCTGCTGAGCTGCTTGGTGCAGTTTTGATAAAATCACTGTTTTCTTGGCTGTAGATCTAGCAGAGCTTAGAATGCTGAGCCCTGTATAACCCCGCCCACACCACTGATTGGCAGATTCCTGTGTACACTGTATATTATCAGCACGCTTCCAAAGAGCGTTGGGGATGGGGCTAAACAGATTGAGCTGAACTGCCTTGCATGCCACATCTAGTCCTGTAGTGATAATCTCCTGCTGATAAAACACTGTTTGAATTGAAACTACAGCAAACTGCTAAGTAAGTGACATTTCCCTGGAATCTTTTTCCCTAAATTTTTAATCAAGGTTAAAACTAATCCTTTTGTTTACTTCTAACTGATGATTATTGTCATTATCAGTACCAGCTCCACTGCATACATTGCCATTGCTGCTTGTTACTTATGTCTTTGATGTGCATATGCATCTATGGGATTAGATTGCGGAGTTTACAGCTTGTTTTTCTCTTTCATGTTTGTTTTATGCACAGATCTATTTTGGGGCTTTTGTTAAGCGATCTCCATTTTTCTCCTTAGAAGCAAAAATATTCTGTTTTTTGCTCTTGTTAATAAGTGAAACATTCTATAGCCTCAATTATTTTTGCAGTCGGTAACAAAGCGACACTAGATTATTAGACTGTACATTCACTGGGAGGATGCGGGGTTTGGAAAGGTGCAATTCCTTTGATATTTTTAAGAGCTTGTAAAGAATAATATGGATTGAAATAGAAACATATTTTATGTATAATACTTTATTTTAAACATAAAAATGTTGATATATTAAAGCGCCACTCCGGCTGTTTTTTTATTGCAGCACTGGAGTGGCGCTACTAATCTAAGATCCCTGCCCCCTGTAATATATTTATGAGCCGCTGTCTTCTGCTGTCAATAAAAGTGCTGGGGTGCACCTACAGCCGCTGTCAGCCGAGAGTGTAGTCGCTCCAACACACTTCTATGACTGATAGTCGGCGGCTGCGCCATTCATCACTGCTTGGGACTTTGTAAAAAAAAAAGGTGCCTAAACACTAAGAGGCCGGTATTTGCTACCTATGTGCCTGTTGTGGGCAGGGTCATTCTTCGCCAGCACCAAGCGGTCACTTACCGCTCCTGCCGGCGGTTCGGCTGCCGTCAACAGAGCGGCAGCTTCTTTTCCACCCAATGGCTGCGACTCTCAACCTCAAGCTGTGATTGACAATCGGAACCCCCAAATAGACAGCGGGGAGCCGGCTGTCAACAATCTGCCTATTTGATTTTTTTTTTTACAAAGTCCCGGATTTCCCTTTTATTGTATTTGTTCCACTCCTTTTTTTTTTAGAAAAAGATCATATGATCTGTCTAGAATATTTGCCTTTTTTGCAACTTTCACATAGAAATGCAATTATAACTATGTCCTACGTCACGCCAAAAAGTCAAAAGGGTAACCGTACCCCCTTTTTCTTGTCATTTTGTACGTTTTGATTTTGGTACTAAAAATGATTAAACAAGCGATGTAAAATATTGATAAATTTGACTTTTATGACAATGAAGTGTGAAAATCTGTATTTTGGAGCAAACACAATAATAAATGTCCCCCATTGACATAAAAATAATTCAGCCATGAAAAGCAAAAAATTAAATAGTATTTGATACGTAGAAAAAGAATGTACAGTAAATTCATTGTTTGCCTTATAGATAGTAAATCATTTCATCAAGATTACCTTCCGTGGAGGAATAAATGTCTATGAAATTTACGATCTGTAATAAAAGTATATGGTGCGGTCCCGCTCCTGACCTGGCCTTCTTCTGTTTCTCACTGTGGGAGATCTTCAAAAATACCACAATTTTTTTTTCTGACTTACAAACATTAAAAATATGACAATTTCTTTGAAACCTGATGGAACAAAATAAAGATTTTTTTTTTAGGGTATTGTTCCATAAGTAGTCCCTTAAAAATTAAACCAACCCCAATGAGCCGACAAAAAAATGAAAGAAATAATAATGAAAAAAAATAATAATAATAAAAAAAAGTCTCAAAAAATGGAAAAATACAAAATATATATTT
The DNA here is from genome assembly GCF_051348905.1 of Ranitomeya variabilis. Classification (NCBI taxonomy): domain Eukaryota; kingdom Metazoa; phylum Chordata; class Amphibia; order Anura; family Dendrobatidae; genus Ranitomeya; species Ranitomeya variabilis. The sequence goes on from NC_135238.1 coordinate 40,530,699, forward strand.
TTTTACAACATCGTGAATTATTTCAGTCTTTAAACTATAAAAAAAAAATCTATTTACGGTATCTATTTTTTATACTGACTTCAAGAACAATTTTGCCAAGTCTTTTTTTTTTTTACATAATGTGCACTGTAAAAACGATACATAAAAAACAATATTGGAATTGCATTTTTTTTCTACTATTTCACCCCATTTGGATTTTTATCCTATTTTCAGTACAATATATGGAAAAATTAATGACGTCATTCCAAACTGCAACTCGTCGGCTATGACGATTGAAAAAAAATGAAAAAATTAATGGGTCCTGAATAGGGTTGAGCGACCTTAGCTTTTTTAGGATCGAGGTGGGTTTTGTGAAACCCGACCTTCTCGGATGTCGGATCGTACGGAATCGGCCGATTCTACTGTAAAGTCGGGTTCCGGACCCGGAACACGAAACCCAATGTATGTCAATGAAATAATTTTTTTTATTCTCTCTCTCTCTCTCTCTCTCTCTCTCTCTCTCTCTCTCTCTCTCTCTCTCTCTCTCTCTCTCTCTCTCTCTCTCTCTCTCTCTCCCCTCCGTGCAAGGCATATGTTATTTTTTGACTCCGGAAATTACTACGTCCGAAAACGTAACATAGCACTATGATGCCGCAGGAGCCGGAACCTATGTCATCACGCTGCCCACAATTAATTGGCTAAAAAAAATGGCGGGGAAGGCGTCATTCGAAACGCGACTTTGGCGCCAAGTTCGCGTTCCACGTGGCCGACCCACACTGGGATCGGATCGGGTTTCATGAGACGCCGACTTTGCCAAAAGTCGGCGACTTATGAAAATGAACGACCCGTTTCGCTCAACCCTAGTCCTGAATAAAGGAGGGAATAACAAAAAAGCCCAAAATTAATAAATCAAAGGGGTTAGTACTATAACTCTCGAAGTATTTCTACTATCCACATACAGGAATTCTTTACTTTCACTCCAGCCTGGAAAATAGCCAGAAGTAATTTTTTTTTTTTGCGGAGGTGTCCCATCTGTCCCTGACATTCATGTTGAGTAGAATCTTCTTATTTCATCCATTCCATTATTAACACATTTTTATGTCATGACGAACACTTGTTAGGTGCATATGCTTATCTCCGTTTGTGTGAAGTAACCGTATTCAGCCTCATCCAACAGCGATACCACTTCTGTGCCAACGGCTTAGTCACATATGGAAATTCAGACATTTATCAAGTCGCTTCAACTTTCTAGAACGTCAAAAGTTTTCGTCACTTTACGAAAGTTTGGACATTGCATAATATTCCTTTTATGAGAATAAAAGGAATTTCGGAGACCCTGAACACCCTTATACATGGGTTCCTTGAGGTTCTTCCATGATTTGTGAGAAACTGGGACCCTTGAACTCCTCGATGAAGAGGTCTGGAACTCCTCATTTTTAGGTCTGGATCGTATGTACAAAGGGTGGCAGGAACGATGATTAAGATTTTCATCTGCCCAGAGGTTCACCCTTGACGGTTGTGGATGGTGGCACCTTACTTGGGTAGAACTTTGGGAATGAATACCAGGCCCCCATCTTCCCAGTTCAGGGTCACACGGGTCAATGTGTTCAGTTGTGCCCACTACATCCAAACTGCTCTCTGTGACCTATGTTAGGGAGCTCCTAAGCTACCACCTTAGGGACGTGTTCCAGCCTGGCTGATCCGTGTATTCTGTTTTCATTTTTGAAACCGCCATAATTTTTACAGACTTTTCCAAGGGGGCGGTGCTGACAGGGTAACTATGTAGAGGAGCCTAAAGACACGCCCTCAGGGAATCCTTTGAGCAACTCCCCGTTGAAAAAGACCATAAATATTAGTGCAATAAAAAGGCCTATATCTCTGGAACTGTATGGAGGATTTAAAAAAAAACAAAAATATGAATACTCAAGGGAGCAACGGGAATAAAAATAGGAACAAAAACTGGCCACTTTTGACTTGGTCCTCTTTAAATATTAAAACGAATGTCTTTTAGAACTACCTCTTATCCAGCAAAAACAAGCGCTAAGTCAGCAAGACAAAAAAAAAAGCGAAAAAACGAAAAATGGCCTCATATCCAAGTGGTTGAAGAACATCATGAAGAGTTCAATCTGTTGACTTGTATCTAAGGTTCCTTGATCATCTGTGGGATGTGCTAGAACAACAAGTCCCATCTATGGAGACCAAACATCACGGCTTGCAGGACATAAATGATCTGCTGCTAATGTCCTGGTACAAGATACCACAGGACACCTGCAGAGATCTTGTAGATTCCAAGCCTTCATGGATCACAGCTGATTTGGTGGCACTACAAATTTAGACAGGTGGTTTTCATATTATTTCTGATCGGTGGTGTATATTGGGGAGATCTTATTATAATGTACAAATATATGAGGGGACTGTACAGAGATTTTTCAATTGGCACCCAGGCCTGTGACAGTGAGAAGGGGGCATCCTCTACACCTAGACAAAAGAAAGTTTAATCATAATCATAGAAAGTGATTCTTTACTGTAAGAGCAGTGAGACTATGGATTGTTTTCTGTATGACCAGTGAGACTATCGATTCTTTACTGTGCGAACAGTGAGACAATGGATTCTTTACTGTGCGAGCAGTGAGACTATGGATTCTTTACTGTGCGAGCAGTGAGACTATGGATTCTTTACTGTGCGAGCAGTGAGACTATGGATTCTTTACTGTGCGAGCAGTGAGACTATGGATTCTTTATTGTGCGAGCAGTGAGACTATGGATTCTTTACTGTGCGAGCAGTGAGACTATGGATTCTTTACTGTAAGAGCAGTGAGACTATGGATTGTTTGCTGTATGACCAGTGAGATTATGGATTGTTTGCTTTATGACCAGTGAGACTATGGATTCTTTACTGTGCGAGCAGTGAGACTATGGATTCTTTACTGTGCGAGCAGTGAGACTATGGATTCTTTACTGTGCGAGCAGTGAAACTATGGATTCTTTACTGTGCGAGCTGTGAGACTATGGATTCTTTACTGTGCGAGCAGTGAGACTATGGATTCTTTACTGTGCGAGCAGTGAGACTATGGATTCTTTACTGTGCGAGCAGTGAGACTATGGATTCTTTACTGTGCGAGCTGTGAGACTATGGATTCTTTACTGTGCGAGCAGTGAGACTATGGATTCTTTACTGTAAAAGCTATAAAAACTGTTGGAAATAAATAGCGCAGTAGGGTTTTATCCAAGATTAAGCAGGCAATGCAAGGTAACAGCACTCACCAGATGTGGCTTAAGACAGGCATTGGAGAGATTCGCTGCTGCAGAACCACGGATCCACGAGGGACCGGCCGCTGAGAATACAATATAGGAGAACGTGGTCAAATTCTGCGCTGCTGAACCATTGTAGTCCAAAGGTATTATTAAAAGTGGTCTTTATTCAATGTATTTCTGAGTTTCAAAGAACTCCTTCATCAGGAAATACCATGTTTTATTGTTCTCAACACATTCCACTATGTAATGAATAAAGATTTACAACTGGAATATTTCATTCAGTGATATCTAGGATGTGGGATTTTAGTGTTCCCTTTATTTGTTTGAGCAGTGTATATTCTTCTCTAACACACTACACTGTTTCTGAGCAGATGTTCTTCAAAGATCTGTCCGGCTTCTTCCTGGCCGGCTCTTCCCAGCGCTGCTGCATGTGATTGACAGGTCTCTTCCATAGCTGTTGATCACCTATAGCTTCGCTAGGAATAGCCGGTTATTGGTTGAGCTGGACTAGTCTGGTCTACAGACCAATCTTTGAATTATATTTTCTCTGAAACGCCAACATATTTCAAAGAAAAATAACCCTTTCTTCAATCGTGCTGCCAAGCTCCGATTCATGGTACCTGCGATCTGGGCAGCATGAATCAGATGGCAGGTTCCCTTTAAGTTTCACAATTGATACATTTTTCAATGGCAGTCCCATAATTAGTGTTGAGCGATACCTTCCGATATGCAAAGGTATCGGTATCGGATTGGATCGGCCGATACCCAAAAAATATCGGATATCGCCGATACCGATACCCGATACCAATGCATATCAATGGGACACAAAATATCGGAATGGTTCCCAGGGTCTGAAGGAGAGGAAACTCTCCTTCAGGCCCTGGGATCCATATTCATGTATAAAATAAAGAATAAAAAAAAAAAATATTGATATACTCACCCCTCGGACGGCCCCTGCCTCTCACCCGTCCAAGCGTCTGCCTCCGTTCCTAAGAATGCAGAGTGAAGGACCTTCGATGATGTCGCGGCTTGTGATTGGTCGTGTGACTGCTCATGCGACCGCTCACGCGACCAATCACAAGCCGCGACATCATCGCAGGTCCTACACTCACTGCATTCTTAGGAACGGAGGCTGCCGGTTACATCGCTAAGGTCCAGGGTCCGCCGGAGGGGTGAGTATATCCATATTTTTTATTTTTATTCTTTATTTTTTACATGAATATGGATCCCAGGGCCTGAAGGAGAGTCTCCTCTCCTCCAGACCCTGGGAACCATACACTGGGAACTTCCGATTCCGATATCACAAAAATATCGGAACTCGGTATCGGAATGCCCAACACTACCCATAATCCATAATATTTGATAATCACACTCATCAGATCTTAATGATTCCATTTTTATCTGTTTAGTTAAACTTTTACTTATGCTCCATACTGTCATTAATTTACAGTTTTTTCAATGGAGCAATCTACATATTCATTAAATTCAAGGGAAAGGGCATGGCAAACTGGCACCCTCCACCTGGCAAGTACAGAGAGACTCCTTACCAGCGCGAATGACCCAAAAAAACGGTGAATTGTTAACCATTTTAATCCGTTTGCTTGCAGAGCCCCTCATTAGCAGACTGCAGATCTCTATCTGTTCTGTGCGCAATATGGGCCACTGCTGACAGCCATATTCGGGACTGTATGAAAGACAAATCTTAACAGCTTGACGTTTTGGCTCTGGTAAAGAAAACGAGCGAAAAGCAAAAAAAAAATAATCATGCAACTTGTCTTAAAAAGAAATGAATGAACTGAGAAACACATAATTATCACTCGGTAAATGGCCTAAGAGACATCTTTTATTTATTTTGAATGAAGAAATATGCCAAATTTTGAAGGAAATGCTGAGTAATATTGAGAAAAATATCAATATGAATAATTCCTTAATATATTTCAATTTTTATTTTCCTAATCACTAATAATGTGCCTAGGTCTATGAAGAAACTATAAAATGTTTTACCACAATAATAGAATTGCAAAACCATAGTTGAACAAGCGCCATCTTGGCAAAATAGATGCCAAAATTAGGTATTGAACTTCAAGATTGTCCATACCTCTGTGTTACTTACCTGTTCCTATTGACTGTTGGTGCACCACAGCCTGTTTCTGGTCTCCTAGAACCTTCGCTATGTGTCCACTTGTGGTTACCAGGACATCTCCTGTCCACTTGCAGCTTCCAGGACTTCTGCTACATGTCCGCCTATGGCTTTCAGAATGTCTTCTGTCTGCTTGCAGCTTCCAGGACCTTCTTAAAACTTTTACTTTGCTTCTTCTACATGTCCACCTGCAGCTTCCAGAACATCTCTTTTCCACTTGCAGCTTCCAGAACCTTTTTAAGACTTTTAATTTGCTTCTGCCACGTGTCCACCTGCAGCATCCAAGACATCTCCTGTCCATTTGCAGCTTCCAGGACCTTTTTAAGACTTTTAAATTGCTTCTGACACATGTCCACCTGCAGCATCCTGGACATCTCCTGTCCGCTTTCTGATTCCAGGACCTCATTAAGATTTTTTTATGGGGGGTTGTGTGAAATTATGTCCAATTTGCCTTCATTTTTATGATTTTTTGTTTTGTTCCAGTACATACAAAGGAAATAAACACGTGTGTAACAAAACATGTTGTGGGATTGCTAATCACTTGGGTACATTGTGAGGCAACACAGGAAGCATTTCCCTTTAAAGGTCCATGCTGGTTTATTGGTGCTTCATAAAGGCAGCACGGTGGCGCAGTGGTTAGCACTGTAGAATTGCAGCACTGGAGTCCTGGGTTCTAATCCCACCTTGGACAACATCTGCAAGGAGTTTGTATGTTCTCCCTGTGTTTGCGTGGGTTTCCTCCGGGCACTCCGGTTTCCTCCCACATTCCAAAGACATACTGATAGGGAATTTAGATTGTGAGCCCCATCGGGGACAGTGATGACAATGTGTGCAGCATATGTTAGCGCTATATAAAAATAAAGATTATTATTATTATTAAACGAGCCACAAGCAAAGAAAAAATAAACAGCCTTTCAATGCAGACAAAACAAAGTAAACAGTTCTTGACAAAGTCTCTTTAGAGCCAGTCCTGGTCACACAGGCTGGATAGTATCCAGTATACTGGCTCAGTCTGGAGATAACACACAGGAGGTCTTCTTCCTCCACACACCAACCATGTGTCAAACAATATACTCCATTTTAACATGTTTACCACACCCAGAGGTGGGGTATGAGGGCAGCCAGACCCGCCCGTCTCTCAGGCTGCCCGTATAACCTGGCCCAGATACACCAAACAATCCTTTTAGTACTTTGTGTGCTACAGCATTACTCCAGGTTTACATCAAAGATGACAACCACCTCTATGATACATACCTCCCATCAACTATGTGTCTAATAGCCACCTTACATACCTCCCCCTTCCGCCTAAAGCTGTGGGGTTTGGCACCTTCTACTATTAGACATACACAGAGGTGCATGCCACTTATAAGATGAAACAGCAACTTGTACTTTATCAAGAATGGCGCAGCGCGAGCATACGCTACACCTTTCTAAATGAATCATTCCCACTGTCTCTAAATAAAATAATGGGTAGAACATTTCCCCAGTCCAAAGTGGCTAGAAGCTTATAGTCAACTACTAGTGAAATGTAGACATTATAAAATTAGGTTTAGTTCCCCTATGAATCCACAGATGGACAACCTCCATCATTAGTAATTATGTTTTTAAAACCCATTATTAAGGGTTTGGATTTTTTCAGCTTTGATGTGGCATTAAGCTTATAGAAACTTGTTATTCATTTTTGATGTGTCGTCTGCGGTAATATCAAAGGCATCTGTCATGAAAAAAATAACTTACATAACTTTTAAATTTCGAGTTAATTGCAATCATAGGTCTGAACATCTCATCTACCAATATATCAAATAGTCATTAGCGGAGCAAAGCTCCAGTGCTGAAAAAAAACACCATAAATCACACTTAATGTGAAGCGTCGGTTCAGAACCACTTTAAATTGAAGATGAGACAAATGCATTATGGGTAATTGCTTAATATACTGCTTTTTTCCTGTTAGAATTCTGAAAGGATCACAATCTAATCCCCTTACATTGCTTAAAAATGACTCTATACCTCATAAATAATGGAACCAGAAACAGATGATCATTTGTAAAGATACCTGCAACATTTAACAGCATTTATCCACAATTTTTACTTCGAAAAATGAGCAGCTCTCATGTAAAGATTATTTTATGCTATATCTTATGCTACTACAGGGGTGACGGATAGTGGGTGACAGTCAATGGAATAACCAGAGTCCGATGGGCCCCAGTGTAAAATTTGGACCTGGGCCTCCACCTGCATCTTGGTCAGATGTAATGGGCCCTTGTGGGGTTCTAGATCTTATAAAGACATGTGTGTTCACCCTTCATGTAATAATGTCCCCATCCTGGCAGGATCCTGTAATATTGTCCCCCGTCCTGGCCACTTTCTGTAAAAATGTACCCCATCTTGGACCCCTTCCTGTTATAATGTCCTCTATCCTGGGCATCTTCATTGTATAATGTCCCTCATAGTAGACCCATTCCTGGTATAATGTCTTCCATCCTGGGCACCTTCATTGTACAATGTCCCAATTCTGGGCCCCTTCCTGGTATAATGTCCTCTACCCTGGGCATCTTCATTGTATCATATCATCCATTCTAGGCCCCTTCCTGGTATAATGTCCTCCATCCTGGGCACCTTCATTGTATAATGTCCCCATTCTGGGCTCCTTCCTGGTATAATATCCTCTACCCTGGGCATCTTCATTGTATAATGTCCCTCAACCTAGACCCATTCCTGGTATAATGTCTTCCATCCTGGGCACCTTCATTGTATAATGTCATCCATTCTAGGCCCATTCCTGGTATAATATCCTCCATCCTGGCCCCTTCCTGGTATAATGTCCCCATTCTGGGCCCCTTCCTGGTATACTGTCCGTTCTGCTGCTGTTTTCCAACACATTATAGGTGTCCACTTCTATGGCCTGCAGCTGACTTCGTTGTGCCTGACATGGGCGTCGCATGAAGTAATTGCCCTTGACAGGCATGCCGATGTCAGCTCCCACTCTGTGATTCACCGGCGGTGTGGATTGCATCTGGCGAGTCTCTGCACATCAATACACTTCAGCGGAAATAGGTGCTGATGATGATGGGAACCCCTCCTGCACGGTCATGGTCACCTCCCTTGTCACCGCGAACATTACGCCCCTGTTGACAGTCATAACTAGTGCACTCATTACAGTCCCAATTGGATTTATCACACAGCTGGGAGTGTAATAAGTTATCACAGGGAATGCGGCCTCACAGTACTCACTCCCTGCTCCTCCATTCACACCGCAAACATGGCTGACGCCTCACACCACATACCCCCCACGCCTTGAAAGACAGGAAAGAGGGACACATACTACCATGCCGCTGCAATTTATATTTCAGGCTAAGTCTCTACCGTAACCTCACCCAGTCCTAGATTTGTGTCCAAACACAGAAATTGTGATAAACTACAAGCAATGTATGGTCATCACTCAGGATTTGGCCCAAAAGTCAATATCCAGCTGTCAGGAGTCAGGACTAAGGGCAAAAGTCTTGAAAAATAAAGGTCAACACTGTAAATATTGAGTCTTTGCATAAAATTGATGTGATTGACAATAAAAATATAAAACTTATGAAATGTTGATAATTGTGCATCAGAAACCATAGAAATGTCAGACTAAAAGAGCTAAAAGCACTGAAGCAGCAAACATAGTGGAAACCAAAATTTGTGTGAATCTCAAAACTTTTGGCTATGACAGTAGATAACAGAGGATCCACCATTCACAATAGGTGATGTCACAGCTCACCTCCTCCTCCTGTACAATGACTGATAACACCTCTATATACAGTAGATAACAGAGGATCCACCATTCACAATAGGTGATGTCACAGCTCACCTCCTCCTCCTGTACAATGACTGATAACACCTCTATATACAGTAGATAACAGAGGATCCACCATTCACAATAGGTGATGTCACAGCTCACCTCCTCCTCCTGTACAATGACTGATAACCCCTCTATATACAGTAGATAACACAGGATCCACCATTCACAATAGCTGATATCACAGCTCACCTCCTCCTCCTGTACAATGACTGATAACACCTCTATATACAGTAGATAACACCGGATCCACCATTCACAATAGGTGATGTCACAACTCACCTCCTAATCCTGTACAATGTCTGATAACACCTCTATATACAGTAGATAACACCGGATCCACCATTCACAATAGGTGATGTCACAACTCACCTCCTCCTCCTGTACAATGTCTGATAACACCTCTATATACAGTAGATAACACAGGATCCATCATTCACAATAGGTGATGTCACAGCTCACCTCCTCCTCCTGTACAATGACTGATAACACCTCTATATACAGTAGATAACACAGGATCCACCATTCACAATAGCTGATATCACAGCTCACCTCCTCCTCCTGTACAATGACTGATAACACCTCTATATACAGTACATAACACAGGATCCACCATTCACAATAGGTGATGTCACAGCTCACCTCCTCCTCCTGTACAATGATTGATAACACTTCTATATACAGTAGATAACACAGGATCCATCATTCACAATAGGTGATGTCACAGCTCACCTCCTCCTCCTGTACAATGACTGATAACACCTCTATATACAGTAGATAACAGAGGATCCAAAATTCACAATAGGTGATGTCACAGCTTACCTCCTCCTTCTCCTGTACAATGACTGATAACACCTCTATATACAGTAAATAATACAGGATCCACCATTCACAATAGGTGATGTCACAGCTCACCTCCCCCTCCTGTACAATGACTGATAACACCTCTATATACAGTAGATAACACAGGATCCACCATTCACAATAGGTGATGTCACAGCTCACCTCCTCCTTCTCCTGTACAATGACTGATAACACCTCTATATACAGTAAATAATACAGGATCCACCATACACAATAGGTGATGTCACAGCTCACCTCCTCCTCCTGTACAATGACTGATAACACCTCTATATATAGTAGATAACACAGGATCCACCATACACAATAGGTGATGTTACAGCTCACCTCCCCCTCCTGTACAATGTCTGATAACACCTCTATATACAGTAGATAACACAGGATCCACCATTCACAATAGGTGATGTTACAGCTCACCTCCTCCTCCTGTACAATGACTGATATCACCTCTATATACAGTAGATAACACAGGATCCACCATTCACAATAGGCAATATCACAGCTCACCTCCTCCTCCTCCTCCTGTACAATGACTGATAACACCTCTATATACAGTAGATAACACAGGATCCACCATTCACAATAGGTAATGTCACAGCTCACCTCCACCTCCTCCTGTATAAGGACTGATTGCACCTTTGTACAGCGACATGTAAAAGTTTGGGCACCCTTAGTCAAAATGACTGTTATTGTGAACAGTTAAGCAACTTGACAATGAAATGATCTCTAAAACGGGGACAAATTTCCTTTGTATTTTAGGCAAAATAAATAAATAAAAAAAATTATAAAAAATATATATATACATTATATGCATCCCATGTGAACAGACACCACATGGGATGCATTTTGATAGCGCTGGGCAGCCCGCCTGATCGAATAGTATTGGCATCACCAATAGGCTGTTAACCTGGATGCTGTGCATCACCTGTGTGTGAACAGCGTCCCATACAAGCCTCTATTGTGAATTAATATATCAAGCAACCACCCCCTCCATGGATTGGTAGGCCATGAGTGGTTGTCTCATTGATATTTTTGTACATGTGTTGCCACCATCTTAACTACATGGATCTGCTGCATCCTGATAGTGCATTTGTTTGGAGGCCTGGGAAGGTAAACATCGCTGTATTTTTTCTGATGTTTTTGAATTTTTGGAGGATTTTTAGGCCTCTTTATGTGGTTTTGCTGTTTTACTGAAGAGTCATCAGAAGAAAACCTCTCCTGTGTCCTCACCATAAAATTCAGCATCAGAAGTATGCAAAAGAACATCTAAACAAGCCTGATGCATTTTGGAAACAAGTCCTGTGGACTGATAAGGTTAAAATAGAACACTTTGGCCACAATGATGGAAGGCATGTGTGGAGAAGAAAGGGCACAGAATTTCGGGTAAAGAACATCTCACCAACCATTAAGAATGATTCTTAATGATTCTTTGGGGCTGTGTTGCAGCCAATGTCACAGGGAACATTTCACGGGTAGAGGGAAAAATGTATTATATGAAGTTTTAGCAAAATAGACTACCTCAAGATGCACAAGCTGAAGATTTTACAATGGCCCTCACAGTCCCCTGATTTGAACATCATTGAAAATCTGTGACTAACTGTGACTGTGACTTTTTTTGCCTAAAATTCAAAGTAAATGTGTAATTTTTAACTTTAGCCCTTTTAGCCATCATTTCATCTTCAACTTGCATAACTGTTCACAATAACAGAAATTTTGACAAGGGGTGCCCAAACTTTTGCATGCCACTATATACAGTCGATAACACACGATCCACCATTCACAACAACAGATGATGTCACAGCTCTCCTCCTCCTCCTGTACAATGACTGACAACACCTCTATTGTTGTGAATTTGCTTTTTGCTCCCTCTAGTGGTTACTAGTTTTTTGACTCTGGTTTTTCTGTCATTCCTTTTATCCGCACCTGGGTCGTTAGTTAGGGGTGTTGCTATATAAGCTCCCTGGACCTTCAGTTCAATGCCTGGCAACGTAGTTATCAGAGCTAGTCTGCTGTGCTCTTGTCTACTGATCCTGGTTCCAGTTATATCAGCTAAGTCTGCCTTTTGCTTTTTGCTATTTGTTTTGGTTTTGTATTTTTGTCCAGCTTGTTCCAAATCTATATCCTGACCTTTGCTGGAAGCTCTAGGGGGCTGGTGTTCTCCCCCCGGACCGTTAGACGGTTCGGTTCGGGGGTTCTTGAATTTCCAGTGTGGATTTTGATAGGGTTTTTGTTGACCATATAAGTTACCTTTCTTTATTCTGCTATCAGTAAGCGGGCCTCTCTGTGCTAAACCTGGTTCATTTCTGTGTTTGTCATTTCCTCTTACCTCACCGTCATTATTTGTGGGGGGCTTCTATCCAGCTTTGGGGTCCCCTTCTCTGGAGGCAAGAAAGGTCTTTGTTTTCCTCTACTAGGGGTAGCTAGATTCTCCGGCTGGCGCGTGTCATCTAGAATCAACGTAGGAATGATCCCCGGCTACTTCTAGTGTTGGCGTTAGGAGTAGATATATGGTCAACCCAGTTACCACTGCCCTATGAGCTGGATTTTTGTATTCTGCAGACTTCCACGTTCCTCTGAGACCCTCGCCATTGGGGTCATAACAGTTTGCCAGGCCAGTATTAAATGTTTAATGCATTGCAGAAGAGGGATTATAAGAAAGAAGATTCTGAGTTTTTTTTTTCTCCTTCCCCTTTACCTCAGAGTGGCTATGCTTGCTGCAGACATGAATGTCCAGACCTTGATTACAAGTGTGGACCAGCTGGCTACTCGTGTGCAGGGCATACAAGACTATGTTATCAGAAATCCTAGGTCAGAACCTAAAATACCGATTCCTGAACTGTTTTCCGGAGACAGGTTTAAGTTTAGGAATTTCGTGAATAATTGTAAATTGTTTTTGTCCCTGAGACCCTGTTCATCAGGAGATTCTGCTCAGCAAGTAAAAATTGTTATTTCGTTCTTACGGGGCGACCCTCAGGATTGGGCTTTTTCGCTGGCGCCAGGAGATCCGGCATTGGCTGATCTTGATGCGTTTTTTCTGGCGCTCGGTTTACTTTATGAGGAACCCAATCTTGAGATTCAGGCAGAAAAGGCCTTGCTGTCTATGTCTCAGGGGCAGGACGAGGCTGAAGTGTATTGCCAAAAATTTCGGAAATGGTCCGTGCTGACACATTGGAACGAGTGTGCACTGGCCGCTAATTTTAGAAATGGCCTTTCTGAAGCCATTAAGAATGTTATGGTGGGTTTTCCCATTCCCACAGGTCTGAATGATACTATGGCACTGGCTATTCAAATTGACCGGCGGTTGCGGGAGCGCAAAACCGCAAATTCCCTCATGGTGTTGTCTGAACAGACACCTAATTCGGTGCAATGTGATAGAAAAACCGCAAATTCCCTCATGGTGTTGTCTGAACAGACACCTGATTTAATGCAATGTGATAGAATCCTGACTAGAAATGAGCGGAAAATTCATAGACGCCGGAATGGCTTGTGCTACTACTGTGGTGATTCTACACATGTTATCTCAGCATGCTCTAAACGTATAGCTAAGGTTGTTAGTCCTGTCACCGTTGGTAATTTGCAACCTAAATTTATTCTGTCTGTAACTTTGATTTGCTCACTGTCATCTTATCCTGTCATGGCGTTTGTAGATTCAGGTGCTGCCCTGAGTCTCATGGATCTCTCATTTGCTAAGCACTGTGGATTTACTCTTGAACCATTAGAAAATCCTATTCCTCTTAGGGGTATTGATGCTACACCATTGGCAGCAAATAAACCGCAGTATTGGACTCAGGTTACCATGTGCATGACTCCTGAACACCGCGAGGTGATACGTTTCCTGGTTTTACATAAAATGCATGATTTGGTCGTTTTAGGGCTGCCATGGTTACAGACCCATAATCCAGTCCTGGACTGGAAGGCTATGTCAGTCTCAAGTTGGGGCTGTCGTGGTATTCATGAGGATTCCCTGCCTGTGTCTATTGCTTCTTCTACGCCTTCGGAAGTTCCGGAGTATTTGTCTGATTATCAGGATGTCTTCAGTGAGTCTGAGTCCAGTGCACTGCCTCCTCATAGGGACTGTGACTGTGCTATAGATTTGATCCCAGGCAGTAAATTTCCTAAGGGAAGACTGTTTAATCTGTCGGTACCTGAACATACCGCTATGCGTTCATATATCAAGGAGTCTCTGGAAAAAGGACATATTCGTCCGTCTTCTTCCCCTCTTGGTGCGGGATTCTTTTTTGTGGCAAAAAAGGACGGATCTTTGAGACCTTGTATTGATTATCGGCTTTTAAATAAGATCACTGTCAAATTTCAGTATCCTTTACCGCTGTTGTCTGACTTGTTTGCCCGGATTAAGGGTGCCAAGTGGTTCACCAAGATAGACCTTCGTGGTGCGTACAACCTTGTGCGCATTAAGCAAGGTGATGAATGGAAAACCGCATTCAATACGCCCGAAGGTCATTTTGAGTACTTGGTGATGCCTTTTGGGCTCTCCAATGCGCCTTCAGTTTTTCAGTCCTTTATGCATGACATTTTCCGGAAGTATCTGGATAAATTTTTGATTGTTTATCTGGATGATATTTTGTTTTTTTCTGATAATTGGGATTCGCATGTGGAGCAGGTCAGGTTGGTCTTTAAAATTTTGCGTGAAAATTCTTTGTTTGTCAAGGGCTCAAAGTGTCTCTTTGGTGTACAGAAGGTTCCCTTTTTGGGGTTCATTTTTTCCCCTTCTGCTGTGGAGATGGACCCAGTCAAGGTCCGAGCTATTCTTGATTGGACTCAGCCCTCGTCAGTTAAGAGTCTTCAGAAGTTCTTGGGCTTCGCTAACTTCTACCGTTGTTTTATCGCTAATTTTTCTAGCATTGTGAAACCTTTGACGGATATGACCAAGAAGGGCTCCGATGTAGCTAACTGGGCTCCTGCTGCCGTGGAGGCTTTCCAGGAGTTGAAACGCCGGTTTACTTCGGCGCCTGTTTTGTGCCAGCCTGACGTCTCACTTCCCTTTCAGGTTGAGGTGGATGCTTCGGAGATTGGGGCAGGGGCCGTTTTGTCGCAGAGAGGCCCTGGTTGCTCTGTTATGAAGCCTTGTGCCTTTTTCTCTAGGAAATTTTCGCCTGCCGAGCGAAATTATGATGTGGGCAATCGGGAGTTGTTGGCCATGAAATGGGCATTTTAGGAGTGGCGTCATTGGCTCGAGGGTGCTAAGCATCGTGTGGTGGTCTTGACTGATCACAAAAATCTGATGTATCTCGAGTCTGCTAAACGCCTTAATCCGAGACAGGCCCGCTGGTCATTGTTTTTCTCCCGCTTTGATTTTGTTGTCTCGTATTTACCAGGTTCAAAGAATGTGAAGGCCGATGATCTTTCTAGGAGCTTTGTGCCTGATGCTCCTGGAGTCGCTGATCCTGTTGGTATTCTTAAAGATGGAGTTATCTTGTCAGCTATTTCTCCGGATCTGCGACGTGTGTTGCAGAGATTTCAGGCTGATAGGCCTGAGTCTTGTCCACCTGACAGACTGTTTGTCCCGGATAAGTGGACCAGCAGAGTCATTTCCGAGGTTCATTCCTCGGTGTTGGCAGGTCACCCGGGAATTTTTGGCACCAGAGATCTGGTGGCCAGGTCCTTTTGGTGGCCTTCCTTGTCAAGGGATGTGCGGTCATTTGTGCAGTCCTGTGTGACTTGTGCTCGAGCTAAGCCTTGCTGTTCTCGTGCCAGCGGTTTGCTCTTGCCCTTGCCTGTCCCGAAGAGACCTTGGACACATATCTCCATGGATTTCATTTCTGATCTTCCGCTATCTCAGGGCATGTCCGTTATCTGGGTGATATGTGATCGCTTCTCCAAGATGGTCCATATGGTTCCTTTGCCTAAGCTGCCTTCCTCTTCCGATCTGGTTCCTGTGTTTTTCCAGAACGTGGTTCGTTTGCACGGCATCCCTGAGAATATTGTGTCAGACAGAGGATCCCAGTTCATTTCCAGGTTCTGGCGATCCTTTTGTAGTAGGATGGGCATTGATTTGTCGTTTTCGTCTGCTTTCCATCCTCAGACTAATGGACAGACGGAGCGAACCAATCAGACTTTGGAGGCTTATTTGAGGTGTTTTTTCTCTGCTGATCAGGACGATTGGGTGACATTCTTGCCGTTGGCTGAGTTTGCCCTTAATAATCGGGCTAGTTCCGCCACCTTGGTTTCGCCTTTTTTCTGCAACTCTGGTTTCCATCCTCGCTTTTCTTCGGGTCATGTGGAGCCTTCTGACTGTCCTGGGGTGGATTCTGTGGTGGATAGGTTGCAGCAGATCTGGAATCATGTGGTGGACAACTTGAAGTTGTCACAGGAGAAGGCTCAGCGCTTTGCCAACCGCCGCCGCGGTGTGGGTCCCCGACTACGCGTTGGGGATTTGGTGTGGCTTTCTTCCCGCTTTGTTCCTATGAAGGTCTCCTCTCCCAAATTTAAACCTCGTTTTATTGGGCCTTACAAGATATTGGAAATCCTTAATCCTGTATCTTTTCGTCTGGATCTTCCTGTGTCGTTTGCTATTCACAATGTATTTCATAGGTCCTTGTTGCGGCGGTACATTGTGCCTGTAGTTCCTTCTGCTGAGCCTCCTGCTCCGGTGTTGGTTGAGGGCGAGTTGGAGTACGTGGTGGAGAAGATCTTGGATTCTCGCCTCTCCAGGCGGAGGCTTCAGTACCTGGTCAAGTGGAAGGGCTATGGTCAGGAGGATAATTCCTGGGTGGTCGCCTCTGATGTTCATGCGGCCGATTTAGTTCGTGCCTTTCATGCCGCTCATCCTGATCGCCCTGGTGGTCGTGGTGAGGGTTCGGTGACCCCTCACTAAGGGGGGGGTACTGTTGTGAATTTGCTTTTTGCTCCCTCTAGTGGTTACTAGTTTTTTGACTCTGGTTTTTCTGTCATTCCTTTTATCCGCACCTGGGTCGTTAGTTAGGGGTGTTGCTATATAAGCTCCCTGGACCTTCAGTTCAATGCCTGGCAACGTAGTTATCAGAGCTAGTCTGCTGTGCTCTTGTCTACTGATCCTGGTTCCAGTTATATCAGCTAAGTCTGCCTTTTGCTTTTTGCTATTTGTTTTGGTTTTGTATTTTTGTCCAGCTTGTTCCAAATCTATATCCTGACCTTTGCTGGAAGCTCTAGGGGGCTGGTGTTCTCCCCCCGGACCGTTAGACGGTTCGGGGGTTCTTGAATTTCCAGTGCGGATTTTGATAGGGTTTTTGTTGACCATATAAGTTACCTTTCTTTATTCTGCTATCAGTAAGCGGGCCTCTCTGTGCTAAACCTGGTTCATTTCTGTGTTTGTCATTTCCTCTTACCTCACCGTCATTATTTGTGGGGGGCTTCTATCCAGCTTTGGGGTCCCCTTCTCTGGAGGCAAGAAAGGTCTTTGTTTTCCTCTACTAGGGGTAGCTAGATTCTCCGGCTGGCGCTTGTCATCTAGAATCAACGTAGGAATGATCCCCGGCTACTTCTAGTGTTGGCGTTAGGAGTAGATATATGGTCAACCCAGTTACCACTGCCCTATGAGCTGGATTTTTGTATTCTGCAGACTTCCACGTTCCTCTGAGACCCTAGCCATTGGGGTCATAACACTCTATATACAGGAGATAACACATGATCCACCATTCACAACAGATGATGTCACAGCTCACCTCCTCCTCCTGTACAATGACTGATAACACCTCTATATACAGTAGATAACACAGGATCCACTATTCACAACAGGTGATGTCACAGCTCACCTCCTCCTCCTGTACAATGACTGATAACACCTCTATATTCAGTAGATAACACAGGATCCACCATTCACAACAGCTGATGTCACAGCTCACCTCCTCCTCCTGTACAATTACTGATAACACCTCTATATACAGTAGATAACACAGGATCCACCATTCACAACAGGTGATGTCACAGCTCACCTCCTCCTCCTGTACAATGACTGATAACACCTCTATATACAGTAGATAACACAGAATCCACCATTCACAATAGGTGATGTTACAGCTCACCTCCTCCTCCTGTACAATGACTGATAACACCTCTATATTCAGTAGATAACACACGATCCACCATTCACAACAGGTGATGTCACAGCTCACCTTCTCCTCCTCCTGTACAATTACTGATAACACCTCTATATACAGTAGATAACACAGGATCCACTATTCACAACAGATGATGTCACAGCTCACCTCCTCCCCCTCCCTTACACTTCTATACAAACAAATAGTGTCCTTAACTAGTCCATGTTCTCAACAGGAAATAGGAGTCTAATATTAGGCCTAGTGGTCAGTGTGAAATTGCAAGATTTTTTTTTATCAGAGTGAAATGAAAAATGGGAAAAAAAATTATGAAAAAAAGTTTTAAGCATAAAAACTTGATTTAAGTAATATGTGATTTTCCGATGGCCCAAATTGTCCTTATCTCACCTTGTGTTGATAGAGGAAGGTGTCCCTTTACCAAACAGATGACTTTACATCCCCGGTGCCAATTGTACAGATTATTACTGGGCTCCTCGCTGTCAATGAGGAATAAACAACGATACTGCCGTGTTGATTTAATTTAGTGTGTATTCCCAGGGAACATTTTACTCATCATTTGTCAAGACCTCAAGTAATCAGTCTGACTTCACGTCAAACGCAGCATCTGTTAGCTCAACATCACTCGGATCAACACCATTTGTTATTTAATGACTGTGACGAGCGATAAATCACAGGTTTCCACCTCGGCTGCCAGGTTCGGTAAATGCCGGAGCAGGTGTCCACCGCGATGTAGTAAAACCTGTCACCGGTGCCAATCAGAGGACTGATGATGACCTATAGGAACTATATATGTACTTATGACATATAGGTCTGTGAGTCTTCCAGAACATGACCACATTATGAAAGCGTCTTCCCCGGGTGCAGATAAAATGATGACAACTCTTTAACTCTATGGCCCCCAATGCGTATGTTACTACAGAAAAAGTACCCAGCGCCAGAAAGTGACTCACTGCAAGTCACGTCTGTCATTTAGAAACCTCAGGCTCAGATGTAATAAATTACCGCAGACTCATTTATAGACGGGAAAGATACAAAAGTAGGGTTAATGGTTCATTTTATACTCCGCCATCAAAGCACAAGTGCTTGAATGATTTTAAAGACTATGCTGGGAATGACGGAGATCACAGGATCAGCTATAATTGTTACTCTAGAGATGGATTTTATTTTTTTTAAAAAGTACCTTGATCCATGAAATAACCTGGTCTTGAATAGAAAAAAAAAGGATGATATATAGAGATAGGGAAAATTGGCGCTCACAGGTGATTTACAGATTAGGAAAACTGGCGGTCACAGGTAAAGTATAGATAGGGAAAATTAGCGCTCACTGGTGATGTACAGAAAAGGAAAATTTATGCTCAATAGTGATTATAGATTAGGAAAATTCACGCTCACATGTGATGTACAGATAAGGAAAATTTGTGCTCAATAGAGATGTATAGATAAGGAAAATTCGTGTTCACAGTTGATGTATAGATTAGGAAAATTTATGCTCAATAGCGATGTATAGATTAGGAAAATTTGCGCTCACAGGTAATGTACAGATAAGGAAAATTTGTGCTCACAGGTAATGTATAGATAAGGAAAATTTGTGCTCACAGGTAATGTATAGATAAGGAAAATTTGTGCTCAATAGAGAAGTATAGATAAGGAAAATTCACACTCACATGTGATGTACAGATAAGGAAAATTAGTGCTCACAGGTGACGTATAGATAAGGAAAATTTGTGCTCAATATTGATGTATAGATTAGGAAAATTGGCGCTGACAGGTGATGTATAGATAAGGAAAAATTGTGGTAACAGGTGATGTATAGATACGAAAAATTGACGTTCAAAGGTGATGTATAGATAAGGAAAATTTGTGCTCAATAGTAATGTATAGATTAGGATAAATTAGCGCTCACAGGTGATGTATAGATAGGATAAATTAGCTCTCACAGGTAATTTATAGATAAGGATATTGGCGCTCACATGTTATGTACAGATAAGGAAAATTGGCGCTCACAGGTGATGTATAGTGATGTATATATACTGTCTCCGCCTTTGGACAAATTGAACATGAAGAGGAAGTCCGAGCTGCAGATGATTTCTGACTTCCTCTTCATGTTCAATTTCTCCAAAGGTGGGGACAGTGACGCCAGCTCTGATTGGGCGCCGGGGAGAGCGAGTGCCGACACTGCGGGAACTGCATGGGAGGTGAGTATAGGCTTTTTTATTTTATCTGGGTCAAGCGTGGGGTGTTAGAAGGGGTTGTCATAATAGTGGACCACCCCTTTAAAGTGTAAAATTCGACATGCTAACTTTTACCTTAAAGAAGCTGTGTCACTAGGACTTTATTCTTTTATATAATGGTCATTATTATTTTTTTCATTGTTTGTGAGTATATAAATATAAATGACCTCTTGGATATCCATGCATGAGGTTTACGTATGGTGTTACGTTTACTATATCCCTAGGAATAACAAAGATTGGGATCTTCTGTTAAACTGTTCTGGAGAACTACAAGTACTAGTGAACAACCATTGTAAGAGAGCTGTTCTGCTTTGGAGACCCTTCCTATCCTTACTGGCATACAAAGGTGGTGAGTAGACTGTGATCACTTGTTTGTGCGATGTGAGCCACAGGAGTGCGAACTTGAAGTGATCGCATATTTAAGGGATTTTGGACTTTCCTTTAATTCTTCCGTTCCATTGCAGTTGTAGTTTTGTCTTGTAATACTCTCAAACTTAAAGGGATTGTACAGACTTGGTTCTCAAGTCTGCAGTAACCTTTTGTGACTGTAGACTTGGGAATCCTCACATTGCGTGCACTACACACTGTCAGGATTCTCCAGTGCCTTAAGCTGTCATGTGACCTCACTTAGTCAAATTCCGGCCACATTCTGACTAGACTTGTGCAGTCTCCCTTGATACACATGTACTGAGCGAAGCCTCACGTCTAGTCAGCACATAACCACATACAAATCGCATACTTGTGGTCGCTCACTTGCCAGCTCCCTGTACCGGAGAATCCTGACAGCGCGCCGTGTGCAAACTGCGAGGATTCACAAGTCTGCAGTTACATTGTGTGACTACAGACTTGAACCCCTTTATCCGTGACATTGCCATGCATGGAGGTGTATTTTGTAAGTGTCCTAATACTTTTGCCCATAGAGTGTATCATGTGACCTTGTAGACATCTTACACTTTAAGTAGTTTCTATCCTTACATAACCTCTGTTCGGATTCACTTTTACAAAATCCATAAATAAGTAATTAGATAGACGTCTTACAAAAGATCATTGACATGGTGGCATTGTTAAAAAAGAGGTGTTGTTCATCTTCTAATAGCTTTCCATTTCCTGTTGATTTCCGATGAGACCTAAGAGCTTAGATCAAGTGTCACTGGCACAATGAGAAAACCTAATGGTCATCTCTTCTGGCATCACATAGCACGGAAGGACTGATGCTGACGGATTCATCAGTCTGAAGGACAAGACGTAATAGTCATTCTATGAAATATATGTGTGTTGATTCATCAATAACAATAGTGTACTTATAGTGTACCCATCACAGACTCGTAGCTTTCTGCCTATGCACAGTTTATACAGAGCTTAGCATTCAGAGAACTGGTAGATCTGCAACAGATAATACCGTATATGGATTTTATCAAAAGTGCAGCAAGCAGCCCAGTAAGTGACACATCACTGGAATGAGGGTCTCTGCCCCTGCATCATGCTGCTCTAAACATTATTACTTTAAAAATACCTGTAACTTGTTTTAAAAAAAATCAGTTAGGTGCCTTGTGAAAATCCCTGAGCTGCCCTGCTCTTCACCTCTCTCACAAAGTTGCTGTTAATCATAGCTTGACAACATCTGAGACTGATGGACTGCTAAATCAGCTGCTGAGCTGTGATTGGCAGCATCTGGGAGGGAGGCGTGATGGCAGACACCCCCAGAGAAGACTCTGAAGAGAGGTCCAGTTGGTCTGCTAGCAGAGATTTCACATACTGCACTTCAAAAGCAACAAATGTGAATATCTCCGCAATAGAGCGATGCAGCACAAAATGGAAAAGAGTGGCAGAATCAGGGAAGCTCACGGATTTTTACAAGGTATTTGATTACATTTTTTGAGCAAGTAACAGGTCTTCTTTAATACCTTTAAAACAGGCGCTTCACTAAGCTTTACTTGTCAGCTTTCTCTCCTTGCACCAAAAATGAGGGCAGTGGCATTCTGGCAGAAGTGAGGGCCCTTCATAGTTGCACAGTTCCCATTGGCTAGGCAATGTGGCAAAGTGCCCGACTACTAGTCCAGAGGAGGCAAGGGTAGCCAGTGGTCCAGGAATTATTACATTACTTCTTGCTTTCGTAGCTCTGCTAATGTAAAATGTCATTAGAGCACATTGCCCAACATGTGACATTCCTGGGTAATTTTGCCACTGTGAAGTGTCCATTTTTATTTTTCATTTTAATGAATTACACTCATTTTGAAGCAATAAGTGTTAGTGCGGAGCACAAGAAAACTGCATGAAGTGATTTCCTGAACTATGCATGTAATTAAAGGGAATCTGTCATCAGACATTTACTTCCTAATCTGAGGGCAACATAAACTAAGGACAGAGACCCTAATTCTAGTGATGTGTCACTTACTGGGCTGCTTTCTGTAGTTTTGACAATCACTATTTTATCTTCTGCAGCTCCGCTGGTCCTCTCAGTGATGGCGTCTCTCTAACACAGCTCTGCAATTTATTGCCAACTCTCTGCCTATGCTGTGCATAGGCAGAAAGCTGCAGCAGTTAAATATAAATAAAATAGATACATCAAATACAACAACATTTTATCAAAACTACGGCAAAAGCCCGGTAAGTGACCGACTGCTAGAATCCGGGTGTTTTATTCTGCTTTCAGATGGGTCAACATAAACTTAGTGACATATTCTCATTAAAAAAGAATGTACTAAACTCATTACAGGACCAGTCACCGCTTCTGACGTTCACTTGTATCCCCTTTTAAATAGATTAGATTAGATTTCTGCACTATACCATTCCTCTGTTCTTCCTCCTGGAAATGAATCAATACATTGAACACTAGGTGTCATGAGCAGGAGGTGTGACATTACATACTCTGATACTATCCAATCAGTGCTAAGGGTTTAGGGACACACCCCTTTTGAAAATAGGTAATGGAAACGCCCAGTTGTCAATCTATTCATACATTTATAGGAGAAATAACGAAGGAATGGCACAAAACTAGGCTCAGAAAAAAATCTGCTCCAGGTCCTATGGTAGCTTGTCATCACATTCATTTTGATTTAGGTGAAAGAGCCAGGCTCCAATATTTTTTTTATATATTTAAATGATTTTTTCCATAAAAACCTGTAAAACTTTATTTTATTTTTTTTTTAATTTTCTATTTTCAATAGGAGAACTGTCATGATCAAGTCCGGGTTTTGCGTCCTGTCTGCCCTTTTCCCGGGCTGATCATGTCAAGGTTTAAGTTTGCTCTGCCTCATTCTGGGTTCAGGTTTGCTATTTAGCCCTGCTGCATCCTGCACGTGGTGTCAGTTATAGTTTTTGCCTATGGTGTGAGTAGCTGAACTTGCTTTAACCCTCATTTGTCTTGCTGCCTTTGCTGACTGTACACGTGTCTGTTTACTCCCCTCTACCCATCCTGACACTGTGTTTCCCCTTCACGTGTGGACTCCCTGGTACTTGACTCGGCTTGGACCCTGACCAGCTTTTGTCTCTTGTCTTTAGTATTTCTGCTCCTGACCGGTATTGACCTTTTTGGCTTGTCTCTGACTCTGAGTTTGTTTATTCCTTTGGTATTGCAATACTGACTAAAATCGACCCGACTTGTTTGACTATTCTGCTGCCACCTGGTGGTGGCCCCGCTCTTGCGCTGCAGGTCTGCTCCTGCTGTGTGCAGTCCTCTCTCCACGCTATTGCCATCTAGTGGAGCTGCAGCTACCTGCATAGCAGCAGTGTGACATCAACTGTGTGGGCAGCAAGCAAAATAGGACCCCTTGATTATCAATGCTAAATATGAACATTTTCAAGATCTAAATCAGTAAATCATACTAGCTTTGCATGTATAACACATAGAGAATATGGAATTCATGGCAGCCTGTATAAGTCAGTACCTACAGTGGATTATTATTACCTCTTTTTCATTTTCTTGATTAAGTTCCATTGGGATCTGTGACTACAGCTTAGCTGCAGTCCCTACAGGGAGCTTCAGGTAGTCTAAGACACGCCTCCTATCATGTTATTGGTTTGGCTACTGCTCCTTCCTCCTCACTGCATGTTCTGCCTTCTCTGATTGGCTCACAATGTTCCATTGGGATCTGTGACTACAGCTTAGCTGCACTCCCTACAGGGAGCTTCAGGTAGTCTAAGACACACCTCCTATCACGTTATTGGCTCTCTCTACTGCTCCCTCCTCCTCACTGCATGTTCTGCCTTCTCTGATTGGCTCACAATGTTCCATTGGGATCTGTGACTTAGCTGCAGTCCCTACAGGGAGCTTCGGGTAGTCTAAGACACACCTCCTATCACGTTATTGGCTCTGGCTACTGCTCCCTCCTCCTCACTGCACGTTCTGCCTTTTCTGATTGGCTCACTTCTGATGTACAGTGAATCTATCAGCCACTCACCAGAAACTTAGATCTGTGCTTTCTTTTAAAGCAGAGGCAGAAAGTTTGCACAACATACTCATAGTATTCAATAAACTACACTAATATTAATGGTAATAATCAATGTCATATTACAAAATATTATTCAGATTCCCTCAAAACATATTCAGGGCTTGTCAGAGAAATATGAAGAATTAAAGGGAGCCTTGCAGATTTTGTGTGGTTGCGATTTCAGCAGAATCCTCCATATGTTGCTCTGAAAACGTCCTTCACACAACCTGTAAAAGCAACTGTTTCGATTACTCAGAGGCACGGTCTCCGCTTCAGTGCATCTGCCTGAACCCAGATTGCATTGTGTGAGGAGCGGATTCCGCATCCTTAACTCCGAGCACCAGCCTCTCATGTATCACGTGTCGGAATCTTAAACAGAGGAGAGACCCGCTGGGTTCTTGGCCGAGATCCCATCTACCAAGTGCTGGCAGCCTTTCCAGCCATAGAAACGTAATCACCGTGTAACAACATAATATTTTTCTTTTCTCCACTTTGACTTATTTTATTCTTACTTTGTCTGTGAATCGGTTTTATATACTTTTCCACACACAAAACACATCCACAATCGGTGCCGCCATCATAATGCCAAGAGCCGCTATATAGCCACAGTATCAGAGCTGCCATGCGGTGTTAGCCAGAGTCCACATTTACACTAGCCATGGATAACCAACATATCAGCCCCAAAGACCTCCATATAGGGCTATCCAATTCATATAATGCCCGCCAAAGAGTCCCCATATAGAATTAGTCACAAAGACCACATATAGTGCAAGCCAATGAGCCTCCTTATTGAGCTAGCCACACAGCCCTTATATAATTCTAACCATAGCCCACATATAGAGATAAGTGCTAGCCACAGTCATAACGCTACCATATAGCAAATAAATGAAAAATACATATAAATATGGAGCGCCCCAACCGCCGCAGGGCCGAGGGGTACCCGGCACCGGGCCTCGGAGTCTCTGTTCTGGGGGTTGTCACGGTGGCTAGGCCCGGTCCGTGGCCCTGCCTGTCAGGGGGACGTCCGGTGAAAGAGTCGAGAATGATGGTGTAGTTGTGAAGTGCCGGTCACGGTAAATAACGAGGACACCAGGTTGCAGTCTCTTTACCTCTTTACTGAAGATCTCTCGGTCCTCAGTCCGGAATCCGGATAACCAGGCTGCGCAAGTCCGGCCGGTCCAATGGCACCTCCAGAGTTCTCCTTGCAGGTGGAAATCTGTGCCTTCCTGCTAGCGCTATGTGTTGTGGTCCTCCCCTGCTGTGCTTACGGAAAGTCCCCACAACTGTTGTGTCTGTTTCTCATGTTCCCTCACAACTCGATTAGATGATGTTCTGCTAATCCTCCGTCCCTCCCGGTGTTATGGTTGGGACGCACCCGTATGACGGGTAGGCTCGGAGCTCTTCCGGGACCCTAGAGTCGCCCCTCTCCACAAGTTGCCCCCTATGTCTTCTTAGGTGATTTAAGTGAGACAGCCCGCCTATGACTGACTGTCCTGCCGTTGGTTTGAAGTATTGCTTGGAGCTAGATATATAAATACTTCCTCGGCGTTCCGGCCGCCGGTTGTGCGCCTCAGTAGGATGTTGCCTCGGTCTTACAGCACGACTCCTACTGGTATTCTCCTTGTTGCTTTGATCTCGTTTCTCACTCAGCACAATATATCTCGCTTCTGATCCTTTCTTAGGGCACCGCCGCTATGCTGAGCAGGCACGGTCCCGTGAAATTCTTCCTTGTTGCCAGGCCTCTGTCAGGGTCCCAAACCTGACAGAGACCCTACCGAATCTTCCCCCACAACACCCTCTGCCACAAGGTGTTGCCTGGTTCCAACCCAGTCAGCTTTCTCAACTAACTTCCTGCCTGACCCCCAGTTTACCCACACGGTGAGGAGTGGCCTAATAAATAGCACCCTTAGCTCCCCCTGGAGGCCCGACTGTGAAATGTATTGGTGTATGTGATACCTGGTCAGATGAACTCCTTCAGTGCCATCAGACGTACCATAGCTCCCCTTAGCGGCAGAGCTTCAGTACTGCAACGACCAGGACTCTGGGGCACTGCAAATACATACATGAAAAAAAATGATGCGCTGTTCCCTCTATTTTTAATAACCAGCCAAGGGAAAGCAGACAGTGTGAGCTAGTTTTATTATGCTGTGAAGGTCCATGAATATTTGCTCCTTCCCAGCCTAATAAAACCAGCCCACAGCAGCCACAGAAACGGTGCATCCATTAGATGTGACAATTATGTCTCTTGCCTCGGCTCAGCTATTTTGGGGTTGATGTCAGCTATGTAATGTACCCTGACATCAAGCCCAGAGGTTAGTAATGGGGCAATGTTTATCACCCAGTAAGTAAAAAGAGAAAAAAAAAACTTTGTTTGAAAAAAAAACTCCCCTAAAATTTCCCTCTTTCCTCCATTTATTTACTTAAAATAAATAAATAAAATATACACCAGTCCACTGTAGTCCAAATAGAGGTCCCACGACGATCCCAGTCTTCATTATCCAGTCTATGGAGCCCTAATCAGAGAACGCAGCTCGATAGACTGGAGCAGCAGCTACTTGCCGAGTCTCGCGCTATGCTCCTCGAGAACCTAGCTGCTGTAAACTGAGGTGACATCATTAAGGTTACCTCAGTTCACAGCAGCTACACTCTATGGGCTCCAGAGACTGGATGAAGAAGACTAGGATTGTCGTAGGACCACCATTTGGACTACGGACG
Source organism: Ranitomeya variabilis (assembly GCF_051348905.1). Taxonomy (NCBI): domain Eukaryota; kingdom Metazoa; phylum Chordata; class Amphibia; order Anura; family Dendrobatidae; genus Ranitomeya; species Ranitomeya variabilis. The sequence continues at coordinate 40,558,196 of NC_135238.1, forward strand.
ATAGATGTGTATTTTATTTTTTTTTCAGTAAATGGGAGAAAGAAGGAAATTGTTGGGGGGGGGGGGGGGTTCAAATTAAGATGTTTTTCTGTGTTTATTTCTCTTTTTTTCTTACCGGGTTATAAATGGGGCTGTCTGATAGACGCCACCCCATTACTAATCTCTGGGCTTGATTACACAGTTCACACCAACCCACAAATATTACTCAGCTTGCCAAAGCACCAGGGCAAGTGGGAAGAGCTGGATAAAGTGCCAGAATTGACGCATCTAATGAATGCGCCTTTTCTGGGGAGGCTGCGGGCTGCTGTTTTTAGGCTGGGGAGGGACAAATATCCAGGAGCCTTCCCAGTCTGAGTCCAGGCCATTTTTTTATTTAAAAAATTATTTATTTAAATAAGTTTTTTTTTTAAATTACGTGGTGACCCCTCTATTTTTCATAACCAGCCAAGTTAAACTAGAAAGCTGAGGACTGCAGCTGTCTGTTTTACCTACACTTGTAAAAAAAATAGGAAAAGCTCATTGCTTAGCTGTGCTGTAGCCTTTCAACAAGCTTTGTTTGGGCTCCCAAACTCGAACAGTAACATGGACTTCAGTGAGAAGTCCTTGCCCAGGGCCCATGCACAGATCTCGAAATTTACCGTTCGGGTTTGGCCATATGGAATCATTGCATTTCTACCAATTTTTTGGGGTGAATACCTCTCAACTAGTGACTCTTTGAAATGTGATACATTTATCAAACGATTTCAGCTGTTTATCCGATTGTATTTTGTGGTTTAGTTTTCAAATTTTTAAGCCAATCTGACTTTTCACATATCATTTTTTTTTGCGGATAGACTATCAGGAAAAAAAAACTAAAGCAAAGACATGTCCTTGTTTGATCCAGGTTGGGAAATAAAGTCACCAATGCACGTAAATGGCCCTGTGAAAATAAAAAAAAATCACCATTTTGATGGATTTGGCATACGAAAACGTCAGCAGATACAAGTCAAAAAAAGAAAAGTGACTTGAAAAAATATGCAAATGTGTGTGTATATAAGACTATAGAATCGTCACCAGGTGTTAAATCCGATCTCCTAGATAGTAGTTAGTGTGTTCACCCCAATCATCGATAATTAATTAATAATGGTGATTTGATCATCAGCAGCCCCTACAGATGTGTCCGTCCTTACCTTTCTTCTTGACTCGAGATATCCCAAGATGAGTGGCATGAGATAACCATGTTAAAAAAAAACCCTCAAAAGTACGGTACCTTTCTTCTTGGCTTCTTCTTTTTTTCCTGTTTGCATAACTGTAGACAGTGTGAGATAGCGCTTACTGCATGCCTTGGGGGACACTTGCTTAGCAATGGGACTCAGTCACACAGGCACGTTTTTCTCACAAAAACAGTCCATGCAGTTTATTATGCAGTCATAAACCGGGTTATGCATAGTCCATTACACTTCATGGAACACAATAGGCACCAACAGGTGTCATTAAGTTGTGGCTCTAACTTCGATATTTGATATACAGCTTTTAACTCACAGCAGACACTACACCCGCCAGCCCTCCTTGACTAGTTCCAGGTGGTGTACGTACGCCGTATCAATGTCTCCAGTCATATAGCGCACATGACATTGATTCGTAGTCTCTAATCATGCTGGATCTCACTTCGTCCAGTTACCCTGGGAGACCACACAGTTCATTACTGACCCCCTGTCAGTGCACACGGTTCCCCATACTCTGGATTACCTTCCAGGAGCTCCTGCTCCACACGCTGACTCCTGTCAGTCCTCTCTCCTCCAGGTAAACTGCTGAACCGGGATCACCCACTTGCCTGGCAGGCACATATCAGTTAGTCCAGATCCTCAGACAGGCTGTAGCTCCCCAGTGCAGTGCCGTTGCAGACTCTGCATCCCCTCCTTCCCATGTGCTCTTCAGGAAGTCCTACTCCCAGGACTCCCAACACAGATTGTGCTATTCAGGAATCCTACTCCCAGGACTTTCAACACTGGCCACTCTGTGCACTATTCAGGACGTCCGTCCCCACCTGGGACCGTCCAACACACAAGTCTCTAGGTGCGCTGTTCAGGGATCCGATCCTACTCCCAGGATCTCTGTTATGATCCTTAGTGGTTGAGGATCACAAATTACTCCAGCAAGGTAACAAAAATAGGACTAGCTCTAGGGAGGTGGAAAACTGGACTGACCGCAAATCTGAACCTATCCAAACACACTAGAGGTAGCCGGTGAATGTGCCTAAAATTCCTAGACGTCTCGAGCCAGCCTGAGGAACTAACTACCCCTAGAGAGAAAGAAAGACCTCTCTTGCCTCCAGAGAAATAATCCCCAAAGATATAGAAGCCCCCAACAGATAATAACGGTTAGGTAAGAGGAAGGCACATACACAGGGGTGAAAGCAGATTCAGCAAATGAGGCCCACTAATACTAGATAGCAGAAAATAGTAAAGGGATCTGTGCGGTCAGTAAAAAACCCTTACAAAAATATCCACACTGATATTTCAAGAACCCCCGCACCAACTAACGGTGTGGGGGGAGAAACTCAGTCCCCTAGAGCAACCAGCAGCACAGAAATCACATTTTAGCAAGCTGGACCAAAAAACATGATGAACGCTGATAATCAGAAAAATGAACAAACAAGAACTTAGCTTGACTTGGAGAGACTGGGAGCAAGGTAGTCACAAGGAATCTGAAGAGCACTGAATACATTGATAGCAGGCAAGGAACTGAGTATCCAGGTGAGTTAAATAGGAAACCAACCAAGGATAACGAACCAGCTGATGCAGCCAACCTGCAGAAAGACAACACTACACAGTACCGCTTGTGACCACTAGAGGGAGCCCAAAAATAGAGTTCACAACAGTACCCCCCCCTTGAGGAGGGGTCACCGAACCCTCATCAAAACCCCCACGGCGATCAGGATGAGCCGCGTGGAAGGCACGAACCAAATCGGCCGCATGAACATCAGAGGCGACAACCCAGGAATTATCCTCCTGACCATAGCCCTTCCACTTTACCAAATACTGAAGTCTCCGTCTAGAGATACGAGAATCCAAAATCTTCTCCACCACGTACTCCAATTCACCCTCGACCAGCACCGGAGCAGGAGGCTCAACAGAAGGAACCACAGGTACCACATACCTCCGCAACAAAGACCTATGGAACACATTATGGATGGCAAACGATGCTGGGAGATCCAAACGAAAAGACACCGGGTTAAGGATTTCCAAGATCTTATAAGGACCGATGAAGCGAGGCTTGAATTTAGGAGAGGAGACCTTCATAAGAACATACCGAGAAGACAGCCACACCAAATCCCCAACACGAAGTCGGGGACCCACACCGCGGCGGCGGTTGGCAAAGCGCTGAGCCTTCGCCTGTGACAACTTCAGATTGTCCACCACATGATTCCAAATCTGCGGCAACCTATCCACCACAGAATCCACCCCAGGACAGTCAGAAGACTCAACCTGACCCGAGGAAAAACGAGGATGGAAACCAGAATTGCAGAAAAAAGGCGAAACCAAGGTAGCAGAACTAGCCCGATTATTAAGGGCAAACTCGGCCAATGGCAAAAAAGTCACCCAATCATCCTGATCAGCAGAAACAAAACATCTCAAATAAGTTTCCAACGTCTGATTAGTTCGCTCGGTTTGGCCATTAGTCTGAGGATGGAAGGCCGACGAAAAAGACAAATCAATGCCCATCTTAGCACAAAAAGTTCGCCAAAACCTGGACACAAACTGGGATCCTCTATCAGACACAATATTTTCAGGGATGCCGTGCAAGCAAACCACATTCTGAAAAAATAGAGGAACCAAATCGGAGGAGGAAGGCAACTTAGGCAAGGGCACCAAACGGACCATCTTGGAAAAACGATCACACACCACCCAGATGACAGACATTTTCTGAGATACTGGAAGATCCGAAATAAAATCCATGGAAATGTGCGTCCAAGGCCTTTTCGGGACAGGCAAAGGCAAAAGCAAACCGCTGGCACGAGAACAGCAAGGCTTAGCTCGAGCACAAATCCCACAAGACTGCACAAAGGAACGCACATCCCGCGACAAGGAAGGCCACCAGAAGGACCTAGCCACCAAATCTCTGGTACCAAAAATCCCAGGATGACCCGCCAACACCTAAGAATGAACCTCGGAAATAACTTTGCTGGTCCATCTATCCGGGACAAACAGTCTCTCTGGTGGACAACGGTCAGGTCTATCCGCCTGAAATTTCTGCAGCACTCGTCGCAAATCTGGAGAAATGGCAGACAAAATCACTCCCTCTCTGAGAATACCAGCCGGCTCAGAAACTCCCGGAGAGTCAGGCACAAAGCTCCTAGAAAGTGCATCAGCCTTCACGTTCTTCGAACCAGGCAGGTATGAGACTACGAAGTTGAAACGGGAGAAAAACAACGACCAACGAGCCTGTCTAGGATTCAGGCGCTTGGCAGATTCGAGGTAAATCAGATTTTTGTGATCAGTCAGGACCACCACACGATGTTTAGCTCCCTCGAGCCAATGTCGCCACTCCTCAAATGCCCACTTCATAGCCAACAACTCCCGATTACCAACATCATAATTTCGCTCGGCAGGCGAAAATTTTCTAGAAAAGAAAGCACATGGCTTCATCACAGAGCCATCAGAGCTTCTCTGCGACAAAACAGCCCCTGCTCCAATCTCAGAAGCATCAACCTCAACCTGGAAGGGGAGAGAGACATCTGGCTGACATAAGACTGGAGCTGAAGAAAACCGGTGCTTCAGCTCCCAAAAGGCCTCCACAGCCGCAGGAGACCAATTAGTCACATCAGAACTCTTCTTGGTCAAATCCGTCAAAGGTTTAACCACGCTAGAAAAATTAGCGATGAAACGACGGTAAAAATTAGCAAAACCCAAGAACTTCTGAAGACTCTTAACAGACGTGGGCTGAGTCCAGTCATGAATAGCCTGGACCTTGACTGGGTCCATCTCCACAGTAGAAGGAGAAAAAATAAAACCCAAAAAGGAGACCTTCTGTACTCCGAAGAGGCATTTTGAGCCCTTCACAAACAAAGCATTAGCACGCAGGACCTGAAACACCATCCTGACCTGCTTCACATGGGACTCCCAATCATCAGAAAAAAACAAAATGTCATCCAGATAAACAATCATAAATTTATCCAGATATTCTCGGAAAATGTCATGCATGAAGGACTGAAACACAGAAGGAGCATTAGAGAGTCCAAAAGGCATCACCAAGTACTCAAAATGGCCTTCGGGCGTATTAAATGCTGTTTTCCATTCATCTCCCTGCTTAATGCGCACAAGGTTATACGCACCACGGAGATCTATCTTGGTGAACCAACTGACACCCTTAATCCGAGCAAACAAATCAGACAATAGTGGCAAAGGATACTGAAATTTGACTGTGATTTTATTCAGAAGACGATAATCTATACAAGGTCTCAAAGAACCGTCCTTCTTGGCCACAAAAAAGAATCCTGCACCAAGAGGGGAAGAGGATGGGCGAATATGTCCCTTCTCCAAAGACTCCTTTATATAACTCCGCATCGCGGCATGTTCTGGTACAGACAAATTAAAAAGTCGTCCCTTAGGGAATTTACTACCAGGAATTAAATTTATAGCACAGTCACAATCCCTATGAGGGGGCAGGGCACTGGACCTGGGCTCATCAAATACATCCTGGTAGTCCGACAAAAACTCAGAGACCTCAGAAGGAGTGGAAGAAGCAATTGACACCAATGGAGTATCGCCATGAATTCCCTGACAACCCCAACTTGACACAGACATAGCTTTCCAATCTAAAACTGGATTATGAGCCTGCAGCCATGGCAGACCCAAAACGACAACATCATGCAAATTATGCAGAACAAGAAAGCGAATCACCTCCTGATGTACAGGAGTCATGCACATGGTCACTTGCGTCCAATACAGAGGCTTATTCTCAGCCAATGGCGTAGCATCAATTCCCCTCAGAGGAATAGGAAATTCCAAAGGCTCCAGTGTCATGAATCCCCAATGGCTAGGGATAGCACAGGATAAGCAAAGTATAATAAATATCGGACGAGCTCTAGGGTGATGGAACCTGGGCTGACCGCTGCCCTACGCCTGACAAACGCAACTAGAGATAGCCAGGGAGCGTGCCTACGTTGGTTCTAGACGCCACGCACCAGCCTAAGAGCTAACTAGTACTGCAGAGAAAACAAAGACCTCACTTGCCTCCAGAGGAATTAACCCCAAAGGTATAGTTGCCCCCCACATGTATTGACGGTGAAATGAGAGGAAGGCACACACATAGAGATGATGTATATAGCTTTAGCAAATAGAGGCCCGCTGAAAACTAGAAAGCAGAATGACACAAAAGGGGACTGAGCGGTCAGCAAAAAACCCTAATCAAAAAAACCATCCTGAGATTACAAGAACCCATGTGCCAACTCATGGCACATGGGGAGAACCTCAGTCCACTAGAGCAACCAGCTAACAAAGAGACATTCTAAGCAAGCTGGACAAAAAAACCAAACAACTGAAAATCAGCACTTAGCTTATCCTGAAAGATCTGGGAGCAGGTAGGCAGGAACCAAACAGAGCACATCTGAACACATTGATAGCCGGCAAGGGAAATGACAGAAAGGCCAGGTAAAATAGGAAACACCCAGCCTCTGATGGACAGATGGAAACCAAAGGCCGCAACCCACCAAAGTCACCCAGTACCAGCAGTAACCACCAGAGGGAGCCCACAAACAGAATCCACAACAGTACCCCCCCCTTGAGGAGGGGTCACCGAACCCTCACGAGAACCCCCAGGGCGATCAGGGCGAGCCCTATGGAAGGCGCGGACCAAATCAGTCGCATGAACATCGGAGGCGACCACCCAGGAATTGTCCTCCTGACCATAACCCTTCCACTTAACCAAATACTGGAGTTTGCGTCTGGAAACACGAGAATCCAAGATCTTTTCAACAACATACTCCAATTCTCCCTCCACCAGCACCGGAGCAGGAGGTTCGACCGAAGGAACAACAGGCACCTCATACCTCCGCAACAACGACCGATGGAACACATTATGAATAGCGAACAATGATGGGAGATCCAAACGGAAAGATACAGGGTTAAGAATCTCCGAGATCCTATAAGGACCGATGAACCGAGGCTTGAACTTAGGAGAAGAGACCTTCATAGGGACAAAACGAGAAGACAACCACACCAAGTCCCCAACAAGAAGTCGGGGACCCACGCGGCGACGGCGATTAGCAAACTGCTGAGTCTTCTCCTGAGACAACTTCAAATTGTCCACCACCTGATTCCAAATGTGATGTAGCCTGTCCACCACCACGTCCACTCCAGGACAATCCAAAGACTCCACCTGACCAGAGGAAAAACGAGGATGAAACCCCGAATTACAAAAAAAAGGAGAGACCAACGTGGCCGAACTAGCCCGATTATTAAGAGCAAATTCGGCCAGTGGCAAAAAAGCAACCCAGTCATCCTGATCAGCAGAAACAAAACACCTCAAATAAGTTTCCAAGGTCTGATTAGTTCGCTCCGTCTGGCCATTCGTCTGAGGATGGAACGCAGACGAGAAAGACAAATCAATGCCCATCTTGGCACAAAACGTCCGCCAAAATCTAGACACAAACTGGGATCCCCTGTCAGAAACGATGTTCTCCGGAATCCCATGCAAACGAACCACGTTCTGAAAAAACAAAGGAACCAACTCAGAGGAGGAGGGCAACTTAGGCAAGGGCACCAAATGAACCATCTTAGAAAAGCGGTCACACACAACCCAGATAACGGACATTTTCTGTGAAACCGGGAGATCAGAAATAAAATCCATGGAAATGTGCGTCCAAGGCCTCTTCGGGATGGGCAAGGATAACAACAACCCACTAGCCCGTGAACAGCAAGGCTTAGCTCGAGCACACACTTCACAAGACTGCACAAAGGTACGCACATCCCTAGACAAGGAAGGCCACCAAAAAGACCTGGCCACCAAGTCTCTAGTACCAAATATTCCAGGATGACCAGCCAACACAGAAGAATGGACCTCGGAGATTACTCTACTGGTCCAATCATCCGGAACAAACAGTCTTTCTGGTGGACATCGATCCGGTTTATCCACCTGAAACTCCTGCAATGCGCGTCGCAAGTCTGGGGATACGGCGGACAATATTACCCCATCCCTAAGGATACCAGCAGGCCCAGTGTCTCCAGGAGAGTCAGGCACAAAACTCCTGGAAAGAGCATCTGCCTTCACATTCTTTGAACCTGGCAGGTATGAAACCACGAAATTGAAACGAGAAAAAAATAACGACCAACGAGCCTGTCTAGGATTCAAACGCCTGGCAGACTCAAGGTAAATGAGATTCTTGTGATCAGTCAAGACCACCACGCGATGTTTAGCACCCTCAAGCCAATGACGCCACTCCTCAAATGCCCACTTCATGGCCAAAAGCTCCCGATTACCCACATCATAATTGCGCTCGGCGGGCGAGAATTTTCTAGAGAAGAAAGCACATGGCTTCATCACCGAGCCATTAGAACTTCTCTGTGACAAAACCGCCCCCGCTCCAATCTCGGAAGCATCAACCTCCACCTGAAAAGGAAGTGAAACATCTGGTTGACACAACACAGGAGCAGAAGAAAACCGGCGCTTAAGTTCCCGAAAGGCCTCCACAGCCGCAGGAGACCAATCAGCAACATCAGCACCCTTTTTAGTCAAATCAGTCAAAGGTTTAACAATACTGGAAAAATTAGCAATGAACCGACGATAAAAATTAGCAAACCCCAAGAACTTCTGAAGGCTCTTAACAGATGTAGGTTGTGTCCAGTCACAAATAGCCTGAACCTTAACGGGATCCATCTCAATAGTAGAAGGAGAAAAAATGTACCCCAAAAAAGAAATCTTCTGGACTCCGAAGAGACACTTTGAGCCCTTCACAAACAGAAAATTGGCCCGAAAAACCTGAAACACCTTTCTGACCTGTAGAACATGAGACTCCCAGTCATCAGAAAACACCAAAATATCATCCAAATACACAATCATAAACTTATCCAGATATTCACGGAAAATATTGTGCATAAAGGACTGAAAGACTGACGGAGCATTGGAGAGTCCAAAAGGCATTACCAAATACTCAAAATGGCCCTCAGGCGTATTAAATGCGGTTTTCCACTCATCACCCTGTTTTATCCGCACCAGATTATACGCACCACGAAGATTTATTTTAGTGAACCACCTAGCCCCCTTAATACGAGCAAACAAATCCGTAAATAATGGCAATGGATACTGGTATTTGACTGTAATCTTATTCAGAAGGCGATAATCTATACAAGGCCTCAGGGAACCATCTTTTTTTGCCACGAAAAAAAAACCTGCTCCCAGAGGGGACGAAGATGGACGAATATGTCCCTTTTCCAAGGACTCCTTAATATAATTCCGCATAGCAGTATGCTCTGGCAGTGACAGATTAAATAAACGACCCTTAGGGAACTTACTGCCAGGAATCAATTCTATAGCACAGTCACACTCTCTATGAGGAGGGAGCGAATTGAGCTTAGGCTCCTCAAAAACATCCCTATAATCCGACAAAAACGCAGGGATCTCCGAAGGAGTAGATGAAGCGATAGAAATCGGAGGTGCATCATCATGAACCCCCTGACATCCCCAGCTTAGCACAGACATTGTTTTCCAGTCCAGGACAGGATTATGAGTTTGTAACCATGGCAGACCAAGCACTAGTACATCATGTAAATTATACAGTACAAGGAAGCGAATCACCTCCTGATGAACGGGAGTCATGCGCATGGTCACTTGTGTCCAATACTGCGGCTTATTCATAGCCAATGGTGTAGAGTCAATTCCCTTCAGAGGAATAGGAACTTCCAGAGGCTCTAGACTAAAACCGCAGCGTTTAGCAAATGACCAATCCATAAGACTCAGGGCAGCGCCTGAATCCACATAGGCATCGACGGAAATGGAAGACAGTGAAAAAATCAGAGTCACAGACAAAATGAACTTAGACTGCAGAGTATCAATGGCAAAAGATTTATCAACCCTTTTTGTGCGTTTAGAGCATGCTGATATAACATGAGCTGAATCACCACAATAAAAACACAAACCATTTTTCCGCCTATAATTTTGCCGTTCACTTCTGGACTGAATTCTATCACATTGCATAGACTCAGGTGCCTGTTCAGAAGACACCGCCAACTGGTGCACGGGTTTGCGCTCCCGTAAACGCCGATCAATCTGAATGGCCATAGCCATAGACTCATTCAGACCTGTAGGCGCAGGGAACCCCACCATAATATCCTTAATGGCCTCAGAAAGACCATTTCTGAAGTTTGCAGCCAGGGCGCACTCATTCCACTGAGTAAGCACCGACCATTTCCGAAATTTCTGACAATATATTTCCGCTTCATCATGCCCCTGAGAGAGGACTAATAAAGCCTTTTCAGCCTGAATCTCTAGGTTAGGTTCCTCATAGAGCAATCCCAATGCCAGAAAAAACGCATCCACACTGAGCAATGCAGGATCCCCTGGTGCCAATGCAAATGCCCAATTCTGAGGGTCGCCCCGTAGGAACAATATAACAATCTTGACCTGTTGAGCAGGGTCTCCAGAGGAGTGCGATTTCAAAGAGAGAAACAATTTACAATTGTTCCTGAAATTCAGGAAGGTAGATCTATCTCCAGAAAAGAACTCTGGAATAGGAATTCTAGGTTCAGACATGGGAGTGTGAACCACGAAATCCTGTATGTTTTGAACCTTTGCCGCGAGATTACTCAGGCTGGAAGCCAAACTCTGGACATCCATGATAAACAGCTAAGATCAGAGCCATTCAAGGGTTAAGAGGAGGTAAGAAGCAGCTAGACAGCAATTAAGGGCTAGGCAGCAAAACTCTGAAGGAGGAAAAAAAAAAAAAAAAAATTTCCCTTGAACACTTCTTTATCTCCTGCTTCAGCCCAAACAATTAACACTTTGTGGGCCGGCTATACTGTCATGAATCCCCAATGGCTAGGGATAGCACAGGATAAGCAAAGTATAATAAATATCGGACGAGCTCTAGGGTGATGGAACCTGGGCTGACCGCTGCCCTACGCCTGACAAACGCAACTAGAGATAGCCAGGGAGCGTGCCTACGTTGGTTCTAGACGCCACGCACCAGCCTAAGAGCTAACTAGTACTGCAGAGAAAACAAAGACCTCACTTGCCTCCAGAGGAATTAACCCCAAAGGTATAGTTGCCCCCCACATGTATTGACGGTGAAATGAGAGGAAGGCACACACATAGAGATGATGTATATAGCTTTAGCAAATAGAGGCCCGCTGAAAACTAGAAAGCAGAATGACACAAAAGGGGACTGAGCGGTCAGCAAAAAACCCTAATCAAAAAAACCATCCTGAGATTACAAGAACCCATGTGCCAACTCCCATGGCACATGGGGAGAACCTCAGTCCACTAGAGCAACCAGCTAACAAAGAGACATTCTAAGCAAGCTGGACAAAAAAACCAAACAACTGAAAATCAGCACTTAGCTTATCCTGAAAAATCTGGGAGCAGGTAGGCAGGAACCAAACAGAGCACATCTGAACACATTGATAGCCGGCAAGGGAAATGACAGAAAGGCCAGGTAAAATAGGAAACACCCAGCCTCTGATGGACAGATGGAAACCAAAGGCCGCAACCCACCAAAGTCACCCAGTACCAGCAGTAACCACCAGAGGGAGCCCGCAAACAGAATCCACAACACTCCAGGACAAAACCACAGCGCCTGGCAAACGACAAATCCATCAGATTCAGGGCAGCACCTGAATCCACAAAAGCCATAACCGAGTAGGATGACAAAGAACAAATGAAAGTAACAGACAAAATTAATTTACGCTGTATAGTGCCAATGGTGACAGGTTTAGCAATTTTTTTTTAAGCGTTTAGAGCATGCTGAGATAACATGAGTAGAATCACCACAGTAAAAGCACAACCCATTTTGACGTCTATGACTTTGTCGCTCAATTCTGGTCAGAGTTCGGTCACATTGCATAGACTCAGGTCTCTGTTCAGAAAATACAGCCAAAGGATGAGCAGATTTGCGCTCCCGCAAACGCCGATCAACCTGAATGGCTAAAGCCATAGAATCACTCAGACTAGTAGGGGTGGGAAACCCCACCATAACCTTCTTAATGGCTTTCGAAAGACCTTCTCTGAAATTTGCAGCCAGGGCACACTCATTCCATTGAGTAAGCACTGACCATTTTCGAAATTTTTGACAATACACCTCTGCTTCATCCTGACCTTGAGATAGAGCCAGCAACGCTTTTTCTGCCTGATTCTCAAGATTAGGCTCCTCATAAAGCAGACCAAGAGCCCGAAAAAATGCATCTACATTAAGCAATGCAGGATCTCCTGGCGCCAGAGAGAAAGCCCAATCCTGAGGGTCGCCACGCAACAAGGAGATAACAATTTTAACTTGCTGAGCGGAATCACCAGAGGAACGAGGTCTCAAAGATAGAAATAACATACAATTATTCTTAAAATTTAGAAACCTAGATCTATCTCCAGAAAACAACTCAGGAATGGGTATCTTTGGTTCTGACATAGGGCTATGAATAACAAAATCCTGAATACTTTGCACCCGTGCAGTAAGATGATCCACACTAGAAGTCAGAGTCTGAATATTCATGTCTGCAGCTGAGCTCAAAACCACCCAGAGTTCAAGGGGATGAAAGAAGCTGAACAGACTGCAGCAAAGGAAAAGCGGGAGAAAAAAAAAAAAAAGTACTCAGGTCTTCTTTTAATCCCACTTCTGCGATGCATTAAACACTTTCTGGCCTGCTATACTGTTATGATCCTTAGTGGTTGAGGATCACAAATTACTCCAGCAAGGTAACAAAAATAGGACTAGCTCTAGGGAGGTGGAAAACTGGACTGACCGCAAATCTGAACCTATCCAAACACACTAGAGGTAGCCGGTGAACGTGCCTAAAATTCCTAGACGTCTCGAGCCAGCCTGAGGAACTAACTACCCCTAGAGAGAAAGAACGACCTCTCTTGCCTCCAGAGAAATAATCCCCAAAGATATAGAAGCCCCCAACAGATAATAACGGTTAGGTAAGAGGAAGGCACATACACAGGGGTGAAAGCAGATTCAGCAAATGAGGCCCACTAATACTAGATAGCAGAAAATAGTAAAGGGATCTGTGCGGTCAGTAAAAAACCCTTACAAAAATATCCACACTGATATTTCAAGAACCCCCGCACCAACTAACGGTGTGGGGGGAGAAACTCAGTCCCCTAGAGCAACCAGCAGCACAGAAATCACATTTTAGCAAGCTGGACCAAAAAACATGATGAACGCTGATAATCAGAAAAATGAACAAACAAGAACTTAGCTTGACTTGGAGAGACTGGGAGCAAGGTAGTCACAAGGAATCTGAAGAGCACTGAATACATTGATAGCAGGCAAGGAACTGAGTATCCAGGTGAGTTAAATAGGAAACCAACCAAGGATAACGAACCAGCTGATGCAGCCAACCTGCAGAAAGACAACACTACACAGTACCGCTTGTGACCACTAGAGGGAGCCCAAAAATAGAGTTCACAACAGATCTCCCAACACACCAGTCTTCAGATCCACGGCCTCGCAGTGCGCTATTCAGGGATCCAGTCCACTCACAGGACCTCCCAACACACAAGCCGTCCAGGATCACACACAGTCTCCATTACAGAGACCACTACACCACCATGTGACCACACCATGGTAATATTATGTAGTTGTAACCACTCCCATAGACGGGAGTTGTGTGTGTGGCTAGTTAGACCCGCCCAGCTCTTGAACTATCCCAGTAAGCCTCCCTTCATAACTATACAAACACTTGTGAGACTACAGGTCCCAGAACAACAACATTACTTTAGGCTTACAGCGCAGACTCCGTCTGCGACACATATCGGCCATTTACAACTCTGCCAGTCACTGTTTCACTATCATTATAACCACAGATACGCCCCCATGCATATCCCGAGGAGCACACACAGCGCCCCTTAGCTGCAACAGGGGTCACTGCATCACAACAGGCATAACAGAAAGTTAGGCTTTCAATTCAGGATAGGCAACAGTAGCAAAAGGCACGCTGGGACATGAATGGAAAACTTTTTAAAGAGCAAAATGTAGTTTATTCTTTGTGCTTGTTACAACAGGTAACTGATGTTGAATTACATGGGGAAAACCCTTAGGCTAATTTCACACTGGGCGTTTTTTCTGCATTTTTTATGCTAATTTTCAGCTGCTTTTTCCATTACCAGCAAAGCCTTTGAGATTTCAGAAATCTCATGCACACACATTGTTTTTTTTGTCATCAGTATTTTGTGCTTTGCATGTTTTTTTGGTGACATTTAGCATGTCATTCCTTACCTTTTCAGCGTTTTTCACCCATTGATGTAAAAAAAAAGCAACAAAAATGCAGGTATCCGTTTTTTTGTGCCAAAACACTAAACTTTATCAGCATGCACAAGCGGCAAATCTAGCATGCCAAAACCGTGGCAACAAAAAAAGCACAAAAAAAACGCAAGAAAAAAACAAGGAAAACCTGAAAGAAATCCGAGCGATGTAAACAAAACCGTAGAAAATGAAAAAATCCATAACATCGTGCAAAGTGAACAACAACTGTTTCCTGTGTTCTCGGCAGGAAGCCCTAGAAACCTGAATTAAAGATGAATACACGTTCGTCATTTATTCAAGAAGGCACTGAAAAAAAAACCTAATTCAACGTTATTTATTGATATTACACGTAATTATCTTTTTGAGCTGAAGAGACGAGGGCAGATGAAGCCAGAGAACAAGAGATGACGAGCAAAGTGCGTCTTCACACGACTTCATTTTAATCTCCTTTTTGTTGTTCTGACAGGAATGTCCTAATTTTACAGTCACCAACTTATTCCCTTACATCTCTTGCTGAAGTTATTGAATTTACAGTTTAGTTTATTTTTTCTACTGTTTGGTAATTTTGCGTTAAAGGGGTTTTCTACTTTTTTGTCTTGTCACTTAAAGAAGACCGGTTATCACTCCAGACATGAATACCGAATAATGGTTCGTCCATTAAAATAACAATTCTGGAACATCTTCATCTTTTCTTATAACGCTTCGTGTTGTTCCTCTGTTATTCCTTCTAGACATGTATAAATCAAGAGACTGCTGAGCGTTCCAAATTCTGTAATCCAGGAGTGTGTCCTTGTGCAGTAAGACACTGTCCACCATGATTGGACAAATGCAGGCCGTGTAGGGAAATGAGAATAGTAACGCCCAGTTGTAAATTTATTCATAACCTTCTAGGAGGAATAAAAGAGCAACAACATAAAGTAGCTTTGTAGGAAAAGATTGTTCACAACTGTTTTTATAGGAAATACATATATAAACTGTGATTAATGCGGTTACCACGTATTCCAAATTTGAAGGGGACCTGGTCTCTGTTAGAATACGTATACATGTTTCTGTATGTATGTGCTCTGTGTATTCGTATCTCTGTATGTATGTACTCTGTGTGTACAATATGTCTGTTTATATATGTATCTGTATTCATGTGCTCTGTGTATACATTTCTATGTATGTATCTGCTCTGTGTAAGTACAGTATATCTCTGTATGTATGTGCTCTGTGTATATACAGTGACTTGCGAAAGAATTCGTCTCCCTGGAACTTTTCATCCTTTTCCCACATATTATGCTTCAAACATAAAGATACCAAATGTAAATTTTTGGTGAAGAATCAACAACAAGTGGAACACAATTGTGAAGTTGAACTATGTATGTGCTCTGTGCATGTACATTATATTTATGTATGTATGTGCTCTGTGTATATGTCTCTTTATATATGTGCACTGTGTATACATGTCCTCTGTGCATACATATCTTTGTATGTATGTGCTCTACGTATGCATGTGTCATGACTCTGTTGTCGAGTGTCCAGGGATCAGGGGCTCCTTCCCTGTGTATACCTGTCTCTGTATGTATGTGATATGTGTATGCATGTCTCTATATTTGTGCACTATTTATATTCACATCTCTGTATGTATATGCTCAGTGCATACATATATACAGTACATGTATGTACTTTGTGTATGCATGTCTCTGCATGTATGTACTCTGTGTATATACAATATGTCTGCGTGCACATGTATTTATGTGCTCTGTGTATACATTTCTCTGTATGTATGTGCTCTGTGTATACATTTCCCTGTATGTATGTGCTCTGTGTATACATTTCCCTGTATGTATGTGCTCTGTGTATACATTTCCCTGTATGTATGTGCTCTGTGTATACATTTCCCTGTATTTATGTGCTCTGTGTATACATTTCCCTGTATGTATGTGCTCTGTGTATACATTTCCCTGTATTTATGTGCTCTGTGTATACATTTCCCTGTATTTATGTGCTCTGTGTATACATTTCCCTGTATGTATGTGCTCTGTGTATACATTTCCCTGTATGTATGTGCTCTGTGTATACATTTCTCTGTATTTATGTGCTCTGTGTATACATTTCTCTGTATTTATGTGCTCTGTGTATACATTTCCCTGTATTTATGTGCTCTGTGTATACATTTCCCTGTATTTATGTGCTCTGTGTATATACGATATGTCTGCGTACACATGTATTTATGTGCTCTGTGTATACATTTCTCTGTATGTATGTGCTCTGTGTATACATTTCCCTGTATGTATGTGCTCTGTGTATACATTTCCCTGTATGTATGTGCTCTGTGTATACATTTCTCTGTATTTATGTGCTCTGTGTATACATTTCCCTGTATTTATGTGCTCTGTGTATACATTTCCCTGTATTTATGTGCTCTGTGTATATACGATATGTCTGCGTACACATGTATTTATGTGCTCTGTGTATACATTTCTCTGTATGTATGTGCTCTGTGTATACATTTCCCTGTATGTATGTGCTCTGTGTATACATTTCCCTGTATGTATGTGCTCTGTGTATACATTTCTCTGTATTTATGTGCTCTGTGTATACATTTCCCTGTATTTATGTGCTCTGTGTATACATTTCTCTGTATGTATGTGCTCTGTGTATATACGATATGTCTGCATACACATGTATTTATGTGCTCTGTGTATACATTTCTCTGTATTTATGTGCTCTGTGTATACATTTCCCTGTATGTATGTGCTCTGTGTATACATTTCCCTGTATGTATGTGCTCTGTGTATACATTTCTCTGTATGTATGTGCTCTGTGTATACATTTCCCTGTATTTATGTGCTCTGTGTATACATTTCCCTGTATGTATGTGCTCTGTGTATACATTTCTCTGTATTTATGTGCTCTGTGTATATACGATATGTCTGCGTACACATGTATTTATGTGCTCTGTGTATACATTTCTCTGTATGTATGTGCTCTGTGTATACATTTCCCTGTATGTATGTGCTCTGTGTATACATTTCCCTGTATGTATGTGCTCTGTGTATACATTTCTCTGTATTTATGTGCTCTGTGTATACATTTCCCTGTATTTATGTGCTCTGTGTATACATTTCTCTGTATGTATGTGCTCTGTGTATATACGATATGTCTGCGTACACATGTATTTATGTGCTCTGTGTATACATTTCTCTGTATGTATGTGCTCTGTGTATACATTTCCCTGTATGTATGTGCTCTGTGTATACATTTCCCTGTATGTATGTGCTCTGTGTATACATTTCCCTGTATGTATGTGCTCTGTGTATACATTTCTCTGTATTTATGTGCTCTGTGTATACATTTCCCTGTATTTATGTGCTCTGTGTATACATTTCTCTGTATGTATGTGCTCTGTGTATATACGATATGTCTGCGTACACATGTATGTATGTGCTCTGTGTATACATTTCCCTGTATTTATGTGCTCTGTGTATACATTTCCCTGTATGTATGTGCTCTGTGTATACATTTCTCTGTATTTATGTGCTCTGTGTATATACGATATGTCTGCGTACACATGTATTTATGTGCTCTGTGTATACATTTCTCTGTATGTATGTGCTCTGTGTATACATTTCCCTGTATGTATGTGCTCTGTGTATACATTTCCCTGTATGTATGTGCTCTGTGTATACATTTCTCTGTATTTATGTGCTCTGTGTATACATTTCCCTGTATTTATGTGCTCTGTGTATACATTTCTCTGTATGTATGTGCTCTGTGTATATACGATATGTCTGCGTACACATGTATTTATGTGCTCTGTGTATACATTTCTCTGTATTTATGTGCTCTGTGTATACATTTCCCTGTATGTATGTGCTCTGTGTATACATTTCCCTGTATGTATGTGCTCTGTGTATACATTTCTCTGTATGTATGTGCTCTGTGTATACATTTCCCTGTATGTATGTGCTCTGTGTATACATTTCCCTGTATTTGTGTGCTCTGTGTATACATTTCCCTGTATTTATGTGCTCTGTGTATACATTTCCCTGTATGTATGTGCTCTGTGTATACATTTCCCTGTATGTATGTGCTCTGTGTATACATTTCTCTGTATTTATGTGCTCTGTGTATACATTTCTCTGTATTTATGTGCTCTGTGTATACATTTCCCTGTATTTATGTGCTCTGTGTATACATTTCCCTGTATTTATGTGCTCTGTGTATATACGATATGTCTGCGTACACATGTATTTATGTGCTCTGTGTATACATTTCTCTGTATGTATGTGCTCTGTGTATACATTTCCCTGTATGTATGTGCTCTGTGTATACATTTCCCTGTATGTATGTGCTCTGTGTATACATTTCTCTGTATTTATGTGCTCTGTGTATACATTTCCCTGTATTTATGTGCTCTGTGTATACATTTCCCTGTATTTATGTGCTCTGTGTATATACGATATGTCTGCGTACACATGTATTTATGTGCTCTGTGTATACATTTCTCTGTATGTATGTGCTCTGTGTATACATTTCCCTGTATGTATGTGCTCTGTGTATACATTTCCCTGTATGTATGTGCTCTGTGTATACATTTCTCTGTATTTATGTGCTCTGTGTATACATTTCCCTGTATTTATGTGCTCTGTGTATACATTTCTCTGTATGTATGTGCTCTGTGTATATACGATATGTCTGCATACACATGTATTTATGTGCTCTGTGTATACATTTCTCTGTATTTATGTGCTCTGTGTATACATTTCCCTGTATGTATGTGCTCTGTGTATACATTTCTCTGTATGTATGTGCTCTGTGTATACATTTCCCTGTATGTATGTGCTCTGTGTATACATTTCCCTGTATTTATGTGCTCTGTGTATACATTTCTCTGTATGTATGTGCTCTGTGTATGTACATTATATCTCTCCTTCTGCACCAGCCAGTGACTCGATTTGTTCCAGATAATTGTACTTGATTTTTGCTTTGTATATCCCTTTTCACATGTAAAACTCCATGGAATAAATGGTGCTGTAAAAATAAATAATAATAATGGCAATTTAGAATTTCCTAATAAAATATTTGAAATTAGCTTTCTAAATTAGGTAACCCACTCATTTTTCAACCAATTATCCCCATTAAGATTGATTTGATGGAATTTGGATTCTGGCCTGTCACCTTTTTAAGAGTAATAATAACATATCACGATATGCTATTCTTGCTGTCAATAAAGGTGACTTTCATAGAGCCCCAATGGGGTCTGTAGGGCACAGCTGGGATTCATCATTCCCCATATGGTGGATCCATTTAACCTTTGTTAAAAATGGAACTAGGTGCTAATTAACACCAAAAAAAAGTATTTTTCGTTAACCGGTATGTCTTTGTTCTTTGTTTATATTTTGAAACTCACAAAAAAAGACAAGAAATAAGATGTCTTATTATCACATTAACCTGGTGCTAACAAACAGCTGGGAAGGAGAACAGCGACGCACCAGATGTTTCCCAGCTGCCGAATCTCCTTGGAGATGAGGATATTGGAGCCTGAAGCTGCGGCTATGGGAGGTAAGTATTACGCTGTATCTACAGAAACTTCTTCAGAATCTTATAGTAAAGAACGTCCGTGAAGAAAGCAATGGCTGGACTGCACACAATGCTGATAGCAGCCTCCTGACTCTGAGAATCAGTGCATATTCGTATACAGAGCGGTGCACTAAATACCTCATAATCTGAGGAATGCTTTGGATTAGTAAAGCTCAAGTGCTTCCTTTAAGGAACAACACCAAACCTGTCATTAAATTGTACTTGGTATCATGGCTCAGCTTTATTGAATTCAATGGGGCTGAGCTGTAATACGGCACATAACTGTGTCCAAGAGGGAAGTCTAGAGTGGGGAAACCAGCCATTACATATGCAGCGCCCCAGAGTCCTGGTCGTGCAGTATTGTCGCTCTGCCGCTAAGGGGAGTGATGTTACGTCTGATTGTACTAAAGGAGTTCACCTGACCAGGTATCACAGTCACACATTACATTTCACACTCCGGCCACCAGGGGGAGCAAAAGGTTCTATGTATTAGGCCACTCCTCACACTCTGGTAAAACTGGGGGTTGGATAGGAAGTTAGAGAGAAAGCTGACTGGGTTTTGCCCAGGCAACATCCAGTGAGAGAGGGTGTTGCGGGAAAAGATTCAGGGGGGTCCCTGTCAGGGGTGGGATCCTGACAGAGGCCTAGCAAGAGACAGATCGTTATGGAGCCGCGCCTGCACCTCATTGCGGCGGTATCTTAAGAAAGGACACGAAGCGAAGTATATTGTGGAGAAGTGAGAAACGAGATCACAGCACTAGGAGATAATACCAGGAGGAGTCGTGCCCTAAGATTGTGGCAACATCCTTCTGAGGCGCGTAGCCGGTGGCTGGAACACCGAGGGAGTACTGGCTCTACGCTTTACTTCAATCACGGCAGGGCAGTTGACTTTAGGTTGGCTGTCTCACCTTTTCACCTAAGCAGACAATGGAGGCAAATTGTGGGAGAGGGGCATCTCTAGGGTCCCTATAAAATAGCTCCAGGCCTACCCCAGTCATACGGGTGCGTCCTATCCAAACTGGGGGACGGAGAGAGAGAACATCAGAAACAGATACAAGAGTTGTGAGGACTATCCCGTAGTGCTCAGCAGGGAGGTACTACAACACACAGGTGCAAGTAGGAAGGCTACTGATTTCCACCTGCAAAGGGAACTCTGGATGTGCCTTCGGACCGGCCGGTCTCAGCCAGCCCTGTTAGCAGTGCTCTGGATTGTGGATGCCGAAGCCTACAGTAAAAGGTAAAGAGACTGCAACCTTGTGTCCTCGTTATTTACCGCGACCTAAACCACCACCACCTACAACTTTAATTGGACGCCCCTTAGCAGGGCCACGGACCGGGTCGGGCCACCGTGACATCCCCAGAACTGAGACAGAGGGACCCGGGACCGAGTACCCTATTGCCCTGCGTCTGGGGGCGCTCCAAACTTGGCGTCACAAACAGGATCTACTTAAGCCTGAAGATCAGGTCATGTGTGCCTTGGAACTGTGACTGAATTGTGCTTGAATCGTGATTTATTGCAAAGACTGTGTATTGCTCTTTGCCACCAAAAATTCCCGCCAAAGCCACTGCCATTACAGCGCCACGAGGAGTGCAGGAGAAGAAGAAGGGCGTGCCATGGGAGGAGACTACCAGAGCGGCGCCAAAAGTGACGACCGCCCCCTCCGACTACTGCTGCGAGAAGACGACATGCCCCGAAGTACAGGAGAACCGCCCCCTTATTTGCAACGGCGGGAACCAAGAGGGGAAGGAGCTCGACCCACGGAAGATGGCGGAACCATGTGTGTGTGCAGCTGCCGATCGCAAAACAGCGAGGGTGACCAGCGAAAACCTGAACGACGATGAAGTGACCCCGGGTTCTCTGTTGTGAACTATAGTTCTTGGCTCCCTCTTGTGGTCATTAGCGGTATGGCACTTGGAGTGTCTTTCCCCAGGTTGGCACTCACCTGCTTCGTTTGGCCTGGGTGTGCCTATATAAACTTCCTGGAGACTCTGTATTGTGCCTAGATTCGTTGTTATCAGACCTTGTCTGTTTTCTCCTGTCTCCTGGTTTCCTGATTTTGCAAGATAAGCTAAGTCCTGCTTTCTTATTTTTGTGCATTTGAATTTCCCTTATTTTGTTCCAGCTTTGTTTAAAATGTGATTCCTGATTTTGCTGGAAGCTCAAGGGGGGCTGTTATCCTCCCCCCACACCGTTAGTCGGTGCGGGGGTTCTTGGATATTCAGCGTGGATATTTTGTAGGGTTTTTTGCTGACCGTATAAGTCATCTTTCTATTTTCTGCTATTAGTCAGTGGGCCTCTCTTTGCTAAATCTAGTTCATTCTTACGTTTGTCATTTCTTCTTACCTCACCGTTATTATTTGTTGGGGGCTTGTATTATAACTTTGGGGTCCTTTCTCTTGAGGCAAGAGAGGTCTTATTTTCTCTGAAAGGGTTAGTTAGTTCTCCGGCTGGCGCGAGACGTCTAGAACCAACGTAGGTATGTTCCCCGGCTGCTGCTAGTTGTTTGTGCTAGGATCAGGTATACGGTCAGCCTAGTTTCCACTTCCCTATGAGCTGGTTTTTTGTGTTTGCAGACTTAGCTGGTACTCCTGAGATCCTCTGCCATTAGGATCATAACAGTTCTCCCCACCGACCGGAGGCAGATCCGAACCAACCGCAGCTGGAGGATCCGGACCTCTTGGAGCCGCAGGCGGAGGAGCTGAGTCAACCTATCCCGAACATGAAGCCAGCCGATGTGAAGCAATGGAAGTCGGAGCTGTCCCAGAGGGTCGCATCGGAAGAACCGCGGTCCAAGCCGCTGCCGACTCCAGTGTCCTCATCAATGGAACGAACCGGCATCGGTGGAACCACATCAGACGCAGGTATGGAAAGCGTCCCTGCCTCACCGACCGATCCTGCTCCCGCAACCGCTCCCCGTCCCGGCAATGACCGATTCCTCGCCACTGAGCTGGTAGTGATAACCCCCGACACTATGGAGAAGCTGGTGCCTCCGTTACCGACAACTATGGAGGCACCACTAGATGTGAGCTCAGAGGGGGTGATCTTCCAATGGGATACCCCAAGGATTGGACCAGACAGGAGGGCCTCAGCATTGCTGTGCTCACCTGGGAACAATATAAACAATGCTTAATTCTACACTGGAAAAACCGAAAAGAGACAGAACAAAGTGACCCACCGAAAGTACAAGAACCAAAGGCTGAACGCGGTAAGAAAAACTTGGTAAAACAGGGGACTGTACTAGCCTTTCACCCGAAACGGGGTTGGGGCTCTATACAGGAACCGGGACTGCCGACTGAAGTCTTCTTTACCAGTTACAACGTGAAGACCCCGTCCCGCAACAGATGCGACAACCAATTTCTATGTAAAGGGGACCAGGTGACCTACACTCGCCATCGGAGTGCGCAAGGGTGGTGCGCTCGGAACATCCAACGATGCGAGCCTGCAGCGGCGCCACCTGTTGTCCTGCCTACGACTAACTCTGACCTGACAAATTCTACTACTATCACTACTGTGTGCATTATTGCCGCTACTGAACTTGCTACCAAAACTGACATTCGAATTCAGACCCCTGGTGACCTGGCCGCACCTGACAGACGAACCGCTGATACTGACACCGCATCGGATGAGGATACGGAATCGAAGCTTACCCGGTCAGGAAGCGTCCGCTACCGACTGATGCCTTGCAACTTACTATGAGAATAAACCTCGGAACTACGAAGATGTAAATAGTTAACTGTTTGTTTTCCTGCTGTTTTGCTGCTTTAAACCCAACCAGGGTTAGTTCTTAAAGGGATCCCTTCGTTTACCCGGGATCCCTATTGTTTTATGTTTTTGCACAAGTTCATCATTGTTCTAAAGGACTGCCGAATCATGGACGGTGAATGATTCACAAACTGTTGCTGTATATAGTTTGCACCTTCTTAAAGGTGCCCCCCTACTGGTTTTACAAAAAGAAGAGCTTTTTGAAGAGACTGTTCCTGAGTACAGCGCAGAAGTTCTTGCTTTTAAACGGACTTGCAAATAGAGAATTTGCACTACCTCAGAAGAGACTTGGTACCCTCTTAAAGTTAATGTCTAATTGTTGCACTTAGCTTAAACTATAATGTTGCCTTAGGAAAGTTGAACAGTGATAATGTGTTGCATAGAAATAATATGTAGTTAGCTAGATAGTGATGAGAATTGTTTAATGATGAATCTTAGGAATTGAGGACGAAGGAAGTTGAAAGCTGAGTTTCAATAAAGTGAACCCGTAGGGGTTAGTGAGACCTCCGGAGAGCCATAGAGAGATGGTTCATAGATTTTGCACTTGGAAAAGAGAAATAAAGAAAACTTAATTAATACTGTAAAGTTTTATAATATGCCTTTAGTGGGTACCTGCCTTTACGCCCTTAAAGGAGAAGTTAAATTATTGTTCAGAAATTGTACTTAGTCGATAGAATGCCCGGCTGGGTAGTGATAGTTATTTATAGTCAGTTAATTATAAGTGTTATTTAAAATCTTAAGCACAATGTAAATATGTTTCTGTTTGTAACGTTCAAGTGTCCTCACCTCCCATAAAGGGAAGCACTGTTATATTTAATTGTTTACAGCATTTCAAAATTTTGTATGTCTTTTGCTAACATGTATTGTTGTTCTTCTTTTCCCAGTCCGGGAATACTGGATTTAACGGGGGGGGGGAGTGCAGTGCCCCAGAGTCCTGGTCGTGCAGTATTGTCGCTCTGCCGCTAAGGGGAGAGATGGTACGTCT
This sequence comes from Ranitomeya variabilis, assembly GCF_051348905.1. NCBI lineage: Eukaryota > Metazoa > Chordata > Amphibia > Anura > Dendrobatidae > Ranitomeya > Ranitomeya variabilis. The sequence continues at coordinate 40,582,943 of NC_135238.1, forward strand.
GATTGTACTAAAGGAGTTCACCTGACCAGGTGTCACAGTCACACATTACACTTCACACTCCGGCCACCAGGGGGAGCAAAAGGTTCTATGTATTAGGCCACTGCTCACACTCTGGTAAAACTGGGGGTTGGATAGGAAGTTAGAGAGAAAGCTGACTGGGTTTTGCTTAGGCAACATCCAGTGAGAGAGGGTGTTGCGGGGAAAGATTCAGGGGGGTCCCTGTCAGGGGTGGGATCCTGACAGAGGCCTAGCAAGAGACAGATCGTTACAGAGCCGCGCCTGCACTTCATTGCGGCGGTATCTTAAGAAAGGACAGGAAACGAAGTATATTGTGGAGAAGTGAGAAACGAGATCACAGCAACAAAGGAGATAATACCGGGAGGAGTCGTGCCCTAAGATCGTGGCAACATCCTTCTGAGGCGCGTAGCCGGTGGCCTGAACACCGAGGGAGTACTGCCTCTACGCTTTACTTCAATCGCGGCAGGGCAGTTGCCTTTTGGTTGGCTGTCTCACCTTTTCACCTAAGCAGACAACGGAGGCAAATTGTGGGAGAGGGGCGTCTCTAGGGTCCCTATAAAATAGCTCCAGGCCTACCCCCGTCATACGGGTGCGTCCTATCCAAACTGGGGGACGGAGAGAGAGAACATCAGAAACAGATACAAGAGTTGTGAGGACTATCCCGTGGTGCTCAGCAGGGAGGTACTACAACACCCAGGCGCAAGTAGGAAGGCTACTGATTTCCACCTGCAAAGGGAACTCTGGATGTGCCTTCGGACCGGCTGGTCTCAGCAAGCCCTGTTATGTTGTGGATTCTGTTTGTGGGCTCCCTCTGGTGGTTACTGCTGGTACTGGGTGACTTTGGTGGGTTGCGGCCTTTGGTTTCCACCTGTCCATCAGTGGCTGGGTGTTTCCTATTTTACCTGGCCTTTCTGTCATTCCCTTGCCGGCTATCAATGTATTCAGATGTGCTCTGTTTGGTTCCTGCCTACCTGCTCCCAGATCTTTCAGGATAAGCTAAGTGCTGATTTTCAGTTGTTTGGTTTTTTGTCCAGCTTGCTTATTATGTCTCTATGCTAGCTGGTAGCTCTAGTGGACTGAGGTTCTCCCCATGTGCCATGAGTTGGCACATGGGTTCTTGTAATCTCAGGATGGTTTTTTTGATTAGGGTTTTTTGCTGACCGCTCAGTCCCCTTTTGTATCGTTCTGCTTTCTAGTTTACAGCGGGCCTCAATTTGCTAAAACTATATATATCATCTCTATGTGTGTGCCTTCCTCTCATTTCACCGTCAATACATGTGGGGGGCAACTATATCTTTTGGGGTTCATTCCTCTGGAGGCAAGTGAGGTCTTTATTTTCTCTGCAGTGCTAGTTAGCTCTTAGGCTGGTGCGTGGCGTCTAGAACCAACGTAGGCACGCTCCCTGGCTATCTCTAGTTGCGTTTGTCAGGCGTAGGGCAGCGGTCAGCCCAGGTTCCATCACCCTAGAGCTCGTCCGTAATATATTTGTACTTTGCTTGTCCTGTGCTATCCCTAGCCATTGGGATTCATGACAGTATAGCCGGCCCACAAAGTGTTAATTGTTTGGGCTGAAGCAGGAGAAAGAGAAGTGTTTAAGGGAATTTTTTTTTTTTTTTTTTTCCCTTCAGAGTTTTGCTGCCTAGCCCTTAATTGCTGTCTAGCTGCTTCTTACCTCCTCTTGACCCTTGAATGGCTCTGATCTTAGCTGTTTGACATGGATGTCCAGAGTTTGGCTTCCAGCCTGAGTAATCTCGCAGCAAAAGTTCAAAACATACAGGATTTTGTTGTTCACACTCCCATGTCTGAACCTAGAATTCCTATTCCAGAGTTCTTTTCTGGAGATAGATCTACCTTCCTGAATTTCAGGAACAATTGTAAATTGTTTCTTTCTTTAAAATCTCGCTCCTCTGGAGACCCTGCTCAACAGGTCAAGATTGTAATATCTTTCCTGCGGGGCGACCCTCAGAATTGGGCATTTGCATTGGCACCAGGGGATCCTGCATTGCTCAGTGTGGATGCGTTTTTTCTGGCATTGGGATTGCTCTATGAGGAACCTAACCTGGAGATTCAGGCTGAAAAGGCTTTATTAGCCCTCTCTCAGGGGCATGATGAAGCGGAAATATATTGTCAGAAGTTTCGGAAATGGTCGGTGCTTACTCAGTGGAATGAGTGCGCCCTGGCTGCAAACTTCAGAAATGGTCTTTCTGAGGCCATTAAGGATATTATGGTGGGGTTCCCTACGCCTACAGGTCTGAATGAGTCTATGGCTATGGCCATTCAGATTGATCGGCGTTTACGGGAGCGCAAACCCGTGCACCAGTTGGCGGTGTCTTCTGAACAGGCACCTGAGACTATGCAATGTGATAGAATTCAGTCCAGAAGTGAACGGCAAAATTATAGGCGGAAAAATGGATTGTGTTTCTATTGTGGTGATTCAGCTCATGTTATATCAGCATGCTCTAAACGCACAAAAAGGGTTGATAAATCTTTTGCCATTGGTACTCTGCAGCCTAAGTTCATTTTGTCTGTGACTCTGATTTTTTCACTGTCTTCCATTTCCGTCGATGCCTATGTGGATTCGGGCGCTGCCCTGAGTCTTATGGATTGGTCATTTGCTAAACGCTGCGGTTTTAGTCTGGAACCTCTGGAAGTTCCTATTCTTCTGAAGGGAATTGACTCTACACCATTGGCTATGAATAAGCCGCAGTATTGGACACAAGTGACCATGCGCATGACTCCCGTTCATCAGGAGGTAATTCGCTTCCTTGTACTTTATAATTTACATGATGTACTAGTGCTTGGTCTGCCATGGTTACAAACTCATAATCCTGTCCTGGACTGGAAAACAATGTCTGTGTTAAGCTGGGGATGTCAGGGGGTTCATGATGATGCACCTCCGATTTCAATCGCTTCATCTACTCCTTCTGAGATCCCTGCGTTTTTGTCTGACTATAGGGATGTTTTTGAGGAGCCTAAGCTCAATTCGCTCCCTCCTCATAGAGAGTGTGACTGTGCTATAGAATTGATTCCTGGCAGTAAGTTCCCTAAGGGTCGTTTATTTAATCTGTCACTGCCAGAGCATACTGCTATGCGGAATTATATTAAGCAGTCCTTGGAAAAGGGACATATTCGTCCATCTTCGTCCCCTCTGGGAGCAGGTTTTTTTTTGTGGCAAAAAAAGATGGTTCCCTGAGGCCTTGTATAGATTATCGCCTTCTGAATAAGATTACAGTCAAGTATCAGTATCCATTGCCATTATTGACTGATTTGTTTGCTCGCATTAAGGGGGCTAGGTGGTTCACTAAGATAGATCTTCGCGGTGCGTATAATCTGGTGCGGATAAAACAGGGTGATGAGTGGAAAACCGCATTTAATACGCCTGAGGGCCATTTTGAGTATTTGGTAATGCCTTTTGGACTCTCCAATGCTCCGTCAGTCTTTCAGTCCTTTATGCACAATATTTTCCGTGAATATCTGGATAAGTTTATGATTGTGTATTTGGATGATATTTTGGTGTTTTCTGATGACTGGGAGTCTCATGTTCTACAGGTCAGGAAGGTGTTTCAGGTTCTGCGGGCCAATTCTCTGTTTGTGAAGGGCTCAAAGTGTCTCTTCGGAGTCCAGAAGATTTCTTTTTTGGGGTACATTTTTTCTCCTTCTACTATTGAGATGGATCCCGTCAAGGTTCAGGCGATTTGTGACTGGACACAACCTACATCTGTTAAGAGCCTTCAGAAGTTCTTGGGGTTTGCTAATTTTTATCGTCGGTTCATTGCTAATTTTTCCAGTATTGTTAAACCTTTGACTGATTTGACTAAAAAGGGTGCTGATGTTGCTGATTGGTCTCCTGCGGCCGTGGAGGCCTTTCAGGAACTTAAGCGCCGGTTTTCTTCTGCTCCTGTGTTGTGTCAACCAGATGTTTCACTTCCTTTTCAGGTTGAGGTTGATGCTTCCGAGATTGGAGCGGGGGCGGTTTTGTCACAGAGAAGTTCTAATGGCTCGGTGATGAAGCCTTGTGCATTCTTCTCTAGAAAATTCTCGCCCGCCGAGCGCAATTATGATGTGGGTAATCGGGAGCTTTTGGCCATGAAGTGGGCATTTGAGGAGTGGCGTCATTGGCTTGAGGGTGCTAAACATCGTGTGGTGGTCTTGACTGATCACAAGAATCTCATTTACCTTGAGTCTGCCAGGCGTTTGAATCCTAGACAGGCTCGTTGGTCGTTGTTTTTTTCTCGTTTCAATTTCGTGGTTTCATACCTGCCAGGTTCAAAGAATGTGAAGGCAGATGCTCTTTCCAGGAGTTTTGTGCCTGACTCTCCTGGAGACTCTGGGCCTACTGGTATCCTTAGGGATGGGGTAATATTGTCCGCCGTATCCCCAGACTTGCGACGTGCATTGCAGGAGTTTCAGGTGGATAAACCGGATCGTTGTCCACCAGAAAGACTGTTTGTTCCGGATGATTGGACCAGTAGAGTCATCTCCGAGGTCCATTCTTCTGTGTTGGCTGGTCATCCTGGAATATTTGGTACTAGAGACTTGGTGGCCAGGTCTTTTTGGTGGCCTTCCTTGTCTAGGGATGTGCGTACCTTTGTGCAGTCTTGTGAAGTGTGTGCTCGAGCTAAGCCTTGCTGTTCTCGGGCCAGTGGGTTGTTGTTATCCTTGCCCATCCCGAAGAGGCCTTGGACGCACATTTCCATGGATTTTATTTCTGATCTCCCGGTTTCACAGAAAATGTCCGTTATCTGGGTTGTGTGTGACCGCTTTTCTAAGATGGTTCATTTGGTGCCCTTGCCTAAGTTGCCTTCCTCCTCTGAGTTGGTCCCTTTATTTTTTCAGAACGTGGTTCGTTTGCATGGGATTCCGGAGAATATCGTTTCTCACAGGGGATCCCAGTTTGTGTCTAGATTTTGGCGGACGTTTTGTGCCAAGATGGGCATTGATTTGTCTTTCTCGTCTGCATTCCATCCTCAGACGAATGGCCAGACGGAGCGAACTAATCAGACCTTGGAAACTTATTTGAGGTGTTTTGTTTCTGCTGATCAAGATGACTGGGTTGCTTTTTTGCCACTGGCCGAATTTGCTCTTAATAATCGGGCTAGTTCTGCCACGTTGGTCTCTCCTTTTTTTTGTAATTCGGGGTTTCATCCTCGTTTTTCCTCTGGTCAGGTGGAGCCTTCGGATTGTCCTGGAGTGGACGTGGTGGTGGACAGGCTACATCAGATTTGGAATCAGGTGGTGGACAATTTGAAGTTATCTCAGGAGAAGACTCAGCATTTTGCTAATCGCCGTCGCCGCGTGGGTCCCCGACTTCTTGTTGGGGATTTGGTGTGGTTGTCTTCTCGTTTTGTCCCTATGAAGGTCTCTTCTCCTAAGTTCAAGCCTCGGTTCATCGGTCCTTATAGGATCTCGGAGATTCTTAACCCTGTATCTTTTCGTTTGGATCTCCCAGCATCGTTTGCTATTCATAATGTGTTCCATCGGTCGTTGTTGCGGAGGTATGAGGTGCCCGTTGTTCCTTCGGTTGAGCCTCCTGCTCCGGTGCTGGTGGAGGGAGAATTGGAGTATGTTGTTGAGAAGATCTTGGATTCTCGTGTTTCCAGACGCAAACTCCAGTATTTGGTTAAGTGGAAGGGTTATGGTCAGGAGGATAATTCCTGGGTGGTCGCCTCCGATGTTCATGCGACTGATTTGGTCCGCGCCTTCCATAGAGCTCACCCTGATCGCCCTGGGGGTTCTCGTGAGGGTTCGGTGACCCCTCCTCAAGGGGGGGGTACTGTTGTGGATTCTGTTTGTGGGCTCCCTCTGGTGGTTACTGCTGGTACTGGGTGACTTTGGTGGGTTGCGGCCTTTGGTTTCCACCTGTCCATCAGTGGCTGGGTGTTTCCTATTTTACCTGGCCTTTCTGTCATTCCCTTGCCGGCTATCAATGTATTCAGATGTGCTCTGTTTGGTTCCTGCCTACCTGCTCCCAGATCTTTCAGGATAAGCTAAGTGCTGATTTTCAGTTGTTTGGTTTTTTGTCCAGCTTGCTTATTATGTCTCTATGCTAGCTGGTAGCTCTAGTGGACTGAGGTTCTCCCCATGTGCAGGGCCGGCGTTAGGGGCAGGCAGACCAGGCAGCTGCCTGGGGCCCCCACTCCCCCAGGGGCCCCCCACTCCCCCAGGGGCCCCCAGCTAGCGGCAAATCACGCAGCCGCTATGGGGCCCCTGTGAGGCAGGGGGCCCGCCTGCCGCCAGCGCTGACTCCCCCGCCGCATTGAACTGTACCGGCGTCTGCCGGTACAGTTCAAAGCAATGATGGAGGAGAGAGCGTCACCTGACGCCCCCTCTCCCATCATTCCCCGCTCTGCCTCTGACACAGCGGGTGCGCGCGCACTCACTGTGTCCCAGGCAGAGCAGCTGCAGCCACCGACACAGGAGCAGCGCGGGCACGTGTGGAGAGGTGAGGAGCTTGTGTTTTGTTTTTTTTTTTTCTTTTTACTGGACGGGGAGAGGAGAGGGGAGGAGAGGGGAGGAGAGGGGAGGAGAGGAGAGGAGAGGGGGGGATGTGAGCTGTGGTGTACACCACTGGGGGCTGTGCTGTATACTACTGGGGGCTCTGCTGTATACCCCTGGGGGCTCTGCTGTATATTACTGGGGGCTCTGCTGTATATTACTGGGGGCTGTGATGTATACTACTGGGGGCTCTGCTGTATACCCCTGGGGGCACTGCTGTATATTACTGGGGGCTCTGCTGTATATTACTGGGGGCTGTGCTGTATACTACTGGGGGCTCTGCTGTATACCCCTGGGGGCACTGCTGTACACCACTGGGGGCTGTGCTGTATACTACTGGGGGCTCTGCTGTATACCCCTGGGGGCTCTGCTGTATATTACTGGGGGCTCTGCTGTATATTACTGGGGGCTGTGCTGTATACTACTGGGGGCTCTGCTGTATACCCCTGGGGGCACTGCTGTACACCACTGGGGGCTGTGCTGTATACTACTGGGGGCTCTGCTGTATACCACTGGGGGCTGTGCTGTATACCCCTGGGGGCTCTGCTGTATACCCCTGGGGGCTCTGTTGTATACCCCTGGGGGCTCTGCTGTATACCCCTGGGGGCTCTGCTGTATATTACTGGGGGCTCTGCTGTATATTACTGGGGGCTGTGCTGTATACTACTGGGGGCTCTGCTGTATACCCCTGGGGGCACTGCTGTACACCACTGGGGGCTGTGCTGTATACTACTGGGGGCTCTGCTGTATACCCCTGGGGGCTCTGCTGTATACCCCTGGGGGCTCTGCTGTATATTACTGGGGGCTCTGCTGTATATTACTGGGGGCTGTGCTGTATACTACTGGGGGCTCTGCTGTATACCCCTGGGGGCTCTGCTGTATACCACTGGGGGCTGTGCTGTATACCCCTGGGGGCTCTGCTGTATACCCCTGTGGGCTCTGCTGTATACCCCTGTGGGCTCTGCTGTATACCACTGGGGGCTCTGCTGTATACTACTGTGGGCTCTGCTGTATACTATATGGAGGACTATGGCGTGTGCATTTTACAATATGGAGGACTGTGGTGCACATTATAATATATGGAGGACTATGGGGTGTATTATACTAAACAAGCAACATGCTGCATATTCATTGGGTGATTGGATTGTTTATGCCGGAATAAAAATCATTGTTCTCAGCAGCACATAGCCAGTGTAAACTGTAGATGTGCTGTTGATAACATGATACTGTATGGTGATCTGTTAGTGATCTATTAGTGATGGTTCTGTCCCATCATTCTTTCTCAGATGGTGGAAAGAGGCCGGGAAACAAGCGTCCAACGACTTCAGTATTGTCGATCACACTCGTTTAGCGGCCTGAGATCAGCGCAGGTAAATACAACCGAAATGCTTCTGTGTGACGTGCAATATGTTAGCATTTGGGGCCCCATTTTAAACTTTGCCTAGGGCCCCACTTTGCCTAAAACCGGCCCTGCCCATGTGCCATGAGTTGGCACATGGGTTCTTGTAATCTCAGGATGGTTTTTTTGATTAGGGTTTTTTGCTGACCGCTCAGTCCCCTTTTGCATCGTTCTGCTTTCTAGTTTACAGCGGGCCTCAATTTGCTAAAACTATATATATCATCTCTATGTGTGTGCCTTCCTCTCATTTCACCGTCAATACATGTGGGGGGCAACTATATCTTTTGGGGTTCATTCCTCTGGAGGCAAGTGAGGTCTTTATTTTCTCTGCAGTGCTAGTTAGCTCTTAGGCTGGTGCGTGGCGTCTAGAACCAACGTAGGCACGCTCCCTGGCTATCTCTAGTTGCGTTTGTCAGGCGTAGGGCAGCGGTCAGCCCAGGTTCCATCACCCTAGAGCTCGTCCGTAATATATTTGTACTTTGCTTGTCCTGTGCTATCCCTAGCCATTGGGATTCATGACACTGTTAGCAGTGCTCTGGATTGTGGATGCCGAAGCCTACAGTAAAAGGTAAAGAGACTGCAACCTTGTGTTCTCGTTATTTACCGCGACCTAAACCACCACCACCTACAACTTTAATTGGACGCCCCTTAGCAGGGCCACGGACCGGGTCGGGCCACCGTGACATCCCCAGAACCGAGACAGAGGGACCCGGGACCGAGTACCCCATTGCCCTGCGTCTGGGGGCGCTCCACATACATTTTCCACATGGATGAGCCAACCCTTTGAAGATGTGGTCCCAAAATAATAGGTTATACCCGTCCCTATCAAGAACAGGGCTGGGAATGGGGCTGCCTCATTTTGAATGGTCCAGAAGTATTCCGCTCCATTCATTATCTATGGAACTGTCAAAATTGCGCAGCACAGCTCTTGACTTACTCCGGTAGTCCCATAGACAATGAATAGAGTACATGTTAAGCATGTGGACCTTTGCTTCGTTCAGTGCCCCATTTTACCCCAAGTGATCAGCAAGTTATTCCCGATCTTATGAATCTATAGATAGAGAATTACTTTTTTGGGAATAACCCTCTAATTCAACGACCCTTTCTATTATTCTAAAATTCTCATTCCAAAAATTCTAATTTATCACCATTTGCAAGCTCCCTGATTTTTTTTTTTTGTTCCAGTGAATGGAAATATATTTTGCATCCATAAAGTAATTAATTTTTAGCTCAATTAGTATCTCTCTGATTTGTCAGGCAGTTCAAAATTTTCTGCCTGTAGGGTTTAATGGTCGGAATATTTCACTTATTCTCTTTAAAATTGTCATACAAAAATTGATTGGCCAAAAATCCAGATCGTGAACTGTTTGGTAAGCTGGCAGCTTATGGAGCAATAACAAATTTACTGGTGTTCCCCAATATAAATGAAGTCCTTGAGATGCAGGTAGGAACTTGGGACCTGGTGACGATGACGGCTTGAAAGCCAAGCTGTGCCTGACAATATTGTTTTTGGTTTGCTTGGGAAGGCCTCGGAATGAATGATCTATCCTAAAGGAATGCCCTCTTGTTCTTTCCCCAACCATTTTGTGCTAGACAAGGTTGATCACATTGTCACCGCCATGATCCTTCTCGTTGGGTGCCTGTCTGCTAGTGATCTTCTGCCAATCCAGATTGGATGTCGGTACACCGAAAGGTTGTCACTTCCTTTGAAGATGTTCTGTGTATGACCATGGTGAGCAAAAGATTTTTGTGATCTTTCACTTTCTACAGAGTGCATTGTCTTGTTCTTGGTGAATTAGTTGGACTCAACTAGAAAGAAAATGTCCCATGTGTAATACTTCCCCTTTATGACTATGGCTGTCAATTTCACAGGAACCGACCGACCATCAAATGTTTAGAGGGACCTCTCGACTTTCCTCTCACAGATAATGTTGGGCTCCGACTCCAATCATCGAGAACAAAAGCCATTGACAGCGGTGTCCGACAGTGGCTTACTCTGTCTTACCCAAGAAAGCTTTTCTCATGTGTACAGGGGAGTGATCCAGAAGGAGGAAAAAATCTTTCCATTGAGCTCACCAAGTGAAGTGGATCCTCTAAGCCTCAGGTCTGGGTGGGTACATGGCCACCCACAGGTGTTGATGCAGCAAGCAGTAAAGCACTTGGGTAGTGAAAACTTGGCACATTCAAAAATCTCAGGAACAGCAGGGCAGATGGGATGGAACCCAGCAGGTATGGAAGCAAGTTAAGAACTGTATCCACAGAAGGTGGAGCACATCCCACATAGAGGTCTAGAGTCTCCATCCCAAGACACAAGTGTGTCTCTTTATGGCCTCGAAATAGGTCTAGGGATATGATGTCATTGATCCTCCCTGGGTAAGTTGCAAATCTTTAAGTGGAGCCCAGGATACACCGAACAGGTGTGTAACACTTCCTGTATTTTTGTCATGCTTATTGAATTCACTTTTTAGTTTTGGTTTAAAAACTATATGTTTTGATGCCTGTGACCATATCCCATAATTTTCTAATGACTTGAAAGGGAAAAAAAACACAGGAATAAAATCATCAGTTAATATTTTCCCAGGATTTCATGAGAACTCTTACTGATGTTTTCTCACATATTTTGTGTTTGCTAAAAGCTTGACAGCTGGATAGGGCATCTCCTCTCATCACCAATACCCCTGCTGAGTAATGCACTTTGTATAAACTCAGAATAAACAGGCGAATGGAAGCGACAACACAAGGCAGTGATATTTTAGCATTGCCAAGACTGGATAATATTGGATCCAGTATGGGAGAACTATTTAAAGGCAATGGGCATGGCCCAGCTTCCAATCCGAGGATCAGGTAAATTAACCCCGGAACAGCTAGATAAAATCTAGCCGACACCAATGAGCAAATAGTGGTCAAAAGCGGAATTACCGCTGTCTGTCGAATGACCTGGTCTGAACAGCGTCCGACATGACAAAGCCACTACTGAAAAAATGCTGCAAAGTTAGAATACTTAGTCATATGGTCAATAAAAAACACAGAAAAAAAAGTCCTTTATTTGAAATACAAATCCATATTGGTTTACAAATTTATTTAAAGATAACAAACACAGTTATACTCACTTTATGCCTGTGCCATTGAAGCCCTGGTAACTTGTAAAAAAACAGAAAATAATTAAGAACAAAAATACTCACCTAACACCCATTCCATTGAAGCCCTAGTCTCCTGTAAAAATAAATAAAAATAAAAACAACAATATCCCTCACCTTCCTGACATACTATCCCATGCTGTAATCCATGTCTGCAATAATTGGTTTTCAACATGAACGGTGCCAAGATGCGACTGTCCAGGATGAAAACCAAGGGAGAATGAGCTGCTGCAAGTGCAGCATCAGTGACTTGTGGTGATGTCAACAAGGTTATCGCACTTAACTGTGGATGTATTCCCAGTCGGGCCAGTGAACTGCGGTGACCTCGTTGAGATCACTGCTAGAACTGTGAGAAAAAGTTTCACTGTGCAGCTCGGAGCTCAGTGAGTTCATCGTGGTTCACCGTGAGAAATTTCTTATGGTGAACTGTGGAGAACTCGCTGAGCTTTTTCTCACGGTGCTGGCGGCGATCTCACTTTGTTCTACTTCTTTATTTTTGATAGCGGAAGATGGAGGTTAATTGTTTTATATTTTCCAAAACTTTTTTTTACTTTTTTCTGCATTTTTTAGTCCCTGTAGAAGACTTGTACTTGTGATCGTCTGATCGCTAAATATTGCAATACCACAATATTGCTGTATATAGTAAAAATCATAATCTCCTATGTAACCCAACTACATTCTAGGCTTCATGGGAATACAATGATTTCAAGCTCAAGAGTTTTCAGCAGACCCCTGACTGTCATGGTAACCCATCGGCACACTGTGTTCACATCCCAGGTTTGCCGATAGGTGCTTAGATTGGCGCTCTCCTGTTATCACGTCCTATAAATGATGAAGTCAGACAATGACTGTCTCAAATATCAGGTCAACAGCCATGCGTGAAGCTCTCTTCCATCCACAGTTGATGGAGAAAGATGATGACTGAATAATACAGCCATCATGTACTGGCAAGAAAGCAGGCTCAGTTTCTGAGCCTGCTTCAAAGAAAAGGACTCAACAAATGATGGATATGGAATAGCAATTTGAGAGCTGGCCATTAGCACCATATCTGTAGAGAGGTGGGTCTTATGTATAGGGCTATAGTTTATGGGAACCCTATGACCCACATGGCATCAAGATACCGCACTCTGGGATTCTCAAGGTTGGAGTTAGATATAAGACATGTAATTGCCTCCTTGTTGAATTGTATGCACGTGGCAGGAGCAGTCTCTTGCTAGATTCGGGAGAACAAATATCAGATGCAACTTGCCAATATCAACCAACATCAATATTATACAAGAGCCTAACAGCAGTCTCCGGACCCCTGATGTAGAATAGGATTGACCCCGGTGTCACGTCTCCATGTTGTTGTGTACTCTATTGGCGGGTGTTACAGTTACAGATATCTATACGACTCCCCCGGTATAAGTTAGTGTGTAATTGTGCAGGGATAAGGGGGTAACTCAGCCTGAAATATTGAATGATATGTTTAATATAAATGCAGGTTCCAAAAATGATGGAAATCTCAATTACAAAACCTACACATCCAAGCGTTCTGGGATATGAAGGCAAGAGGCTTGCTGCGATCCGTCCGTAATTCCGGGGTAATGTACAGAGAGCTTATTGAGACTGAGAAATCCACACGGGGGATTATACTGTCACAGCAGAAGTGCTTTCCTTTGTCAAATAATTATTTTCGTGGCATTTTAAATGAAGCGCTGGCCGCCCGCTGTCAGTGATGTGAGGTGATAATTGTGTTTTCCCTTATACATTTCATTTTATTCCCAGCGTTCGCTCTAGGAACATAAATATTTGTAATTGCGCTATTGCCTGGTATTGGAAACACAATTCTTTGTCTACCTTGGTAGTGACGTCATCTATTTATGCCGGTGACACGTCATTGTCCAGGGTCAATTTACAGCTGAAGGTAAATATCAGCAGGATTTGCTATATATTTCCAATAGATGTTTGTCCAACAGTTGAGAGTTGCATCTACCTTTATCTTGAGAACTGTGCCCCAGTGCGCAGTCAGAATTTTTTCAGCACCCAAAATATGCAGGAGCAATTTACTCTTTACTGTGCGAGCAGTGAGATTATTAATTCTTTACTGTACAAGCAGTGAGATTATGAAATCTCTACTGAATGAGTGAGATTATGGATTCTTTACTGTACAAGCAGTGAGACTATGGATTCACTACTGTATGAGCAGTGAGATTATTAATTCTCTACTGAATGAGCAGTGAGATTATGGACTATTTACTGTACGAGCAGTGAGATTATGGATTCTTTAATGTACGATCGGTGACATTATGGATTCTCTACTGAATGAGCAGTGAGATTATGAATTCTCTACTGTACAAGCAGTGAGATTAAGGAATCTTTACTGTTCGAGCAGTGAGATTATGGATTCTCTACTGTACAAGCAGAGAAATTATGAATTATTTACTGTATGAGCAGTGAGATTATGGATTCTCTGCTGTAAAGCAGTGAGACTATGGATTCTTTACTGTACAAGCAGAGAGATTATGAATTCTTTACTGTATGAGCAGTGAGATTATGGATTCTCTACTGTATAAGCAGAGAGATTATGAATTATTTACTGTATGAGCAGTGAGAGTATGAGTTTTCTACTGAATGGGCAGTGAGATTATAGATTCTCTACTGTACGAGTAGTGAGATTATGGATTCTCTACTGTACGAGCAGTGAGACTATGGATTCTCTACTGTACGAGCAGTGAGACTATGGATTCTCTACTGTGCGAGCAGTGACACCATGGATTCTCTACTGTACAAGCAGTGAGACTATGGATTCTTTACTGTGCGAGCAGTGAGACGATGGATTCTTTACTGTACTAGCAGTGAGACTATGGATTCTTTACTGTGCGAGCAGTGAGACTATGGATTCTTTACTGTACGAGCAGTGAGATTATGGATTCTCTACAGTACAAGCAGTGAGATTATGAATTCTTTACTGTACGAGCAGTGAGATTATGGATTCTCTATTGTACAAGCAGTGAGACTATGGATTCTCTACAGTACAAGCAGTGAGATTATGAATTCCTTACTGTACGAGCAGTGAGATTATGGATTCTCTATTGTAAAGCAGTGAGACTATGGATTCCTTACTGTACGGGCAGTGAGATTATGGATTCTCTACTGTACGAGCAGTAAGATTATGGATTCTCTACTGTACGAGCAGTGAGATTATGGATTTCCTACTGAAAGAGCAGTGCAATTTTGTGTTCTTTACTATTCGAGCAGTGAGTGTATGGATTTTTTACAGTATGAGCAGTTAGACTAAGGATTCTGTACTATGCAATCAATGAGTATATGGAACTCTCTGTCACATGATGTTGCAATGGTTAATTCACTAAACAAGTGCAAAAAGGTCAGGATGCCTTTCTTGGAAAATGTAATATTATATTATTATTAGGAGTAACTCTGTGATTAGATGTTGATCCAAGGAACTAGTCTGATTGCCGTATGTGGAGTCGGGAGGGAATTTTTCCTCTATTAGGGTCTGACCCATGGGGGTTTTTGCCTTCCTCTCTTTGATCTAGATGGACTTTTGTCTCCTTTTAACCTTAAAACTAAGACACTATGATCATTGCACCAAAAGACAGCCAGTTCTCAGCATCTTCAGATGCACGGTGGGAATGCGTTATAATGAAATCACATCCACTTTGCTTGAACTGTTAAATGACGCAGATTTTCTGCACAAGTGACTGCAACGGAAAGAACATGGATGGTCTAATGGCCGGTCTCCAAGTAACAAGAGGGTTAACAGAGAGAGTTTATTTTGAACCCTATTGCCTTCATTAGAGATCCAAAAGTCAAAGAATATTGGACTAATCAGGACCAGATTACTTCTCCCCAAAGACTCAATAACCATCTCAAGCTCTATAGCATGCATAGTGTTCATGGGTGCAGCAAAATTCCAAAATTCAGATGTCCAAAAAATCAGAAAGCAGTAGAAATCATTTGATCTCTATTACTTATGTAGTAAAAAGAAAGGGATGGTCTCACAAAGACAACACCTATTTGCTAAGCTTTAAAAAAAAATTGGTTGTCCAATCTGGTGGCTTTGGTAATTCACCCCCAGCGAATTAGTTGTTTTTCAAGAGCTGGACATTCTGACTTGCAGCTTTAGTCTGATAAGATAACAACTTTAAAGGAAATGCGTCACCAGGTTTTTGCTATGTTATCTAAGAGGGGCAGAGACACTGATTCCAGCGATGTGTCACTTACTGGGCTGCTTGCCATAGTTTTGATAAAGTCACTGTTTTCTCTGCAGCAGATATAGCAGTTCTCAGAATGCTGAGCTCTGTGTAACCCCGCCCACACCACTGATTGGCTGCTTTCTGTGTACACTGTGCATAGGCAGAAAGCTGCTAATCAGTGAGGTGGTAGGTGGTTACACAGAGCAGGAGAACTACATGGCACGAGACAATAAATTGGAGGTCTTACTATACTTATCGCCTGGATTAATCTCTGTGAGTGGCAGCCCCCGGGATCCACCGCACTCTACTCTCCTTACTTGTTACATTCTCTCTCCATTTGACTACAGCGGCCGGAGCAGCCGCCATTGAATTATAGATCACTCTTCACGTAGTTGTGCCACCATGCACCACCTGATCATGTGGGCGTCCAACCCTCCAACTCATCCTCACGTTTTTCCCATGTTTTTTTTTTATCTCTCAAAGCTGAAAAGTCAGTCATCTAATTGAAAATGCCGAATCACTTGGATTTCTTTACAAAAGCAGCAAAGGAGTAGAACTATAACTAATACATACATGGCATTAAGCTGGGGGATCTCAGTCATAGTCAAGCACTTTTTCATGAATGGTTATTCCCAAAAGAAACACATTTTCCCTGTCCATAAGATAGAGCGTAACTTGCTGATCGCTGGAACTCTGACTGCTGGGACACACAGCAATCAAGGTCGGAGCTCGGCAACCCCCTAGAGCAGGACTTTATGGCCCCATCTTGAATGAAGTGGAACTACTCATCCTCCATTCCGTTAATTGTCTATTACACTGCAAGAAAAGGCCAAATACAGCAATAGATATTGAATAGAGAAGAGGTTGAGCATGTGTACCTCCATTCCAGATGGTGTTGTAGAGCCTCTGTCTTTGGGGGTCACCGCATTTGAACCCCTTCCAACCAGTAAGCTGTCTTTTATCCTATGGATACAGTGGAAATAATCTTTTAAATCATGCCCCTCCAAGCCTTTATGCCAAACCCCACCTCGCCTTTCCTGTCCCTTCATGCCATTTCCCACCTCACCTATCCTGCCTCTCAATGCCATTTCCCACCTCACCTCCCTGCCTCTCAATGCCATTCCTCAACTCGCCTCTCCTGCCCCTCCATGCCATTCCTCAACTCGCCTCTCCTGCCCCTCCATGCCATTCCTCAACTCGCCTCTCCTGCCCCTCCATGCCATTCCTCAACTCGCCTCTCCTGCCCCTCCATGCCATTCCTCAACTTGCCTCTCCTGCCCTTCCATGCCATTCCTCAACTCGCCTCTCCTGCCCCTCCATGCCATTCCTCAACTCGCCTCTCCTGCCCCTCCATGCCATTCCTCAACTCGCCTCTCCTGCCCCTCCATGAAATTCCTCAACTCGCCTCTCCTGCCCCTCCATGCCATTCCTCAACTCGCCTCTCCTGCACCTCCATGCCATTCCTCAACTCGCCTCTCCTGCCCCTCCATGCCATTCCTCAACTCGCCTCTCCTGCCCCTCCATGCCATTCCTCAACTCGCCTCTCCTGCCCCTCCATGCCATTCCTCAACTCGCCTCTCCTGCCCCTCCATGCCATTCCTCAACTCGCCTCTCCTGCCCCTCCATGAAATTCCTCAACTCGCCTCTCCTGCCCCTCCATGCCATTCCTCAACTCGCCTCTCCTGCACCTCCATGCCATTCCTCAACTCGCCTCTCCTGCCCCTCCATGCCATTCCTCAACTCGCCTCTCCTGCCCCTCCATGCCATTCCTCAACTCACCTCTCCTGCCCCTCCATGCCATTCCTCAACTCGCCTCTCCTGCCCCTCCATGCCATTCCTCAACCCACCTCTCCTGCCCCTCCATGCCATTCCTCAACTCACCTCTCCTGCCCCTCCATGAAATTCCTCAACTGACCTCTCCTGCCCCTCCATGCCATTCCTCAACTCGCCTCTCCTACCCCTCCATGCCATTCCTCAACTCGCCACTCCTGCCCCTCCATGCCATTCCTCAACTCGCCTCTCCTGCCCCTCCATGCCATTCCTCAACTCGCCTCTCCTGCCCCTCCATGCCATTCCTCAACTCGCCTCTCCTGCCCCTCCATGCCATTCCTCAACTCGCCTCTCCTGCCCCTCCATGCCATTCCTCAACTCGCCTCTCCTGCCCCTCCATGCCATTCCTCAACTCGCCTCTCCTGCCCCTCCATGCCATTCCTCAACTCGCCTCTCCTGCCCCTCCATGCCTTTAATCCACTCCCCACCTTGCCTTTCCTGCCCCTATATACCATTCCCCACCTCGCCTCTCCTGCCCCTCCATGTAATTCCCAACCCTGCCTCTCCTACCACATCTACTTTTACTTCCCACCCTGTTTCTTGCTGCCTTGAAAGCAATAAGCACCCACAAAAGCTGGTTTCTGAGCGGTTTCAGGCAAGTTTTGAGGGGCCCAGAAAATAATGCTGACACTTCTAGATGTTCCAAAGGTCTCCATTTATTCCAGGAACCCTCAAGATAACACGGAAGAGTTGGCAAGTGTTCAATAACCACAAACGTAACTTCAGAAGTTACTCGGCTGTCCTTCAGATCCAAAATATTCCATTGACTTGGACAGTTTTGCTGTTCCTTTCAATGTACTACAATGAGATCGATAGTCATCTAACCTGAGTCATATGATGATGAGTGTTTTGCTCTAGAAATGTTGTTTGCTTTCTGAAATGTTAGAAGGACTTTGCCTAACAAGTACATTAAAATAAATCTATTAATTAGCTTCAGTACATCACTAATGACTGCTGCTCCTAATCATGCTCCACATGGAGGACACTTTGCGTTGGAGTAACTAGGACAAAGCATTGCTAACCTGCTGAGATGGATATCTTCAATATAATAAACTAACTGATGATCTTTTTGATGCTCCTTTTTAGATTACTAGTCCTCAAATAAAGGAGTCAACCACCGCACCCCTTTACCAGCCCAGTGCAAGTACACTATCACTCTGATGCTTAAATTGATTCCAGTATCTTCTCTCATATGAACCCATACATGGACTTACCCTATTTTTGTCTCCCACCAATATTTTTCTTAAGAAGTTTTCTTTCTTTTTTTTACCTCTAAAATAGAATATAACCATTCAAAATCTGATTCCCTATGCTGCCTTGTGAAGTTCCTTTAAAAATACTCAGACCCAACAGAAACAACTTGACAGATCAACACCCAGGCCACCACTTTCATTCCATTTACTTGAGTGACAGTAAACTTGGACTCGTGAGGCAATGGCTCCTATCGGAGACCAGTAAGTTCCTAGAGGGAATCCTAAATATAGAGTGCATTGACTGAATTGGGTAAATATAAATGAATGTCATTTGTATCTTGACATGGCTATAAGCAACTGTATGCAACAAACAAGCTTGCAAAATCAATCACCGAGTTTTCATAGGTTGCGGAATATTTATCACCATGGGCTATAAGCTGATGACTGTCATGTTACAAACTTCGCCAGAAACTTCATTCCCAGCTAATAGCATGAACTAAAAGTTACTGATGAGAAATTAAAATGTTTTATCTTATGGCTTTGTTTACCGGATGATTGCCCGAATGAACGCCGATTGGACATTCTACGTTGGCCTACTGGTGGCAATACCCATTAGATAAAGAAGTATGATGGTTATTCAACAGTGATGAGCGAACAAGCTTGGATAAGGTGTTATTGGAGCATGCGCTGGTGTTATCTTCAGCAACCTCGAAAAATATGTTCAAGTCCCCGAGGTTGCATGTCTAGTGGCTGTTCGACAGTCACAACACGTGCAGGGATTGCCTGTTTGTTAAAAAAGACATTGAAAAACTGGAGCAAGTTCAAAGAAGAGCTACCAGGATGGTGAGCGGACTGCAAACTATGTCATATGAGGAACGGTTAAAAGATCTGGGAATGTCTAGCTTGCAAAATAGAAGGAGGAGACTTAAAAGCTGTCTACAAATATCTAAAGGGATGTCAGTGTAGAGGGATCATCATTATTCTCATTTGCACATGGAAACATGAGAAGCAATGGAATGAAAGTGAAAGGGAGAAGATACAGATTAGATATTAGAAAAAACTTTTTGACAGTGAGGGTGATCAATGAGTGGAGCAGGCTGCCATGAGAGGTGGTGAGTTCTCCTTCAATGGAAGTCTTCAAACAGAGGCTGGACAGACATCTGTCTGAGATGGTTTAGTGAATCCTGCATTGAGCAGGACACGATGACCCTGGAGGTTCCTTCCAACTCTAACATTCTAGGATTCTATGAAGCCATGCATGTGTTGCAGCTGTCGGGCATTAACCGAACACATTCGCTCATCACTAATATTCAATCTCTTGAACAAACAATCGTCTAGCGAGCGATCGTTAAGACTAGAGATTAGCAAATTAATTCACAGAAGATGGAGTTTGAGTCGAACTAACACAAATTCAAACATTTTGAGATTTGATTCGTGGATCGTACCGAGCAACATTTTCCACACTGCTGAAGCATCAAAGAGTGGGCTCACGTCGTTTTGAGTTGCCTCGCAGGCTTGCTCATAATGCCTTGCAGCTAACATCTAGCAGGCAATCATACCTTGTACAGTGGTAGCCAGTACTGGGGTCATCACAGACCAGCACTTCCCAGTAGAGCACAGTTTATACTGTAGAGTCATTTTGCAACTCCAGAATCACTAGGTAAGTCTATCTCTCCTGTAGAGTGTAAGCTCTTATGGTCAGTGGGGTCCTCTCTCTCCTGTAGAGTGTAAGCTCTTATGGTCAGCAAGGTCCTCTCTCTCTGCTGTAGAGTGTAAGCTCTTATGTCAGTGGGTCCTCTCTCTCCTGTAGAGTGTAAGCTCTTATGGTCAGTGGGGTCCTCTCTCTCTCCTGTAGAGTGTAAGCTCTTATGGTTAGTGGGATCCGCTCTCTCTCCTGTAGAGTGTAAGCTCTTATGGTTAGTGGGATCCGCTCTCTCTCCTGTAGAGTATAAGCTCTTATGGTCAGTAGGGTCCTCTCTCTCTCCTGTAGAGTGTAAGCTCTTATGGTTAGTGGGATCCGCTCTCTCTCCTGTAGAGTGTAAGCTCTTATGGTTAGTGGGATCCGCTCTCTCTCCTGTAGAGTGTAAGCTCTTATGGTCAGCAGGGTCCTCTCTCTCTCCTGTAGAGTGTAAGCTCTTATCTCCAGTGGGGTCCTCTCTCTCCTGTAGAGTGTAAGCTCTTATGTTCAGTAGGGTCCTCTCTCTCTCCTGTAGAGTGTAAGCTCTTATGGTCAGCGGGGACCTCTATCTCCTGTAGAGTGTAAGCTCTTATAGTCAGCAGGGTCCTCTCTCTCTACTGTAGAGTTGAAGGTATTATGGTCAGTGGGGTCCTCTCTCTCCTGTAGAGTGTAAGCTCTTATGTTCAGTAGAGTCCTGTCTCTCTACTATAGAGTGTAAGCTATTATGGTCAGTAGCAGGCTCGGACTGGCCCACCGGAGAACCGGAGGATTCTCCGGTGGGCCCAGGCACTGACACCTGCTGGCATACTTGCCAGCAGCTGCCTAGGGCCCCCACTGCATCAAGGGCCCCCACTGCTCCAGGGGCCCCAAGCCAGTGGCTATGGGGCCCCTGAGTCAAGGGGGCCCACCCTGTGCCAGCCTAGCATCAGCTGGAGACAGGATCCTGTCCCCGCTGCTAAACCAAAATGAATATTCACGCTTCTCCACGCCCCTATGGGCATGGAGAAGCGTGAATACCATTTTTCTTTTATAGCGGGCAGCGTTAGCCGCAGGGTGAGGCTAACGCTGCCCGCATGTAAAGGCCCACCACCACACCACACACACGCACCGTCCGCACCACATACACAGGCACACAGAGTCAGACACACAGCGCAGTTCACCTCCTGGCAGCAGCAGCAGCACATCCCGGCGTCCTGCTTCCTGTCTGAGACAGCCCAGCTGGACGACGTCATCATCCAGTACGCTGTCTCACACAGAAAGCTGCCGGCAAAGAAGAGGCTGCAGGGAGGGAGGTGAGCTGTGCTGTGTGAGTGTGCCTGCGTGTCTGTGTGTGAGTGTGCCTGTGTCTGTGTGTGAGTGTGCAGCAGCCTGTGTCTGTGTGTGAGTGTGCCTGTGTGTGAGTGTGTCTGTGTGAGTGTGCAGCAGCCTGTGTAGCAGCCTGTGTCTGTGTGTGAGTGTGTCTGTGTGTGTGCAGCAGCCTGTGTAGCAGCCTGTGTCTGTGTGTGAGTGTGCCTGCGTGTCTGTGTGTGTGTGTCTGTGTGTGAGTGTGCCTGTGTCTGTGTGTGAGTGTGCAGCTGCCTGCGTGTCTGTGTGTGAGTGTGCCTGCGTGTGTGTGCATGCGTGAGTGTGCCTGTGTCTGTTTGTTGGTGGGGAAGCACAATGATATTGGTGGGGGACGCAATAGTGCAGGCGATGGGCAATGATGACGGTGGGGGGAGACAGTGATGGAGGTGATGGGCAATGATGGCGGTGGGGGGAGACAATGATGGAGGTGATGGGCAATGATGGTGGGGGGCAATGATGGTGAGGGGAGGCAACAATGGAAGTGATGGGCAATGTTGGAGGTGATGGGCAATAAAGGTGAGAGTAGGCAATGATGGAGGCGATTGGGCAATGATGGTGGGGGAGGCAATGATGGAGGTGATGGGGGAGGCAATGATGGAGGTGATGGGCAATGATAGTGGTGGGGGAGACAATGATGGAGGTGATGGGCAATGATGGAGGTGATTAGGCAATGATGGAGGTGATGGGCAATGATGGAGGTGATGGGCAATGATGGTGGTGGGGAGGCAATGATGGTGGCGATAAGCAATGATGGTGGGGAGGCAATGATGGAGGTGATGGGCAATGATGGCGGTGGGGGCAGGCAACAATGGAGGTGATGGGCAATGATGGTGGTGGGGAGGCAATGATGTAGGCAATAGGCAATGATGGTGGTGGTAAGCAATGATGGTGGGGGAGGCAATGATGGAGGTGATGGGCAATTATGGCGGTGGGGCAGGCAATGATGGAGGTGATGGGCAATGATGGTGGTGGGGGGAGGCAATGATGGAGGTGATGAAATGGGCAATTATGTGGGGGAGGAGGCAGTGATGGAGATAGTGGAATTGGCAGTGATGGGGTGGTGGGGGAGAAGAAGGCAATGATGGAGGTGGTGATGAGGACAATGATGGCGGTGGAGAGGGGCTGCATTATACTTTGTGAGGGGGGCTACATTATATTCTGTGGGGGGACTGCATTATTCTCAGGGGACTACATTATATTCTGAGGGCCTACATCATACTATATGAGGGGGCTACAGTATACTTTATGGGGGCTGCATTATATTCTCTGGTGGGGCTGCATTATTCTCTCAGGAGACTACATTATATTCTGGGGGGGCTCCATATTACTATATGAGGGGTCTAGAGTGTACGCTATGGGGGGACTGCATTATATTCTGTGGTGGGGCTGCATTATTCTCTCAGGGGGTGACATTATATTCTATGAGGGGGCTACCCCTCTATGAGTCTACCCCAACACCTGCTACATAATTAAGATGTGTACTACCTTATATTATACCGTGATATTAGCGTGTTTTACCACACAATTGGTGGTCTTGTATTTCTAGGTAGCTGCATAGTGGGCCCCGAGAATGATTTTCTCTGGTGGGCCCAAGATGCTCCAGTCCGACGCTGGTCAGTAGGGTCCTCTCTCTCTCCTGTATAGTGTAAGCTCTTATGGTCAGTGAGGTCCTCTCTCTCTCCTGTATAGTGTAAGCTCTTATGGTCAGTAGGGTCCTCTCTCTCTCCTGTATAGTGTAAGCTCTTATGGTCAGTAGGGTCCTCTCTCTCTCCTGTATAGTGTAAGCTCTTATGGTCAGTGAGGTCCTCTCTCTCCTGTAGAGTGTAAGCTCTTATGGTCAGCGGAGTCCTCTCTCTCTCCTGTAGAGTGTAAGCTCTTATGGTCAGTGGGGTCCTCCTTCTCCTGTAGAGTGTAAGCTCTTATGGTCAGTGGGGTCCTCCTTCTCCTGTATAGTGTAAGCTCTTATGGTCAGTGAGGTCTTCTCTCTCTCCTGTAGAGTGTAAGCTCTTATGGTCAGTGGGGTCCTCTCTCTCCTGTAGAGTGTAAGCTCTTATGGTCAGTGGGGTCCTCTCTCTCCTGTAGAGTGTAAGCTCTTATGGTCAGTGGGGTCCTCTCTCTCTCCTGTAGAGTGTAAGCTCTTATGGTCAGTGGGGTCCTCCTTCTCCTGTAGAGTGTAAGCTCTTATGGTCAGTGGGGTCCTCCTTCTCCTGTAGAGTGTAAGCTCTTATGGTCAGTGGGGTCCTCTCTCTCTCCTGTATAGTGTAAGCTCTTATGATCAGTGGGGTCCGCTCTCTCTCCTGTAGAGTGTAAGCTCTTATGGTCAGTGGGGTCCTCTCTCTCCTGTAGAGTGTAAGCTCTTATGGTCAGTGGGATCCTCTCTCTTCTGTAGAGTGTAAGCTCTTATGGTCAGTGGGGTCCTCTCTCTCTCTCTCCTGCAGAGTGTAAGCTCTTATGGTCAGTGGGGTCCTCTCTCCTGTAGAGTGTAAGCTCTTATGGTCAGTGGGGTCCTCTCTCCTGTAGAGTGTAAGCTCTTATGGTCAGTGGGGTCCTCTCTCACTCCTGTAAAAATTGACTTATGCTTCTAAATATTATGAAACTAGGTAATTTGCTTAATTAATGATTAGATCCTGCCTTTGTAAAGAGTAAATCAAGTGCCTTAACACTGCTCGTTAGCACTACTTCACAAGGGCCCTCCGGGTGATTGTCCTTCTGCCCTGTGGGCCAGTCTGAGCCTGATTGTAATTATAGAAGAAGGTCCACTGCTCAGAAACCCAATCACTGAGCCAAAACCTCTACAAAGAGCACTAATAACGTCTGTAGACTCAACACGACTGTTTATTACATAGTGACTAGTGTTGAGCGATACTTTCCGATATCGGAAAGTATCGGTATCGGAAAGTATCGGCCGATACCGTCACAGTATCGGAATCCAATCCGATACCGATACCCGATCCCAATGCAAGTCAATGGGACGAAAATATCGGAATTAAAATAAACCCTTTATACACTTGTAGGTTCATTCTACATGAAGGAAAACAACTAAGAATATTGTAGGATGTATTGGGGGACGTGGCGGAGATATTAAAGGGACAGAGGTTTAGCCCAATGTAATAGAATAGCAGGATTTTTTATTTTTTTTTATGAAGTTCGGCGTTAGAAAGAATTTGACTATGTTTTTTTTTTTTTTTTTATGTCAGATATTGATGTTTCACTACTTCCACGCCCTTCACCTTCTTTTTTACTTCTCCCACGCTTTCTTCTTAATTATCCTCATCATCAGCTTCTTTGACATCAACTTCTTCACCTTATTCATCTTCTTCTTCATCTTCTACCTATTATTTTTTGGGTTACATTGTTCATATTCTTTTTATTTTACTATTATCTTCATCATATTCAACTTCTTCATCATATTCTTATTTGTGACAGGCATTCCCGTAGTTGTTATCTATAAAAGTTTGAAGATTACACCTTCCGTTCTGCCTGTCACAAAACAGTTACATTTGTCCGCGTTCAGTTTGGCCTGCAGCATCAGGCTTTATCCAGGGGCACCACGAGGAGGAACGGACTCACCCCCATACACTGCTTAGTCTTCTTCTGCTTATAATTTAGATAATATTTTTTGCTCTGATATTTAGTGTTATGCTTAATGTTCTTCTGCTCTTTGTTCTGCAGCCTCTTGTTCTTCTGCTTCTCGGTCTTCCAGGTCGTCGTCGTCTCCAGGGTCGTCGTCTCCGGGGTCGTCGTCATCGGGGTGGTCTTCAGGGTCGTCGTCTCCGGGGTCGTCGTCATCGGGGTGGTCTTCGGGGTCATCGTCTCCAGGGTCGTCGTCATCACGGTGGTTGTCGTCTCTGGTGTCGTCGTCATCTTAGGGGTGGTCTTCTGGGTCATTGTGTTTAGTCTCTTGAACTTGGAAATGTAGCAGAAGGTACAAGAAGGCTGAGAAAATGCCGAGAACCAGCTGATGGAACTGGAACTCGGATGGCTACCCGAAGGTCCAAGAGCCAATGGAACTACCGAGGACCAGCTGACGTTACTGGAACCCGGTTACTAAGCAGGAGGTACCTGTGCTGAAAGCACTACCAAGGACCACCTGACGTTGGTGGAACTCGGATACCCAGAGGGAGGCACCTAAGCCAAAGGCTCTGCCCGGAACCAGCTGACGGTACTGGAACCAGGATGGGGAGCAGAAGGTACAAGAGCAAAAGACACTGCCGAGAACCAGCTGACGGTGCTGGAACCCGGATGGGTAGCCGAAGGTCCAAGAGCCAATGGAACTACCGAGGACCAGCTGACGTTACTGGAACCCGGTTACTAAGCAGGAGGTACCCGTGCCTGAAAGCACTACCAAGGACCACCTGACGTTGGTGGAACTCGGATACCAAAGGGAGGCACCTAAGCCAAAGGCTCTGCCCGGAACCAGCTGACGGTACTGGAACCAGGATGGGGAGCAGAAGGTACAAGAGCAAGTGTCTGCGTGGCTTTTGCAGGACACGATGCCGGCTGCACAGCAGGGGAACAGCTGGCGGTGCTGGACCCCACTGACACATTGGCGAGGTGTTTTTCTCTGTGCAGCTAGCACATCTGGGCCCCAACTGGCGGTTTGTTAGAGCCCAGGGTCAGCAGGAGGAGGAGCAGGAGGAGGAGGAGCAGGGGGAGGGGAGTGTAGGCCGAAGCCTGCACTGGCGGCAGCTTTGGGTCTGTTGTGTCTGCGTGGCTTTTGCAGGACACGTTGCCGGCTACACAGCAGGGGAACAGCTGGCGGTGCTGGACCCCACTGACACATTGGCGAGGTGTTTGGCTCTGTGCAGCCAGCACTTCCGGACAGCAACGATCGGTGTTGGAGCCCGGGCTCTGCAGGGGGAGCAGAGTGTAGGCCGAAGCCTACTTGAACCGATTTCAAAGGTCACCTTTAACCCCCCCTCAGGGGTTAGAAAGTAGAAGAGCCACAGCTTATGCAGCAGTAGTGCTGCACAAGTCAAAGGTTGCTCTTTTAATTTTTCTCCTTGCACACGCTGAATGGAACACGTATAACATTCAGCCCTTTATACAGTCAAACTGTGTAATGGAGGCGCGAGTTCCCTTTGTAATGAGACGCAGCACAGGTGTCAAGAATCCCACCTTGGTGCTGGGTGCAGCCTCCCGAGCGTTGTTATTTGCTGTACAGGAGTCTGCGCTGTCGTGTTATCCCCTGGCCTAGCGCCGTTAGCGCTGCCCATCTTCTGGCATCATGTAATGTCGGCCGGTGCGGTTCGCGATGACCATGAATCCCAGCCCCGCAGTGTCTTAACATTGTTAAAACACTGCGGGGCTGGGATTCAGGGCCTGGCGCAGCACATATGTTGGCCTCTCACACTCGGGTCCTTACACCCGCTTCAGACTGTGCGGCGTCATCTGATCCCTTATCGCATGCCACGGCCATGAAGCCGCACAGTCCGAAGAAGGCGGAAGGAGAGGAGGGACAGGCGAACTGATGCACTGATCCTGCCCATGAATCACACCCTCGCAGTCCCAATAAATAAGACACCGAGGGGCGTTGTGTGGGTCAGGGCGGCCGCAGAGGCGCAGCCAGCCAAACAATGATGCCAGAAGACGGGCAGCGCTACCAAGGGGGTTGCAGCGTGTCATTACAAAGGAAAGTCACACCACCGGGACGGTTAAATGGTCACACAGAGGACACATTTCAGACGTGTTTTCAGTTCCACATGTGCGAGGAGAATACGTTTCTGAGCCACCTTGCACACATGCAGCATTACCGCTGTACAAGGTGGCTGGATAACGTAAAAACGCCTGGGGGAGGGGGGACAGGTTCCCTTCAATTTCAGTTCTTGTGTCTGCGTGGCTTTTGCAGGACACGTTGCCGGCTGCACAGCAGGGGAACAGCTGGCGGTGCTGGACCCCACTGACACATTGGCTGGTGTTTTTCTCTGTGCAGCTAGCACATCTGGGCCCCAACTGGCGGTGTGTTAGAGCCCAGGGACAGCAGGAGGAGGAGCAGGAGGAGGAGGAGCAGGGGGAGGGGAGTGTAGGCCGAAGCCTGCACTGGCGGCAGCTTTGGGTCTGTTGTGTCTGCGTGGCTTTTGCAGGACACGTTGCCGGCTACACAGCAGGGGAACAGCTGGCGGTGCTGGACCCCACTGACACATTGGCGAGGTGTTTGGCTCTGTGCAGCCAGCACTTCCGGACAGCAACTAGCGTTGTTGGAGCCCGGGCTCTGCAGGTGGAGCAGAGTGTAGGCCGAAGCCTAATTGAACCGATTTCAAAAGTCACCTTTAACCCCCCCTCAGGGGTTACAAAGTAGAAGAGCCACAGCTTATGCAGCAGCAGTGCTGCGCAAGTCAAAGGTTGCTCTTGTAATTTTTCTCCTTGCACACGCTGAATGGAACACGTATAACATTCAGCCCTTTATACAGTCAAACTGTGTAATGGAGGCGCGAGTTCCCTTTGTAATGAGACGCAGCACAGGTGTCAAGAATCCCACCTTGGTGCTGGGTGCAGCCTCCCGAGCGTTGTTATTTGCTGTACAGGAGTCTGCGCTGTCGTGTTATCCCCTGGCCTAGCGCCGTTAGCGCTGCCCATCTTCTGGCATCATGTAATGTCGGCCGGTGCGGTTCGCGATGACCATGAATCCCAGCCCCGCAGTGTCTTAACATTGTTAAAACACTGCGGGGCTGGGATTCAGGGCCTGGCGCAGCACATATGTTGGCCTCTCACACTCGGGTCCTTACACCCGCTTCAGACTGTGCGGCGTCATCTGATCCCTTATCGCATGCCACGGCCATGAAGCCGCACAGTCCGAAGAAGGCGGAAGGAGAGGAGGGACAGGCGAACTGATGCACTGATCCTGCCCATGAATCACAACCTCGCAGTCCCAATAAATAAGACACCGAGGGGCGTTGTGTGGGTCAGGGCGGCCGCAGAGGCGCAGCCAGCCAAACAATGATGCCAGAAGACGGGCAGCGCTACCAAGGGGGTTGCAGCGTGTCATTACAAAGGAAAGTCACACCACCGGGACGGTTAAATGGTCACACAGAGGACACATTTCAGACGTGTTTTCAGTTCCACATGTGCGAGGAGAATACGTTTCTGAGCCACCTTGCACACATGCAGCATTACCGCTGTACAAGGTGGCTGGATAACGTAAAAACGCCTGGGGGAGGGGGGACAGGTTCCCTTCAATTTCAGTTCTTGTGTCTGCGTGGCTTTTGCAGGACACGTTGCCGGCTGCACAGCAGGGGAACAGCTGGCGGTGCTGGACCCCACTGACACATTGGCTGGTGTTTTTCTCTGTGCAGCTAGCACATCTGGGCCCCAACTGGCGGTGTGTTAGAGCCCAGGGACAGCAGGAGGAGGAGCAGGAGGAGGAGGAGCAGGGGGAGGGGAGTGTAGGCCGAAGCCTGCACTGGCGGCAGCTTTGGGTCTGTTGTGTCTGCGTGGCTTTTGCAGGACACGTTGCCGGCTACACAGCAGGGGAACAGCTGGCGGTGCTGGACCCCACTGACACATTGGCGAGGTGTTTGGCTCTGTGCAGCCAGCACTTCCGGACAGCAACTAGCGTTGTTGGAGCCCGGGCTCTGCAGGTGGAGCAGAGTGTAGGCCGAAGCCTAATTGAACCGATTTCAAAAGTCACCTTTAACCCCCCCTCAGGGGTTACAAAGTAGAAGAGCCACAGCTTATGCAGCAGCAGTGCTGCGCAAGTCAAAGGTTGCTCTTGTAATTTTTCTCCTTGCACACGCTGAATGGAACACGTATAACATTTAGCCCTTTATACAGTCAAACTGTGTAATGGAGGCGAGAGTTCCCTTTGTAATGAGACGCAGCACAGGTGTCAAGAATCCCACCTTGGTGCTGGGTGCAGCCTCCCGAGCGTTGTTATTTGCTGTACAGGAGTCTGCGCTGTCGTGTTATCCCCTGGCCTAGCGCCGTTAGCGCTGCCCATCTTCTGGCATCATGTAATGTCGGCCGGTGCGGTTCGCGATGACCATGAATCCCAGCCCCGCAGTGTCTTAACATTGTTAAAACACTGCGGGGCTGGGATTCAGGGCCTGGCGCAGCACATATGTTGGCCTCTCACACTCGGGTCCTTACACCCGCTTCAGACTGTGCGGCGTCATCTGATCCCTTATCGCATGCCACGGCCATGAAGCCGCACAGTCCGAAGAAGGCGGAAGGAGAGGAGGGACAGGCGAACTGATGCACTGATCCTGCCCATGAATCACACCCTCGCAGTCCCAATAAATAAGACACCGAGGGGCGTTGTGTGGGTCAGGGCGGCCGCAGAGGCGCAGCCAGCCAAACAATGATGCCAGAAGACGGGCAGCGCTACCAAGGGGGTTGCAGCGTGTCATTACAAAGGAAAGTCACACCACCGGGACGGTTAAATGGTCACACAGAGGACACATTTCAGACGTGTTTTCAGTTCCACATGTGCGAGGAGAATACGTTTCTGAGCCACCTTGCACACATGCAGCATTACCGCTGTACAAGGTGGCTGGATAACGTAAAAACGCCTGGGGGAGGGGGGACAGGTTCCCTTCAATTTCAGTTCTTGTGTCTGCGTGGCTTTTGCAGGACACGTTGCCGGCTGCACAGCAGGGGAACAGCTGGCGGTGCTGGACCCCACTGACACATTGGCTGGTGTTTTTCTCTGTGCAGCTAGCACATCTGGGCCCCAACTGGCGGTGTGTTAGAGCCCAGGGACAGCAGGAGGAGGAGCAGGAGGAGGAGGAGCAGGGGGAGGGGAGTGTAGGCCGAAGCCTGCACTGGCGGCAGCTTTGGGTCTGTTGTGTCTGCGTGGCTTTTGCAGGACACGTTGCCGGCTACACAGCAGGGGAACAGCTGGCGGTGCTGGACCCCACTGACACATTGGCGAGGTGTTTTTCTCTGTGCAGCTAGCACATCTGGGCCCCAACTGGCGGTGTTAGAGCCCAGGGTCAGCAGGAGGAGCAGGGGGAGCGGAGTGTAGGCCGAAGCCTGCACTGGAGCAAGTTGAAAGGAAACCTTTAACCCCCCCCCCCCCCAGGCGTTTGTAGCTGGAAGAGCCATCGTGTACAGCACTAATGCTGGAAAAGGTAAACTTAGCTCTTTTAATTATGGTCCTTGCAGATGCTGAACCTAACACTTATGAAATGTGTCCCCTCACAGCGTTCAACCGTCCGGTCGGTGGAACTTTCCTTTGTCATGTGACGCAGCACAGCCGTCATTTTTACCCCCTTGTCGCCGTGCGCCGCCTCCTCAGCGTTGTTTGAATCTGTCCCGGAGCCTGCGCTGTTAGGTTACCCCTTGGCCATGCACACATTTTGCGCTGCCCGTCTTCTGACATCATTTGCTGTCAGGCTGGCTGCGCCTGTGCGGGTGCGCTGTCCGAGATTCAGCCTCGCGGTGTCGTCTAATGTAATCCCACCGCGGGCCTGGGATCCGTGTCCATGCGCAGTGCATATCCTCGCCTCTCACTCCCCTCCCTACGGCTTCTAAAGACTGTGCGGTGTCACGGCCGTGGCATGCTATTAGGGACCAGCTGACACCGAACAGTCTTTAGAAGCCGTAGGGAGGGGAGTGAGAGGCGAGGATATGCACTGCGCATGGACACGGATCCCAGGCCCGCGGTGGGATTACATTAGACGACACCGCGAGGCTGAATCTCGGACAGCGCACCCGCACAGGCGCAGCCAGCCTGACAGCAAATGATGTCAGAAGACGGGCAGCGCAAAATGTGTGCATGGCCAAGGGGTAACCTAACAGCGCAGGCTCCGGGACAGATTCAAACAACGCTGAGGAGGCGGCGCACGGCGACAAGGGGGTAAAAATGACGGCTGTGCTGCGTCACATGACAAAGGAAAGTTCCACCTACCGGACGGTTGAACGCTGTGAGGGGACACATTTCATAAGTGTTAGGTTCAGCATATGCAAGGAGCACCACGAAAAGAGGCACTTTTTCCCTTTGCATCATTACTGCTGCACAAGGTGGCTCCTTCAGTAACAAACGCATGGGGGGGGGGGGGACAGGTTCCCTTAAATTTAACTTGTTGTGCCTGCGTGGTGGTCGCAGTACACGTTGCCGTATACACAGCAGGGGAACAGCTGGCGGTGCTGAACCCCACTAACACATAGGCGAGGTGTTTGGCTCTGTGCGTACAGCACTTCTGGACGGCAACTGGCGGTGTTGGAGCCCAGGGACAGGTGGAGGAGGAGGAGGAGGTTGGAGGAGGTAGGAGGGATTGCCACACACACAGCAGGGGAACAGCTGACGTTACTGAACCCCAATAACAGAGGAGGGACTGTTGACTGTGCGTACAGCACTTCTGGACGGCAACTGGCGGTGTTGGAGCCCAGGGACAGGTGGAGGAGGAGGAGGTTGGAGGAGGTAGGAGGGATTGCCACACACACAGCAGGGGAACAGCTGACGTTACTGAACCCCAATAACAGAGGAGCGACTGTTGACTGTGCGTACAGCACTTCTGGACGGCAACTGGCGGTGTTGGAGCCCAGGGACAGGTGGAGGAGGAGGAGGTTGGAGGAGGTTGGAGGAGGTAGGAGGGATTGCCACACACACAGCAGGGGAACAGCTGACGTTACTGAACCCCAATAACAGAGGAGCGACTGTTGACTGTGCGTACAGCACTTCTGGACGGCAACTGGCGGTGTTGGAGCCCAGGGACAGGTGGAGGAGGAGGAGGTTGGAGGAGGTTGGAGGAGGTAGGAGGGATTGCCACACACACAGCAGGGGAACAGCTGACGTTACTGAACCCCAATAACAGAGGAGGGACTGTTGACTGTGCGTACAGCACTTCTGGACGGCAACTGGCGGTGTTGGAGCCCAGGGACAGGTGGAGGAGGAGGAGGTTGGAGGAGGTAGGAGGGATTGCCACACACACAGCAGGGGAACAGCTGACGTTACTGAACCCCAATAACAGAGGAGCGACTGTTGACTGTGCGTACAGCACTTCTGGACGGCAACTGGCGGTGTTGGAGCCCAGGGACAGGTGGAGGAGGAGGAGGTTGGAGGAGGTAGGAGGGATTGCCACACACACAGCAGGGGAACAGCTGACGTTACTGAACCCCAATAACAGAGGAGGGACTGTTGACTGTGCGTACAGCACTTCTGGACGGCAACTGGCGGTGTTGGAGCCCAGGGACAGGTGGAGGAGGAGGAGGTTGGAGGAGGTTGGAGGAGGTAGGAGGGATTGCCACACACACAGCAGGGGAACAGCTGACGTTACTGAACCCCAATAACAGAGGAGGGACTGTTGACTGTGCATACAGCACTTCTGGACGGCAACTGGCGGTGTTGGAGCCCAGGGACAGGTGGAGGAGGAGGAGGTTGGAGGAGGTTGGAGGAGGTAGGAGGGATTGCCACACACACAGCAGGGGAACAGCTGACGTTACTGAACCCCAATAACAGAGGAGGGACTGTTGACTGTGCGTACAGCACTTCTGGACGGCAACTGGTGGTGTTGGAGCCCAGGGACAGGTGGAGGAGGAGGAGGTTGGAGGAGGTAGGAGGGATTGCCACACACACAGCAGGGGAACAGCTGACGTTACTGAACCCCAATAACAGAGGAGGGACTGTTGACTGTGCGTACAGCACTTCTGGACGGCAACTGGCGGTGTTGGAGCCCAGGGACAGGTGGAGGAGGAGGAGGTTGGAGGAGGTTGGAGGAGGTAGGAGGGATTGCCACACACACAGCAGGGGAACAGCTGACGTTACTGAACCCCAATAACAGAGGAGGGACTGTTGACTGTGCGTACAGCACTTCTGGACGGCAACTGGCGGTGTTGGAGCCCAGGGACAGGTGGAGGAGGAGGAGGTTGGAGGAGGTTGGAGGAGGTAGGAGGGATTGCCACACACACAGCAGGGGAACAGCTGACGTTACTGAACCCCAATAACAGAGGAGGGACTGTTGACTGTGCGTACAGCACTTCTGGACGGCAACTGGCGGTGTTGGAGCCCAGGGACAGGTGGAGGAGGAGGAGGTTGGAGGAGGTAGGAGGGATTGCCACACACACAGCAGGGGAACAGCTGACGTTACTGAACCCCAATAACAGAGGAGCGACTGTTGACTGTGCGTACAGCACTTCTGGACGGCAACTGGCGGTGTTGGAGCCCAGGGACAGGTGGAGGAGGAGGAGGTTGGAGGAGGTAGGAGGGATTGCCACACACACAGCAGGGGAACAGCTGACGTTACTGAACCCCAATAACAGAGGAGCGACTGTTGACTGTGCGTACAGCACTTCTGGACGGCAACTAGCGGTGTTGGAGCCCAGGGGCAGGTGGAAAAGCAGAGGAACACAATGTAGGCCGAAGCCTGAGAAAGTCGAAAGGGAACCTTTAACCCCCCCCCCAAGGCGTTTGTAGCTGAAAGAGCCAGCTTGTGCAGCACAAAAGATGCAAAAGGAAAAGGTGGCTCTTTTCATCATGCTCCTTGCAAACACAGAACTAAACACTTATAAAATGTGTCCCCTGAAGCCGTGAAACCGTCCCGGAGGTGGGACTTTCCTTCGTAATATGACGCAGCACAGCCATCATTACTACCCCCCCGCCGCCGTGCCCCGGCTCCTCAGCATTGTTTGATTCCGTCCCGGAGCCTGCGCTGTTATGTTATCCCGTGGCCAGGCACACTTAGCGCTGCCCATCTTCTGACATCATTTGGTGTCAGGCTGGCTGCGCCTGTGCGGCCGCGCTGGCCGAGAGCCCGCCTCGCAGTGTCTTCTGATGTAATCCCACTGGGGGCCTGGGATCCATGGCCATGCGCAGTGCATATCCTCGCCTCTCACTCCCCTCCCTACGGCTTCTTTTTCAGACTGTGCGGTGTCACGGCCGTGGCATGCTATTAGGGACCAGCTGACACCGAACAGTCTGAAGAAGCCATAGGGAGATGAGTGAGAGGTGGAGGTTCAGATATGCACTGCGCATGTCCATAGATCCCAGGCCCCCAGTGGGATTAAATCAGAAGACACTGCGAGGCGGGCTCTCGGCCAGCGTGGCCGCACAGGCGCAGCCAGCCTGACACCAAATGATGCCAGAAGACGGGCAGCGCTAAGTGTGCCTGGCCACGGGATAACATAACAGCGCAGGCTCCGGGACGGAATCAAACAACGCTGAGGAGCCGGGGCGCGGCGCCGGGGGGGTAGGAATGACGGCTGTG
Source organism: Ranitomeya variabilis (assembly GCF_051348905.1). NCBI lineage: Eukaryota > Metazoa > Chordata > Amphibia > Anura > Dendrobatidae > Ranitomeya > Ranitomeya variabilis. The sequence continues at coordinate 40,617,378 of NC_135238.1, forward strand.
CTGCGTCATATTACGAAGGAAAGTCCCACCTCCGGGACGGTTTTACGGTATCAGTGGACACATTTTATAAGTGTTAAGTTTTGCGTGTGCAAGGAGCAAAACCAAAATAGCTACCTTTTTCCTTGTGCAGCATTACTGCTGCACAAGGTGGCTCTTTCAGTAACAAACGCCTTGGGGGGGGGGGGACAGATTCCCTTACATTTCAGTTGTTGTGTCAGCGTGGCGGTCGCATGACACATTGCCGGCTACACAGCTGGGGATCAGCTGACGTTACTGAAACCCAATAACACTGGGTCGTATGTTTTGACTGTGCAGACGGCACGTCTGAGCCTCAACTGGCGGTGTTGGAGCCCAGGAATTTAAGTTCAGGTGGTAGAAAGATGAACACAACAGGAGACCTGGATAACGTATACAGTGACCTAATTATTTAATCAGGAGGAGGAGTGGCAAATTCCTGCGAGATCCAGGCCTTGTTCATTTTCAGAAAAGTAAGCCGGTCAACGTTATCGGAGGATAGTCGCATGCGACGGTCAGTTAGTACACCACCTGCAGCACTAAAGACACGTTCCGATAATACACTGGCCGCAGGGCAAGACAGCACCTCCAATGCATACTGGCTTAGCTCTGGCCATGTATCCAGCTTTGAGACCCAAAACTTGAAAGGGGAAGAGCCGTCTGGGAGTACAGCAAGAGGGCAAGACATGTAGTCTGTCACCATCTGACGGAACCGTTGCCTCCTGCTGACTGGAGCCGTCTGTGATGGTGTAGACTTTTGTGGGGGGCACACAAAACTGTGCCACAGTTGGGCCATACTGGTCTTGCCTTGGGCAGAGGCACTGCTTCTGCTCCCTCTTTGTGCAGAGCCTCCACCACTGCCTGGACGCACTGAGCTGCTTTGGAATGCAGTAGCAGCACTTCTCTCAGTTGGAATGGAGAAGATGATGGAACTGACCAGTGTGTCTTGGTACTCCCGCATTTTTCGCTCCCGGTTCAACGGTGTGATGAGGCTTTCTACGTTGTCCCGGTAGCGAGGATCGAGGAGGGTGAACACCCAATAATCAGACATGTTGAGAATGTGGTCGATGCGGCGGTCGTTTCTCAGGCACTGCAGCATGTAATCCACCATGTGCTGCAGACTGCCAACTGCCCAAGAAACGCTGTCCCCAGCTGGAGGCGTGATCTCTGCCCGCTCGTCATCACCCCACCCTCGCTGTACACACTGAGTACTGGACAATTGTGTAACTCCCTCCTCTGGACGGATGTCTTCCTCCTCCATTGACTCCTCCTCATCCTCCTCACAAACTGTCCCCTGCCTACGCGTTTGTGAGGAACCACGTGGCGCTGACTGTCCAGAAGATGATGGAAGTGGTGAATCCTCATCCTCCACCTCTTCCACAACATCATCCCTTAGCGCTTGCAGTGATTTTTCAAGCAGGCAGATAAGGGGGACAGTCATGCTGACTAGTGCATCATCTGCACTCGCCATCCGCGTGGAATAATCAAAGGGACGCAAAACCTGGCAGACATCCTTCATAGTGGCCCACTCTGTGGTTGTGAAGTCTGTACGGCGCTGACTGCGACTTTTTTGCGCCTGATACAGCTGGTACTCCATTACAGCTTGCTGCTGCTCACACAACCGCTCCAACATATGTAACGTGGAATTCCACCTGGTAGGTAGGTCACATATGATGCGATGTTCCGGCAGGCGGTGTCGGCGCTGCAGAGCCGCAATGCGCGCTTTTGCCGTGCTGGAACGCCGCAAGTGAGCACACTCTAGGCGGACCTTGTGCAGCAGTGCATCAAGATCCGGATAGTCCCTCAAAAAACTCTGCACGACCAAATTGAGCACATGTGCCAGACATGGGATGTGAGTGAGGTTGCCGAGGCCCAGGGCTGCCACCAGATTTCGGCCATTATCACACACTACCATGCCTGGCTGGAGATTCGCTGGCTCAAACCACACATCGCTCTCCTGCTTGATGGCATTCCAGAGCTCCTGCGCTGTGTGGCTACGATTCCCCAAAAAAATTAATTTCAAGATGGCCTGTTGACGTTTGGCCACGGCTGTGCTCATGTCGGTCGTAACAGGTACACGTTCATCACGGGTCCATGTGGAGGTGGACTGTGACGGCTCCTGCAGCGATGATTCTGAGGAACTGGTGTAAGAGGAGGAGTCAATGCGTACAGAATGGATTCCTGCAATCCTTGGAGTGGGCAGGACACGTCCTGCGCCACTCGCACGGTCTGTACCCGGCTCAACTACATTAACCCAATGGGCAGTGAGGGAAAGGTATCGCCCCTGTCCATGTTGACTGGTCCACGCATCGGTGGTGAGGTGGACCTTGCTACTGACGGCGTTCAGTAGCGCGTGTTTTATGTGTCCCTCCACATGCTTGTGCAGGGCAGGGACGGCTTGCCTGCTGAAGTAAAAGCGGCTGGGCACATTGTACTGTGGGACTGCCAATGACATCAAGTCACGGAAGCTGTCAGTCTCCACCAGCCTGAATGACAGCATTTCCAGTGACAGAAGTTTGGCAATGCCTGCAGTCAGAGCCTGTGCTCGTGGGTGGTTTGACGAGAAAGGCCGCCTTTTCTCCCATGCCTGTACTACCGATGGCTGTAGACTGGGCTGGGAGTGTGTGGATGACTGGGAAAGTGGTGCTGCGGGTGGAATGACAGCGGGTCTCTGGACAACAGGGCCAGAGGTTCTTCCACGGCGATCCTGGGAGGAAGCCGAACCAGCTGCGTGTGAGCTAGAGGAAGAGGCAACACGAGCTGAAGAGGTGGTAGCTGCCGCTGTTGGTTGGCCTAGCTCTTCAGTGTGTTTGTCTAACTCCGCCGGGTGCCTGTTGCGCACATGTTTCCACATGTTGGAGGTATTGAGGTTGGCGACTTTTTGACCTCTTTTGATTTTTTGATGACACACCTTGCATCTGACATAGCAAATGTCATCTGCAACTGTGTCAAAAAAGGACCAGGCACTGCAAGTCTTGGGAGCCCCCCTTTTGACTTTTGGAAGAGACATGCTCCTTACGGGTGCCAAAGCGGAGGCTGCAGGATCCGCAGTCTTCCCCCTCCCTCTCCCTCTTTGGGCCGTACGGGGAATCTCTTCCTCAGAGCTGCTCCCACCACCTTCCTGTCCCTGACGCCAAGATGGGTCAAGGACCTCATCATCTACACTACCCTCTGCCCCCAACTGCTCCTCCTGGGTAGTCTCAGCAGCAGAGCACGCACCAGTAAGTGGCACCTGAGTGTCATCATCAGCTGATGCGGCCTGCGAGGTGGTGACCGGAGCCACTGGCCCACCCGCCTCTTCAGAGGAAGACAGAAAAAGCGGTTGGGCATCACTGCACCCTGCCTCTTCTTCCATTTCTCCAATGCTGCTTGGCTGGCCCCCTGTTTCCAAGCCAAGAGATGATTCAGAGAACAGAAGTAGAGACTGCTCCTGTCCTGGGATCTCTGTCTGCCTGGGCAATTTTGCAGGTGGTGAAGAGACAGATGGCTGCTCTCCAGTGCTCTGTGTCTGAGAGGATGTGGCACTAATGGAAGTTGATGCATTAGCTGCCATCCATCCCACAACGGCTTCAATTTGGTCTTCACGCAGCAGCGGTGTACGGCGCTCGGCGACAAAGCTGCGCATGAACGACTGTTCCCTTGTGAAAGTGGGTGCTGATGACTCACCGGTGCCCGCAGCAGGCACAGAATCCCCACGTCCCCTCCCTGCTCCGCGCCCACGCCCACGCCCACGTGCCTTACTCACTGCCTTCTTCATCTTGGTTGACTGATAAAGATAAGCAGAAAAGTACTAACGGCTTTGTGTGCTTATTCCTGAGCAACTCCTCCTAACAGGTATAAGACACACTAATTTTCTAAAGTGTGGACTAGACTTGAATATGAGCTAATGTGGCCTACACAAATGTAAAGTGGTGTGTAACTGGTGTGTTTGGTGAACTTTATTATTTATTTATTTTTTGGGGGCTGAACTGACAACGGATAGAGCTGCAATCACACGGAGACCGTGCAGACAGCCGTAAACGGCGCTGCAAGGCCCAAAAACCCTCCTCTACTTTATCCTATGTAGTGTTTTTCCACAAATTAGCTGGAGACGGGTGGAAAGACACTAATAGGAATTTTTGGAAAAAATGTGCAGCAGCCTGCACTACTTCAAAAAAAAAAAAAAAAAAGGACAGTATGAGGCAATGAACCACCCTCCCTGAACTGAATACAACCAGCTATGGATGGCCTATGTGGCTGCACTCAGACTAGAGAGTGGGCTGCACTCACACACACACACACAGAGAGACCTTGCAGATCGCTGTGAAAACAGCGCTACAAGGCAAAAGGAAGGTGAATAGTAGGTGAACACAGCGGTTGCTAAATTAGCCTTTGGAAAGCACAAAGAAGCAAATCGCTATCTCTAAACTGTCCCTCAGTCAGCAAACAGCGTCCTGTCACTAACTGAATTCACAGCAGAGTGATCGCAAAATGGCGCCAGCGACTTTTAAACTGCATCATGACATCATTTCAGCAGCCAATCACAGCCATGCCAGTAGTTTCATGCCCTCCATGCTGAACAGGATGTGCCCACACTTGAAATCATTCTCATTGGCTGAATTTCTGCATTTTGAATCTGGGAACTTCCGATTCCGGTATCCGATACGCGGCAAGTATCGGAATCCCGGTATCGGAATTCCGATACCGCTAGTATCGGCCGATACCCGATACTTGCGGTATCGGAATGCTCAACACTAATAGTGACCCATTCAATTAAAGAGCTACCTTCCAGAAGTCAGCAGTATTCTGGCTCTCTATGAGCCAGATCATAAAAAATAAATTATTTTCTAGTATAATAAAACAAAAAAAGAAGCATATGACCCAAGTGACCAAATGAAATGTGAACCATGGTCTATACCAATTCTGGTGAATGAGGCAGATTTGTTTAGAGCTAATTGTAACTATTAAACTATTATGATAGATATAATAATTATCATTAAAGGGGCAGTCATTTTTATTTTACCGTATATCGAAACTGGGAAAAAAAGAGAGGAACCCCACATCCAAATATTATACATTGATTTATTGGGGCTAAGAAAAATTATGAAAACTGAACACGAGGGTGTTAATTAACATTTTGATCAAAATGTATAAGCCCAATGTGACTTTACTGTAAATCTCTAAGTGGGTCCTTAATAAATTAGATGCAATGCTGCACAGTGACCATCGCTGCTACAACACACCACCAGCAGCAAGAGTGACCCAGGTGCCCCCAGAATCCATGCTGCCAGACAATGCCCCAACGGTTCTGGGTTATAGCACCCCACACACCTCATAGGCTCAGTACCAGAGCAACAATGGTCACCAAACAGCACCAGCACAATGTGAACTGATTGGAAAAACTCACCCTCTATGAGATCTCAGGCAAAAAGCATAAACAAGATAGAAGGGACCCTTTTTTGTAGTCTATTGCTAATTTCAATATGCTTGTGCCAAATGGAAAACAAAAAAATGAGAAAATACACGTACTCCTACACTGATTAGAAGCACTTCTTCATATTAAATGGTGCAGATTTCTGTTAGCAGTGCAGGGGTTAATCTGTTCAAGTCAGAGTCTCTGAAGCGTTCCTGCTTGGATGATCTCAGCTGTTCAGTATAGGCCTCTCCTCTCCCGTATATTCATCATCATTAAGCATTTAGGACAACATTGGATCATTCAGAGATCCACAATGAACTTCTGGAGTGAGTTTGCTGCACTGAAAGTAAAGGGGCCGAATAATATTGCACGCCCCAATTTTCAGTTTTTGAATTTCCACAAAAATGTAAAATAACCAATAAATTTCATTCAACTTCACAATTGTGTTCCACTTGTTGTTGATTCTTCACCAAAAATTTACATTTGGTATCTTTATGTTTGAAGCATGATATGTGAGAAAGGGTTCAAAAGTTCCAGGGAGCCAAATGCACTGTATATATATATATATATATATATATATATATATATATATATATATATATATATACACAGTACAGTATATATATGTATATATATATATATAAACTGTATATGTATATATATAACCCATGATGTCTCCATTCATTTTGCTGTTATCAATCATACATACTCATTATTTGTCTCTGTCCCCTGTGTACTGCGTTTGCTTTTTCACTGGTGGTTTTCCCACCTTTACCTTATTTTAATGTTTTTTGCAATACCAATAAAGCTATATTTTTCTCATCTATTTTTGGCTCTTAAATTCTGTTTTTCCTTTTCTGTTAACAATTCTTATTTCATGTTTTATGTACACATGTGGTGGTGACTGCAACTTTTCTTACGTTACTATCAATCATTATTTATACATTCACATGTGTACTTTGACTTTGAGGTTTTTATTGATCCTCCCTTATTAGTCAAGTTTGTGTATATACTGTACATAAACTATTACTCCCCACTTCCCTGGGTGCAGGAGAGGGACAGATATAGTCCTGATTGAGGAGTTCAGCGAGGTACGTGGTCCCGGCATCTTCACCATCAGAAGTAATCTGAGGAGCAGTGATAGCCAGGGGGCCCCTAGCATTAGGAACAGGGAAGTAGCCCCTGGCCCCGAGTATTCTGACAACAGAGTTGTGACAATTCTATATCAATGTCTGACTTTGGACAATGATATACAATTTGTTCACTAGATTGACTTTGGTTCCCCTAAAGTATTTGACAAGTAAACAGTTAATTTACAATCAAAGATGAAAAGACTTCTGTTCAGTCAATTTTCAAAGGCTCCCTCACACCTCCCACCGCCTGCCTTTCACACCAGCTTTTTTTATTCCCTCACAGATGCTAGTGTATTCATTTTACCCTTTAAATCTTCCCCGAATGCACCGTCAATTTCAGCTTGATTTATCGAAAGATTAACCATTACTACACATGAGCTCAGTCATTTTTGGTCTTTACGTTCCCTTTACGATTCTTGAGTGGTGAAAATAAGGTGAAAGTATTTAAAATGAGCCACGGAGCTAAAATACAAAATGCAATGGTCATAAATTATGTACATGCTGTACTGAGAAAGGAATCGGATAGTTCACTCACACATACTGTGTGGCAGAGAAGTGTCACGAGGGAAACATTTTTCTACATGGAAGAGATGTTTTATCAGTTCATTACCATTAAAAAATTTTGAAAATCTGCAACAAGGTCCCCACTTACCACTTGGTCAGTAGAAATAGGTGGCTTCTTAGGTTGCACAGGGTTTGGAGCCCTCTTAGGAAATTAGGCTTGGGTACTACTAATAAATCTGCCCTGGTGACATTTCCCGCCAGGGAGCTTGTTATATCTGAGTTAAATAGGTAATTTCAGAGCCATATTATAGGAATGCATTGACTAAAACATGGACTATGTACCACCATAAGGGCTTGTTTACATGGCCACTTTGTACAGAATTATGGTACATTGTTCTACTGTTCAGAGATCCTACACAATTATGGCGTTCCTGGAAGAGTCATCAGAAGAAAACCTCTCCTGCGTCCTCACGCAAACATAACACCATCTGTAAAAAGGCTGTAGTTCAAAAGAGGATAGCTTCTACAAATGGATAATGATACTAAACACACGTCAACATCCACAGTACACTACCTCATAAGGTTCAAGCCGAAGGTTTTACAATGGCCCTTACAGTCCCCTAATCTGAACATCATTGAAAATCAGTGGTAGACCTCACAATAGCGGTAAATGCATGACGCCCCAGGAATGTCACAGAACTGGAAGAATTTTCAAAGGAAGAATGGATGAAAATCCCTCAAATAAGAATTTAAAGACTCTTGGTTGGCTACAAAAAGTGTTTACAAGCTTGTGATACTTGCAAAATGGGGTGCAACTAGGTACTAACCATGCAGAGTGCCCAGACTTTTGCATTGGCCCCTTATCTTTTTTGTCATTTTTAAAATTTAAAAGATGACTATACGATATCTATATATATAATTGTCTAAGGGTTTTTCTGTCTGTCTGTCTGTCCTGGAAATCCCGCGTCTCTGATTGGTCGAGGCCACCTGGGCCTCGACCAATCAGCGACGGGCACAGTATCGACGTAGAAATCCCGCGTCTCTGATTGGTCGAGGCCTGGCGGCCTCGACCAATCAGCGACGGGCACAGTATCGACGTGGCGACTATGATGTCATAAAGGTTGCCTCGACCAATCAGCGACGGGCACAGTCTGCCGCGAATTCTGGAATCATCATTGTCCATATACTACGGGGACATGCATATTCTAGAATACCCGATGCATTAGAATCGGGCCACAATCTAGTATATGTATATATATATATATATATATATATATATATATATATATATACATTATTTTGCCTAAAATACAAAGGAAATGTGTCATCTTTAACTTTAGGCCTTTTAGAGATCATTTCATCTTCGTCTTGATTAACTGTTCACAATAACAGTAATTTTGACCAGGGGAGTTAATACTTTTACATGACACTGTAATCACACAACCAAATTGCAAAATCACTTATACAAGTGATAACATTTCTGATAGTATAATTAATCAATCCCATGTTTAGTGCTCTCTCCCTTTTCATCTTAGAACTACAAAAGCAATTGCTGCATATTTACTGTAATTACCAATGGGAGCAGAGTCCTTTAACCACGTGTTCTTCTCTCAAAACATTGTTTTTATGGAGCAGTATGATGTCTCTTGGAAGCACCATTAGGCAGTACATAGAATATATATGGGTCTGTAATAAGTATGATGTTCACAAACGGATGATAAAAAAAATCATGTAAGCCCATCCACCTACAACAAGGTGACCTCAGATCAGATGTGCCTAAAAAGGCTGAAATGAACTGGGCAGAAAATAGGATCAAGCGTAGCTCCAATTAGAACCTGTTTGGGCAAAATTTGTGGATAGCGGTTCACAGGGAGCATAATAGGGTAGCACATACAAATTGACCAATATAAAAACAGGAGAATATGGAGTGCAAACAATTTTAAATAGCAATGTTTAATTAACAAAATATTTTTTAAAACAATTTCATAAAACTTTATTTTGTGTACAGAAAAGACAGACAAATGAATAACAGCCATAGGTTATCAATAATAACAAGTAATCAGAAGCAGTATCCAAACATATACTCATAGGTAAATCCAGCCCCAAATCAACACATATTCAAAAGTTACTCAAGCCAAATGGGTATCATTAGTATTAAATTTGAGAGGGCACGTCTTACCTATATAGATAATTCAGTCTGTCATAGAAAATGTATAACACAGTCCCCGACGCACGTTTCGCATGGTTACATGTCACTTTCTCAAGGGAATTCAATTGGCCAATATGTACAGTATGTTCCTCAATTGTATAAGTATATTCTATGTAGCAGTAATGGAGTTTACAATTCATATGTTTGCATATATGTTAGTGTATACAGAATGCTACAGTATTCTTTGGAATTATGGAATTATGTTAATGACAAGAAGGATAGAAATATTAGTAATACGCAAATGATAAAAATAAATGGAAAAATGTTTCAATACATCCCAATTTATTCAGTATAGGGAGCCAAGTGCAAAAATCCCCGCACTTACCGTCTTATCTACTATCACTGAGGTTATTAATGGTTGTCTGAGGAATGTTCTAACGTACTGAATGCACTTGGGCAAATCATCAAGATCCGCTGCTGGCAGCTCCCTTTGCAAATACCGACCAATGACGTCCCAGATTTGCTGGATGGGAGATCACGCAGGCTGCTCAAAGTAGCACGAGCAACATGCGGCCTGGGGTAGTTGTGTTGAAAAACGGCTCCTGTGACACTGTCGAGAAATGGCTTTACCACTCGTTTTATATACACCTTTACATACACAATTTTTGGGCAGCAACTGTTGGTCCTGAAAATGCATGTTTAAATCCCAGTGTTTTTACAACCATATTTTGTGTGTGATTTTTTTTAATTGTGTTTTAGTATCTGGATTTTTGGTGTATTTTTTTAAAACTGTGCTTTAATTGTGATTCATAGATCATATGATTCTCAGATTCTTTTGAAAATTACCGTACATGATTTGTAATGCCAAAAAGACCAAAAAAATCTACCAAGAACAAAATTAGCACATTAACACTAGTATTTTTGGTTAGATAAAAGAAAACAAAGGAGGTTTATTGGAGAAAATGCCATAAACCACTTGGAAGAAAAGAAATGTCATCCGAGGTAGCTGTAATTTTTAAAAAAGAGGAGCAAAATAATAAAAAAAACACAAGTAAAATTAAAAAAGACAACGATAATATTGTGGCGCGTGAACTGATTTAATATTTTCCAGTTGACCTAAAAAAAGTTGGCCACATTGTTTTTTTTTAGTTTTTTTATGCCGCATAATAATCAACTATAGGGATTCACGCTTTCAGGTGGGCGTTAGAAAGCAGTCACACAGGCAATGCGGTTTCCTCCAAACATGGGCTTTCATAAAACCCCAAGGGATTCTAAACCAAAACAGCCTTTTCTGGACACAAAATCATAGCAAAAAAACAGTTAATTTAGCCAGCACATATATGCTAGTGCGAGCTCACCTGAACAGATTATAGTCCTTTCTCCCAGAGAAAACTTTATGTAGCGCTACTGCCGGCGTCCCTGCATGGTGTCACCTTTTCCCTCTATGCAGGGATGCCGGCTTACTCACCAGTGGAGTGGTACTTGTTTCCTGGTCTGTGTACACGCCGTGGTCTGTGTTCCCAGCAGCGTACCTAGTAAGCGTGTGCGTGTACTCCCCTGCTTTTAAAGGGGCAGCGTGCACACGTGGTTAAATGTCCCCAGCTGACAGCTGAAAGGCATTTAGTTAATGTTAACACCTGCTAGATGTCTCCCAACCAATAGCTTGGAGGAATCTTGTATTAAAGGAACCCTCCCCAATTGACTGAGCAACCCCTATAGTGTAGTGGTGGGTGTAACTGTATGTTGCCAGGTCCCTCTCTGCCCGTATCCTGTGTCCCTATAGTCTATTATTGAAATTTCCTGTCTAGGTTACACATTGTCCGGAAAACTGCATCCGTTGTATCTGTACCCCGTGACCGCATGGGCAGTACCTGAACCTGTCACAAGTGGCCATCCTGTCTGCACAATCTGATCTTGTCCCTAGTGACAGTCCTGTCCTGTCTTGGAATCTCTACTTGAGTTAACGTCTCTGACCTCGGGGTCAGCTGCTACTGCGGGACGCTGCCCTAGAGTGGCACCTGGCAGCTACCTGCCGCACAAGCCTGAACTCACCACTCCAGTATAACACCAAGGCAGCTGCTTAGTCACCCCTTTCCAAGGTAGGTCTGGTCCATGGCACAGTGGGTCCACAAACCACATGCGCCACGTGCGAGCGTAACACTCTATACACAGAAGAGGTACGATCCTACAAGTCTCAATATCACCTTCATCTCGAGCTCCAATAGCTTCCAGCGCAAAACAGAAGAGTTCAACTCCAGGCACAGTTCACACTGAACAGGCTGCAGCTCCCACACGGTTCTCTGCAGCTCCAACACACAGACTGCTCAGCTTTCTTAGCTGACCCATGCAGTCTCCATTCAGAGAAAGCTTTTCTCTCTCCCAGATACAGCTCACATTTTGGCTGGTCACTCACCAGCTTCAACACACGGTACTCTGCTCAACATCCAGCAAACTGACACCAGGTGAACCCATTACTTGGTTCTTAGTCAAAGCTTGCCAGGTGAACCCAATTAAGACCTGCAGTGCTAGGATTTAACCCAGTCCTACCTAGCTTTGCCACACGGAAAAAATAGAAATTATTTTTTTTTTTTTAAAAACGGCACCATTATATTAAAACATAACAACATTTATAGTTTCAGAGCACCATGCATCCGGTAATTAAAAGGTTCTAGACATTTACAGATGAGCTGAGATATTATGTGTAAAGAGTCTTTTTCTGAGCGCCCTGACCTTTAGGAGCTTACACTAAGATCTGCTCTCCCAGAGAGATCAAACTATACCGATTTTTATTCTGAGAGATCAGCGTACGCGGGTCGTAGTTGTACAGCTGGCAAGTCTATCTTGCTTTAGATTTAATAGGTTATATAGGTGTATGAGGCATCTAAAGAATAAGATGGAGACTCATTTCGTAACTACTTTTTTTCTGTTTAACCCATTACTTGCCAAATTAGCAATTTTCTTTTTTTTTTTTTTAATGAGAGATTTTTAATGATTTGGGTCCTAATGAATCAGAAACATAATTTTCAAAATTAAAATTTCAAGTATGGATTTTTCAGAAAAGGGCGTCCCAATATTCAATTAAAAATGACAATGACACGATTTCCTATTTTGAAAAACAATCATTTTACAAACACAACACAAAAAATTGGACCTAATTATAAAAATTATGAAATCTTAGTTGATAGAAGCTAAAGATTAGGCATCCCAAAAAAAAGGATGGGTTAATTGATAGAGATCCCAAATATGAGGACCACCTCCTATCTTTAACAATCTTTTATTTCTGGTATTTCCTAATTGTATTTAGACAATCCTTTCAGTCCTCGTTCCCGGCCCTGTAGGGTCTCATTTGGTCCTTCGCTTACATGTGAGAAAATCGCCTCCGATTCATCCGTAGTTTGCAGTTTGCAATACAAGCTCAGTATGGAAAAGAGCATAAATGTGTATAATTTATATCTTCTCTTGATTATTTATTAAGGAAGGGAGCAGAAAACCAAGATACAATTATTCTTTTTTAATCTTGCATCTCCCTGCATAATTAATTAGCACTGGATTTCTCCTGCATGAGTCAATCGGTTACTAATAAACCTCTCGGGATGAAGGCAAGGAAGCAGAACAATTGGCATTACTTATATTATAGGATATATTCTGCAAGTCAGTCCATTCTAGGCCATCTACCAGTCAATCCAAATTATTGCATGTCCTACGCATGTTAACACGTGGCAGATACAATGCATATTTTCCATCCATATTAGCAGGCAGAAAATCGACATCATATTACAAATAGCAGCAAATTGGTTGAAACCTAAAAAGTGACCATCGTTTTTATTTTTGCAGAAATCAATAGTACACGTGAAAATAAGAAACTTTGTAATATAGTTTAGCAGAGAAATCTGCCTCTTTCTCCCCCCTGGGCTGATCATTCGTTCTCAAAATTCTCAATTTAAGGCCGGAGTCACACTAGAGAGGAATACGGACGAGTGCTGTGCGAGAAAACATCGTATAGCACTCAGACCAATGTGAATCTATGGGGCAGCTCCCATCATCCTTTTTTTTTCCGGCCGTATTATATGTTTAAGTGTAATCACAGCATGCTGCCATTGTACTCGTATGTCGGCCAAGACTCGCCAGTGAAAGTCTATCGGTGCGAAAAAAAAAATCGCACAGCACTCGGACCATCAATGTTACTTGCGAGAAATTCGCACTGGTGTCCTTTAAAAAGCCGGCAATTCAGTGCGGTGAACAGTAAAATCACGCTAAAATACTTTATTCTGCATGTGTGTGTGTTTATTTAACCCTTTACAAACTTTAGGAATAGTAATGGATAGGTGTCTTGTTGACACCTCTCCATTACTAAGCCAGGCTTAATGTCACCTTACATTACAGAGGTGACATTAACCCCTTATTACCCCATATGCCACCTCTACAGGGCAGTGGGAAGAGAGAGGCTAAGTGCCAGTATAGGCGCATCTTACAGATGCGCCTTTTCTGGGGTGGCTGGGGGCAGATGTTTTTAGCTGGGGGGGGGGCAATAACCATGGACCCTCTCTAGGCTATTAATATCTGCCCTCAGTCACCGTCTTTCCCTCTCTGGCGCAGAAAATTGTATACACTGTGTATATAGCTATCCTATGTATTCTATCTATACTGTATGGGGCATCTGCGGCTTTTAATCTATCTTTCATATATATACAGTATATATGTGTGTGTGTTTTGAAGATTATTTGGTTTTAAAACGATGTGTACAGTTGTGTTTAAAATACGATTTTAACATGAGCTTTTACAGAGAGAGAACTGCTGTGTGTAAAACCTCATGTTAAAATCGCATTGCATACGGATGTCATACTGATGTCACACTGTTACTAGATGCGAGGAAATCACATCCTCGCATTGCAAGAGGATTACATATGGATCACTTTTCAGGGAACATTTGTCAGAATCTCGGCCACCAAAATCGGACCGATTTTTTTATACGGTAACTGTGACTCCAGCCTAAGAGTAAAATCTGTCTTCATTGAAAACAGATTTTCCCATTACTGAAATAGGAGATGACAGTTGGTGCTCATAATGTTCTATGGAGAACTGAAAGTCCTCCCCCATTCTCCATAGAATTTTAAAAGCACCAACTGTCATCTCCTATCTCAGTAATGGGTCTACAGATTTTTTCAGCTTTATCAAAGAATTGAGAGTGAACGATCAGTCCAGGAGGAGAAAGATGCAGATATAGCTGATAAGATAAATTACAAAGTTGTTGTTTTTTCATGTAAACTTTTGATTTTTGAAACAAAAATTAAAATGATGCTTTAAAGAAATCTCATGCGCATGCTGCTGAAAAAATATCTGTGCAGAAATTTACATGCAGTGTGAATATTATTCCACAGCATATCAATTTGTTGCAGATTTTCCCTATTGAGGTCAATAAAGAAACCAGCAGCCAATCAGTGTTGTGGGCGGGGTTATACAGGGCTCAGCATTCAGAGAACTGCTAGATCTGCAGCAGATCATCACCAAATAAGGATGTAGATAAGGTCAAACAAGACGAAAAGTATAATGGGTGGGAAAAGGCATCACAATCCAATACATTACATATGGCTGCACATACTAGCAACTACCATTTCAACCTGCTCCCTATAAGAGCAAATGAGAACAGGTAGAGTGGAGCTAAAAAGTAGCAAAATTGAAGTGACAGTGATCACATAAGTGCCATGAAGCTGCTCAGCATGTCATGTAATGCTTACCCATAGTAAAGAGAGATTAGATGCACCCAGCACACTACCCCGACGCGCGTTTCTCAAGCTTATATATGCAGTTTGGTATTTTAAAATCTGATGACAGATCCCTTTTAATCCTATCAAAAGATTAAAGCTCTTCTGAAAACCTGATCTGTAATGCTGAGCAGGTGCTTCCAATGACTTGTGACCCTCATCTGACAACTTTTCAGAACTTCTACATAGCCACTTCATCAAGTTCAAGGAAAATAGTCAAGAGCAAACGACTCGAGTGCCGCACAAAGAACTGATGGATATTTCTAGTTGTAATATAAAACACTGTAACATTGTGTTTATGAAATGAAAATGGACCATAATCAGTGCGGCTCCTGTAAGATGTCCCATGCAGGGCAAATAAATAGCACAGGGGACATTTGATTGATCCATTTGCTTCCCAAGCACAGCAAATGCCCTACATTTACATTGATTTCTCAATTGCTATTTCAGTGAATTAACCCAACAACTTGATTTATCAAAGCAGTCAGTGCTTGTCTAATGAATCACGTCCTCCCTCTGGACCACAGCCATTAAGTTCCTCATCCCCCAACAATAAGTGTCGGCTAAACACCAAGGTGCAACTACGTATCTGGAATCTTCAACACGACCCCTCTATGTCACCGCAGTCTCGTTATTAGCTTTATGGAGATAGGTTGTGCTGCCTGGAATATATTGTCTACTATAAATCGGGCTTCCTGTTATTAAGGCAGATTCATGTAGTGATATAGTGAAGGATCCATCATGGTTCTATCAAGTGCTTGTGTCGACAAACTGATGAGTTATCATTCAGTAAAAAAGTTCAGCACCCTGGACAGTTACCAGTTTGTGTGATCTATTGTAAGCCGAGCGGCCGCACCTCTTATAGGGTAAATGGAGCTTTAATTTTTATTTTATAGATCAATAGAACACAAGAAAATAAGGAGTATAGCTTAAAAAGGAAATCTGCTTTTCTCCTCCTGAACTGATCAATTATTCCCAAAATTCACCATAATGCCCTGCAGCTATGACATCTAGCGGGTTATCATACCTTGTACAGTGGTGGTCACTGGTCAGTACTGGGGTCATCACAGATCAGTGGTTCCCAGAGGAGGACTGTTTGTACGGAAGAGGTGTTTTCTATATCCAGAGTTATTGGGTAAGTCTCTCTCCTGTAGAGTGTAAGCTCTTATGGTCAGTAGGGTCCTCTCTCTCTCCTGTAGAGTGTAAGCTCTTATGGTCAGTGGGGTCCTCTCTCTCCTGTAGAGTGTAAGCTCTTATGGTCAGTGGGGTCCTCTCTCTCCTGTAGAGTGTAAGCTCTTATGGTTAGTGGGGTCCTCTCTCTCTCCTGTAGTGTAAGCTCTTATGATCAGTGGGGTCCTCTCTCTCTCCTGTAGAGTGTAAGCTCTTATGGTCAGTGGGGTCCTCTCTCTTCTGTAGAGTGTAAGCTCTTATGATCAGTGGGGTCCTCTCTCTCTCCTGTAGAGTGTAAGCTCTTATGGTCAGTGGGGTCCTCTCTCTTCTGTAGAGTGTAAGCTCTTATGGTCAGTAGGGTCCTCTCTCTCGTGTAGAGTGTAAGCTCTTATGATCAGTGGGGTCCTCTCTCTCCTGTAGAGTGTAAGCTCTTATGGTCAGTAGGGTTCTCTCTCTCTCCTGTAGAGTGTAAGCTCTTATGATCAGTGGGGTCCTCTCTCTCTCCTGTAGAGTGTAAGCTCTTATGGTCAGTAGGGTCCTCTCTCTCTCCTGTAGAGTGTAAGCTCTTATGGTCAGTGGGGTCCTCTCTCTCCTGTAGAGTGTAAGCTCTTATGGTCAGTGGGGTCCTCTCTCTCTCATGTAGAGTATAAGCTCGTATGGTCAGTGGGGTCCTCTCTCTCGTGTAGAGTGTAAGCTCTTATGATCAGTGGGGTCCTCTCTCTCCTGTAGAGTGTAAGCTCTTATGGTCAGTAGGGTTCTCTCTCTCCTGTAGAGTGTAAGCTCTTATGATCAGTGGGGTCCTCTCTCTCTCCTGTAGAGTGTAAGCTCTTATGGTCAGTAGGGTCCTCTCTCTCTCCTGTAGAGTGTAAGCTCTTATGGTCAGTAGGGTTCTCTCTCTCTCCTGTAGAGTGTAAGCTCTTATGGTCAGTGGGGTTCTCTCTCTCCTGTAGAATGTAAGCTCTTATGGTCAGTGGGGTCCTATCTCTCCTGTAGAATGTAGGCTCTTATGGTCAGTGGGATCCTCTCTCTCCTGTAGAATGTAAGCTCTTATGGTCAGTGGGATCCTCTCTCTCCTGTAGAATGTAAGCTCTTATGGTCAGTGGGGTCCTCTCTCTCCTGTAGAATGTAAGCTCTTATGGTCAGTGGGGTCCTCTCTCTCCTGTAGAGTGTAAGCTCTTATGGTCAGTGGGGTCCTCTCTCTCTCGTGTAGAGTGTAAGCTCTTATGGTCAGTAGGGTCCTGTCTCTCTCATGTAGAGTGTAAGCCCTTATGGTCAGTGGGGTCCTGTCTCTCCTGTAGAGTGTAAGCTCTTATGGTCAGCAGGGTCCTCTCTCTCCTGTAGAGTGTAAGCTCTTATGGTCAGTGGGATTCTCTCTCTCTCCTGTAGAGTGTAAGCTCTTATGGTCAGTGGGGTCCTCTCTTTCCTGTAGAGTGTAAGCTCTTATGGTCAGCGGGGTCCTCTCTCTCCTGTAGAATGTAAGCTCTTATGGTCAGTGGGGTCCTCTCTCGTGTAGAGTGTAAGCTCTCATGGTCAGTGGGATTCTCTCTCTCTCCTGTAGAGTGTAAGCTCTTATGGTCAGTGGGGTCCTCTCTTTCCTGTAGAGTGTAAGCTCTTATGGTCAGCGGGGTCCTCTCTCTCTCCTGTAGAGTGTAAGCTCTTATGGTCAGTAGGGTCCTCTCTCTCTTCTGTAAACTGTAAGTTTGTATGCTCAGTGAGGTTCTATCTCTCTCGTGTAGAGTGTAAGCTCTTATGGTCAGTGGGGTCCTCCCTCTTCTGTAGAGTGTAAGCTTTTATGGTCAGTGGCATCCTCTCTCTCTCCTGTAGAGTGTAAGCTCTTATGGTCAGTAGGGTCCTCCTTCTCCTGTAGAGTGTAAGCTCTTATGGTCAGTGGGGTCCTCTCTATCTCCTGTAGAGTGTAAGCTCTTATGGTCAGTAGGATCCGCGCTCTCTCCTGTACAGTGTAAGCTCTTATGGTCAGTAGGGTCCTCTCTCTACTGTAGAGTATAAGCTCTTATGGTCAGTAGGGTCCTCTCTCTACTGTAGAGTGTAAGCTCTTATGGTCAGTGGGGTCCTCCCTCTTCTGTAGAGTGTAAGCTTTTATGGTCAGTGGCATCCTCTCTCTCTCTCCTGTAGAGTGTAAGCTCTTATGGTCAGTGGGGTCCTCTCTATCTCCTGTAGAGTGTAAGCTCTTATGGTCAGTGGTGTCTTCTCTTTCTCCTGTAGAGTGTAAGCTCTTATGGTCAGTAGGATCCGCGCTCTCTCCTGTAGAGTGTAAGCTCTTATGGTCAGTAGGGTCCTCTCTCTCTTCTCTAAACTGTAAGTTTGTATGCTCAGTGGGGTTCTATCTCTCTCATGTAGAGTGTAAGCTCTTATCAGTGGGGTTCTATATCTCCTTTTCTTTTCCTCACGTGTATTTTCAGAATGAAAAGTTTACCAATATTAAGATTTACGCAAATTTATTGGCCACAAATCCAACTGTTTTGGAAAATTTGTCGAAGACGACAAATTGGGATTTCAAAAGTTCTGTTTATCTCTAATTGCCGACGTATAATTAAAGGGAGTAAATGTTATAAATAAATAAGGGATAACACTAGTAAAGAAAACACTTTCTGCACATACTGTATAATATGGAGAAGTACACTTCTGAGCCAATGGATCCTAGGCATTTGCTGTTGACATCCACTATGGACTTACACATACTGTACATCTATCAGATCTTTATACAATTACTAGTCAACATGGGGGAAACCATTGACTGATGACTTTGCCCTCTCCCCATCTGTGCCTAGAGAAATGAACATTAAAATAAGTGTCCAATGTTAAACTCCATATGTAATCTAAATTCTTGCATTTGGGGCTGTACAAGTTCTTACCATTGGGATATAGTAGGCACCAAGTGTAGCACGTGTTATTATAGCATGACTGCGTAGTGTAGGCGCTCATTCACATTGTATTGAGGCGCCCACACTATGCTATTTGCACATAAATGCTCAGCATGCTGAACGATTGATCATGGCGCGCGCCAACATTTGTTTTTGTCTATATCTTTGCAGTGGGTGCAGCTCCATTTTCCCAATATACCCCTACGTCTCTTGCATCTGCATTGAACTAATCTAATAATTACGTATGCCTTCAGTGGCGGCTTACTGCACACTGCGTTATTGTACGGTTCAATGAAAAATCAGTAGGTCGTAAACTTGTCATTTCCCCAAGTAGTGACTGAAAGATGCCGCAATATGATCATATTCTCTAGGCAAGAAATGGGAAGATTGGTATCAGAATACGCAGATAGGTATATACTGTAGGTGCTTCTCACAAAGTGAGAATATCGTCAAAAAGTTAATTTATTTTAGTTCTTCAACACAAAAAGTGAATCTCATATTCTATAGAGTCATTACAGACAGAGTGATCTATTTCACGTGTTTATTTCTGTTAATGTTGATGATTATGGCTTACAGCCAATGAAAACCCAAAAGTCATTATCTCAGTAAATTAGAATACTTTATAACACCAGCTTGAAAAATGATTTTAAAATCCAAAATGTTGGCCTACTGAAATGTATGTTCAGTAAATGCACTCAATACTTGGTCCGGGCTCTTTTTGCATCAATTACTGCATCAATGCGGCGTGGCATGGAGGCGATCAGCCTGTGGCACTGCTGAGGGGTTATGGAAGCCCAGGTTGCTTTGATGAAAGCCTTCAGCTCGTCTGCATTGTTGGATCTGGTGTCTCTCTTTCCTCTTGCAATAACCTATAGATTCTCTATGGGGTTAAGGTCAGGCGAGTTTTCAATCAAGCACAGTGATACTGTTGTTTGTAAACCAGGTATTGGTACTTTTGGCAGTGTGGACAGGTACCAGGTTCTGCTGGAGAATGACATTTCCTTCTCCAAAAAGCTTGTCGGCAGAGGGAGCATGAAGCGCTCTAAAATTCCTGGTAGACGGCTGCGCTGACTTTGGTCTTGATAAAACACAGTGGACCTACACCAGCAGATGACATGGCTCCCCAAACCATCACTGATTGTGGAGACTTCACACTAGACCTCCAGCAGCTTGGATTGTGGCCTCCACTCTTCCTCCAGACTCTGGGACCTTGATTTCCAAATGAAATGCAATATTTACTTTCATCTGAAAACAACACCTTGGACCACTGAGCAGCAGTCCAGTTCTTTTTCTCTCCTTGGTCCAGGTAAGACGCTTCTGGCTTTGCCTATTGGTCATGAGTGACCTGACACAAGGAATGCGACACTTGTAGCCCATGTCCTGGATACGTCTGTGTGTGGTGGCTCTTGAAGCAATGACTCCAGCAGCAGTCCACTCCTTGTGCATCTCCCTCCAATTTTTGAATGGTCTTTTCTTAACAAACCTTTCCAGGCTGCGGTTATCCCGGTTGCTTGTGCACCTTTTTCTACCACACTTTTTCCTTCCACTCAACTTTCCATTAATATGCTTGGATACAGCACTCTGTGAACAGCCGGCTTCTTTAACAATGATCTTTTGTGGCTTTCCCTCCTTGTGGAGTGTGTCAATGACTGCCTTCTGGACATCTGTCAAGTCAGCAGTCTTACCCATGATTGTGGAGCCTACTGAAACAGACTAAGAGACCTTTTTAAACCCTTAAGAAGCCTTTCCAGGTGTTTTTTGTTAGATTCTAATTTACTGAGATAATTACTTTTGTGTTTTCATTGGCTGTAAGCCATAATCATCAACATTAACAGAAATGAACACGTGAAATATATCACTCTGTGTGTAACGACTCTATATAATATACGAGCTTCACTTTTTCTAATGAAGAACTGAAATAAATTAACTTTTTGATGATATTCTAATTTTGCGAGAAGCACCTGCATACTGTATATATAACCTGTACAGAACGTTGGCCGTAATGATGTATAAAAGGGGCATTCACTATCATTGACTCATCCCACCCGTGCACATTTATGTGCCAACGTAAAATGAATTGTTGATTTACAAGCTAGATACGGGTGCAATTAAAATCGGTAAAGTCTGGTCATAAACTAATGAGTTTGCAGGAAGTAACAGTTCAGCACCCTGGAGAGTTATTTGGCAATTTTACGTGACAGCTTGTCTCACTGCTGAGAATTTTGTAAGAATTTAATAGAAAAAAAAAATTAAACACATTTTTTAAATTACATTTTGAATTATTTATTTTTGCTTCATTTTTTTATTTCGATTTTTTTAATTATAAAAAGCAAACAAACAAAAAAAGAACATATCTTTGATTATTTATTAGCCTGAATGGCGGACTGTTGTGAATTTGCTTTTTGCTCCCTCTAGTGGTTACTAGTTTTTTGACTCTGGTTTTTCTGTCATTCCTTTTATCCGCACCTGGGTCGTTAGTTAGGGGTGTTGCTATATAAGCTCCCTGGACCTTCAGTTCAATGCCTGGCAACGTAGTTATCAGAGCTAGTCTGCTGTGCTCTTGTCTACTGATCCTGGTTCCAGTTATTTCAGCTAAGTCTGCCTTTTGCTTTTTGCTATTTGTTTTGGTTTTGTATTTTTGTCCAGCTTGTTCCAAATCTATATCCTGATCTTTGCTGGAAGCTCTAGGGGGCTGGTGTTCTCCCCCCGGACCGTTAGACGGTTCGGGGGTTCTTGAATTTCCAGTGTGGATTTTGATAGGGTTTTTGTTGACCATATAAGTTACCTTTCTTTATTCTGCTATCAGTAAGCGGGCCTCTCTGTGCTAAACCTGGTTCATTTCTGTGTTTGTCATTTCCTCTTACCTAACCGTCATTATTTGTGGGGGGCTTCTATCCAGCTTTGGGGTCCCCTTCTCTGGAGGCAAGAAAGGTCTTTGTTTTCCTCTACTAGGGGTAGCTAGATTCTCCGGCTGGCGCGTGTCATCTAGAATCAACGTAGGAATGATCCCCGGCTACTTCTAGTGTTGGCGTTAGGAGTAGATATATGGTCAACCCAGTTACCACTGCCCTATGAGCTGGATTTTTGTATTCTGCAGACTTCCACGTTCCTCTGAGACCCTCGCCATTGGGGTCATAACAGTTTGCCAGGCCAGTATTAAATGTTTAATGCATTGCAGAAGAGGGATTATAAGAAAGAAGATTCTGAGTTTTTTTTTTTTTTCTTCTTCCCCTTTACCTCAGAGTGGCTATGCTTGCTGCAGACATGAATGTCCAGACCTTGATTACAAGTGTGGACCAGCTGGCTACTCGTGTGCAGGGCATACAAGACTATGTTATCAGAAATCCTAGGTCAGAACCTAAAATACCGATTCCTGAACTGTTTTCCGGAGACAGGTTTAAGTTTAGGAATTTCGTGAATAATTGTAAATTGTTTTTGTCCCTGAGACCCTGTTCATCTGGAGATTCTGCTCAGCAAGTAAAAATTGTTATTTCGTTCTTACGGGGCGACCCTCAGGATTGGGCTTTTTCGCTGGCGCCAGGAGATCCGGCATTGGCTGATCTTGATGCGTTTTTTCTGGCGCTCGGTTTACTTTATGAGGAACCCAATCTTGAGATTCAGGCAGAAAAGGCCTTGCTGGCTATGTCTCAGGGGCAGGACGAGGCTGAAGTGTATTGCCAAAAATTTCGGAAATGGTCCGTGCTGACACATTGGAACGAGTGTGCACTGACCGCTAATTTTAGAAATGGCCTTTCTGAAGCCATTAAGAATGTTATGGTGGGTTTTCCCATTCCCACAGGTCTGAATGATACTATGGCACTGGCTATTCAAATTGACCGGCGGTTGCGGGAGCGCAAAACCGCAAATTCCCTCATGGTGTTGTCTGAACAGACACCTAATTCGGTGCAATGTGATAGAAACACCGCAAATTCCCTCATGGTGTTGTCTGAACAGACACCTGATTTAATGCAATGTGATAGAATCCTGACTAGAAATGAGCGGAAAATTCATAGACGCCGGAATGGCTTGTGCTACTACTGTGGTGATTCTACACATGTTATCTCAGCATGCTCTAAACGTATAGCTAAGGTTGTTAGTCCTGTCACCGTTGGTAATTTGCAACCTAAATTTATTCTGTCTGTAACTTTGATTTGCTCACTGTCATCTTATCCTGTCATGGCGTTTGTAGATTCAGGTGCTGCCCTGAGTCTCATGGATCTCTCATTTGCTAAGCGCTGTGGTTTTACTCTTGATCCATTAGAAAATCCTATTCCTCTTAGGGGTATTGATGCTACACCATTGGCAGCAAATAAACCGCAGTATTGGACACAGGTTACCATGTGCATGACTCCTGAACACCGCGAGGTGATACGTTTCCTGGTTTTACATAAAATGCATGATTTGGTTGTTTTAGGGCTGCCATGGTTACAGACCCATAATCCAGTCCTGGACTGGAAGGCTATGTCAGTCTCAAGTTGGGGCTGTCGTGGTATTCATGGGGATTCCCTGCCTGTGTCTATTGCTTCTTCTACGCCTTCGGAAGTTCCGGAGTATTTGTCTGATTATCAGGATGTCTTTAGCGAGTCCAGGTCCAGTGCATTGCCTCCTCATAGGGACTGTGACTGTGCTATAGATTTGATCCCAGGCAGTAAATTTCCTAAGGGAAGACTGTTTAATCTGTCGGTACCTGAACATACCGCTATGCGTTCATATATCAAGGAGTCTCTGGAGAAAGGACATATTCGTCCGTCTTCTTCCCCTCTTGGTGCGGGATTCTTTTTTGTGGCAAAAAAGGACGGATCTTTGAGACCTTGTATTGATTATCGGCTTTTAAATAAGATCACTGTCAAATTTCAGTATCCTTTACCGCTGTTGTCTGACTTGTTTGCCCGGATTAAGGGTGCCAAGTGGTTCACCAAGATAGACCTTCGTGGTGCGTACAACCTTGTGCGCATTAAGCAAGGTGATGAATGGAAAACCGCATTCAATACGCCCGAAGGTCATTTTGAGTACTTGGTGATGCCTTTTGGGCTCTCCAATGCGCCTTCAGTTTTTCAGTCCTTTATGCATGACATTTTCCGGAAGTATCTGGATAAATTTTTGATTGTTTATCTGGATGATATTTTGGTTTTTTCTGATAATTGGGATTCGCATGTGGAGCAGGTCAGGTTGGTCTTTAAAATTTTGCGTGAAAATTCTTTGTTTGTCAAGGGCTCAAAGTGTCTCTTTGGTGTACAGAAGGTTCCCTTTTTGGGGTTCATTTTTTCCCCTTCTGCTGTGGAGATGGACCCAGTCAAGGTCCGAGCTATTCTTGATTGGACTCAGCCCTCGTCAGTTAAGAGTCTTCAGAAGTTCTTGGGCTTCGCTAACTTCTACCGTCGTTTTATCGCTAATTTTTCTAGCATTGTGAAACCTTTGACGGATATGACCAAGAAGGGCTCCGATGTAGCTAACTGGGCTCCTGCTGCCGTGGAGGCTTTCCAGGAGTTGAAACGCCGGTTTACTTCGGCGCCTGTTTTGTGCCAGCCTGACGTCTCACTTCCCTTTCAGGTTGAGGTGGATGCTTCGGAGATTGGGGCAGGGGCCGTTTTGTCGCAGAGAGGCCCTGGTTGCTCTGTTATGAAACCTTGTGCCTTTTTCTCTAGGAAGTTTTCGCCTGCCGAGCGAAATTATGATGTGGGCAATCGGGAGTTGTTGGCCATGAAATGGGCATTTGAGGAGTGGCGTCATTGGCTCGAGGGTGCTAAGCATCGTGTGGTGGTCTTGACTGATCACAAAAATCTGATGTATCTCGAGTCTGCTAAACGCCTTAATCCGAGACAGGCCCGCTGGTCATTGTTTTTCTCCCGCTTTGATTTTGTTGTCTCGTATTTACCAGGTTCAAAGAATGTGAAGGCCGATGCTCTTTCTAGGAGCTTTGTGCCTGATGCTCCTGGAGTCGCTGATCCTGTTGGTATTCTTAAAGAGGGAGTTATCTTGTCAGCTATTTCTCCGGATCTGCGACGTGTGTTGCAGAGATTTCAGGCTGATAGGCCTGAGTCTTGTCCACCTGACAGACTGTTTGTCCCGGATAAGTGGACCAGCAGAGTCATTTCCGAGGTTCATTCCTCGGTGTTGGCAGGTCACCCGGGAATTTTTGGCACCAGAGATCTGGTGG
This sequence comes from Ranitomeya variabilis, assembly GCF_051348905.1. Lineage (NCBI taxonomy): Eukaryota > Metazoa > Chordata > Amphibia > Anura > Dendrobatidae > Ranitomeya > Ranitomeya variabilis. The sequence goes on from NC_135238.1 coordinate 40,642,545, forward strand.
CCAGGTCCTTTTGGTGGCCTTCCTTGTCAAGGGATGTGCGGTCATTTGTGCAGTCCTGTGGGACTTGTGCTCGAGCTAAGCCTTGCTGTTCTCGTGCCAGCGGTTTGCTCTTGCCCTTGCCTGTCCCGAAGAGACCTTGGACACATATCTCCATGGATTTCATTTCTGATCTTCCGCTATCTCAGGGCATGTCCGTTATCTGGGTGATATGTGATCGCTTCTCCAAGATGGTCCATTTGGTTCCTTTGCCTAAGCTGCCTTCCTCTTCCGATCTGGTTCCTGTGTTTTTCCAGAACGTGGTTCGTTTGCACGGCATCCCTGAGAATATTGTGTCAGACAGAGGATCCCAGTTCGTTTCCAGGTTCTGGCGATCCTTTTGTAGTAGGATGGGCATTGATTTGTCGTTTTCGTCTGCTTTCCATCCTCAGACTAATGGACAGACAGAGCGAACCAATCAGACTTTGGAGGCTTATTTGAGGTGTTTTGTCTCTGCTGATCAGGACGATTGGGTGACATTCTTGCCGTTGGCTGAGTTTGCCCTTAATAATCGGGCTAGTTCCGCCACCTTGGTTTCGCCTTTTTTCTGCAACTCTGGTTTCCATCCTCGCTTTTCTTCGGGTCATGTGGAGCCTTCTGACTGTCCTGGGGTGGATTCTGTGGTGGATAGGTTGCAGCAGATCTGGAATCATGTGGTGGACAACTTGAAGTTGTCACAGGAGAAGGCTCAGCGCTTTGCCAACCGCCGCCGCGGTGTGGGTCCCCGACTACGCGTTGGGGATTTGGTATGGCTTTCTTCCCGCTTTGTTCCTATGAAGGTCTCCTCTCCCAAGTTTAAACCTCGTTTTATTGGGCCTTACAAGATATTGGAAATCCTTAATCCTGTATCTTTTCGTCTGGATCTTCCTGTGTCGTTTGCTATTCACAATGTATTTCATAGGTCCTTGTTGCGGCGGTACATTGTGCCTGTAGTTCCTTCTGCTGAGCCTCCTGCTCCGGTGTTGGTTGAGGGCGAGTTGGAGTACGTGGTGGAGAAGATCTTGGATTCTCGCCTCTCCAGGCGGAGGCTTCAGTACCTGGTCAAGTGGAAGGGCTATGGTCAGGAGGATAATTCCTGGGTGGTCGCCTCTGATGTTCATGCGGCCGATTTAGTTCGTGCCTTTCACGCCGCTCGTCCTGATCGCCCTGGTGGTCGTGGTGAGGGTTCGGTGACCCCTCACTAAGGGGGGGGTACTGTTGTGAATTTGCTTTTTGCTCCCTCTAGTGGTTACTAGTTTTTTGACTCTGGTTTTTCTGTCATTCCTTTTATCCGCACCTGGGTCGTTAGTTAGGGGTGTTGCTATATAAGCTCCCTGGACCTTCAGTTCAATGCCTGGCAACGTAGTTATCAGAGCTAGTCTGCTGTGCTCTTGTCTACTGATCCTGGTTCCAGTTATTTCAGCTAAGTCTGCCTTTTGCTTTTTGCTATTTGTTTTGGTTTTGTATTTTTGTCCAGCTTGTTCCAAATCTATATCCTGATCTTTGCTGGAAGCTCTAGGGGGCTGGTGTTCTCCCCCCGGACCGTTAGACGGTTCGGGGGTTCTTGAATTTACAGTGTGGATTTTGATAGGGTTTTTGTTGACCATATAAGTTACCTTTCTTTATTCTGCTATCAGTAAGCGGGCCTCTCTGTGCTAAACCTGGTTTATTTCTGTGTTTGTCATTTCCTCTTACCTAACCGTCATTATTTGTGGGGGGCTTCTATCCAGCTTTGGGGTCCCCTTCTCTGGAGGCAAGAAAGGTCTTTGTTTTCCTCTACTAGGGGTAGCTAGATTCTCCGGCTGGCGCGTGTCATCTAGAATCAACGTAGGAATGATCCCCGGCTACTTCTAGTGTTGGCGTTAGGAGTAGATATATGGTCAACCCAGTTACCACTGCCCTATGAGCTGGATTTTTGTATTCTGCAGACTTCCACGTTCCTCTGAGACCCTCGCCATTGGGGTCATAACAGCGGACGTCCAAATATGATCTGCTGATCGCTCCCATATCTCAGTATATCAAAGGATTATTGTCTATTAGCAATAAACAGATTTAATCTATTATTGACTTTTATATGGCCAAATAGGACTATTGCCATTATCTGGCCCTGGAGACTTTCGCCACTGGTTTCCATTGGAACCCACTGCAACCCCTAAAGCACATTGTAGGGGTCCACTAGGGTTACAGAGGGAGACTTCTCCATCTGTCTAACCACCTGATGCTGCGGTCATTACTGTAAAAAAAAAAAAGTAAAAAAAAGTGCAGATAAAGTGGAAAATCAGTCCTGGGTATAAGTCACCCCTATAGGTTCCACAAAATCAGGTTATAAGGCTATGTGTCGTACCAACACCTCCCTCAGTCTGAAAGGGTATGTGTCAGCAGGTTTTTGCTATGTGAAAGCAGCATGATGTAGGAGTAGAGACCCTGATTCCGGTGATGTGTCACTTACTGGGCTGCTTGCTGTAGTTTTGATAAAATCCCTGTTTTCTCTGCCACAGATCTCTGAATCATGAGCTCTGTATAACCCCGCCCACATCAATGATCTGTATACAGAAAGCTTCCAATCAGTGATAGGGGTGGGGTTACATAGAGCAGGACTAGTCCTCTAGTGATAATCTCCTGCTGATAAAACATTGATATTATTGGAATTACACTAAGCAGCCTGGAAAGTTATATATCACTGGAATCAGGATATATGCCTCTATATTATGCTGCTCTCACATTAAATAGAAAAACCTGATTATTTATTGATTTATTTTACTCTCTTATATAGCACCATTAATTCCACAGCACTTTACAGACATTATCATCATCACTTTCCCAAATTGGGGCTCACAATCTAAATTCCCTTTCTGTATGTCTTTGCATTGTTGGAGGAAGCTGTAGGACCTGGAGGACACCGACGCAAACACACAAATTCCTTGCAGATGTTGTCCTTGATGGGATTCTGCACCTTGGGGCACCCAGTGTTTTTTTCCTTTCCTTCTTGTGATAGGTGATGACAGTTTGTGCTCATAAAGTTCTATGGAATGAGGGAGGAAGGAGGATGAAGCAAGACATTCTGTCACAAGGTTTCCTGAAATTAAAGGTACAGTTCTCCATAGAACTTTATGAGCACCAACTGTCATCTTCTATGAACTGAGAATAAGTGGTCAGTCCAGGAGGAGAAAGAAGAAGAATTCTCTGATAACATATATTACAAATTTTCTTATTTTCACATTTACTATCAATTTATGAAATATAAAAATGAATAGACTATTACTCTAACTACTTGTATGTGTGGGCCATAGACACATTTTTTTAATAACTGAACATTGATATGTCTTGTTTGCTGAAATCCTGTTTGTTACTCACCTCTCCTGGAGCTTTTCTATTTCCTGCTCCACATTGTTTCCAAAGTCCTTTATGACCTTCCCGCTCCCCTTCACATTCATCACCTGATAAGTTGTGGTCATGTCATAATATTGATTGACGGCTTCTTTATAGCTTACCTGATTTTATTTGTATTACTTTTTATCCATAATGAATTGCTCTTGTTTCTGTTCCTTCTCTGACTTTAGATGGACTCATAAATTGTACATTTATACTGTTAGGGATCCTACCAAATATATCCTGGAAACTGTTTTTTGTGGTAAAATCCTTAAAGTGGTTGTCCAGGTTTGGCACAAAAGTCTGCAGACTTGTGAATCCTCACAGCGTGCACAGAGCGCGCTGTCTAGATTCTCCACTGTTGGGAGCAGGCGATCACATGACATCAAGTATGTAATTTGTATACTTCTGGTCACAGTCCGACTAGACATGTCTGGCCTCGGTCATTTGTATTGATAGAGGCTATGTAAGTCTAGTTGGCATGTGACTGCATGTATGCAAATCACATACTTGCAATCACATGACCACTCGCTCCTGGTGTTGGCACCGGAGAGTCCCGACAGTTCGCAGTTTGCAGGTTGTGAGGAGTCAGTCTTTAGTTACAAGTCTACAGTGACTGCAGACTTGTGATCTAAGGCCAAACAACCCTTTATCATCAAGTTGTAGGTGTAAAATATTTACCGCTTTTTCCCAATAGTTCTTCATAGGCCTCATAGTTCTTTATAAGCCCCATAGTTTGCCATAGGCCCCATAGTTCTCCATATTCCTCAAAGTTCTTCATAGGCCCAATAGTTCTCCATAGGCCCCATAGTTCTCCATAGGCCTCAAAGTTCTTCACAGGCCCCAGAGTTCTTCATAGGCCCCATAGTTCTCCATAGGCCCAATAGTTCTCCCTAGACCCCATAGTTCTTCATAGGCCCCATAGTTCTTCATAGGCCCCATAGTTCTCCATAGGCCCCATAGTTCTTCATAGGCCCCATAGTTTTCCATAGGCCCCATAGTTCTTCATAAGCCCCATAGTTCTCCATAGGCCCCATAGTTCTTCATAGGCCGCATAGTTCTCCATGGCCCCATAGTTCTTCATAGACCGCATAGTTCTTCATAGGTCGCATAGTTCTTCATAGTTCCCATAGTTCTCCATAGGCCACATAGTTCTTCACAGGCCCCATAGTTCTCCACAGTCCCCATAGTTCTCCATAGGCCCCATAGTTCTTCATAGGCCACATAGTTCTTCATAGGCCGCATAGTTCTTCATAGGCTGCATAGTTCTTCATAGGCTCTATAGTTCTTCATAGGCCCCATAGTTCTCCATGGCCCCATAGTTCTTCATAGGCCGCATAGTTCTTCATAGGTCGCATAGTTCTTCATAGTTCTCCATAGGCCACATAGTTCTCCACAGTCCCCATAGTTCTCCATGGCCCCATAGTTCTTCATAGGCCGCATAGTTCTTCATAGGTCGCATAGTTCTTCATAGTTCTTCATAGGCCCCATAGTTCTCCACAGTCCCCATAGTTCTCCATAGGCCCCATAGTTCTTCATAGGCCCCATAGTTCTTCATAGGCCACATAGTTCTTCATAGGCCGCATAGTTCTTCATAGGCTCTATAGTTCTTCTTTGGCCCCATAGTTCTTCATGGGCCCCATAGTTGTCCATAGGCCCCATAGTTCTTCATAGGCCCCATAGTTCTCCATAGGCTCCTTAGTTCTCCATAGGCCCAATAGTTCTCAATAGGCCTCATAGTTCTTCATAGGCCCCGTAGTTATTCATAGCCCCATAATTCTTCAGGTCTTGCTCAGTAAGTGTAAGAGTGAGTGAGGGTGCTCATGTCTTGTCGTAATGTGGCCAAAGTGTGCAAATTGCCTACTTACTCCGCCCTCTCCCGGAGCTGAAACCGGACAATCCTGACAGCTCGCGCTATGCGCTCTGCAAAGATTCACAAGCTATTATTATTCTACGGTCCGTGCCGTGATAAATAGTGGCTAATAAATTATGTCCTTAGTGGCTAAAATTACTTACATATTTCATTACGCATCAACTTATTTCTTGCACTTGCAGTTTGAGGAACATATTCAGGTCTTTAACGGTGAGGTGCGATGGCGAGAGCTTTAGGAAACAATACAAAATAAAATAAAATTGGATATATGAGCCACTCGGGGCTGTCTGATGGTTTTATGGGAAGTAGCAGTTATCCTGTAGAATATGTGTCCCTCTTGTCCGCGGCTCATTCATTCTTCTCCTTCTCCTGCATATAGATAATTCAGCAGAGTCTTTTCCATCCTGACTGCAGTAACGTTCCACTTCCCTCAGTGAGAAGGATAAAGCGATGTTTCGCCTTGCGACTATCTCAGCCACATTGGGAATTCGCAAACATCTCTTGTTTGACACCGGCTGCGATATATGTAGGAATGACGAGAAGAGATAGAAATGCTTTGTGGTTTTTCTGCTTATTTCTTCTACCGGTTTTATTTTTTATCTGCAAAGGTCAGTCTCTGGTTTTGGGGATTTAGACCAACAGCAAATACTTACGTGGGGAATTCTCGAATAATGGGCATTTTTTTTACATCAGTCTTGATGCACAGTCTGCTGGAATAAGATGTGTCAAATTAATTTAGAGATGTGCGCCTCCTAAAGGGAACCTGTCACCTCCGAAAAGGCAGATATAGGGTTAATCTGCAAATCAATATCGTTCCAATGCTTCTGACCGCTTTACTTAAAGTGCGGCTACCAGGAGAAAATGAACTTATTTCTTCACTGGAGCCGCTGGCTTCCAATCAGAGAGGCATCCTGGGGCGTCTACAGTCCCTTTAAAAAAGTAGTTTTCGAGTGTAGAATCTTTAAAGGCTATGCCTCATATTGGTTTGATTTTAAGTTTTGAAAAAATATTTGGGAAAGTTTTTATTTAGGTATTTATGTTTCTAATGAGTTTTGCTTGCCCTATAGGCTCAAAAATGTTATTTTCCCATTATTGTTCACCTTCTATAAAAATCCAAAATTCCATATTTTTATTAAAGGGAATCAGACATCAGGTTTTTGCTACTTCATCTGAGAGCAGCCTGATATAGGCAAAGATATCCTGAATCCAATAATGTATCACTTAGATTACTGGGTGCAGCCGTTCTCACACAATCAGAGTTTTTAGATTTAGCAAAGCAGCAGAGCTGAGGAAGCTAGCCCCGCCCACACCAGGCTCTCTGTGTGTAACGTTCATAGACAGTGAGATGCTTATCACCTAACGGGGCGGAGCCGGACTACCAGGCATGGCCTACGGGGTCCTTACAATGAGAAGCTCCTTGTGATAAATTAATCATTGCAGGGAAACAAAATCACAGAGCTTGATAAGGGAGGCACCTCTCAAATCTGTGTTTTACCCCCTACGGCATGTTGTCTTCAGATTACATAGAAAAAACCTGCTGACAGATTCCCTTTAAAGAGATATTAGCAATCAAAGCATTAACTTTTGTTAAGTCTAAGTGGATATTATTAGGTACTGTTCACTGGGGGCTTTTCTATCTGATCCAATGCCCACTTGGACTTAACAAAGTTACTTATTAGATGCCATATACTTTGATTTCTAATTGTTCCGCAATGGAGCAGCAAAACATGCAGGGATCGCCCATGTATATCAGGCAATGGCCTCATGTTTTGTGGCTGCCTAATATCCGCAAATTTAGTGTTAAAAAAAGTTTTAATTCTTCAGCCTCAAAAAAAAAAATCACTTTAGAGGAAACTATTAAAAGTAGTTTGTTGGCCACACTGGGGACTTGGCACCTCTTGTTTGGTTTTCTTAGCTTTAATTATGCAGAAAATGATCTTTAATCCTTGGGCAAATGTGGGTCCTTGACATGGCCCACAATCAGTGCCCCGTTACGCCACTTTGTTGATTGACACATCCACCATATCTCTCCTGTCTGTTGCGGCCGCATGACTGGACTTGCTTAGACTGAAATATCCCTTTAATGGGGACAATCCATGCCCAGTATGTTGGTTCTTTATAAGCAACAGGCATAAATGATAATAATAATTGAACACTGATTATTGTCTGACTTCACAAGGTGGCTGACATTAATTAGTATTAAAACGCACGGTCGGAGTTGTTCATTATGCCGTCCGCGGACCTTTCCAGGATGACCACCTGGGTCCTTTTAAGATACAACCACTCTTGAGTAGCTTTGTAAAGTCTTCGCCCTAGTACATACATATTTGCATTTTCTAACCACTACTTCTTAATAATGAGCATGGCATTGTTTAATAGCATTATGTATGATACTTTGGTGCTTCGTCTGGGTTATTGTGCGCCATTCCCACTGAATACTAAATAGATGGGGAATCCAATTATCATATCAACTTGTAGATGGAAGTCTTGCTTTTTCACTTCACTGTTTGCTCTTATGCACTCGAAATTACATTTATTGTACTAAGGAATACATTTACCGAATGCAAAAATGTTCTCCCATTAATTAGTGCACTTAAAGGGAATCTTTCATTAATATCAGCCCTCCTAAACCATCTATATGGGCATGTAGGTCATAGTCAGTTGAATAAAATGACACCTTGAAATCTGCAATCCGATGTCTTATTCTTAATATGTTAATGAGCTGTTAAGATCTTTGGGCCGGACATAGATCTCCATGAGTATCTGCCTCCAGAGATTATAAGGCTCTGCAATTACACAACTTAAGACATTAGTTTAATATTCCCAGATAGACGGCATTGTGGAAAGGTTCAATAAAACCTTAAAGAGTATTTTTAGGAAGGTCATAGAAGAGGACAGTTGAGACTAGGACTGTCTCCCCCATATCTGTTGTTTTCTATCCGAGAGGTTCTACAAGACTCCACCAGATTCTCTACATTTGAATTTCTCTATGGCCGACATCTGCGGGGTCTCCTTGATATAGGGAAGGAAACCATAGTCACACCCCACCAGAGCATGCCACACATAAGCAGAAGCGGATTGTGAAGGTAATGCCCATTGTAAAGGGGCATCTCCTCTAGGCACAAGAGACTCAAGCTAGGGTCTGCAACTGGTGAGCCTGGGTGAGGCATTTCAGCCCTGGGCACTGAGTCCTCATGCATATTGCCATGGTGGATAGTACTTTTTTGGCCAAATAGCAAAGCCCCTATGAGGTGGTAGAGAAGCTTGGTGGAGTGAACTATAAGGTTCACCAACTAGGAAGACGTAAACTGTAGCATGTCTACCACATCAATCATATCAAGCTACGTCGAGACAGGAGGTCCGTTGAAACTCCATGTTTGCTGGTCAAACCAGAAGCAGATATTGACGGTATAACAGTAGCGGAGATGCTGTTGAATGCCCAAAAACAGAAGTATTGGGAATTGCTGCAACAGAACAGTGACCTGTTTTCAGATTTGCCTGGATTTACAAATGTCATAGAACACCATGGAACCCCATGTGCGCGTGAACTTGAAACTCTATCGAATTCCCGAGATCCAGTGAGAGCTGATCTCCAAGGAGGTAATGTGTATGCTGGATCTCTGACTTATTGAGGAATCCAAGAGCAGGTGGCGAATAGAGATTCTGTAAAGATTATCAGAAGCTGTACAAAGTCTCCAAGTTTGACACATATCCGATGCCGCATGTCAATAAGCTGATCGAGAGACTTCGTCTGGCAAGGTACATACTGTAACTACTTTGGATCTAACGAAGAGATATTGGCAGATTTCCATGTCCTAAGAATGCAAGTAGAAGACAATTTTCTCTATGCCTGACTGATGGTCCCAATATGTCCAAATGCTGTTCGGACTGCAAGGGGCTCCAGTCACCTTCCAGAGGGCCATGGAATGGATCGTCGCACCACATAAGAGTTACACCGCAGTATACCTGGACGATATCGTAATCTTTAGCCCGGATTATGGAAGTCATCTGGGAAAGGTCTAGGCGGTGTTTGATGCTCTCAGAGAAGCGGGATTTTCTGTAAATCCAACAAAAATGTGCCATGAAGAAAGAAGAAGACAAATACCTAGGATACGTAGAAGGTAGAGGTGAGATCAAACCCCAAATCAGTAAAGAGGATGCAATCCAGAACTGGCCAAGACCCCTCTCCAGGAAGCAAGTTATGGCCTTTCTGAGAATCATGTAGTTTTTCATGTTGTCTAAAGTTGTGTGTTAATTAAGAGAAATCTGAGGGACCGTTCTTTACCTTTGAGGCCGAAAAGGCCTGAAGCGGCTGAGTTCAATTTTGCTGCTGGTTATTGTTTTGCTTTTGTTTCTCCTTTTGCACTTTTTTCTGCTGGAAGTGCAAGAGTTGGTGCCACTCTGGGGGTCTGATACCCGCAACAACAGAAACTGTGTGTTTCCTGGACTGTGTTAAAAAAAAAGGAAAAATTATTGCTGTGTTGGCCTATAGGCCCTTGTTGATAAAAATGGACATGGACACTTTGCTTCTGGGGTCCTTACCAAGAATGAACGGTGCTGCTGAAAGTTATAAAGTTGAACAAAATATATTTATGTGCTGGACTGTTTCACTTGCTACTCCGGGTTCCTTAACCAAGAAGAGCCAGGTGTTCTCCGAGGTGGAAGAAGAAGTGAGGACTAGTTTATGGCTGAAGGTTTTATAAAGTTTTAATCTTTGCACTAACTCCTCATTTAAGGTCTGACATTGTCCAGAACGACCATAAATAAATTATGAGGCAATGTAGGATTGGTGGAGCTGATGGTCTGCTCCTTGACATTTTAGAGGGTTAAATGTATTTTATATGCATGCATGTTATAAAGGGGTAACGCTCACTGCGGCTGCAGTCTAGCTAAGGCAGGGTTAACTGTAATGGCCGGCCCAGTTTGGGAGAGGGAACTGAGTGCTAGTGTCAGGTTCAGGAAGTGTCAGACAGTTGAGGGACAGTAGTGTAAAGTGGCAGCTGCAGTCTCATGCATTGGGCTGCTAGGGACAATGTGGGCCTAATACTCAGGGCAGTGGATTGCTAAACATACCCTTCGGTGTTATTCCATCTAGCAGCCTAGGGAACCTTGATATGGACGGTGAAGCCTTTGGGAGCACTCAGCCTGTGAGGCTACAGGGAAAGATAGACTCAGACTACATGGGGCTGAAGGTATGGGGATCTGGGTGCACTGCTAGTGGTGAAGACGAATTCCTAGTGCTAGAGAAGATAGCAAGAGGGACACCCCACCCATACTGAGAACCAAGGCGAAAGTTGTGTCCGGTACCTGTGGGAAAGACAACAACCCGTTGAGCCTCATCCTGTATGCACGCTTGTAAAGTCTGCCATTCACTAAGTAAAAGTTGGACTGTTTTTGCAAATCTTGTGTCCCCTGAATTGATTGATGCTTAAGTTCCAGAAGAAGAGAACCTGAGCCAATGGAGGCCTGTAGGCCAGAAGTAAGTGTGATGCACCCCACACACAGCAGCACACCAGAACAGGGACACGTGTTGTCTGTAGAGTGTTTGGACACATAGACTCCGATTTTGGACACATAGGCTCCGATTTATCAAGACTGGCGTTGTTCATGCCAGTCTTGAGAAAGGGGCATGCTGGGGTCAGAGGCACCTGATTCATTAAGAGGTACATTGCTCTTAATGAACCAGGCACGTCTGAAAAGTGGCGCACACCACACCACACATCTTACTCCAGTCTGAGGAAAATATCTGAAGTAAAGTATGCCAAAGAATTTGATGAGCCATCACACTCCCTTTCCAAGCCAGCTCTGACCATTTTGTGGAAGTCGCACAAAACTGGCATGCAAATATTTTGCACCACTCAAATTTTAAAAGAGATTTATTCCAGAATTCGGCAGTAATTGCTTTGATAAACTGAGGTCGTAGTGAGACCTCCTAGATGCGATGTACAGTACAGACCAAAAGTTTGGTCACACCTTCTCATTTAAAGATTTTTCTCTATTTTCATGACTATGAAAATTGTACATGAACTGTACTGTACTGAAGGCATCAAATCTATGAATTAACACATGTGGAATTATATACTTAACAAAAAAGTGTGAAACAACTGAAAATATGTCTTATATTCTAGGTTCTTCAAAGTAGCCACCTTTTGCTTTGATGACTGCTTTGCACACTCTTGGCATTCTCTTGAGGAGCTTCAAGAGGTAGTCACCAGGAATGGGTCGGCAGCAGACTGTTGTGTCACCTTTTTTTGGACCTGGACCCCTGACAGCAGTACCACCTAAGCACCAAAATCCCATAGGACAGTGAACAGAATCTTTGCAAAGAGTGAAAAAAAGCCTAGTTTTGCAACATAGTCAGTCCAAAAGATATGTGACAATGTCCATGGTGGCCAACTGGGTCAACATTTGCACGCTGTCAACAAATTCGGCACTTGTATATTAAAAGTTTTATCTCTTACCGAAAATCTTTCCTTCGACATAGAAAATGCTCTCTCCTTTCCTGCGCTGACAGAACTTGCAAACATCTCCAAGAAAGCGGATGACTGGAGGTTTACATATGCATGAGCATAAATATTTAATATCATGTGTATGCAGGTCAGGCATGAGAATATAGAAATCGCATTTAAACTATCAGTAAAATGAGAACATGTGGAGCGCTGACACAAGAAGAAAATCCATAAAAGAAGGCGAGCAATGATCACTTTGCAGTGAGATTTTATAAGCTAAGGCATCATGAAAAACAACATAGCAAACACTTCAGTATAATTAGCAGCACACAATTAAAAACACAATTTTTCGATTCTGCATCTTTAATTAAAACATCTGAAGATCGGCTTCATACCGTTTATAAAATCTGACCTATATCTACAAAGGCAGATTACCTCTGTGGGGGATCAATATACATTACATACACATAAGAAAAATAAATATTATACAACAGTAGAAATCTTCCCACTTCCCTGCCATGTTTCTACACTCTGTAATTCCCATACAATATATATTATATATATATATATATATATACTGTATATATATACCCATATAAAAGGGAAAGACAACGTTTGGCCCAAAATAGTCGCAAGGAATATAACTCCCATACAAATATCTGAAATATTCGAGCTTTTCTTAAACATTAACTTACCGAAGCTGTCACTTTGTAAACTTTAAGGAGTTGCCCAATGGACAACATAGAGGTTGCACCCCCACCTTGGACCCATCTCTTTAAGGTTTTTCCATAACTTAAAATTCCTTAGGAAAGGACAAGATTGATTGATTGATTGATTGATTGATGAGGGTTCAATTCTTGGGGCATCAGAATAATTTAACGGTAACCTGTCCGCAAAAATTTTTGTTAATAAACCATGTAGGCAAGATGCTATGGAGCTCATGAATACCTATTCAGAGGTTTTTCTGTAAATATGTGTTTTTGCAGGATGGTTTAAGACAGCTCTCTAAGAGTCATCTGGGCGGAGCTGCAGCCGAGACTAACCACGCCCAGTCTGACAACAATAACATCCGGCAGGACATGAATAAAAGCAGACTGAATGTGCTAAGAGTGTGGGGTCCACACAGGTGGAATCCATGACCATTCCAAATTTCCAGAAGAGATTGGTTGTGGATTTTTATAAAGTCAATGAAACTCTTAGGAGCCAATTTTCTGGAACCAAAATTCAAGATTTGATAAATGTTAGATTAATGGGGATCTGACCACAGGGACGCTCATCATTTAAAAAGGTTTCCCCAAGCCCCAATGATTGCTATTATGGGAGTAGAGGGTACCACGAAGGTTACCAATCTCTATGTAGTGTAGAGGGTAAAATAGTGAATACCGATATATATATATATATATATATATATATATATATATATATATATATATATATATATATATATATATATATATGTAGAGTAGAGGGTACCATAGAGGGTATCAAGTTCTCTGTAGAGTAGAAGGTTCCATAGAAGGTACCAATCTCAATGTAAAGTAGAGGGTACCAAAGAGGCTACCAGTCTCTATGTAAAATAGAGGGTACCATAAAGGCTACCAGTCTCTGTAGAATAGAGGGTACCATAGTACCAGTCTATATGTAGAGTAGAGGGTACCAATCTTTTTGTAGAGTAGAGGGTACCATGGCAGGTACCAATCTCTATGTAGAGTAGAGAGTACCATAAAGGGTACTAATCTCTATGTAGAGTAAAGGGTACCATAGAGGGTTCCAATCTCTATGGAGGTAGAGGGTACCATACAGGGTACTAATCTCTGTGTAGCGTAGCGGGTACCATAGAGGGTACCAATGTCTATAGGAGTAGAGGGTACCATAGAGGGTACCAATGTCTATAGGAGTAGAGGGTACCATAGAGGATGCCAATTTCAATGTAGAGAGTAAAATAGATGGTACCAATCTCTATGTAGAGTAGAGGGTACCATAGAGGGTTACAATCTCTATGTAGAGTAGAGATTACCATAGATGGTTCCACTCTCTATGTATAGTAGAGATTACCATAGAGGGATCCAATCTCTATGTAGAGTAGAGGGTACCATAGAGGGTTCCAATCTCAATGTAGATTAGAGGGTAGTATAGAGGGTTCCAATCTCTATGTAGAGTAGAGGGTACCATAAAGGGCTCCAATCTCTATGTAGGGTAGAGGGCTCCAATCTCTATGTAGAGTAGAGGGCTCCAATCTCTATGTAGATTACAGGGTACCATAGAGGGTACTAATCTCTATGTATAGTAGAGACTACCATAGAGGGTTCCAATCTCTATGTAGAATAGAGGGTATCATAGAGGGTACTAATCTCTATGTAGAGTAGAGGGTACCATAGAGGGTACCAATCTCTATGTAGAATAGAGGGTATCATAGAGGGTACTAATCTCTATGTAGAGTAGAGGGTACCATAGAGGGTTCCAATCTCTATGTAGAGTAGAGGGTACCATGGAGGGTTCCAATCTCTATGCAGAGTAGAGGGTACCATAGATGGTTCTAATCTCTATGTAGAGTAGAGGGTACCATGGAGGGCTCCAATCTCTATGTAGAGTAGAGGATACCATAGAGGGCTCCAATCTCTATGTAGAGTAGAGGATACCATAGAGGATACTAATCTCTATGTAGAGTAGAGGGTACCATAGAGGGCTCCAATCTCTATGTAGAGTAGAGGGTATCATAGAGGGTAATAATCTCTATGTAGCGTAGAGGGTACCATAGAGGGTTCCAATCTCTATGTAGAGTAGAGGGTACCATGGAGGGCTCCAATCTCTATGTAGAGTAGAGGATACCATAGAGGGCTCCAATCTCTATGTAGAGTAGAGGATACCATAGAGGATACTAATCTCTATGTAGAGTAGAGGGTACCATGGAGGGCTCCAATCTCTATGTAGAGTAGAGGGTATCATAGAGGGTACAAATCTCCATGGGAGTAGAGGTTACCATCAGGAGTGTCCGTACCATCATAGTGCCAAATGTTGTCTTCCACCTCTTTAAGACAAATAGACCTTTTAGGCAGTAGCCATTCATTGCAAAGAAAGCACGTTAGTAAAACACAACAATAGAAATTAAATGGCTTATCTAATAACATGGTGCAAATAACTACAATCTAATATCACCGTAACCAGCTATGTATCGCCCTATGACATCTGTCACAGAGGCTTCCAAAGAAATCAAGACCATCTGTTATATAGACAGGAACGTCATATCGGAAAGTATCACTCTGATTAAATGTTCATTGGCCTCAAGGACCTGGATAATTAACCGTAGGCAAAACAAGGTCTTTCACCCTTCTTTCTGGAGGGTTTGTCTTCACTCTTGGTATTGATGCTTAGTCAATGGCTTCGAAATGGTGAAGATCATACTTCAGTCTTCCTACGGATGGAGGAAAATCAAGAGGGTTCTGGTCTCTGTTGGGTGCGTAATGCGGGCACCTAGAAGTTGGCCAAGTTGAAACCTTTTCATTCTTTTGGTCCCGGTGTAGATGGTAAAGGGGCACCAAGAATGAATAGGAACCCCTCAGATCCAAGCACCGAGGGTCCCACTGCACAAAGCTAGCATTGTCTTCCACCAGATACATGTGTTACTTGCACCATGTTTTCCATGAAGCCTGTAATGGTTCTGGAACATATCATACAGCATATGATAATAGGTAATCTATCACACTGACCAACAGATCCCTGTAGAAAAACAATTCAATACATTTTTATCACTGAAATGATACCATGTACATATTTATATGCGGCAAGCATCATGGGACTTTGGCACTGGTTCATCGTTGGCCTCTTACAGCGAAGACGTCAAAGTTTAAACCACGAAAAAAAAAAATTGGAGATGAAAAAAAGGATGAAGGATGTGAATAGAATGCCAAACATAACTAGCAGGAGACCATTTCTGCATCTTAAAAGCTTTCTCTTTCAACTCCTCGTCTATGGTACATTTTCTCCAATTAATAATAAAGACATATTTTAGGAGTCTGACATATAGGGGTTCTCTGTTGTGGATAATTAATATTTATTAGAAGGGTCTTGATGAAAACGAGCGCCCTTGATGAAATAAATAATAATAGATATGGCCGCATATTGGGTCCAAGTGCAATTCGACAATACATCGGATCGTACTCAGCCCATTGCAGAGCGGGAAAAGTAAGATCCCGGCCGTGACAGCGGGGCAGACTCTCAAAATCGGGACTGTCCCGCTGGATCTGGGACGGTTGGGAGGTATGATATTCTATTGGGTGGTGCACATGTCCAATTTTTTTCCTCGAACCGAGCCAATTCTAGGTTAAAATTGTAGCATGCCCAAGTTGGATCTGATATTTTGTCAATGAGTCCATGGAAAACATTGGGTTGCACTCGGATGACATCTGAGTGCAGTCCGATTTCCTCAGACTTAGAGAATCAAAAAGATCAACACATTTTGTTCAAGAATCAGATTACTCTGTGATCAAACTCTGATCAGGAAACATCCGATTCTCTCCAAGAAGAGAATACACGCTCGTTTGACTCTAGCCTTATGATAATAGTAGAATCCCCAGTGATCAGCTGTAGGTTATCAGTAAGTGTTCAATTTTGGGATTTTGGGGGGAGTTTTTTGAGTGTACTTTTTTGTGGGAAAATCCCTTTTAAGTTACTGAAGGTGGCCTAGTTCTGTACTACATAAGCTATGATCTGTTTATTCAATGCCATTATTGTGGCGTATTAATAGAGACATAAACTACACGGCGAGTCTGTTCCTTCTCTCTAGCAAAAAAAAAATGGTTGCACAAACACTATGCTGAATAATGAAATGGAATGATCATTAACCACTATGTCACGTTATACAGAGTTTACTAAATAAATATTTTTTTTGCTACTTGAGTAATGCATTAACAGCTCCTTAAATCAAAGAGGAAACATTAGAAATACAAATAGCAATTCTATTGCCCATTCCTATTCACAGCTTAATACAACTGTCAGCATAATGATCCCGAGAAACAATACCGCAGCGATGAACGTGATAAACCTCTTCTACATCATTGTAGCAGTGTTACGTTTTTATTTTATTTAGATTTATCGGAATAAAGTTATATTTGCCAAAGTTATTCTTGCTTTGTCGCTTAACGGAAATGATTCTAAAGCTTTTGCTGCAGGTATAGAGAACCTCGGTAGACCGAGAACCCCGGTAGACCAGAGAACCCCAGTAGACCGAGAACCCCAGTAGACCGTGAACCCCCGGTAGACCAAGAACCCTGGTAGACCAAGAACTATGGTAGACCAGAGAACCCTGGTAGACCGAGAACCCCAGTAGACTGAGAATCCCGGTAGACCGAGATCTCCCGTAGACCGAGGACCCCGTTAGACTGACAACCCTGGTAGACTGAGAACCCCAGTAGACCAGAGAACCCCAGTAGAACAAGAACCCCGATAGACCTGAGAACCACGGTAGACCTGAGAACCCTGGTAGACCAAGAATCCTGGTAGACCGAGAACCCCGGTAGACTGAGAATCCTGGTAGACCGAGAACCCCGGTAGACCAGAGAACCCCGGTAGACTGAGAACCCTGGTAAACTGAGAACCCCAGTAGACCAGAGAACCCCAGTCGACCAAGAACCCCGATAGACCAAGAACCACGGTAGACCAGAAAACCCTGGTAGACCGAGAACCCTGGTAGACCGAGAACCCTGGTAGACTGAGAATCCTGGTAGACTGAGAATCCTGGTAGACCGAGAACCCCGGTAGACCAGAGAACCCCAGTAGACCAGAGACCCCAGTAGACCAAGAACCCTGTTAGAACTCCAGTTGCGAATCTCATTCTAGAAACTAGCTAGCTCTTGATATATGGCTGTATCTTGGAGACAGACTAATTTACAAAGTGCAAAGGTTTGTGACAAACCATAATTATTGGTAAAGTCCAGGTTTAACCAGAGCCAACACTGGCTTAAATAGGTTTTTTTTATATATATATATCAGACATGGCATATGGGTCACGTTGATGGAAAAGCCAACTATTAAAAAGTGTCTGTTTCAGGGTGAAATCTCATAGAGAAATCAATGGATGGACAGAAAAATCAATGTAAGGGGGAGAGTCGCACAACCGTATAACTTGGGCGAAGATCGCAACAAAATGTTCGGACTGGTCGTCGGCTCTACTTGACCCAAGAGTGACAGCTGCATAGAAATGCATGAGGCTGACAAGCTCCTGTCGGGAGAGTCGACGGCCCGTCCAAGCATTGCGTTGTGATCCTCGTCTGATTTATACGGCCGTGTGACTCTCCCCAAAGTCAGAGGACCATATGATTGGAAAATGTTCTTGGTTTCTGATAGAGATGGGGTGAGTTGATTCACAAGACCCGGTTCAGCACTGATGTTGGTAATCTGTGGTCACTGGACAGGAACCTTGAGAACGCGCCTTTTTCCCTAATGGCATCCCTCTCTTTTGGATCACCGGCCTGGCATGACTTCACACCTCAATGATGATATCACATCATGTTGCCAGCTAATCAAAAAGAAGAACTTTGGATGTTAGGCAGGACGCAATTCTCAGGGCTTCCATCCAGAGGTGACAGATTTCTGGCTGATGGACAGGGTTTCAAGTTTCTGTAACTCCTGATGTACAGATCCACTACAATCACATCCAAAAGTTGTCCCTTCCAAATAATAGTGGTCTGGTTGGCTTCATCCCTTTTACTTCTACGTGAAAGACTTAGACCCTCATCTCCAAAAGAAGCTCCATTTTCAGAAAAAAAAGGATTGGGAACTTGATCAAGGGTAAATGAAAAGTAAACAAACACTAGTAGCACCCAGGGTTGCAAAATCTGGAACCATAATGACTGACCCATTTGTTATAGAGCTCCTTCTTATCTACGCATACAAGAGTTAACTCTTGACTCTTTGACCCCATCACTGTAAGCCTTGTGACATGTCTGATTGATGTGTCATTTACAGTCCGTAATGGGAAAAAACATTAGCAATAATAATGAAATATATTTTGAGTGTGCATGGGCACAAAAATAAGGACTTTTATGAGATTAGAAAGAAACAGCGCCACTTCTGTCGATGGGCAGTGTCTGGAATTGCAGCCCAGTCTCACTCACTTCTCCCACCCTTGTGCAAGAGCGATGCTGCCTCTAAGAATAAAACCAATCTCATTTTTCTAATCTCAGATAACCCCTTTAATGTTAATTAATTAGCAGGATATACAACCAATCAGATTTTGGCTTCGATGAAGCAACATGCCTCGGAAAAAAAAAAAAAAAAGCCAATATTTGGTTGGTTCCTTTAACATTCACAATTCGATTATTTGATATTTAGATTTAGATTTTGTATAATATATTTTAATAACATAAATTCATTACATTTCTGCATTCGTAACATTTTATACATATTATTTTATAGCAGCTCTGGCAAAAAAATAGTCAGTATAAATTTGTATAAATTTGTTTTTTTTTTTATCATCCATCTCCAAATAGTTTATTTACATCATTTGGAGCAAATTAAAAGTTGAATAAATATATCTGTAATATAATATATTTGTTATCAAAACGTTTTGTTCTGTTATTATGGCCAACAAAGGCAATTGTGACAAGGGGGGAAAACGATGTTGTAGTGAATATATCCAGAGGCAGACGGCAGCGATTAATCTAAACTTTGCAAACTGGCGATATAAGTAGATGCGTAATATTGCCGAGGACTGCCCTTTGCTCAAGGCCTCATTCACACATCCGATTTTTCCATGTGCAAGAAAAACAGATTGCTTTTCCTGATCAGACTTTGATCGGAGTGTCATTCATTTTTCCTGTACGTGAAGAAATAAAAAAAGTTTCTCCATCTTCTTCATTCTGAGAGTCCGTGAATATCGGACTGCACTTGGATGTCATCCGAGTGCAGTCTGATTTTTTTTCACGGGCCTATTGACTTGCACGGCCATTTTTGATCCGATTCGCGGAAGAAAATCAAACATGTCTCCTAAATTTTCTGTCCTCCACTTGGTCCGCGAAAAATTTCAGACATGTGAATCGACCCGTAGACTATCACAGGTACGAGTGCTATCCATGAAAAACACTCATACGTGAAAAGCGGATGTCTGAAAGAGGCCTAATCAGAGGTGCACTCGTTAAGGGCTGTTTGACCACCTAGCCAAAAATAAACTCCAGTCAAGAGTTGGAGTAAACTCATACTATAATTTTTACCAGTTTCTGACATAAAGTATAGCGAATCTGTCAGGCCATGATAGACCACGCCTCTCCAATTAGGCTCCTCCTACTTGTCAGGGAGGGCGGGGGAATAAAAAAAAAGTGTTCCTAAAAGTTGCAACTTTTATACTCCAGTTTTCTGATGCAAATTGTTTGATGAATTCCCCCTATGTTTTGGGCATCCCACCCAAAATAAGACATTAAGGGGAACTTTACTGATACATAATACCCATATTTTAAATAAAATTATTTATTTAAAATAAGTTTTAATAGAAAGGAGAATAATACAGTAATGGTGCCTCGTGGTAAAAATGAAAGAAATGGACCTGAGTCACTAGAACCAACTACATATATATGTATATACATATATATATATATATACAGTATATATATATATATATATAACTATATAAAATAATGTACATTTATACTTATATATATGGTGGGTTCTAATATACAGTGTATATATATATATATATATATATATATATATATACATATATATAAAAGAATGTACGTATATATACTTACATATACAGTATAGTGGGCTCTAATATACAGTATATATATATATATATATATATATATATATTATATATATATGTATATGCAGTAAAAGAATGGACCTATATATACTAATATATATGGTGGGTTCTAAAATACAGTATATATATATATATATATATATTTATATATATATAAAAGAATGTACGTATATATAGTTATATATATGGTGGCTTCTAATATATATATGTATTACTTGTCGGGGAGTGTTTTGGCTACTCTCCAGGGGCGGCCTAGAAGTGCTGCTGTCGTACTCTGGATTTACGCACTAGTAGCTGTCACCATTGTGGCCTTTTGAGCTGAATTCTAGATTGGGTACAGCTAACTGTATTGTCAAGGGTTAAAAAACTCATCTGAGCAAATAAGTGCATTGTAGGACAGGTAACCTCATTGGAGTTTGTCTTCGTGGAGTTGGGCACTTAAAGGAACCGTGTCTGGGCTATAAATCTAGCAGTCGCTCTTCGCATGGCTCCAGGGGTAATTTTGTTGCGCCCCCAAATACGTCGACGTTGTTATCGGCCCACGGTATAATGTTTCCCGGCATGTTGGTGGTACAGTTGGCTATACTGACTATATCCTCCGACTTTAGGACACGGTCCCAGATATTGAACTGGCTCAATTCTCCAACAAAAGCTTGAGTGGCATCGAATCTTCCACCAACAGTGTCCTTAAAGAGAAAAAAGAGATACCAATGAATATGCCATAAATGTGGTAGCAATACTTATTGACTATCTCATGGTTTGGTATCAATCCCAAACATTTGGAAGATCTGACTTTAGACAAAAATTACATGACTTCCATCCTTTTGGTCAGCACCATAAATAGAGAGAGGATTTTTGTGATATTTACACTCCAATAAAAGGATGAAAAGTGAAAAATATGATCTTTATATTTCTTTTTGGTCTCATAGTACGGAGAATCTGACATCATTATTTTCCTATGTAATCTGAGAGTAGCATGATGTAGGGGCAGAAACCCTGATTCCAGCGATGTGTCACTTTCTGGGCTGCATGCTCATGTCATTTTCATAAAATCACAGTTTTCTCAGCTGCAGATTTAGCAGTGCTCAGAATGCTGAGCTGTGTATAACTCCGCCCACACCACTGATGGCAGCTTTCTACGTACAGTGTAGATTGACTTTTTCTTCTTAAATGGAATCTGCAAGCAGGGTTTTGCTATGTAATCTAAGAACAGGATAAGGTAGAGGTTAATGCACATGATGTGTCACTTATGAGGCTGTGTGCTGTTGTTTACTTACACTGAAGGTTTTATCATTGCCTGGACTGCAGCAGCTACAGCAGTGTACATGCTAGTCTGACTCCGCCCCCTTCTGTGATAAGCAGCTCATTGTTTATAGACAATGTACATACAGAGAGTGGTGTGGGTGGGGTTAACTTTATCTGCTCTGCTGCATCCTACATCTAAAAACTCTGCTGTGTCAGAACCTCTCCACCCAGTAAACTAAGTGATACATCATTGAAATCAGGGTCCCTTTGCCTACATCATGCGGCTCTCAGATGAGGTAGCAAAAACCTGCAGACAGATTCCCTTTAAGAACACTTATCTAGTCTCAAATCTGATTTAACATTTTCTTAGATGAGACTAGATGAGTTTTCACAAGACAAAACAGAGAGTCTGGAAATAGAGCTGACAGGGTGCCAACTGTTAGGATTGAGACTAAAAAGAATAAAGCAGCCTGCAGTGTATTATAATACATGCAAGCTGCAGAAAACATATCAGTAAATACTTCGAGTATTTCATGAAAACCAGCTGTAGAAATGTTTTATATCTAATTATTATACATAAAATGAACAAAAAATGTCCATAGATTTTAAAATAAAAATCAATTGGAAATGAAGAAGTTGTATTCCATTTACAAGGAAATCCTTCTACTAGATATGTGTTTTTTATCAGCTCCGTCTCTTCAAAACAGCACAGTGTTCAGTCCAGTTATATATCTGGATCAATTAACCCATTACTTGCCAAATTAGCAATTTTCATTTTTTTTATGACAGATTTTTAATGATTTGGGTCCTAATGAATCAGAAACATAATTTGCAAAATTTTTACAAGTACGGATTTTTCAGAAAAGGGCGTCCCAATATTCAATTAAAAATGACAATGACATGATTTCCTACTTTGAAAACATTCATTTTACAAACACAACACAAAAAATTGGACCTAATTATAAAAATTATAAAATCTTAGTTGCTAGAAGCTAAAGATTAGGCGTCCCAAAAAAAGGACATTGGTAGATAATGGGTTAAAGGACATTATTGGTCCCATGACTCCTCTTCAGGAAGCTTTGGAAGTAGTGTGACTATTGTGCTGGTGTTGCGACATCACGGTGTCTTTTATAAGCTGTTGTGTAAAGAGTAATTACACTTCACCCTCACCTGCTCCTGGCCCAAAATAAGAATTCCATTCGGTTTAATTGGGTGCCAGGGGGCCAGATTTTCCCCTGAGCCCAGTTTGACGCCATCTAGATATGCTTCCCACATTCCATCCCTGGTTGTCCATGTGATGCAAATATGGTGCCACTTTCCATCACCAATAGAGAACGGAAGCTGGGCCACCTGTGGGAACAAACAACATGAGGAATCAGTGACTTTCCAGTGTATCTCATATAATGAACTAAACGAACAGGGAAAGGGTTTTGTAGTGTAAAGTTATTGATTTTCAGTGAAGGACGAATCAAAAAGATCAATACAACTGGCCTGCGATAACGACTAGGGCCATTTTTCAGTTACTCAACCAATGTACAAGGACTTTTTTACATGTAAAGCCTACTTCGAAAAATTAACAAAATTTCGGCCCTTAATTATAGTCAACATCGATTACCTACTTATCATCATCCAACACTTAATTCCAAATCTGATACACTGCTGTTTAGAAATGTCCATGGTCCCAATGCCTATGGTAGGATACAAGATCTCTCAGATATGTTCTCACTGGTCCTATTCGTCATATTCGCGACATACTAAAAACCGGCAATGACCTACCAGCTAATCACTGGCAATATTGGTGATCCCCCTCAGTGACAGCCTAAAGCGACATATCTGGCCATTTGAGGGTTGAGGGCAAGGCTGGAGTCACACCACCATTTTTCTTTCGTTCGAGAAAATCAGTCGGGTTACGTTAATCACACTCTGATCAGAGGGTTATCAGCTTTTCTCAGAGGTGTAGAGTTTCTTCCCCTTCTCTATATCACCAATCCGTGAAAATGGGACAGGACATCTGAGTGCGGCCTGAATTTTTCAAGGACCCATAGACTTGAAAGAGCGTGTGGGATCCAATTTTTGTAGGCAAATCGTGCATGCTGTGATGTTTTTCCTCCAACCACCTCAGTCATGTGCGTGGCCTCATAGAATAACACGGGAACGAGTGCTATCGGTCAAAACGATGGATAGCACTCATCCACTTTCTTCAATTATTTTTTCTAAGTAAGGACTTTTAACTTTGAGAGCCACTATCTTGCTAATTCCCAAAAATAAAAATTATCTGCTGTATGTATGGTTTATACGAAGCCATATAGTGGTCTCCTGCTGGACCCTGACGGGTATGACTTAAATGAGGTCCAATTTTTGGTCAACTGCAGTGAAAACTGAATTTACCAACCAGCTTAGCCAAAAACACATTTACTGATCTTGCCTTCACAAAGTCCATGTTTGACCTTTCTCCATTGGCGCAAAAAAGTAAGTAAACCCATGCATGCAAATGTTCTGACTTTTTTTTTATAGAATACCTATTTCTGATTCCTGCGTATAAGTATCTAAAGCCAAACAATGGGGGTCTTATAAAGACTGTGATATATTGGATTCCTCAAATCATTAGCGTCAAACGGAACCCTTTAAATGTCAGAGATTGATAGTTGCATCTTCAGTGTTAAACAGCAGTGATAGGAGCTAGCTCTTAGAGCTAGGTGCTAGTTGTATACCACAGCCTACACCAGCCATTTATAGGGTGGGCTGAATTCGAGAGCACACTCTAAACACCTGCACCGGGGGTGGCCATATCAATACATAGTCACATAGTTACGTAGGTTGAAAAAAGACCACAGCCCATCAAGTTCAACCTTTCTCCACCAATTGTAAATGTTGTCACTAATTTAGCTGTATGGTCCTTGGAAGGAATAAGTCATGTGCCAGTCCTTTGTATTGGCCACACATATATTTATACATGTAAATGAGATCTCCTCTGAGGCATCTTTTTTCCAACCTCTCATCATATGAGAGGCCTTCCATCTATGGCAATAATCTAGTTGCCCGCCTTTGAACTGACTCTAACTTCTGACTATCCTTTTCATAATGTGGAGACCAGAATTGGATCCCGTATTCTAGATGTGGCCTCACCGTCACCAGTGATTTATAAAGAGGTAACAATACGTTGGGATGGTGGGATTTTATCTCTTTTTATACATCTGAAAATCTTGTTTGCTTTTGCGGCTGCTGCTTGACATTGAGTGCTGCTGCTCAGCTTACTTGTAACCGGAATACCCAAGTCCTTCTCCTGTCCTGTAGTCCCGAGTATACTCCCATTTAATGTATATGCTAATAATAGAATTACTCCGTACTAGGTGCATTACTTTACATTTATCTACATTAAATCACATTTGCCAAGTGTTTGTCCATTCAGTCATCTTATTCAGATCGTTTTGCAATATTGTACCGTCAAGATCAGATTAGTATCCTACATAGTTTGGTGTTGTCAGCAAAGAGTGACACTTTACTCTCAATTCAATCCACAAAGTCATTAATAAAGAGATTAAAAAGAATCAGTCTTACAACAGATCCCTGTGGTACCCCACTCCTGACTATATCCCATTTAGAGAAGGTACCATTTATGACAACTCTTCGTTTCCTGTCATTTAGCCAATTCCAGATGAATGCCATCTGGGCCGGGGATCAATGTTTAAATTGCTCAGACGCAGGCGCACTTCTTTTTGTGTTAAACTAGATATATCAAGTTGTGAATTTTTATTTTTGCCTTGTTGAATGATCCCTGTAACGGACAGCTCATTTGTGAACACGGATGAAAAGTGCCTGTTTAATATCTCAGCCTTTTCTTTGTCCTCTGTAATTATCTTATTAATGTCATTTTTAAGGGGCTAACACCATCTATTTTTTTTCTTTTTGGCATTGATGTATTTATTAAAAAAAATTGAGATTTATTTTAATGTCATTGGATAACTTGATTTCTTTTTTTACATTTCTTATTTATCTTTATATTCTTTAGATCTTTATACTCCTGAAATGCTGTTTCAGTATTCTCAGCTTTCAAGATTGATGCAACCTGAGCAGCTGCACGGGGGACCAAGAGGTAACAGGGTCACTTCTGCCTATAGCAGTTGGTAGAAATATTGATAATGCTTTTAACTGATTGTCATTGTTGAAATTTCGTGTACCTCTCCTTATGTCATCTCAGAATTGGAGCTTCGCACCTTAACATTGGCCTGTGGATTCCTCTAAGGAGCCGAGTGCTTTACAATTTCTGGCAGCGCTGGGAATACATTTGAGAAGCAGGAATTTACAGCAGCTGGTGAGATATGTATGCATTTCTGACAATCTGTGAAAATCCCGACCGTCTGAATGGTACTGCGAGTCTCCTAGCAACATTACTACTATACACCATGGGACTATACGTTTACCGGCTTAATAGGCATTGTGGAAAACACCGCTTCGCAAGTGAATTATACAGTTCATTATTTTTACTATGCTAACACATTTAACAAGAAGTTTTTTCATGCTCTGCACCACACTGAAAGCTTTTGCCATTAAAGCAAATATCTATTGATCTATAGAATTATCCAAATTTTTATATATTCCGTGACTCTCTATAGAAGCTAAAAATTAAAGCTGCTGGATGGAACATGTGCTGACATCTTGGGGATTTTTGCTGATATGATCTTATGTGAACAAGGAAAAGAGCAGAAGTTCTGCACCAAAATCATGACCATGCCTCCGAAAAGCCTGAAGGTGAAGACCGAACATGTCCGGGCAATGCCAGAAATGTGATGGTACACAAAAGGAATTTCAATGCACCACAAGTCGATGGACTCAGCAAAGGCCTGTGTGGATCTTCTACAGTGACAGCGCCTATGGGACTATATGACAAACCTGGTCAAACTGAGCCTCTATTAGGTGCCACACTCTCCTCTCTGACCAATATTGTGCTTTACCTAAAACTTCAGTATCCACTCTCCCAGGGGTTATAGAGACTACTGTATGTTATTTTCAGCCCTTCGAAGAAGCCTACGCGAAACGCGCGTAGGGGGATGGCAGTTCCTTGACACGCTGCGTCCATGACGGGTGAGAACCTATCTTTGACTAGCCAATTTACTTGCTGCACTTAAAGGTGTACATATGTGGTTACTCTATGGTCTATTTGTGCAAAGAATTTGAGTTCTCTGGTCGGATCTTTTACTATCAGCGTTTCTCATGGGACTCTTTTTTACCTGTGTCTTCCAATTTTTTGGATACCTGGTTTAATGACCAGTGTATCTATATTTATATCTATATATTTTATACATAATTGTTATTGTTGTATTTATGATCAATAAATTGCTTTTGTTTATATGATATCATTTTGACTCCAATTGTTCTAATTTGTCATGTATGTTATTTTGTACATTGCATAGAATGTTAAGACATTTTTGTGTGTTTGTAACGTGGGCGAGGTACTCAACTCTCACGCTCCAGCACTCTACATGAAGGTAGGGGTCCTGGCGTGGATTCGTGCTGTGGGGGAACTACGCCCTTTGCCAGACGCATATAACCGATGACTTTGGTTGGCCAGGATCAGATGTTTGATAGGTTAATGAGGGAGACCACCAGTCAAAAATAAACTTTTTACTCAACGATAACTTGAAGGAGATTTTATCCAGCAGATAGCGGGCACACAACTCGTTTCCTTCCCAATATACAGAGCATTTTCCCACACATAGCTTTAATATGTTCTACTTTTCTCTCTTATCCGCTATCTTCACCGTTCCTCACTACTTCATCACAAACCAGCTCAGCACTACAGTCTGGTTATCAAGAGTCCTACTCTCAACCTGTGGTTCCGCATCTTCTTTCCTCTTAGGGGAGCTACATTGCCAGTATGGCTGGTACTTATCTTCTCTATCACTCCAGCCCTGGGCACTCTCCTCGTCTTGCATACTCTGTCCGGTCTAGGCCCGTTACCTCTATAATGTATAAATTCATGGACGTACAGCTAAGCATCCTTCCTCTCGTAAACTCATAAGATGGTCTGATGAGACTTGCATTTGTTCCCGGTTACATTAACTCCTAGACAATAAAATATGGGGAATATAAGTGGCACCTGTGCTAAGTCACCTGAAACCACTCTGAACGGAACTAAATGTGTACAAAATTCTGAAGGGAGTCTGACGATTTATAGGAATGACAACTATGGGCAACTAGATAAATAGATGGAGATCTGTATTACCAGGTCTACCAATAGAAGGCACGTTAGATGTAAATGTATTAAAAACATTTCACCTTAGACAGGTGAGTGCAAGAGGGAGCAGGGAGTCGCGGTGGAAGCGAAGATGTGACATCTGCATTCACTGGATAGGACGTCCAAAAGGTTTGTTCCACGATAACAATTTCATACTCCTTACTACCCACAAGCTAGTGGGAAAGTAGAAAGTTATAATCGAGCAATAAAAGAGAAACTGGCCAAATGTTGCAGACAAACAGGGATGAAATGACCAGATGTTCTGCCTTTGGTACTCATAGATATATGGATCACACCATATGGTCCTTTGCAATTATCGCCTTTTGAGGTTTTGTATGGTAAACTTCCTAATCATCCGCTTTTACCCCCAGAAATTGTTCATGCTGCGTAAAACACCTTGAGTGTGGACTACGTCTTACGTTTACAGCATAACTGAGACATTAACCGGAGTGTTCTTCAACAACAGCCACAAACCAACCTATCCTGTCATGAGGTGGAGTCAGGAGACAAAGTGTTGGTGCATAAATCCTTAAGATCTGGTGGGAGGGTCCATATAAAGTCCTGTTGATCTACTAGCGTCAAAGTAGAAAGAAGACGGACATGGATTTAGGCATCACACTGCAAATGTGTGCAACCCACATCTGAGATGACAACACTGGCTAAGCCATCAAAGTAGGAGCCAGCTGACATCATCAGCACCACACACTCTGAGCTGCACCCGTAAATGTTTTAAATGGTCTGAGATTAGGCAGAAATACGCTTCCCTCAAGCTGCCACCTAAGTTGCTGCTGAAACAGTTGAAGATCATTCCAGCGCTGTTCTTCCTTCGCACAAAGAGGACACGAAGAAGCAAAGAAGAAGATGTCACTCTATGAGCCGTTGTTTGGTTCACGCCAGAGCCAAAGACTCTGGGGTGCGGTGACAAGCGCATTGTGCATTATGGTGATAATTGTGATTGTACAACTCGAACATGTATGCTATATTTCCACAGATCCTGCAGATCCTAAAGGAGATTCCTATTTCCCTTTTCAATGGCAAACTCAAGAAGCAAAGCCCATCTTAAGTGCATGATTGTATTGAGGACTATTGTAAGAATAATGGCTGTGAAGCCAGGTGTATAGCATGACCCGCTAGCCGTAACCACATGGACCAGGGATCATCCGACTGAACGCTGCTCCTTTTACCGTGGGCAAAACGCTACTCAGACAACACAGGGTGAGGGTAAAACAGTGTGACAATACTTTATTGAACCAAAAAACTGGCAAATAGCACATAGAACAGTCTCAGCAAAATACACAAGATATTACAGAGTCTCATCCTTCCGCTGACTCTCTGGGATAAGAGCTGCTGTGACTTCAGAACTTCCAGAGCCAACTTCCACCACCTATCGTATGCTCAGAGAGGAGGTAGGAACAAGCTTAGGAAGGTGACAGTCCACTGAGATACAGGACCAGTTGACCGGAGGGTCACAATCTGGCTTCCGATTCCAGGGCGGACTACCTCCCATGTGGCACGCACAAACATGAGGTAAGGATAAGATTAAGAAGATGATAGTCTATTGAGATACAAGGTCAGTTTACTGGTGGGTCACAACCTGGCTTCCCTGAACATTTCCATGGAGCCAGGCGACCGGCGGGTCCCATTCCCAGCCCCCACAAATGTATCCATGTGTTTGGCGATGGTCAATGGAGAAGATCTGTATTCTTCTAGCCAGGTGTTATGACCTGGTGGTTAAGGAGCAACAAGGGTCGAGCTCTGAGGAGATGGTATCTTTACTGACCGCAGTTCCTGAACCTAACACAACACTAGAAGTAACCGTGGAATGTTCCTGTCACTCCCTAGACATCTCGTCACAGCCGGAGAACTAGCTACCCCTAAAGATGGAAACAGGAAAGCTATCTTGCCTCAGAGAAAGTTCCCAAAGGACAGACAGCCCCCCACAAATATGGACTGTGAGTGGAGAGGGAAATGACATACACAGAATGAAAACAGGATTTAGCAAAGGAGGCCACTTCTAACTAGATAGACAGAATAGGAAAGGATACTGTGCGGTCAGTATTAAAAGCTAGAAAAATCCATCACAGAGTTTACAAAAAATCTCCACACCTGACTAACGGTGTGGAGGACAAATCTGCTTCCCCAGAGCTTCCAGCTTAACTGAATATTGAATACTGACAAGCTGGACTAGAGCAAACATAAAATGAGCTGAATGATTAAGTCCACAGCAAGAGGACAACAAATGAACATGCAAGGACTTATCTTTGTTGAACAGGACCGACTATCAAGGAAATCCAAGGAGAGATCTGAATCCAACCAAAAAAATTGACAGCTGGCACTGGCTGAAGATCAGAGCCAGGCTAAATAGCAGAGCAGGAGAGACGATCAGTGGAAGCAGCTGCTAAGCTAAATCCAAGGAGCAGCAGTTCCACTTAAAACCACCGGAGGGAGCCCAAGGGCAGAATTCACAAAAGTGCCATTTACAACCACCGGAGGGAGCCCAAGAACGGAATTCACAACAGCCAGGGCTGTGGTCCCCTAAGCTGGCATCCTGTAGAATGACAAATCTGTGTCCTTCATGATGGAGACATGATGTCATGGCTGCTGTCCTGTAGATAGACTCTAGTTCTTTGGATCTCTTGGCTGTCTGGATGTCTTGGCTGAATATCTGTCTGTCTCGTGTTACAGAGGCATATAACCTCTTTTTATAGTTGTTAAGTGTCCTTCAATTCAGCATTCACAGGTAAAGGGAAAGAATGGTGATAAGACCAACTCGCATTGTTTGATTATATAATCTATTTGCATAGTTTTTCCTGCTCTATTTTGAAAGTCAAGAAACTGGTTTGCCTAGACAATGTGTAATCAGAATATCAGCAAACATCATTGTTCCATGACCCAGTATCACTAGTCATCCAGGATAAGAGCAAAATATGTTACAACAAATTGTACACGTATAAATCAGTTTTCTTGTCCCACCAGAAAGTAACACATAAATTCAAAAGTCAACATATACATAACAGTCTATTCTTCCTAGCTTACTGAAAATAGATGCCTGGTTAATTAAGATAAAATGCTGTGTCGTCACAGATATGCACACCAATATAATCCATGCCTTTCCTAGCCACTTTTGTCCCCATAGACAAGCTAATTCTTTCACTGCATGAAATCTTTACTTTTGTCACAAACCTTAGTGTTTCCAGGTAAAATAACACAAGGATATCCCTTCTTATGGCTGGATGAACCGCACTGCCCAGGTGGGTAGCAATCAGGGACTCATCTCTGATGTCCCCTCACAATATTGCTATCTGTGGCCCAGTGTCTACCAGTATCAGATGAAATAGAGTTAACATAATGGATAAAAACCTGACCTGGAGACAATACCAATAGATCTGGACACCGTGCAGATAATATTTCTACCTAGCCGAATTCCTTATGAAACTGATGATAATGAATCTACAATATTTGGACATCTAGTATATGAACCAACAGATAAAACATCTAACCTGTTGCAGGAGTTAATACAAAATTCTGGATATGAGGACAGAATAAGTCTAATGAGATGTTAATTGGTAAGAGGTATATTAAGGTTCCCCTGCTGTTCATCTCCCAGAATACTGCCTCAAAAATTTCCTACAGGTTATTGTCACAATTAGGGGGTGAACCTATCATACTTCCTGAGAAAATGTATTATGTTTGTGGTGCTTTTGCTTACAATTTCTGCCTTATGGTTTAGTTGGTTCATGTACCTTAGCAAGGTTGACCTTGGCTACATGGACCATCTCTCATGATGAGATAGATATTGATCAGACACCAAGGTATATGATGCAAAAATGAAGGGATCCTTAGTACACTAAATTTGGTCTAACTCTCACTATCACTGGATTATCCATACACAACATTGAACAACTGGCTGAACTTTTTGATAAGGTCCCACAAGAGGTATCTGAAGCTATAACCATATTAAGCATCTAGACATGATTCCATGCCAAGGTTCTAAATCAACACATCACAGTACTAGATTATCTGACAGCCGGTCAAGGGGGTTTGTGTCAAATAATTGGGCCGGCCTGTTGTAGCTATGTTGATGCAAAGTTCTCTGTAAGAGTTGAGGAACACATAGCTGAAGTCATGCAATTAAGGGAAGAAATTCACAGAAGAAAACTCCTAGGAGGAAGTCCTTACCCTAGGCCCTAGGTAACTGGTTCCACCGGCTAAATCCAACTAACTGGTTTAAAGGAACTGGAGTATGGATCACTGGTGTAGGACATCTGATTCCACAGATTTGCCTCACAGCTAATGTCTTTCCTTCATAATAAAGATTGTAAAATGGGTCATCATGAGATTCTGTAGGCCCAAAAACATCCTTAATGTACATCTTCTTCTGGCCACGGAAGTGGAGGCAGTTCTGTTCTATCAATGATCAAAGCTCTTGTAGCTACAATAAACTTTCTTTAATCTATAGAAAGAGAATTGTGAGGTCCTCTTTGGGAGACAGAAGTTATTCCTTATCACCTTACTCCTAGATTACAGGCGTTCCTGCCCTTAGATCCTACCAAATAGTCCTTAAAGTGGACCTGTTACCAGATTTCACAATACAAACTGCATACATTGTTATACACAGCTATTTAGACCTGACAGCACTGGTGTACTTACTTTGTAAATCCATATCACAATGACTGTATAACGCTTATGGAAAGTTTAAACTTGGTTTCTACCCATCCAGCCTGATAGCTATGGAGAAATAAAAGAAAAAAACAGGTGCGCTCCTCTAAGGTAGTATGTCCCAGGGGCTCAGCTGTGGGATTGTGCTATTGTGTAAGCACAGCTATAATCGTTGCATACAGTGAAGACCGACTCAAAGACGTTCCTCCTCGCTGCGTCTCAAGGACCGATATGGTCCCATCAGAAGAATCTGTACATAGCGAAGTGGAAAACCAAAGTGTGGGCTGTGGGCATCAAAAATTGGGGGACTGGTAAGAACAAAGTGTGGGACCACTATTGGTTTAAGACAGAATTTACTGACACATCAAAAGTGCACCATTTTACTCCTCAGGCCAGCCCACCCACACTGCTATGTTCTAACACCCACCCAGATCGACAGCTCCTCAGTGCCCCTCCTCCTTGCTGAGATCTCACATTGCTCACAACAACCTGCAACTATCAGTCAGACTGAGCAAGTGAGGAGACTGAATAAACTTAAACTCTTGAGTTCGCTCTGTCTTTTTACTTGGACTTTTTATAAATCCATATTTAAGTCCCATTAAAAATCTGAATGAGCTCACGAGTCTAAGTTTATTCAGTTTCCCGCACCCATCCTGAATGACAGCTGCAACTTGTACTGAACAGTGTGAAATCACAGCAGGGAGGAGAAGAGTTGTCAATCAGGTTAGGTGGGCAGTGATTGAGCTTACACTTTCAAAAAGAATTACACAGCCATTCTTTGATTTTTCAAAGTAAGTACACCAGCCTCATCAGGTCTAAGAGATCTATTTAATAATGTAATACAGTTCGTATTGTGAAAAAGGGTTTATCCAAGGCTCTTTCCCACCTACTTGTCTCCAACCCTCTTTTTTTGATTGACAGCTCTGGTTTTACAGGAGCCAGAGAATGGATGGAAAACTAGTAGGTGCACTTAAATTTTTGGCCACACCAAGGGTGCGCCGAGCAGCGGTGCTTGATTTGAACAGTCATTTTGTGCTGATAGTTGCATTTTAAAGACTTGGGGTTCTTCAGAGATGCATGCTGTACATACCTTATCGTTGATCAGTAGTTCTATAGGGTGATTGCCCCACTCAATCAGCACAATCTCATTGGCTTGGCCTTGCACAGCATAGGAGAAGGGGGTCCCGATCCCAGGCGACGCGCTGGACTTTAACCACATGCAGATCGTAAATGCAAACAGCTCTGGCAGAGTCTTTTTAATCTTCCCATACAAATAATTGGTGCGAAGCGGGAGGGAAACCTTGAAGTCGTCGGGTGATTTGAACGCGCTGCTGCCTGTCAGAAAACACAAGGTTAAAACAAAACTGAATCCGTTCAAGGGATAAAGAGTCGTTTCAATTGACACTTGCATAATACATAGATGCAAAATGGACTTGACTGCTAGTCGTGCTGTGACTGCCATATCCGCATCTGTTATGGTGCCATGTGCTATATCTTACACAATTCAACATGTTCAATCCTTTTCTTCCTCAATATAAAGTTGGCTGATCCTAGAAAATTTAAAAGCGTCTGGATTCCCTAAACCTAAAGGGTTATTTTCATCACGAAAAATGGTTCAAATAACAAAGAGCTTGAAAAAACTAGAAAGTTTGCAATCAAATTGTTATTAAAAATCCTCTTTGTTCTCAAGAGCAGAGGGATTTTGAATTTGTTAGTTAGCGATTCTGAGAAGCTTCAGAGCAGCGCTTACAAGCTCTAAAGGAAAGAGCTTGGAAGCACTGGGCTCTTTTGGTAGGAGACCGGCCACCACAGGGAGACGGAAGAAGTGACTGGTCTCACACCCAACAAGTAAAGTGATTACAAGCTCTTTGCTATGGAGCTTGTAAGTGCTGCTCTTCAGCTGGACAGATCGCTGGCAACTTCAGTGACCTTGCTCTCCTCGAATTCTGCAGCAGCAACTCTGCCTCGGTTTCCAGCATTGGAGAGATCACTGTTGGAGCCAGTGGCTTGACAATGCTACTCATCCAAACAGTCAATCAATCATGAGAGCACTACCCTGAGAATTCAGGAAGCCAAGAAGTCGGGAGCTTGGGGAGAAATTGAGAACAACCTTCAAATCTCCCTGTTTCTGTGCATGGCTATTTGGTACCTCAATACAGCAGAGATTTTTGGTGAACGCATCGGGTATTCTAGAATATGTATGACAGAACTTGTTCAGTAAATGTAAACGTAGCATATAACAGCCCACGTAGCATATAGCACAGCCCATGTATCATATAGCACAGCCACGTAGCATATAACACAGCCCACGTAGCATATAGCACAGCCACGTAGTATATAATACAGCCACATAGTATATAGCACAGCTACGTAGTATATAGCACAGGCACAGCCCACGTAGTGTATAGCAGCCACCTAGTATATAGCATAGCCACAGAGTATATAACACAGCCCACGTAGTATATAGCACAGCCACGTAGTATATAACACAGCCACGTAGTATATAGCACAGCCACGTAGCATATAGCACAGCCACGTAGTATATAGCATAGCCACGTTGTATATAACACAGCCACGTAGTATATAGCACAGCCACGTACTATATAGCACAGCCACATAGCATATAGCACAGCCACGTAGTATATAGCACAGCCACGTAGCATATAACACAACCACATAGCATAGAGCACAGCCACGTAGCATATAACAGGCCACGCAGTATATAGCACAGCCACGAAGTATATAACACAACCACATAGCATATAACACAGCCACGTAGCATATAACAGCCCACGTAGTATATAGCACAGCAAAGTAGTATATAGCACAGCCACACACCATATAGCACAGCCACGTAGTATATAACACAGCTAACGTAGCATATAACAACCCACGTAGTATATAGCACAGCCACGTAGCATGTAGCACAGCCATGTAGCATATAACACAGCCCACGTAGCATATAGCACAGCCCACATAGTATATAGTACAGTCGACGTAGTATATAGCACAATCCACGTAGTATATAGTACAGTCGACATAGTATATAGTACAGTCCACATAGTATAAAACACAGCCACGTAGTATATAGCACAGTCCACGTAGTATATAGTACAATCCAGGTAGTATATAGCACAGTCCACATAGTATATAACACAGCGCACGTAGTATATAGTACAGTCCACATAGTATATAGCACAGTGCACATAGTATAAAGCACAGCCACGTAGTATATAGTACAGTCCACGGAGTATATAGCACAGCCACATAGTATATAGCACAGCCACGTAGTATATAGCACAGGCACAGCCCACATTGTGTATAGCACAGCCACATAGTATATAGCAGCCACGTAGTATATAACACAGCCCACGTAGTATATAGCACAGTCCACATAGTATATAGCACAGTCCACGTAGTATATAGCACAATCCACATAGTATATAATACAGTCCACGTAGTATATAGCACAGTCCACGTAGCATATAGCACAATCCACGTAGTATATAGCACAGTGCACGTAGTATATAGCACAGTCACGTAGTATATAGCACAGCCACGTAGTATATAGCACAGGCACAGCCCACATAGTGTATAGCAGCCACCTAGTATATAGCATAGCCACAGAGTATATAACACAGCCCACGTAGTATATAGCACAGCCCACGTAATATATAGTAGTGTGGGAACCATACCCCTGTTAAAAAAAATAATTAAAATAAAAAATAGTTATACACTCACCTTCCGGCGGCCCCCGGATCCAGCCCAGGAGTTAGCGATCCTCTCGCCAGGTCCGTTCCCAGTGATGCTTGGCGGCAATAACCCTTGATGCATAGCGGTCTCGAGTGATTCTACATCATCTGGGGTCATTTCGCAAAGCATTACTGGAAACGGAGCTGCCGAGAGCATCGCGAGGATGGGGAAGGCTTCGGGGGCCGCCGGAAGGTGAGAATAGCACGATTTTTTATTTTTTTATTATTTTTAACATTATATCTTTTTACTATTGATGCTGCATAGGCAGCATCAATAGTAAAGCCTGTCGCTGATTGGTCGCGGCCAGCCAGGCGCGACCAATCAGCGACGCGGGATTTCCGTTACAGACAAACAGACGGAAATGGACCTTAGATAATTATATAGATGGAGATGCTTGTGTGCCATAATGTAAAATCTATATAAATATACTTATATGGCTTTATTATATCTCTATTATATAAATATAGAATAAAGTCATATAAAAGTACAGGGAAGGCAAAGCATCAACAGAGTCTCTTCAGAGAGCAATACAGGTTTTGCTTTAGGCTCAGTGTGATCACCATTACTGGTTACTTTCCAGCTCCCACACGTCACACCCACCTTGAGTCAACCCAGCTACTTTTTATAGGACCTGCAAGCCCTGGACTGGAATGCATGGGAGCGACCGTTCCCACCCAAGCTCTTTAGCTCGGTCCTAAACCCTGGACCCAAAATCCAGTTCACTAAAAATCCTCTCAGTAAGTTATTGTTATCAGAGCACTCTCTTTCGAGACTTACATCACTGAGGCCTGGCACCTCGGTGACACACACCTGCCATCCAGGACAATACCTCCTGCTTTCGTACAACATGTATGTATATATACATTTATTTATACTGTATCTGTGCACTTTCATATCATTACATCACTTATTGGCCATGCCTATTAACCTTGCATGTTCCTATTATAATCATGTAGATGGAAACATCCGCCTTCTGCTTCCTTGACAATATCTCATACTTCTCATCTCTTTTATGTCTCGTACAGAGATTAAATGTTCTTAAATATTCCTGTGACTCCTAAATCAGTGATCTGAAAATGGAAAACCTAATTTGTCTACCTTCCAGAAACATAATACACATTTATAGCAGATCAAAGGCACTTTACATTAAGTAACGAAGAAACGCTCCATACTCCCCTGTACAAAGAACGTCCTTTATAGAGACATTGGATATGAAGACTCAGCAATGCTCTGGGTCTGGTTCATCCACACTAGGGTATATAGCTGTGGGTATATTTACCTTAGTATTTACAATTATTGGATATTTTGCATTATAAATGATACATACATTCTTGGTTTTATATCTAAGAGAGCAAAACCCTTGTAGTATGGGCATCTGCCACTAGGTGAATATTTGCGGACCCCTTCTGGGTCAGTACGCCAGCTGACGTTGTTGGGGAAGGTTGCGTTTCGCCTATTTTGTGTTGGCCAATTCAGACAAACTACACCTGTGAAGCTTTGCTTTCTTTTGGGAGAAAAAAAAACTTTCAGCTATGGACATTATACTGTAAACAGCTTACAAGTAAACCGCCATGAGTAAAGCACCAAATAGTGAATGGTTCTTCAGTTTTAAACCAGGTGAAAGCAACAAACTCATTTCAGACCCCCCCAAATTGATGAAAATGTGGCAAAATTTGTCAAGCCATGCTAGGAGATCTGGAAGATTGCCGTCAGACCATTGATGAACTTTGTGGGATTCCTTTATTTTACTTTTTATAAGGTCCTTTATGTGCCATACACTTATTTCTAAGTCTGAAAAAGTCATAAATCTGAGGTAATTTCCCCAGAATAGTCCTGTGATGGACCTTGTAATAACGACCAGTGCCGGACTGGGATGCCAAGGTCCCACCTACTGAACATGGAGATAAAGTGCAGCACAGATTCATCTCCATGACTCCAACCACTCAGCACTGCCTCACTACTGAGCATGTACATAAAGTGCAGCACAGGCTCATCTCCACAATTCCGACTCCCCAGCACTGCCTCACTACTGAGCATGTACATAAAGTGCAGCACAGGCTCATCTCCATGACTCCAACCACTCAGCACTGCCTCACTACTGAGCATGTACATATAGTGCAGCACAGATTCATCTCCATTACTCCGATCCCTCAGCACTGTCTCAGTATTGAGCATGTACATAAAGTGCAGTACAGGCTCATCGCCATGACTCCTACTCCCCAGCACTGCCTCACTACTGAGCATGTACATAAAGTGCAGTACAGGCTCATCGCCATGACTCCGACTCTCCAGCACTGCCTCACTGCTGAGCATGTACATAAAGTGCAGTACAGGCTCATCGCCATGACTCCGACTCTCCAGCACTGCCTCACTACTGAGCATGTACATAAAGTGCAGTACAGGCTCATCGCCATGACTCCTACTCCCCAGCACTGCCTCACTACTGAGCATGTACATAAAGTGCAGTACAGGCTCATCGCCATGACTCCGACTCTCCAGCACTGCCTCACTGCTGAGCATGTACATAAAGTGCAGTACAGGCTCATCGCCATGACTCCGCCTCTCCAGCACTGCCTCACTACTGAGCATGTACATAAAGTGCAGTACAGGCTCATCGCCATGACTCCTACTCCCCAGCACTGCCTCACTACTGAGCATGTACATAAAGTGCAGTACAGGCTCATCGCCATGACTCCGACTCTCCAGCACTGCCTCACTGCTGAGCATGTACATAAAATGCAGCACAGGCTCATCTCCATGACTCCAACTCCCCAGCACTGCTTCACTACTGAGCATGTACATAAAGTGCAGCACAGGCTCATCTCCATGACTCCGACCCCAAGTAGTGCCTCACTACTGAGCA
This sequence comes from Ranitomeya variabilis, assembly GCF_051348905.1. Taxonomy (NCBI): domain Eukaryota; kingdom Metazoa; phylum Chordata; class Amphibia; order Anura; family Dendrobatidae; genus Ranitomeya; species Ranitomeya variabilis. The sequence goes on from NC_135238.1 coordinate 40,681,761, forward strand.
TGTACATAAAGTGCAGCACAGATTCATCTCCACGACTCTGGCTCCCCAGCACTGCCTCACTACTGAGCATGTACATAAAGTCCAGCAGATTCATCTCCACGACTCCTACTCCCCAGCATTGCCTCACTACTGAGCATGTACATAAAGTCCAGCACAGATTCATCTCCACGACTCTGACTCCCCCAGCACTGCCTCACTACTGAGCATGTACATAAGGTGCAGCACAGGCTCATCTCCATGACTCCGACTCCCCCGCACTGCCTCACTACTGAGCATGTACATAAAGTCCAGCAGATTCATCTCCACGACTCTGACTCCCCCAGCACTGCCTCACTACTGAGCATGTACATAAAGTGCAGCACAGACTCATCTCTATGACTCCGACTCTCCAGCACTGCCTCACTACTGAACATGTACATAAAGTGCAGCACAGGCTCATCTCCATGACTCCGACTCTCCAGCACTGCCTCACTACTGAGCATGTACATAAAGTGCAGCACAGGTTCATCTTAACTTAAAGCCAAGATCCCTAGATCAGGAACGGAACAGAAATTTATAGAACATTTTATAACTTTCCCAAGTTCTTATGAAAACATTTACAGCACTTCCTGCATTGTACTACTGCACCCAATTTATTATATATTGTTGAAGTCGGTCCATTTAATAACGACTGCACCAAAAATGGACACCGACTCTGACTCCATGACAGCCCTGCGAGTACGGTCTGTTTTTTCACGGCCATGACTCAGACCAATATACAGTTGTGTGCGTGAGCCTAACTGTGATTTACCATTTCTATATAGGTAACACTTGAACCATGCACACAGCCCCCCCCCCACATCCTGATTACGGTGCACGCACTACATAAAACGCCTGTGGCAATATTTGGGTTTCTGTTCCGTAAGGAGTAGCATGTCAAGAAATAGATATCTGAATTTATGACCTGGGGCTTTAGTTCTCACAATGCTACAGCGGTGCCATCTAAACAGACATCAGAGCACCGACAGCCCATACTTATAGTGCAGGTCTTATAACCTGTGCAACATTTCCTGCGACATAAAAGTTCTTTCTCCGGTATCTGATGCTAAAAACAATCTCCATATGTATTGCATGTATGTAGTGTGAGCCAACCACGCCAACTGTCAGGTGTCAACCCATGTAATACCAATATGGAAAGCCAGCAGCTTAGATCTGTAGGTAACAGGCCATATAATGACTATAATGAGAATTCACACTGGGATGGAAATGTGAGCAGCCGTGACAGTGATTGACAGCTGAATCCTAGAAATCCATCTCCTGGGAAGCTCAGTCCCAAGAATACTCCACATACGGGGGATAGTAGAGTTGTCTGCAGGTAGATCTCTACACATCCAGCCAACAGGGAAAGAAGGTGATCATAAATAAAGCGGATGGAGAGGTCTCTGGTGCAGAATGAGGCATCCACATCAATAAGCATAATCACCAGTGAAACTACTGTAGATCTCAGGGGGCAAATGGTCTCCTCTATGTATCTGCACAAGAAACCGATCTAGTTTCCTCACTTTTCTAAGCTGAAAGAGAATCTTCACCAAAGATATCAATGTAATCAGTATTATAGAGCCATTACCTCCATGTCTTTACTTTACAATACAAAATCTCGCTGACGGATTTTAATTCTTGTTTGAGGGATTTGCATCCAATATTCTTCCAATTCTGTGAGATTCCTGGGTTGTTTTGCATGCACTGCTATTTTGAGGTCTAGTCACAGATTTTCAATGATTTTCAGGTCAGGGGACTGTGAGGGCCATTATAAAACCTTCAGCTTGTGCATTTTAAGGTCGTCTATTGTGGATTTTGACGTGAATTTAGGATCGTTATCCATTTATAGAAGCCATCCTCTTTCCAACTTCAGCTTTTTTACAGATGGCATTATGTTTGCATCAAGAATTTGATGAAATTTCATTAAATCCATTCTTCCCTCTACCAATGAAATGTTCCCTGTGCCATTGTTTGCAACACAAGCATGATTGATCCACCTGCATGCTTAATTTTTGTTTTCCTGAAGTTCTGCGCCCTTTTTTCTCTACACACCTTTGATCATTGTGGCCAAAGAGTTCTATTTTAACCTCAGGTTAAGAAGGTTTTATTCTGATGACTCTTCCATGAAGACCCTATTTGTGCAGTTGTCTCTGAACAGTAGAACAATGTACCACAACTCTAGAGTCTGCTAGATCTTTATGAAGGTCTTTTGCAGTCAAACAGGGGTTCTGATTTGCCTCTCTAGCACACCTACAAACAGCTCTCACTGACACTTTGCTTGGTCTTCCAGATCTTATCTTGACCTCCACTGTTCCTGGTAACTGCCATTTCTTAATGACATTTCAAACTGAGGAAAGGACAACTTGAAAACGCTTTACTACCTTCTTATAGCCTACTCCTCCTTTGTGGGCCTCCACCATTTTCAGAGTGTTTAGGCAGCTTCTTAGAAGAACCCATGCCTACTGTTTTTTGGCACAAGGTTAGAGGAGGCTGGGTTTATATAAAGCTGGGAAATCTGCATCACCTGGCCTTTCTTAACGATGATAGTGAATAAGCCATAACTCTAACAGGCTAATTCCAGTGTGAAACCTATCTATTATCTATCTATCTATCTATCTATCTATCTATCTATCTATCTATCTATCTATCTATCTATCTATCTATTATCTATCTATTATATCTATTATCTATCTATCTATTATCTATCTATCTATCTATTATCTATCTATTATCTATTTATTTATTATCTATCTATTATCTATCTATCTATCTATCTATCTATCTATCTATCTATCTATTATCTATTTATTTATTATCTATCTATCTATTATCTATCTATCCAATATCTTTTTTTCATCATTTATTGGAGTGCTACCTGCTTTTCTCTTTTTTTCTTATTTATACAAATGGATATTTGTTTGGAGGGCCCTGCGCCCTGAATTTATCTATATGGTCCTGCTCCATTTTTTTCTTCTATCTATTATCTACGTATCTATTCTATCTCTCTATATCTATCTTTCTATCTACCTACCTACCGTATTTATATATTTATCTATCTATATATCTGTGTTTCTATTTTAGATCTATTTATTTACCAATCCTTATGTACCCATCTATTTTTTTTACTTTACGCTATTACATAAATTCTGTGATAAGACATAATGTAATTCTACAACATTTACCCAGGTGATCGTCCACATCAGAAAAGTCAAATACATCATTTAACTTTACCGAAATCAATACAGCCTTCTGACTCCACAATACCATCCTCCCGGAGACTCTCCATTAATATCGAATTACCTTTCTCCAGCTCGCTGACCCTTTCCAGGAGCGCAGTGAGGGCGGACTCGGTCCTGTGCCTGTGCGCTGCGCTCTCGTTATGAAGCAATGACTTTTCATCTTCCAGTTCGGCCACTTTGTTGAGAAGCTGATGCTCCAGGTCCCCCAGCCTCCTCTGCAGCATCTCTCGAAGATCGCTCGGCAGAGCCGAATAAGACACGTTGGATCTCAACTGATGCTTCACCCCCCAAAAAAAAGACAAGTCAATTAGGCATCTGGTTTGTATCAAACGTCACCATTATGCTACCACCAAAAATGTTGCATTATGTCATTCTTTCCATGATGTACAGTTATATCATTCCTAATTTCCTTTCTAAATCATTTTCTTACGGTTTGCAAGAACTCTGCTTGCCGTCATGCAAAAGAATACTTCATAGGGCTCAGTGGTTAGCACGGTGGCTCAGTGGTTAACACTGCAGCCTTGCAGTGCCGGGGTCCTGGGTTTAAATCCCACCATGTGTGATTTGTGCTGAAGATTAAAATGTTTTCTTTTCTAATTCTAGGAGGCATTTTGAAATAGCGATGTCACTCACTGGGGATTGCAGTATGCCCAATAGGATAATGAGCTTCATGAAAATAATGAGTACACAACGCAGCATGACATTATCCCGAGCTGCCCTATTTCAGCAACTTCATTTATGTCTTTGAATGATGCAGAACTGATCGTGATCTGATGTTCTTCAGAGGCACATACAATGAATCAGGGTTTGGTGGGTGCACAGCCATTTTCCTTAAATAACAGAAAGCTTGTCAATAATGACACCTCTCCGAATGTACCCACTACTGACCCAAAAAGGATTTTTGCTCCCAAAATGTATTATTCATACTCTCCATCTTATTTCAGAAGACCACCCCACATAAGACCACTTTAATGGATGTCTTATAGGGGTTTACTGCTGGGGAAGGAGTTTACACCTCTAAATGAATCATAACTGATCTAAATTAAAAAAAGACAAATACATTGATGATTGCTGCCTGGCTTATACCTTTATATGCAATTCTACACGAAGATCCTAATTTTTCCATACTCTGCACTACTATATTAACATACCCTTGGGATATAACATATAGGTGGCCAAAGGAAGTCCACAGCCCTGGAGACCGCACCATTGTAAAATCGAACATATTACCAATTGCTGTGAAGTTGCACAACTAGACTCGGTGCACATCGTTATTCAGAACACACATAACACGCTCTGATGTTTCCTCCAATACTCCACCTTAGGGCTCCTGGGCTTTTAAACTACTGCCATGATTGATAATGAGCGGCTGTAACATGGGGTGTTGGGTTTATGTCCTGCTTATTCCAGAAATACAGCTACAATACCATCAATATAATGAAATGTACATTGGAAAGCCAGGAAATCAGTGCAGTTATACAAAATTGTTCATATTTTGATAATAACACAATTGGTTCCTGTGGAATAAGGAGAGTAAATATTTACTGCTAAGATTCACCTTAGTGCACAATGATACAGAGCCGAAACCTCAGCACCAGAGAGCAAGGTGACAAGTACAGAGTCAGCCTGCTCCAGTGATCAACGGCCTCCACAGGCTCCTATCACACCCCGGGACTAGTATAATCAGCAGGAATGGGACAGGGACTTTATGGGACAAAAGTATTTCTATTAGGAATATAGTAATTTGGAGCATTAGTAAATGCACAGGGTGCGAAACATGAATGTGACGGGGCATTGATATAATTGATCTGCTATATGCAGAGATATGGATGGATGGATGGATGGATTGGGAGGTACAGATAGATGATCGATAATAGATAGATAATAGATAGATAATAGATAGATACATAAATTCATAGATAATAGATAGATAGATAGATAGATAGATAGATAGATAGATAGATAGATAGATAGGAAGATAGATAGATAGATAGATAGATAGATAGATAGATAGATAGATAGATAGATAGATAGGAAGATAAATAGATAGATAAATAGATAGATAGATAGATAGATAGATAGATAGATAGATAGATAGATAGATAGATAGATAGATAGATAGATAGGAAGATAGATAGATAGATAGATAGATAGATAGATAGATAGATAGATAGATAGATAGATAGATAGATAAATAGATAGATGGATAGATATAGATAGATAGATAGATAGATAGATAGATAGATAGATAGATAGATAGGAAGATAGATAGATAGATAGATAGATAGATAGATAGATAGATAGATAGATAGATAGGAAGATAGATAGATAGATAGATAGATAGATAGATAGATAGATAGATAGATAGATAGATAGATAGATAGATAGATAGATAGATAAATAGATGGATAGATAGATAGATAGATAGATAGATAGATAGATAGATAGATAGATAGATAGATAGATAGATAGATAATAGATGGATGGAGATAATGGGTAGAGATGAGACATATAAATGCCGCAGTCACATACACAGATGAAGTACAGCAGTATTTGTCAATGAATCGGAGTGGAGCGGAGTTGGTCATGTGATGCAGGAATTCATGATTTTTTCCGTTGTGTTCAGTTTGATTATCGTTGGTCCTTCTAGATTATCTTCACTTATACAGTTAATATAGTTTATAAGCTAAATACGTCAACTACAACATTAGCTCTGGAATACTGGCACAGTGAACAAATATTGCCATCATTAGAAGTCAAGATTATGACTGACATGTTCAGCACTCTGAACCTTGAACAGCTCAGTAATCTGAACATTGGACAGTCGGTACTCTGCACCTTGGACAGTCAGTATTCCACACTTTGGACAGTCAGTACTTTGCACCCTGGACAGTCAGTATTCCACACTTTGGACAGTCAGTACGCTGCACCTTGGAACTGTCAGTACTCTGCACCTTGGACATTCGGTACTCCACACTTTGGACAGTCAGTACTCTGCACCTTGGACAGTTGGTACTCCACACTTTGGACAGTCAGTACTCTGCACCTTGGACAGTCAATATTCCACACTTTGGACAGTCAGTACTCTGCACCTTGGACAGTCAGTACTCTGCACCTTGGACAGTCAGTACTCCACACTTTGGACAATTAGTACTCCACACCTTGGACAGTCAGTACTCTGCACCTTGGACAGTCAACATTCCACACTTTGGACAGTCAGTACTCTGCACCTTGGACAGTCAGTACTCTGCACCTTGGACAGTCGGTACTCCACACTTTTGACAGTCACACGCTCTGCACCTTGGACAGTCGGTACTCCACACTTTGGGCAGTCATTACTCTGCACCTTGGACAGTCAGTACTCTGCACCTTGGACAGTCAGTATTCCACACTTTGGACAGTCAGTACTCTGCACCTTGGACAGTCGGTACTCCACAGTTTGGACAGTCAGTACTCTGCACCCTGGACAGTCAGTATTCCACACTTTGGACAGTCAGTACTCTGCACCTTGGAACTGTCAGTACTCTGCACCTTGGACATTCGGTACTCCACACTTTGGACAGTCAGTACTCTGCACCTTGGACAGTTGGTACTCCACACTTTGGACAGTCAGTACTCTGCACCTTGGACAGTCAATATTCCACACTTTGGACAGTCAGTACTCTGCACCTTGGACAGTCAGTACTCTGCACCTTGGACAGTCGGTACTCCACACTTTGGACAATTAGTACTCCACACCTTGGACAGTCAGTACTCTGCACCTTGGACAGTCGGTACTCCACACTTTTGACAGTCACACGCTCTGCACCTTGGACAGTCGGTACTCCACACTTTGGGCAGTCATTACTCTGCACCTTGGACAGTCAGTACTCTGCACCTTGGACAGTCAGTATTCCACACTTTGGACAGTCAGTACTCTGCACCTTGGACAGTCGGTACTCCACAGTTTGGACAGTCAGTACTCTGCACCCTGGACAGTCAGTATTCCACACTTTGGACAGTCAGTACTCTGCACCTTGGAACTGTCAGTACTCTGCACCTTGGACATTCGGTACTCCACACTTTGGACAGTCAGTACTCTGCACCTTGGACAGTTGGTACTCCACACTTTGGACAGTCAGTACTCTGCACCTTGGACAGTCAATATTCCACACTTTGGACAGTCAGTACTCTGCACCTTGGACAGTCAGTACTCTGCACCTTGGACAGTCGGTACTCCACACTTTGGACAATTAGTACTCCACACCTTGGACAGTCAGTACTCTGCACCTTGGACAGTCGGTACTCCACACTTTGGACAATTAGTACTCCACACCTTGGACAGTCAGTACTCTGCACCTTGGACAGTCAATATTCCACACTTTGGACAGTCAGTACTCTGCACCTTGGACAGTCGGTACTCCACACTTTTGACAGTCACACGCTCTGCACCTTGGACAGTCGGTACTCCACACTTTGGGCAGTCATTACTCTGCACCTTGGACAGTCAGTACTCTGCACCTTGGACAGTCAGTATTCCACACTTTGGACAGTCAGTACTTTGCACCTTGGACAGTCGGTACTCCACACTTTGGACAATTAGTACTCCACACCTTGGACAGTCAGTGCTCTGCACCTTGGACAGTCGGTACTCCACACTTTGGACAGTCAGTACTGTGCACGTTGGACAGTCGGTACTCCACACTTTGGACAATTAGTACTCCACACCTTGGACAGTCAGTGCTCTGCACCTTGGACAGTCGGTACTCCACACTTTGGACAGTCAGTACTCCACACCTTGGACAGTCAATACTGCACACTTTGGACAGTCAGTACTCTGCACCTTGGACAGTCAGAACTCCATACTTTGGATAGTCAGTACTCCACACCTTGGATAGTCGGTACTCCACACTTTGGACAGTCAGTACTCCACACCTTGGACAGTCGGTACTCCACACCTTGGTCAGTACTCCACACTTTGGACAGTCAGTACTCTGCACCTTGGACAGTCAGGACTTCATACTTTGGACAGTCGGTACTCCACACTTTGGACAGTCAGTACTCCACACCTTGGACAGTCAGTACTCTGCACCTTCGACAGTCAGTACTCCACACTGTGGACAGTCAGTACTCTGTACCTTGGACAGTCAGTACTCTGCACCTTGGACAGTCAGTACTCTGCACCTTGGACAGTCAGTACTCCACACTGTGGACAGTCAGTCCTCTGCACCTTGGACATTCAGTACTCCACACTGTGGACAGTCAGTCCTCTGCACCTTGGACAGTCAGTACTCCACACTGTGGACAGTCAGTACTCTGTACCTTGGACAGTCAGTACTCTGCACATTGGACAGTCAGTACTCCACACTGTGGACAGTCAGTACTCTGCACCTTGGACAGTCAGTACTCTGCACTGTGAACAGTCAGTACTCCACACTGTGGACAGTCAGTCCTCTGCACCTTGGACAGTCAGTACTCCACACTGTGGACAGTCAGTCCTCTGCACCTTGGACAGTCAGTACTCCACACTGTGGACAGTCAGTACTCTGCACCTTGGACAGTCAGTACTCCACACTGTGGACAGTCAGTCCTCTGCACTTTGGACAGTCAGTACTCCACACTGTGGACAGTCAGTACTCTGCACCTTGGACAGTCAGTACTCCACACTGTGGACAGTCAGTACTCTGCACCTTGGACAGTCAGCACTCCACACTGTGGACAGTCAGTACTCTGCACCTTGGACAGTCAGTACTCCACACTGTGGACAGTCAGTACTCTGCACCTTGGACAGTCAGTACTCCACACTGTGGACAGTCAGTCCTCTGCACCTTGGACAGTCAGTACTCCACACTGTGAACAGCTCCTCACCGTTCCTTATGAGTTGAGTCTGATGAGCGCTGTCCTTGGTGCTGGATCTGGAGCCCCCTGAATGTGAGTACTCCCCCCAATACCCATGAATGGGCGCTGAGTATTACCCCAGTGATCAGGGGCAGTCGGAGCCCCCTGCCCAGACCTTGGCACACACAATACTCCACTTGCAGCCCCAGGACCTTGCAGCAGATGTCGGTGCTTCCTCCTTACCTCCAGATTCTCCAGCCGGTCCTTCAGAGCCTGCATGGTGCGGCTGAGCTGGTCTATGACCTGCGTGGGGTCCCGGGGCAGATCCCCCATGGTGTCTTTCCCCCCAGTCTTCCCCGGGAGTTTCTTCCACGAGCCGTGCTTGCCGTCCTCGGCCAGAGTCTCGCAGCGGCTCAGCTTGGCGGTCAGCTCCCGGACGGTCTCCTTCTGGCTGCCGATGGTCTCCTTCTGGTGCAGCACGGTCTCCCGGAGCTGGAGGACGGTGGCTCGGAGCTCCTCTTCCGGGGATGCGGAGAAGCCCGGCATGGGGCACCCCGGGGCGGCATCGGGGGGCAGAGCCGTGCACACGAAGCGCTCCCCGGGCTTCTCCTGGCTCTTGATGGAGCTGCCGGCAGCAGAAGCCAATAACCAAATAATCCCACTCAGGAGGACGACCATGCCGACGGCGACGGCTCCGCACAGCAGGGACGACGGCCGGGGCTGGATCGTTATAGCGTCCCGAGCAGATCACTAGAAGGAAGCCGAGATCCCCTGCCGGCGACTGGGATCGCGCGATAAAGTTGGTCCGATCGAGTTGGTGACGATCTGGGCTGCGATCTGGGCTCTGTGAAGTTGAGCCCAGGCTGTTCCGAGGCAATCAGCTGGGAGGAGAGACTTTCCCGGAGCTTCTCCGGCTGCTCTGTGCGATCGTCTCCCTCACAGATCCGTCTGGTGCCGGCTCTGCTACTGGCTCATCTTAAAGGGACAGCACCGGCAGGCGGGTCCTGGACGGCGGCGGCAGCTCTCCCACCCGACGTCATCTCATCGTACGAGAGCTGGAGGGCGACCGTGATGGTGGGAGTGAGAGGAACGTGTGCCCTAATGGGGGAGACAGTGTGGGGGCAATCAGCACACTCCAGCTGGGAAGCATGAGGATGATGATGATGAAACGGATGATGTAAGGGGTGTGTGTGTATTGTAATAGTAGTGTGCCTGTGTGTATGAGTGTGTGTGTGTATCTCTGTGTGTGTGTAGTAATAGTAGTGTGTATGTGTGTGTGTGCGTGTATCGCTGTGTGTGTAGTAATAGTAGTGTATCTGTGTGTATGAGTGTGAGTGTGGGTGCCTGTGTGTGTAGTAATAGTTGTGTGTGTGTGTATCTCTGTGTGTGTAGTAATAGTAGTGTGTATGAGTGTGTGTATGAGTGTGAGTGTGTGTGCCTGTGTGTGTAGTAATAGTTGTGTGTGTGTATCTCTGTGTGTGTAGTAATAGTTGTGTGTATGTGTGTGTGTATGAGTGTGAGTGTGTGTGCCTGTGTGTGTAGTAATAGTTGTGTGTGTGTATCTCTGTGTGTGTAGTAATAGTAGTGTGTATGAGTGTGTGTATGAGTGTGAGTGTGTGTGCCTGTGTGTGTATCTCTGTGTGTGTGTAGTAATAGTAGTGTGTGTATGTATGAGTGTGTGTGTATATAGTAATAGTAGTGTGCCTGTGTGTATCTCTGTGTGTGTAGTAATAGTAGTGTGTATGAGTGTGTGTGCCTGTGTGTGTGTAGTAATAGTAGTGTGTATGAGTGTGTGTGCCTGTGTGTGTAGTAATAGTTGTGTGTGTCTATCTCTGTGTGTGTAGTAATAGTAGTGTGTGTGTGTGTGTGTGAGTGTGTGTGTATAGTAATAGTAGTGCGTGTGTGTATGTATGTATATGTGTGCGTGTCTGTGAGCATGTATGTGTATGTAGTAAGAGTAGTGCGTGTATGTGTGTGTGTGTCTGTGTGTGCCTGTGTGTATGATTGTTTGTGTGTAGTAATAGTAGTGTGTGTGTGTATGCGTGTGTGGGTATCTCTGTGTGTAGTAATAGTAGTGTGTGTGTATGTATGTATATGTGTCTGTGTGTGAGCGTGTATCTGTGTGAGTGTTTATGTGAGCGTGTATGTGTCTGTGTGTATGAGTGTGTAGTAGTAGTAATAGTAGAGTGTGTGTGTCTGTGTGTAGTAGTAGTAATAATAGCAGAGTGTGTCGCGTGTCTGTGTGTGTAGTAGTAGTAATAATAGTAGAGTGTGTGTGTCGCGTGTCTTTGTGTAGTAGTAATAATAGTAGAATGTGTGTGTCTGCGTGTCTGTGTACTAGTAGTAATAGTAGAGTGTGTGTCTGTATGTATGTGTGTGTCTGTGTAGTAATAGTAGTGTATGTGTGTCTGTATGTATGTGTGTGTGTTTCTATGTAGTAATAGTAGTGTATGTGTGTGTCTGCGTAGTAGTAGTAATAGTAGTGTGTGTCTCTTTTTTGCATTTATATTATGTTAATAGGTTGTAATGTGAAGGCTGGCATCTACCAACTGCATATTGTCCTGGCTTGTGCTGCCTCATTTCTTTTTTTATACACACAGCTCAAATAAAGGGACCATTTAAACTACACAATGTGACTCCAAGTCAGTCACACTTCTGTGACATCACCCTGTCCAGTTATGAAGCAAAACCGATTGTGAATCAATTTCTCCTGCTGTTGTACAAATGGAACAGACAGCAAGTAGAAATAATAGGTGATTAGGAAGACAACCTCTAGAAAACAGTGGTTCTGCAGGGGGTGACCAAAGACCATTTCTCTGTTCTAATCCTTTTTGGTTGTTTTTGTCACTTTTGCATTTTGTCATTACACTCATCCCTAGAGGTCCCTAGAGGTACGGTAATATGAGGTGTTGCATACAACCCATAGAAGTTGCTCAGGTAGTGCAGCTCATCCATGATGGCACATCAAGGCGAGCTGTGACAAGAAGGGTAGCTGTGTCTGTCAGCACAGTGTCCAGAGCATGGAGCAGATGGCAGGAAACAGGCCAGTACACCAGGAGACGTGGAGGGAGCCGTAGGAGCGCAACAACCTAGCAGCAGGATCGCTACCTCCTCCTTTGTGCAAGGAGGAACAGGAGGAGCAGTGCCAGAGCCCTGAAAAATGACCTCCAGCAGGCCACAAATGTGCATGTGTCTGCTCACTCTGTCAGAAACAGAGTCCATGGGGATGGTCTGAGGGTCCAACGTCCACAAGTGGGTGTAGTGCTTACAGCCCAAAACCGTGCAGGAAGATTGGCATTTGCCAGAGAACACCAGACATTCAGTGTCTCCCTCTCCCACACCACCTCCTCATCTCGCCCCCTGTCTGTTGGAATTCCCCAAGGCTCAGTTCTAGGACCCCTACTCTTCTCCATCTACACCTTCGGCCTGGGACAGCTCATAGAATTCCACGGTTTACAATATCATCTCTACGCTGATGACACGCAGATCTACCTGACCTCACTTCCTTACTGACCAAAATCCCACACTGTCTGTCTGCTATCTCAGCCTTCTTTTCTGCTCGTTTTCTAAAACTGAACATGAACAAAACAGAATTCATCATCTTTCCCCCATCTCACTCTACCCCTCCACCAGACCTATCCATCAATGTCAATGGCTGCTCACTTTCCCCGGTCCCGCACACTCGGTGCCTCGGGGTGATCCTTGACTCTACCCTCTCTTTCAAGCCACATATCCAAGCCCTTGCCTCCTCTTGCCGATTCCAACTCAAAAACATTTCCCGGATCCGTGCATTCCTTGACCATGAAACCACAAAAACACTAGTGCATGCCCTTATCATCTCACGCCTCGACTACTGCAACCTCCTACTCTCTGGCCTCCCCTCTAGCACTCTGGCACCACTCCAATCCATCCTAAACTCTGCTGCCCGACTAATCTACCTGTCTCCCCGCTATTCCCCAGCCTCTCCCCTATGCCAAGCCCTCCACTAGCTGCCTATCGCCCAGAGGCTCTAGTTCAAAACCCTCACAATGACATACAAAGCCATCCACAACCTGTCTCCTCCATAATCAGTGACATGGTCTCCCGGTACTTACCTACACGCAACCTTTGATCCTCTCATGATCTCCTTCTCTACTCCTCTCTCATCTATTCCTCCCACAATCCAAGACTTCTCCCGTGCTTCCCCTATACTCTGGAACTCTCTACCACAACACATCAGGTTCTCGCCTACCATGGAAACCTTCAAAAGGAACCTGAAGACCCACCTCTTCTGACAAGCCTACAACCTGCAGTGATCCCCAGCTCTACCCTCTCCTAATGTATCCTCACCCATCCCCTGTAGACTGTGAGCCCTCGCGGGCAGGGTCCTCTGTCCTCCTGTACTTGTGTGTGCCTTGTTTTACTCATGTTTATTGAACTTGTCTATATTTACCCCGAAGCAAAACCGATTGTGAATCAATTTCTCCTGCTGTTGTACAAATGGAACAGACAGCAAGTAGAAATAATAGGTGATTAGGAAGACAACCTCTAGAAAACAGTGGTTCTGCAGGGGGTGACCAAAGACCATTTCTCTGTTCTAATCCTTTTTGGTTGTTTTTGTCACTTTTGCATTTTGTCATTACACTCATCCCTAGAGGTCCCTAGAGGTACGGTAATATGAGGTGTTGCATACAACCCATAGAAGTTGCTCAGGTAGTGCAGCTCATCCATGATGGCACATCAAGGCGAGCTGTGACAAGAAGGGTAGCTGTGTCTGTCAGCACAGTGTCCAGAGCATGGAGCAGATGGCAGGAAACAGGCCAGTACACCAGGAGACGTGGAGGGAGCCGTAGGAGCGCAACAACCTAGCAGCAGGATCGCTACCTCCTCCTTTGTGCAAGGAGGAACAGGAGGAGCAGTGCCAGAGCCCTGAAAAATGACCTCCAGCAGGCCACAAATGTGCATGTGTCTGCTCACTCTGTCAGAAACAGAGTCCATGGGGATGGTCTGAGGGTCCAACGTCCACAAGTGGGTGTAGTGCTTACAGCCCAAAACCGTGCAGGAAGATTGGCATTTGCCAGAGAACACCAGACATTCAGTGTCTCCCTCTCCCACACCACCTCCTCATCTCGCCCCCTGTCTGTTGGAATTCCCCAAGGCTCAGTTCTAGGACCCCTACTCTTCTCCATCTACACCTTCGGCCTGGGACAGCTCATAGAATTCCACGGTTTACAATATCATCTCTACGCTGATGACACGCAGATCTACCTGACCTCACTTCCTTACTGACCAAAATCCCACACTGTCTGTCTGCTATCTCAGCCTTCTTTTCTGCTCGTTTTCTAAAACTGAACATGAACAAAACAGAATTCATCATCTTTCCCCCATCTCACTCTACCCCTCCACCAGACCTATCCATCAATGTCAATGGCTGCTCACTTTCCCCGGTCCCGCACACTCGGTGCCTCGGGGTGATCCTTGACTCTACCCTCTCTTTCAAGCCACATATCCAAGCCCTTGCCTCCTCTTGCCGATTCCAACTCAAAAACATTTCCCGGATCCGTGCATTCCTTGACCATGAAACCACAAAAACACTAGTGCATGCCCTTATCATCTCACGCCTCGACTACTGCAACCTCCTACTCTCTGGCCTCCCCTCTAGCACTCTGGCACCACTCCAATCCATCCTAAACTCTGCTGCCCGACTAATCTACCTGTCTCCCCGCTATTCCCCAGCCTCTCCCCTATGCCAAGCCCTCCACTAGCTGCCTATCGCCCAGAGGCTCTAGTTCAAAACCCTCACAATGACATACAAAGCCATCCACAACCTGTCTCCTCCATAATCAGTGACATGGTCTCCCGGTACTTACCTACACGCAACCTTTGATCCTCTCATGATCTCCTTCTCTACTCCTCTCTCATCTATTCCTCCCACAATCCAAGACTTCTCCCGTGCTTCCCCTATACTCTGGAACTCTCTACCACAACACATCAGGTTCTCGCCTACCATGGAAACCTTCAAAAGGAACCTGAAGACCCACCTCTTCTGACAAGCCTACAACCTGCAGTGATCCCCAGCTCTACCCTCTCCTAATGTATCCTCACCCATCCCCTGTAGACTGTGAGCCCTCGCGGGCAGGGTCCTCTGTCCTCCTGTACTTGTGTGTGCCTTGTTTTACTCATGTTTATTGAACTTGTCTATATTTACCCCGAAGCAAAACCGATTGTGAATCAATTTCTCCTGCTGTTGTACAAATGGAACAGACAGCAAGTAGAAATAATAGGTGATTAGGAAGACAACCTCTAGAAAACAGTGGTTCTGCAGGGGGTGACCAAAGACCATTTCTCTGTTCTAATCCTTTTTGGTTGTTTTTGTCACTTTTGCATTTTGTCATTACACTCATCCCTAGAGGTCCCTAGAGGTACGGTAATATGAGGTGTTGCATACAACCCATAGAAGTTGCTCAGGTAGTGCAGCTCATCCATGATGGCACATCAAGGCGAGCTGTGACAAGAAGGGTAGCTGTGTCTGTCAGCACAGTGTCCAGAGCATGGAGCAGATGGCAGGAAACAGGCCAGTACACCAGGAGACGTGGAGGGAGCCGTAGGAGCGCAACAACCTAGCAGCAGGATCGCTACCTCCTCCTTTGTGCAAGGAGGAACAGGAGGAGCAGTGCCAGAGCCCTGAAAAATGACCTCCAGCAGGCCACAAATGTGCATGTGTCTGCTCACTCTGTCAGAAACAGAGTCCATGGGGATGGTCTGAGGGTCCAACGTCCACAAGTGGGTGTAGTGCTTACAGCCCAAAACCGTGCAGGAAGATTGGCATTTGCCAGAGAACACCAGACATTCAGTGTCTCCCTCTCCCACACCACCTCCTCATCTCGCCCCCTGTCTGTTGGAATTCCCCAAGGCTCAGTTCTAGGACCCCTACTCTTCTCCATCTACACCTTCGGCCTGGGACAGCTCATAGAATTCCACGGTTTACAATATCATCTCTACGCTGATGACACGCAGATCTACCTGACCTCACTTCCTTACTGACCAAAATCCCACACTGTCTGTCTGCTATCTCAGCCTTCTTTTCTGCTCGTTTTCTAAAACTGAACATGAACAAAACAGAATTCATCATCTTTCCCCCATCTCACTCTACCCCTCCACCAGACCTATCCATCAATGTCAATGGCTGCTCACTTTCCCCGGTCCCGCACACTCGGTGCCTCGGGGTGATCCTTGACTCTACCCTCTCTTTCAAGCCACATATCCAAGCCCTTGCCTCCTCTTGCCGATTCCAACTCAAAAACATTTCCCGGATCCGTGCATTCCTTGACCATGAAACCACAAAAACACTAGTGCATGCCCTTATCATCTCACGCCTCGACTACTGCAACCTCCTACTCTCTGGCCTCCCCTCTAGCACTCTGGCACCACTCCAATCCATCCTAAACTCTGCTGCCCGACTAATCTACCTGTCTCCCCGCTATTCCCCAGCCTCTCCCCTATGCCAAGCCCTCCACTAGCTGCCTATCGCCCAGAGGCTCTAGTTCAAAACCCTCACAATGACATACAAAGCCATCCACAACCTGTCTCCTCCATAATCAGTGACATGGTCTCCCGGTACTTACCTACACGCAACCTTTGATCCTCTCATGATCTCCTTCTCTACTCCTCTCTCATCTATTCCTCCCACAATCCAAGACTTCTCCCGTGCTTCCCCTATACTCTGGAACTCTCTACCACAACACATCAGGTTCTCGCCTACCATGGAAACCTTCAAAAGGAACCTGAAGACCCACCTCTTCTGACAAGCCTACAACCTGCAGTGATCCCCAGCTCTACCCTCTCCTAATGTATCCTCACCCATCCCCTGTAGACTGTGAGCCCTCGCGGGCAGGGTCCTCTGTCCTCCTGTACTTGTGTGTGCCTTGTTTTACTCATGTTTATTGAACTTGTCTATATTTACCCCGAAGCAAAACCGATTGTGAATCAATTTCTCCTGCTGTTGTACAAATGGAACAGACAGCAAGTAGAAATAATAGGTGATTAGGAAGACAACCTCTAGAAAACAGTGGTTCTGCAGGGGGTGACCAAAGACCATTTCTCTGTTCTAATCCTTTTTGGTTGTTTTTGTCACTTTTGCATTTTGTCATTACACTCATCCCTAGAGGTCCCTAGAGGTACGGTAATATGAGGTGTTGCATACAACCCATAGAAGTTGCTCAGGTAGTGCAGCTCATCCATGATGGCACATCAAGGCGAGCTGTGACAAGAAGGGTAGCTGTGTCTGTCAGCACAGTGTCCAGAGCATGGAGCAGATGGCAGGAAACAGGCCAGTACACCAGGAGACGTGGAGGGAGCCGTAGGAGCGCAACAACCTAGCAGCAGGATCGCTACCTCCTCCTTTGTGCAAGGAGGAACAGGAGGAGCAGTGCCAGAGCCCTGAAAAATGACCTCCAGCAGGCCACAAATGTGCATGTGTCTGCTCACTCTGTCAGAAACAGAGTCCATGGGGATGGTCTGAGGGTCCAACATCCACAAGTGGGTGTAGTGCTTACAGCCCAAAACCGTGCAGGAAGATTGGCATTTGCCAGAGAACACCAGACATTCAGTGTCTCCCTCTCCCACACCACCTCCTCATCTCGCCCCCTGTCTGTTGGCATTCCCCAAGGCTCAGTTCTAGGACCCCTACTCTTCTCCATCTACACCTTCGGCCTGGGACAGCTCATAGAATTCCACGGTTTACAATATCATCTCTACGCTGATGACACGCAGATCTACCTGACCTCACTTCCTTACTGACCAAAATCCCACACTGTCTGTCTGCTATCTCAGCCTTCTTTTCTGCTCGTTTTCTAAAACTGAACATGAACAAAACAGAATTCATCATCTTTCCCCCATCTCACTCTACCCCTCCACCAGACCTATCCATCAATGTCAATGGCTGCTCACTTTCCCCGGTCCCGCACACTCGGTGCCTCGGGGTGATCCTTGACTCTACCCTCTCTTTCAAGCCACATATCCAAGCCCTTGCCTCCTCTTGCCGATTCCAACTCAAAAACATTTCCCGGATCCGTGCATTCCTTGACCATGAAACCACAAAAACACTAGTGCATGCCCTTATCATCTCACGCCTCGACTACTGCAACCTCCTACTCTCTGGCCTCCCCCCTAGCACTCTGGCACCACTCCAATCCATCCTAAACTCTGCTGCCCGACTAATCTACCTGTCTCCCCGCTATTCCCAAGCCTCTCCCCTATGCCAAGCCCTCCACTAGCTGCCTATCGCCCAGAGGCTCTAGTTCAAAACCCTCACAATGACATACAAAGCCATCCACAACCTGTCTCCTCCATAATCAGTGACATGGTCTCCCGGTACTTACCTACACGCAACCTTTGATCCTCTCATGATCTCCTTCTCTACTCCTCTCTCATCTATTCCTCCCACAATCCAAGACTTCTCCCGTGCTTCCCCTATACTCTGGAACTCTCTACCACAACACATCAGGTTCTCGCCTACCATGGAAACCTTCAAAAGGAACCTGAAGACCCACCTCTTCTGACAAGCCTACAACCTGCAGTGATCCCCAGCTCTACCCTCTCCTAATGTATCCTCACCCATCCCCTGTAGACTGTGAGCCCTCGCGGGCAGGGTCCTCTGTCCTCCTGTACTTGTGTGTGCCTTGTTTTACTCATGTTTATTGAACTTGTCTATATTTACCCCGTTCACGTGTAAAGCGCCATGGAATAAATGGCGCTACAAAAATGTATAATGATAATAATAACACCAAGATTGACAGATTCGACATTGACAGCCTGTGTTCTTCACAGATGAGAGCACGTGAGAGATGTCAGAGAATCTGGAGATGCTGTGTGAGAATGTTCTGTTGTCTGCAACATCCTTCAGCATGACCGGTTTGGCAGTGGATCAGTAATGGGTGTGGGGAGGCATATCTTTGGAGGGCTGCACAGCCCTCCATGTGCTCACCAGAGGTAGCCTGACTGCCATTAGGTACCGAGATGAGATCCTCAGACCCCTTGTGAGACCATATGCTGGTGCGGTTGGCCCTGGGTTCATCATGGGACATCATGTCTCTCTCCGTCCACCAACGTCATGTTGCACCACAGACTGTTCAGGAGTTGGCAGATGCTTTAGTCCAGGTCTGGGAGGAGATCCCTCAGGAGACCATCCGCCGCCTCATCGGGAGTATGCCCAGGTGTTGTAGGGAGGTCATACAGGCACATGGAGGCCACACACACTGCCAAGCAGCATTTCCTTGTCTTGGGGCATTTCCACTGAAGTTGGATCAGCCTGTAACTTAATTTTCCACTTTGATTTTGAGCATCAGCCCAACTCCAGACCTCTGTGGGATATTAGTTGTGATTTACGTTGATCATTTTTAGGTTTTATTGTTCTCAACACAATCCACTGTGTAATGAATAAAGATTTACAACTGGAATATTTCATTCAGTGATATCTAGGATGTGGGATTGTGTGTATTCTAGTGTGTGTGTATAGTATTGTGTGTGTGTGTGTGTGTGTGTGTGTGTGTGTGTGTGTGTGTGTGTGTGTGTGTGTGTGTGTATAGTAGTGCATGTTTCTGTGTGTATATCATAGAGGAAAAATAAAATTCATAAGACATGTCCCCCTTACATTGAACATATGAGAAAAGGGAAAATAACTGGAAAAGAGCTGACACTTCACCTTCCTATTAAGTAGGCCTCACATTGAACACTTGGGGCAGAGAAACTAATTAAAACAACCTTTGAAGCAGAAGACCTCCTGCCCTGGACAGGTAATTACCATGGAGGTCTATTGTGGGAAACAAACATAGATGGTAAGATTTATATATTCAAGAAGCAGGGGCTTCTTTGTTCCAAGGAGTAGAATTGTGTTCCCCAGGATGAGCTTCCTTTCATGAAATGAATCTGTAGCTAGATGATTCGATGCCAGTGGTCAGAAGCGAATATTGGGGTTTGTATCGATCCGATAGTTATCTGATATAGGTTTTCAGCATTGTAGCGACGGGACAAATGAAACGCATTCACTCACATCGCTGTGGGGCCACTAGAACACCTATAACTTAATAACCATCCAATAGATGATGTGAACCAGGTCATATTTGGTCTGTATGAAAAGGTAAAATCAATAAAAAATATAACGTCAATATCTAACACCTGGGACCTTCAGGGGTGAAGATATTCTGTAAGTCAAATCCTGAAGGGCTGAAAACATCCCACAGACAACCCCATGTGAGGTCATCAAGGGAAGGTGTGCAGGCATAGCATGGAACTAATAAAAATGAAAGTTTGGGTCTCTGTCAGTCCTTGGAAGAAATAGTTCCCCGTGGAGTTTCTGTTCATTTTCTCAATCAAAGTGCGTCCCTTCGCTAAGCTCTGAGCTATTTCCATGACCAGGTTTAGTAATTCTTTTTCACTATTTTTATTTTATATAATTGTATATATGGTATTGTTGGTCCCCCTTTTTGTATCAACTTGTATATTTTTATAAGCATTGCCTATCTTTCTGGATTAAACATAACATTTTATAGCTCTGTTCCTCTTGCTCTGTAAACCGCACCCCTGACGCCATACCCTACCTGTAATGAGTGTCCAATCAGCCTCTATAAACGATTGGTGGTGGCAGCTAGTACTTCTTTTGTTATTGCGGACCTGGCAGTGACCGTACGGGGGGTATATACATATATTCATCCATGCGTTGGAATCGGAGGTGTATATTCCATATGCTCACTGCTATTTCCCCAATATCCAACCTAGTAGTGGAAGCAGCCGTGGGCTCGTGCATCACTCATCAGCCAATTGCCATTTGTCCTGGCAGTTGGAGGCCGCAGAGTTGCGTTCCCATGACAAAGTGGTAACAGTGGTGGGGTTAGCGTGAACCCCCACCCCCATCCCGGCTGTGTATTCCAAACAGTGTATACAATGAGGAAAAAAGTATTTGATACTGATACACTGACGATTATGCAAGTTTTCCCACCTATAAGGAATGGAGAAGTCTGTAATTTTATCGTAGGTACACTTCAACTGTGAGAGACAGAATCTAAAAATAAAAAACAGATAGTCACATTGTATGGGGTGCAGATAAGGTGGACAACCTCCCATCCGTTCTATGGCTGTCCACAAAAGCCCAGCCTTTAAAATGGCCGATTAACCCCTCTCAACACATAGTGTGCTGGAGCAAACTTCTGGGATTCAAATCACTGAAGCTAATAGCCTCAGTGAAACATAGCTCCCCTCCAGCACTTTGCCAGTGACTTTGTCATAGTCTGTATAGTAGTGTATGCGTGTATTTATCAATGTGTGTATATAGTATTATGTGTTTATGTGTGTATGTCAGTGTATGGTGTGTGTATAGTATTGGATGTGTGTATGTCAATGTATGTATATATATATCATTGTGTGTATAGTAGTGTCCGTACAGTCCATATGTGTATCCAAAATATTTAGATTATAGTGCATGCAATGTGTTATTATATTTGCAATATTTATGCTTGAATGCAACAATTTGTTTATTGCTTTGTACATATAAGTATATTCATTTTTACATGCTGATATCTATGTGTATGAATGTACACTGGGCGTATGTACTAATGTACTAGTAATAATCTAAAATATATGTGTATGACTGTACAGTATTTGTATGTATGATTGTATACATGCTTAGATGAATAGTATATGTGAATATATAGTGTCTATATGAATGTATGGTAGGTAGGTGTGAGTTTGTAATATTGTGAGTAGGGAGAAATATGGTATCAACAATTTAATCCAATCACATTTATGTTAGACACAACACAAGGATATAAAGGGATGAAGAAAGAACAGCAGCGTTAATATGTTCATTGTTACTCTGGCGCTGTTGAGGACCCTCAAAGTCAATGTTACATGCAGCAGGGTGTGGAAGTGGTGGAATAGCAGCAGATGGCTGTGGAGAGGGACAGTGAGTTATACCAGGCACAGGCAGGGTACAAGACTGAAAATTAGTGTGAAAATTATGATGGCGATGACAACTATGCTGCCCATAATGACAAATCATTTAATCCGAGTGCAGAAAGTGAACCCACAAGGCCCTTGATCAATGCTGGTGATCATGGCAAGCTGTATGCTTAATTGCTTGCAGGATAACAAATGTAACATTAGCATAACGTAATGGGATGATGATTGGAAAGCCATTCTTTTAGATCCTCCAATAAAAGCGAAATGTGGGAATTTTTTCTGATTTCTGAAAGGGAAAGAAAGTTGGTGCGTGATCATGATAATCTATGTTACCTGCTCTGCAAAGCTGTTAGGCAGAGACTTGCCTCTTAAGCAATCAGTTAAAGTCATACTTGGACTTCTGGGTCAGCACATTGGACAATTGGCCAGAACTTGCTCGGATTTCCATGTACATACTGTCTTGTCTAGCCCCCAGTGTATTGTCAGAGGGGTTTCTTCTGTATGTGTAAACACCAGCAAGTCAGATTATTGCCCCAAAAAACGGATAATTTTTGGACCATTTATACCTTTTAAAAGGCATATTAATGCGGTGTTTGCATGAGATTGCTCAAAAGTGTTCAATACAGTCCTAAGAGACCTCAGTTTGCCACACATGTCTCTTCCGAGCGATTTAATACAAATCATACTTTTTGGAAAAATTTGGACAAAACCGGTGAATTCAAATTTCCAATATTAAGTTTTGAAAACTTTACATAATGACAGAATCAGACGTTAATTTCACAGCAGCTTCGTGAAATACTTAATGGGATAAGGGTGGAGTACCGCTGCTTTCTATCCTTCCTTCACTCGTTAGCTGCCATTGAGAAAACAGGAAAAAAGAGACTTCTCTGCCCGAGGGGAAGATGCATTATTAATTAGCCCACTGTATTAATGGGCTTCTAGTAATAGGAAGTGGTGAGCGAGAGCTACTAGGGTATGAGGGGGTACAATTATTGGGAGAAACAAACATGTTTTGTGGTAGGAGACAGGTGTTTAATGTGTTCTAAAATCTCATTATGGTATGTAAGATAATGGCGTTCCTATTACTGTGTTCCTCGTTTGATGTTTTCTTATGTATTTTATTGTTTACTAATTTTTTAACTATGCAGTTGATAGCATTGTCATTCATTCGAAGTGGTTTGGCGTGCCTTAAGCCCCTATTAGAGGGCATAACATCAGTAAGGTTGGACCCATATGATGAGGACTGGCAAGCACAGTAATTGGCTTAACAGCCACCGGAGTGGCCCACCGGAGGATCCTCAGGTACACCATTAGGCCAGTCCAATTGTGCTCCCATAGATTGTAGTCACAAATGTATCATTGCTTACTGTCAATATTTATGGTTTATTCAATTTAAACAGTAACCATCGGTTTAATTCTTTGTTTCATAATAATACACATGAAAATACGAAACTTTGTAATATATTTTATTACAGAAATTTGGTTCTTTCTCCTCCTGGACTGATCATTCATTCTTAATATTCTCAATTCACGATCTTCCCATTACTGAGATAGGAGATGACTGTTGGTGCTTATGATGTTCTATGGAGAACTGTAGCAGAATGTCTGTGTCGGCCTCTAGCTCCTCCTCTCTCCATAGAATTTTATAAGCACCAACTGTCATCCCCTATCTCAGTAATGGGAAAATTTGTCTTCACTGACTACACACTTTACGCATGAATTGAGAGTGAAAGTTCAGTCCAGGAGGAGAAAGAAGCAGATTTCTCTGATAAGATATATTACAAAGTTTCTTATTTTCATGTGTACTATTGATTTATAAAATAAAATGACGGGGACTCTATAAACTATATTTTCCTGTCCTCTCCAATTCATAGTTGTAGACATATTTATATTTGATTATGAATCATAGAAAACTTTATAGAGCTCTTTAAAACTTCTGTGTACATGAGTAAAAGATCCTCACTCCCGGGGTCCGGCATTCACTTTGGTTCTCCATGGTAGCCGGATCGGGGCTCTGGGCACCTCCTTGGCCAGGACTCCAATGTCAGCATCCTAGCCACCTTTTGTAATTACTTACTAAGCTTCCTCAACATCTCAGTATTACGGGGGCTTTGTAATCGCAATAAGCACCATAGGGTACTGAAGTAGACGTATTCCAAATCTTTTTTGCCCTTCTCTACTTATAAAAGTATTATTTATTGGGGTCTGATATCTGGACCCTAATCTATCTGGGGAACTCTGTCCCAAAGTCTCCTGTTGGAAGGAAGCGTTAGTGAGCATGTGCAACACTTGCTCCGTTCACTCTATGGAAACAATGGACAATGCAGCAGGGGTCGCACGTGCTCATTCACATTGGACTTTGATTTCTCCGTTCTCTGGATTAGTGTCCAGAATTGTGATCCCTTAATTAGCTCCGGATTTTAGGGCAGATACAGGGTAATAATGGAAGGATAAGGATTGGATTTTAGCAGTCACTGGTGCGACCGCTGAAATGGTTGGATCATTAGTGAAATGACATAGGTACAGTAAGGACTGACACTCCGGTATGGAATAACTGTGAATAGCAATGCGAATGTACCTGTCTGTAACAAGAGTTGTTCAATGTGTTGCTCATTGCAGTGTTATACGATAATATGCGACATTTATGTTTCTTTTATGTGTACACTGGACATGCTGAGAATACTCAAGTACCCATACGGGGAGCCCGAGAGATTTCCTTTGTTGTACCTAGAAGTGAAAAAAAATAATGGTTAAGGGCAACGTTAAAAAAGAAGAATAGCGCTTTAATGCAAAGTTCTGACCGAGAATCGACAGTATCCCAAGGTAGGGTAATATGTGCACTAAGCGCATTGTGAAAGGGGATGTGTCAGCAATTTTTCATGTCTTCCCAAAGAAAATAGGATAGAGGAATAAACTTTATTTAAGTTTTTTTTTCCAGGAATGACTAAAAAAATCCACTGAACAGCATCATGCAGGGTCATCGTGCCTGGTACTGGATCATAGATCGGCTCCATGTACTTGAACGGGGCTGAGACGCAATAGATACAACTACTATGGAAGCAGTAATATATCTGAAAATTCAGAGCTGGGGCAAGTGAAAAACTGTTATGGGGGCTTAAAGGGAATCTGTCACTGGGTTTTTGCTACTTCATCTGATGTAGGGACAGATACCCTGATTCCAGCAGTGTCAGTTTGCTGGGTGCAGCCGTTGTGGTAAAATCATTGTTTTCTCTGCTTTAGATATGGCAGAGCTTGGAACGTTAAGCTCTGTATAACCCCGCCCACACCACTGATTGTCAGCTTTCTGTGTATACTGTGCATAGGCAGAAAGCTGCTAATCAGTTCTGGGGGTGAGGGTTAAACAGAGCAGTTGACTAGGAGGCATGTGACACCTAGTCCTATAGTGATATTCTCCTGCTGATAAAACACTTTTGAAACAGCAGCACACTGGAATCAGGGTCTCTGCCCCTACATCATGCTGCTCTCAGATTACATAGCAAAAAACTGCTGACAGATTGTCTTTCTGGAGTATCAGATATAACAGTGTATCAAGTTTGTCTGGAGTGTTTTTTAAAGAGGGTTTGCCAAAAATCGCAAGATATTCCCTATTCTCTGGAGAGGGGATAATTTGATCTCTGTGGGTCCGTCAACTAGGATCCCTTAGAGATCCAAAGAACAAGGCTCCAGAACTTCAAGAACATCTTATATTCTGTTCATTGGAAACAGCCAAGTATTCTTGTCTATTTCCAACAGTCCCATTCACAGGTAGTGGAGCGGTGGGCCAGGCATGCAGACCCCCACATAATCCAAGATAACTGCTCCCAGGATCCTGATCCCCATTCTTGGGATCATTTGAATAACTTGGAATTTTGGCAAAAAAACCCCTCTCTAAATAAACACCTTATCGCCACATGCAGTGATACCAAATATGCTTATTGTTTAATATTTTTAATAGAGGATTAAAGGGATGATGATAACTAAAATTAATCTTTTATAGTTTTGTAAAAGCTTGACGGCAACATTTAAGAAGTTAGCAGCGCTCACAGCTCAGCTCTGTTCTAGGCAGATGCTGGCTGTGTCGGACTGCTGGCATCTGCCTGGTATGGTGCAGGCTCAGGTCCTGAGGACTCTGCGCCATACACCCACACCCGATATATGCACAGTACATGTACAGCGGATGTCGGGAAGAGGTTAACGCTAAATTAAAGGAAGACATCTGTTTGTCTAGTGCCGCCCGTCAGAGGTAGCTATAGTATATCAATAGTTGCATCATGATTAAGGATATTTTTTAAACCTTTTGCCAAAGACATCCATCTGTAGACAGTGTAGACAGCCCTTTCAGGGTTCCTGCCCTTCAGCAGCATAAAGCAGGAGACTGGTTCGCTCAGAGCAAGATACTGTTTCTGCTTTTGGAAACTACCAGTGGACGTAAGGAGACTCAAAGGCCATCAACCAGTACCCTGCTCTGCACTGACAATGTAAAACAACCCATCGGTACACAGCTGTTTTGGGGTTCCTGCCCTTCAGTAGTATAAAGCAGGGGACTGGTTGGCTCGGAGCAAGATACTGTTTCTGTTTGCGGAGACTACAAGCAGAAGTAAGGAGACTCAAAGGCCAAGCACGGAGCAAGATACTGTTTCTGCTTTTGGAGACTACCCTGCTCTGCACTGACAATATAAAACAACTCATCTGTAGGCAGCTGTTTCAGGGCTCCTGCACTTCAGCAGTATAAAGCAGGCGACTGGTTGGCTCAGAGCTAGATACTGTTTCTGCTTGCGGAGACTACCAGTGGACATAAGGAGACTCAAAGGCCAAGCAACCAGTATCCTGCTCTGCACCGACAATGTAAAACAACCCATCGGTACACAGCTGTTTTGGGGTTCCTGCCCTTCAGTAGTATAAAGCAGGGGACTGGTTGGCTCGGAGCAAGATACTGTTTCTGTTTGCGGAGACTACAAGCAGAAGTAAGGAGACTCAAAGGCCAAGCAACCAGTACCCTGCTCTGCACCGACAATGTAAAATGAGCCATCTGTAGACAGCTGTTTCAGGGTTCCTGCCCTTCAGTAGTATAAAGCAGGGGACTGGTTGGCTCGGAGCGAGATACTGTTTCTGTTTGTGGAGACTACCAGCTGAAGTAAGGAGACTCAAAGGCCAAGCAACCAGTACCCTGCTCTGCACCGACAATGTAAAATGAGCCATCTGTAGACAGCTGTTTTGGGGTTCCTGCCCTTCAACAGTATAAAGCAGGAGACTGATTGGCTTGGAGCAAAATACTGTTTCTGCTTTTGGAAACTACCAGCGGAAGTAAGGAGACTCAAAGGCCAAGCAACCAGTACCCTGCTCTGCACCGACAATGTAAAACAACCCATCTGTAGACAGCTGTTTCAGGGTTCCTGCCCTTCAGTAGTATAAAGCAGGGGACCGGTTGGCTTGGAGCAAGATACTGTTTCTGCTTGCGGAGACTACCAGGGAACACAAGGAGACTCAAAGGCCAAGCAACCAGTACCCTGCTCTGCACTGACGATGTAAAACAACCCATTTGTAGACAGCTGTTTCAGGGTTCCTGCCCTTCAGTAGTATAAAGCAGGGGCCTGGTTGGCTCGGAGCAAGATACTGTTTCTGCTTGCGGAGACTACCAGGGAACACAAGGAGACTCAAAGGCCAAGCAACCAGTACCCTGCTCTGCACTGACGATGTAAAACAACCCATCTGTAGACAGCTGTTTCAGGGTTCCTGCCCTTCAGTAGTATAAAGCAGGGGCCTGGTTGACTCGGAGCGAGATACTGTTTCTGTTTGCAGAGACTACCAGCTGAAGTAAGGAGACTCAAAGGCCAAGCAACCAGTACCCCGCTCTGCACCGACAATGTAAAATAAGCCATCTGTACACAGCTGTTTCAGGGTTCCTGCCCTTCAGTAGTATAAAGCAGGGGGCTGGTTGGCTCGGAGCGAGATACTGTTTCTGTTTGCGGAGACTACCAGCGGAAGTAAGGAGACTCAAAGGCAAAGCAACCAGTACCTTGCTCTGCACTGACGATGCAAAACATCCCATCTGTAAATGAATGGGTGTATTTTTTTTTTTTTGGGGGGGGAGTTTACTAGCTTAGCAAGGATAATTGAAGGTTGGCTACTGCTGCATAGAGTAGCTACATCCAGCAGGAGGCGCTATAGAGACAGGCTCCTCCATTCTGCAGGACAGCTAATTTGCATAGTATTTTTTAGGTAGCATTGCTGGCGATCTCTGCGAGAGACAAACTTTATTCCCTGTCAGTTTTTAAGAAATATTGTGCACAGTTGAAGCAAAGCCATAACGTGATGGTCTTGGACCCCAGAGAAAAATCTGTAAGAGAAGACGCTGCTACTTAGAAAAATGTCATCTGGTAGAAAAACTGTTTGGCCCCAACAGGTACCTGAACCCAGATGTATCTGCTAAGGCAGCACTCCTTACAGACAGACAGTAGACAGACCCAGCGAATGCCCACTTTATACACCCTTTAAATGGAATCTTTCACCGGGTTTTTGCTTCCACATCTGAGAGCAGCATGATATAGGGGCAGAGACCCTGACTCCAGCGATGTGTTATTTACTGGGCTGCTTGCTGTGGTTTTGATAAAATCCCTTCTGCACATCTAGCAGTTCTCAGAATGCTGAGCTCTGTATAACCCCGCCCACATCACTGATTGGCAGATTTCTGTGTACGCTGTGCATAGGCAGAAAGTTGACAATTAGTAGTGGGGGGGGTGAGTAGTGCAGAGCAAATGAATATGAAGGACTATCTGGCAACAAATTTACTAGTCATGTAGTGATAATCTCCTGTGATTTTATCAAAACTACAGCAAACAGCCCAGTAAGTGATAAATCACTGGAATCAGGTTCAACGTCATTACATTATGATGATCTCAGATTAGGTGGCAAAAACCTGGTGGCAGATTCCCTTTAAACTGATTCTTTATCCTTACCGCGTCTCACTGATGTTTTATTAAAACCTGATATTACCGAAAATGACACGATAAAGTCTCCGGCTCATTACATGAGGATAAGTGAAGTTGTCTTCAATGAACATATGGAAGTGTCATAATGGATCCAGTTAGGAAATAGCGTTCTGGTATCCTTCACAGATGTCATCTGTATTATCTGCAGACATTTTTGCTAATTATTGCACGTTGGATGCTGGGAGATTTAATTTAATTTATTCTGTAAGTTCTAACGGGAGTTAAAAAGGGAACAAAATGAATTTGGACCTTGGCCCCCACCTGCATGTTGGTCAGATGTATGAGCCCTTGTGGCATTCTAGAACCTATAAAAACATGCATATTTGCCCCCATGTAATAATATCCCCCATCCTGTCTCCTTCCTGTAATAATGTTCCCTGTCCAGACCCCTTTCAAATTAATGTCCCTTGTCCTGGACCCCTTCCTGTAATAATGACCCCCATCCTGGATTCCTTCCTGGTATAACGTGCCCCAATCCCAGACCACTTCCTGGTATAAAGTCCTTTATCCTGGGCCCCTTCCTGGTATAATGTTCTCCATCCTGAGCCCCTTCTAGTAATAATGACCTCCTGCTGGCTCCTTCCAATGTCTCCTATCCTGGCCCCTTTCTGTATTAGTGTCCCCCATCCTGTCCTCTTTCTATAATAATGTCCTCCATCCTGTGCCACATTCCTGTAATAATGTCCTCCTCCTGGCAACTTCCAGTAATAATGTGACACCCATCCTAGGCTCCATCTTATAACAATGTCCCGCATCATGTCTTCCATCCTGTATCCCATTCCTATAATAATGTCTCCCTCCTGGCCCCTTCCAGTAATAATGTCCCCTTCCTGGCTCCTTCCTGAAATAATGCCCAACCTCATTCTGGACCCCATCCTATAGCAATGTACCCTATACTGGGCCCATTCCAGTAATAATGTCCCCTTCCTGGTCCATTCCTATAATAATGTCCAACCCCATTCTGGACCCCATCCTATAACAATGTACCCTATACTGGGCCCCTTCCAGTAATAATGTCCCCTTCCTGGCCCCTTCCTGAAATAATGCCCAACCTCATTCTGGACCCCATCCTATAACAATGTACCCTATACTGGGCCCATTCTAGTAATAATGTCCCCTTCCTGGTCCATTCCTATAATAATGTCCAACCCCATTCTGGACCCCATCCTATAACAATGTACCCTATACTGGGCCCCTTCCAGTTATAATGTCCCCTTCCTGGACCCTTCCTGAAATAATGCCCAATCGCATTCTGGACCCCATCCTATAACAATGTACCCTATACTGGGCCCCTTCCAGTAATAATGTCCCCTTCCTGGTCCATTCCTGAAATAATGCCCAACCCCATCCTGGACCCCATCCTATAACAATCTACCCTATCCTGGGCTCCTTCCAGTAATAATGTCCGCCATCCTGGCCACTTTCTATATTAATGTCCCCTATTCTGTCCCCTTCTGTAGTAATGTCCTCCATCCTGTGCCCCATCCCTGTAATAATCATTGTTGTTTTGTCCTGATGAAAAGGTTTGAACACCTCGAAACGCTTTGCCGAAATAAACTGCACTCATACTTCATTGGCTTCTGATCGTGCTTTGAACGTTTCGCAGTGCAGATTATTAACCACCACATTCTTTATCATTTGCATCTAATCTATTAGGTGGCCCTGCAGCAGCCTTTATGTGCTTCCTAAAGGGAGTTGTGACTGTCACTACCCTGCCAGGTGAGCGCACATAGACTCTATTGCGCAGTTTTGTCTCTCCAGTTATTACACTTTTTCCTGTAATAATGTCTCTCTCCTGGCCCCCTCCACTAATAATATCCCCCTCCTGGCCCCTTACTGTAAAAATGTCCCTTCCGTTCCGGGCCCCATCCTATAACAATGTCCCCATCCTGTGCCCCTTCCAGTATTAATGTCCTTCTTTCTTTTCCAGCAAAGTTGAAGAAAATAGCAATTTTTCTTACCTCCTGTGCTCTCACAACGTGCAGCATCCTCTTCTATGTCCAGCTCTGATGCCGGCAACTGACTTCAGCGTAGCAGCATGGGCAGCGAATAACGTCAATGCCATGTGCCACCCTTCATGGGCAAGCCTTCAGCTGCCGACCTATGAATGGTAAGGTAGCACATGCAGCTGGAGCAGGCGTTGGCGTCAGGCGGGCCCCCTCCTGCACAGGCTCAGTCATGCCACGATCTTTCTACCCCTGTGTACAATGCATCTGGACAGAGTAATGCTTCTGCAGTGCAGTATAGCGCAACCTCCACCAGGGAGTGCTGGTGAGGGAAGAGAGGTTGCACACACAGTGCAGCACTACTTGGCAGCAGCACAGGGCACCACCAGGTGGTGAAAGAGTAGTCAGACAAGCCAAGTAAGCAACAGTCGGGAACAGAAGTATCAGAGGTCACAGCAATACATGTTGTCAAATACAAGCCAGAAGGCAGAGCCAGATGGGAGCAGAGATAACCAAGATGTGAGACAGTAAAACAGGTCAGAAGACAAGCCGGGTCACATACCAAGAGGTCCAAGCACACGGAGCGAATACTAAGACAAGCGGGGTGGCAGGAAAGGGAAGACACGGGAACAGAGTAAATGGGCAGAGGACAAAACACAGTATCAAGGGGTCAGCTGCTCTAGCCTGGGAGCATGAACTATCTCTGACATTGGTTAGCAGACTGAAATAGCCACCCCGAACCCAGAACGAGGCAGAGAAGGTTAACCCCTGCATGACCAGACCAGGAGAGAATAACAAGAAACAAACCCCGGCCTGGATCATGACAGACAGGGCCTAGATCCTATTCACATTTTGTGAAAATGCAAGTCCATAAAAACTAACAAGCTGCAGCGTGCTCATTTTATTACCGAAAAGCTGGAGATTATTCCCAGTTCATGTACACGGTGTAATCTATGTGTAAAACGTGGCCATTATGCTGCAGATTTGCAACAGTATCAGCACCAGATATTCTTTACAGCGTGTGTATATATGTTACCTCTGGTGGTGAAACAGCCGGGGATGGGGGGCTAAGCCGGCCACATACTGTCAAACCATCTAACATATATGGGGTCCTGCTGTTATTTATATACACCCCTAAATCTAATATGTCCCCTTTATGTAGTAAATCTTATAACTCCGCCCCCGAGGAGCGAGAACAGCAATTACACTTTTTTTTATGATAGATGCTTTAAAAATTAGTAGTATAAATCTTAAAAGGGTTTTCTGATTCAAATTTTTACTGTTCCATAGGATTGCATACCCTTAAAAGGCACTACTCACCCTACACAGCTGCGCCTTTTTTTATAGGCTGCAATGGTGACTCCTTAAAATCTGATGACAATCACTGTCAGTACATTTAAGTGGCTCGATCCCAGGGGCACAACTGTCTGGGTTCCTATAGACTTCCCATGATGATGTTCAATCACGTCAATGTGAACACTGTAGCTAATCACTGGAATCTGCAACTCTGCGGATGCAGGTGGTATGAGTCTTTGAGCACAATGATTGGCTGCAGCGGTCACTCTTGATGTGAACTCACCCGTGCAGCCAAAATTCAGAGAAAAAGACAGAGAGGCAGCACTGGAACATTAAACACTATAAAAGAGTAATATTTGGAACTGGGTAACCCTTTTACTTATTATATAGATGTCACCAAAGACCTTATGTCACAAAGCAAAAGGCGGAGAAGAATTTGCTTGGAGAAAAATGTAATATAATTTACATTATCATTATATATTCTCCCCTCCGTGATGATAATTTGTACTTTTCTACAGTGAGTCATGGTATCTCTTTATGATTTGCCCAATGTATGTCCCAATGTAATAGATGATGTCCTGTTACATTACACGCAGGCTACACAGCGCCGCTCATGGAATTATGCACTCACTTCTATACATTTATTTTTCTATCTCCAGGTGCACAAAATGCCAGTTTACAAAATCCCAACTGGGAACATTGACAAAGGTGATGCAATATTATCATTGTCACTGGGCCAGTCCTCAGCATCACTTCCCATTTATTTTCCCATTCATTACTGCATTTATTCTGCTGCCATAGAAAGGTTAGGAGAGGAGCGATCAATGCGCTTTACTGTGCAAATATAAAATCATTTCTAGTACATTACCCTCTTAAAATGATGCAATCTATCTGATGTGATTATAAGATTTGCTAATGTGCTGTACATAACAGCTGGCAGACAATACAGGCAGCTATTCCGCTATCCTCTTCTATCATTCTGCTCTTCAATCCACCAGAGTATCTGAGCATCACAATGACACTTGAATGCCATGTTCACATTTGCCATTTCTTTTTTTGTTTTCTCATGTAAAAGTCACAGATGCAGTTTTGTTGCATAATTTATATTAAAACCTAAAAACTGAGCTGGTGTTCAGAGCACATAAGAGCTCGTTCACACTGCGGCCATTTCATAGACAAAGCCCAAGAACACAACAAAACTGAGCATATTCCCTTACATAATGTAAGTCCGTAAATAGAAACAGTACATGTAAAAAACATTGGGTACTCAGTTAATGCTATTTTAATCAAAAAAGCATAAAAGCCATACCACTACAACAAGGTGTACCCATCCCACCACGACAAGGTGTACCCATCCCACCACGACAAGGTGTACCCATCCCACCACGACAAGGTGTACCCATCCCACCACGACAAGGTGTACTCATCCCATCACGACAAGGTGTACTCATCCCATCACGACAAGGTGTACTCATCCCATCATGACAAGGTGGACCCATCCCACCACGACAATATCTACCCATCCCACCATGACAAGGTTAACCCATCCCACCATGACAAGGTGAACCCATCCCACCACAAGAAGGTGTACCCATCCTATCCCGACAAGGTGTACCTATCCCACCACAAGGTGTACCCATCCCATCACGACAAGGTGTACCCTTCCCATCATGACAAGGTGTACCCATCCCATCACGACAAGGTGTACCCATCCCATCATGACAAGGTGTACCCATCCCATCATGACAAGGCGTACCCATCCCATCATGACAAGGTGTACCCATCCCATCACGACAAGGTGTACCCATCCCACTATGACAAGGAGTATTCATCCCACCATAACAAGGTGAGCCCATCCCACCACGACAAGGTGAACCCAACCCACCACGACAAGGTGAACCCATTCCACCACAACAAGGTGTACCCATCCCACCACGACAAAGTGAACCCACAGTGATGGTCCTAACCTGTCAATTTAGGACTGTCCAATAGGTACACCTTGTTGTGGTGGGATGGCTTTTATGCTTTTTTGATAAAAATAGGGTTAACTGAGTGTGATAGGACTCATGTAAATGGAGAACACAGGACTCATAAACTGGCCATACATATTAGATGGCTATCAGCCAAACAGTGCCTTATCTCTATCATAGACAGGAGCGCTTCTTCACCCACCGAATTCATGCCACACCTCATTACTTTAGCCGGTCTCCCCCCACCAGTTTCTCAGCTTCTTCAAGCTTCCCAAGGAAGAATAAGAGGGGTAGTCAATTACCATTGATTGGCTGTAAAACTCATCTGACGACCTCCACTGAAATAGAAGGCCATAAGACTGACGGTGGACGCGCAAAGCAGAACGTAAGAGTGGAGGGGCAACGGTACCTGAGTGTATTTATTCATGTTTTTTAAGGACCACATACACAATAGGCTAACATCGATCAAGCCCATCGATATCTGTGGGATGGGACAAAGCTCTAATGTATTGGGACCTCCAGATGTCGTGGGAGAGAAGGATCCAACACAACCGATTTGAAACAGCTGATCCTCTTTTTCTCTGGAAGATAGTTTACCACCAAAGGAGTCTAACAACAGCTCTCGTATAGAGAACACAGTAGGGCTTGACCAAGCCAAAAGTTCCTCTGTATGGTGGCGTTGGGAGAAATAGCTATTTTGTTACTTACCTGTCTTGACTCAGGTGTTGGATCTTAGTTTTTTCCTCTAGGTCCAGTTCCCTTTGAGCAAGTTCACGCAGTGCTAATGCTATGACCCAGCAACTCCTTTTGATATCATCAATTAAGGCCTTTAAAGGGATATTTTAAAAATGTTTCTTTAATAGCACACAACTCTGCAGTCTCCTTAGTTTCATTTCTTCCTTGATGGACAGCTCTGGTGAATAGAATTGTAGTATTAGTAGAACTGCTCAGCACAAGTTCTGCTATAAGGCTACGTTCACACGATCCGTTTTTCACTGCGGATTTTTCCGGTCCTTTTTCGGGGAAATCCGCAGTGGAAAACGGCGGTGCTTCTCTCGGCGGATTTGTGTCCTTTTTCTTCTGCGGATTCCACTGCGGGTTTCCAACTGCAGTTTCCTATTGGTGCTGTTGGAAACCCGCAGCGGAATCCGCTGAAAGAATTGACATGGTACTTTTTTTTTCCGTTGGCAAATCCGCGCGGATTTTCCAGCGAAAAAAAGGATCGTCGGCACAGCGGGTTTTGTTTTCCATAGGGTAACATTGTACTGTACCCTGCATGGAAAACGGCTGCGGATCCGTAGCTGCAATTCCGCTACGGATCCGCAGCAAAAAACGGATCGTGTGAACGTAGCCTTACACATTCATCCATCAGTGGTTTGTTCCGAATCTATGCTGATAGCACTGTATTTACACACAGAGCTAAGAGGGCATAATGGAGCGCCCCCACAGCCAGGGCCACACACAATCCTCAGTGCCGGGTCTCTCTTCTGGCTCTGTCGATGTCACGGTGGCTAGACCCCGGCCCGTGACCCTGCTAAGGGGGTGTCCAATAAAGAAATAACAGTTCGGTGTATGGTGCAAGGCGCAATCAATAACGAGGACACAGGGATGCAGTCTCTTTACCTCTTTACTGAAGGCTTCAGGATCCTCAATCCAGAGCACTTCTAACCGAGCTGGCTGGGTCCGGCCGGTCCAATGGCACATCCAGAGTTCCCTTTGCAGGTGGAAATCGGTGCCTACCAACTAGCGCCTGAATGTTGCAGTCCTTCCCTGCTGAGCACCATGGGAAAGTCCCCACAACTGTTGTGTCTGTTTCTGATGTTCCCTCACAACTGATCCTGATGTTCTTCTCCGTCCCCCAGATGATATGGCTAGGACGCACCCGTATGACGAGTAGGCCTGGAGTTCTTCCGGGACCCTAGAGTCGCCCCTCTCTCACAGTTGCCCCCCATGTCTTCATAGGTGATTTGTGTGAGACAGCCAACCTGTAATCAACTGTCCTGCCTCTGTTTGAAGTAATACTTGGAGTCAATTACTTCCTCGGCGTTCTGGCCACCGGCTACGCGCCTCAGTAGGAAGTTGCTCGATCTTTCAGCACTACTTCTACTGGCTTAACTCCTTATTGCTTTGATCTCGTTTCTCACTCTTCTCAATGCACCTCGCTTCTTGTCCTTTCTTGGGTACCGCCGCAAGAAAGTGCAGGCGCGGTCCCATAACGTTCTCTCTTGTTCGCTAGGTCCCTGCCAGGATCCCACCCCTGGCAAGTACCCCCCTGAGTCTCTCCCCGCAACAACCTCTGCCACAGGATGTAGCCTGTTCAATTCCCAGTCAGCTTCTCTCTAACTTCCTATCTAACCCCCAGTTTTACCAGACTGTGAGGAGTGGCCTAATCATAGCACCCTTAGCTCTCCCTGGAGGCCAGACTGTGAAGTGTATTGGTGTCTGTGATACCTGGTCAGGTGAACTCCTTCAGTGCCATCAGACGTACCATAGCCCCCCTTAGCGGCGGAGCATCAGTACTGCAACGACCAGGACTCTGGGGCGCTGCAATAAGAATAAGTATAAAGCTCCAGATAGCGAGAGAAGAGAGCTATGATTAGCAGGCCTGCTGGGAGTCCTGCCAGCTGGTGATTTATAACTGATGTCTGTAACCATTAACCAATGTGGTAACCATTAGTTTGCTACAGCATGGCTAACATCTTCTCTGTTATACTGGTGCTATTCACACTACAACACTCTGCAATAGTGTGTAATCTTTTCTGCAAGCAAAAATCCAGTTTGCCTGTTCATTACTTTTGCTCGTGGTTAACCATTCACTTGCTGATTGCCTACGTCTTTGCCATTGTCTATCTATATGCTGGTTGCACACAACTCTGCCATTAACCATTTTCTTTCTGCAAGATTTGCACTGACTACATATCTACAGTACAGTACCTGTCTACATCCATGTTCCTGGGTCTGTGTTTTCTTCTGTGCTTGTCTGCCTGCTGTTCTGCATACCTTACTGTCCTGGTCCTCATTGATCAACATGCTGTTCAGCAGTCCTGCCCGCTATACCATCACCTTCAGTCCATATTGCTTACCTTGACCTACAGCTTAGAGAACCCACCTGACAAGGCATGGGAGTAATATCTATTGTGTATGGGGGGGCTTTAAAAATATTTTTATCCTTTTTTGTCCCTCCTGTTGCTGTTTTTGAATAAACAGCAGTGTATAAAATGACGAGGAAACTATAAAAGACAATGTTAGAAAGAGAATGCAGTAAATACCAGAAGATATAACCATGAATATAGTATACTTCTTTTGTTCTGTGCCGCTGTGTTCACCTTTCATGTGTTATCCTGCTTGGATAGATATCCTGTGCACACAGCAGATTAATCTTTACCTTATGGAGCAGCATCGCTGACTCCCGTGGATGTGGCACAGTGGTTTCATCATTTTAAGATTTGGTCCATTCACCCAAAAATGAAAGTGGTGGAGAGACTGGCATCAGACTAGACGGGTAAACAGACAGACTTCAGGGACTACAGATGGAATAGCGTGCACAAGGGAAGATTTGCTCTTACATTTCCCATTGTCTTGGAGATGGAAAAATTACTGCGGCTCATTCCTTTCTTAGGCTACTTTCACACTAGCGTTAACTGCATTACGTCTCAAAACGTCTTTTTTTCGAAAAAACGCATCCAGCAAAAGTTTTTGCTGGATGCGTTTTTTTCCCCATAGACTTGTATTGGCAACGTATTGCGACGGATTGACATACGTCGTGTACGTTTTACGACGGATGCGTCGAAATTTGGCGATACGTCGTCGGCAAAAAACGTTGCTTGTAGCGTTTTTTGTCTCCGCCTAAAAAACGTGTCGCGACACATCCTGCGGCATGCGTCGTTGGCTACAATGGAAGCCTATGAGCGACGGATGCGTCGGGACACGTCGTACGACGCAATGCAGCGCTGCAATACGTTTTTTTACACTGAGCATGCTCAGAAGCTGGATTTTGTTGCCAATTGGCCAGACACCCCCAAATCTATATAAACCTGGCCTGGGCTTTCAACCCCACATATATGGCCACGTATATACGTGGCACTTATATACGTGGTACGTATATACGTGCCACGTATATAAGTGCCACGTATTTAAGTGCCACGTATTTAAGTGCCACGTATTTAAGTGCCACGTATATAAGTGCCACGTATTTAAGTGCCACGTATTTAAGTGCCACGTATTTAAGTGCCACGTATTTAAGTGCCACGATATTTCAGTGCCACGTATAACCACGTAGTTATAGTATTTATAGTACGTGGCACTGAAATACGTGGCACTATGACTGTCAGAAAATGTTCATTAAACGGTTAGGTGTGAGGTTAGGGGTAGGGTTAGGGTTTGGATCCCTTTATCATCATCCGTAGTTCATTAATCGGATGAATCCACAGTCGTCTCCGTCTCCGTTGCTGCAGAAGCATCCTACGTCTTTCCGCTGCCGCCTCCTTCTCCCGCACTATGATATCCAGGCGATTCGTCTCAAAGATAACGTCGGTAACCAAACTAGCAATCCTCACAAGAACACCTTCCATCGCTGCCACAAAACTAAAACCCTCAAAGATGGGCTGTAAAAACAGTAACTATATAGTTTTCCATATTTTCCAGTAGCCAATCAAATTTGGGAGCCTCCCATTTTAAAAACGGATCCGTCGTAAAAACGGATGCAACGGATGGTAAAAACGGATGCAACGTATGCAACGCATCCAGTATTTTCGACGGAAACGTTTAGCGGATTTGCGACGGATCCGTCGAAATGCTGTATGCGTTGCATACGTTTTTCACTTTTTTTGACGCATCCGTTTTTTCGGCAAAAAACGGATTTGCGACGTAATGCAGTTAACGCTAGTGAGAAAGTAGCCTTACACAAGAGCCAACAAACAATAAACAGCATCCTAACTATACAAAGTAAATGGAAAACAACATAAATATCTCCACTTACAGGCTGTGCCTTCAGATCCTGAAGCGAAGCATAAATCTTCTGAACCTGAGTACCACCTAGATAATGACACATCTAAATTCCAAGCACAAGGTGCAGTGGAGTGCAAACCTTAAAAAGAATGACAGATTTGAGCCTCCTCCTGCTCCCTATTCTGCAGTGATCTCAGCCACTTCCTTCCGCACGCGATCAGTAGGGCCACCTATTGCACTGTCACTGAACATCTCCACACTGTCCCATGGAAACTTTCAGCTCTCCATGCCCCAACCCACGAGAGAAAGATGAAATACCTCTTTACCCACCCACGAGCCATGGTCCTGAATGACAGCATTTCCAAATTCCTGGCCTATGAAATGCTTTCATTCCGGTTGGTGGAGACGGACAGTTTAAAAAAAACGATGGCGGCTGTCCCGCAGTGTGTTGTTCCCAGCCGCCACTACTATTCCAGGTAGACCATCCCTGCCCTGAACACACATGTGGCAGACCAAATCAGGTGTGCACTGCGCAACGCCATCAGTGGCAAGGTCCACATAACCACCGATACAGGTCCCTGTAGCATGGCCAGGAACATTACATCTCCCTAAATACCCACTGGGTAAACATAGTGGCGGCTGGGACAAAGGTGGAAGGTGCTCTAGCACATGTCCTACTACCACCGAGGATCGCTGAACATTTCTCTGCCAATGTTGCCTTCTACTCCTACTCCGCTTCCTCCACCACCTTCTCATCCGGTCATAGTAAGATCTGCACCACCAACCTCAGTACAGCCAGGGGAAAATAATGACAGTAGGCTGTTCTGAAACTCATCTGGGGTACAAATCCCACACAGCGCAGGAGCTGTGGACAGGAATCAAACATCAGACAGATGAATGGTTGGTGCCAGGACACTTCAAGCCTGGCCTGGTGGTATGCGATAACAGAAGATGAGTGGTTGGTGCCGGAGAACCTCAAGCCCAGCCAGGTGGTATGCGATAACAGAAGATGAGTGGTTGGTGCCGGTGAACCTCAAGCCCAGCTGGGTGGTATGTGATAATGGAAGATGAGTGGTTGGTGCTGGTGAACCTCAAGCCCAACCTGGTGGTATGTGATAACGGAAGATGAGTGGTTGGTGCCGGTGAACCTCAAGCCCAGCCGGGTGGTATGTGATAATGGAAGATGAGTGGTTAGTGCCGGTGAACCTCAAGCCCAGCCGGGTGGTATGTGATAATGGAAGATGAGTGGTTGATGTCGGTGAACCTCAAGCCCAACCTGGTGGTATGTGATAACGGAAGATGAGTGGTTGGTGCCGGTGAACCTCAAGCCCAGCCGGGTGGTATGTGATAATGGAAGATGAGTGGTTGATGTCGGTGAACCTCAAGCCCAGCCGGGTGGTATGTGATAATGGAAGATGGGTGGTTGGTGCCGGTGAACCTCAAGCCCAGCCTGGTGGTATGCAAAAATGAACAAATCTCATAGCAGCTCTCAGCCTAGCCGATTTGATGCACATCCCTTGCTTGGCACATGTTCTGAAATTGGTGGTGCAGACCTTCCTTAAAAATTACCCCCATATGTCAGATTTGGATTGGACAAACCCTTTAAGTAATTTTCTTATGCACATTTGTTTGCAGGGCAATTGTCCAGCTCTTACCTCCATTTTTGCTTCCATGGACACCTTCGTTGGGTGTGCCCACTCAGACCTTGGTCTTGGAGGATCCACCCCACCAGGTGAGCCTAACACATATCATGCAGATTCATGTTGGCAGCATGAATCGAGTGGTAGGTTCCCTGTATCTCAGACTTGAAAAAAGGTTTTCTGAGCCGGACATCCCCTTTAATTTAATCACCGTATGTCCTAAAATAATAAACTGTTACAATACCACTTAGACTACTTGGTGTGGTGCACTCCGCAGAGTCAATCAGCAAATTATAGTGTCCAGCAATTTGTGAATAACTCTAAGAGCCGCCACTATCATGTCATTATTGTTGCATTTTGCATTATTCAAAGGCGGTAAACTAATTGCGAGCTGTCATTTCTCATGGTAAGTAGTGGACCCACTCAGGCAATTTTAATCTTCACAAATGAATAAATGTAGCTGAGGGGAATATGGCTTCTGTCTTGTTGGTAAATTATAGCAACCCAAGTTAATGAGAATATTTTTTCTTTCTTGAGATGTCAGCGGGGGTGGGAGTCGATGTCTTCAAGCGAATCACAATATAACATCTTTGTATAAAAAAGTGAATAATGTTATAATAATAATAACCCAATACCCAGGGGCAAGTCAACCTATTATGGTGCCAGAGGCTAACACACAGGGTGCCTTTCTTCTACGTCTCTCGCTCATTGTACCTTCATCTTTTGTGCCAGAGTATATGTTCAAACATTGTGGATTATCAGACGAGTCATATTAAAAGTATAAAAGTCATAAGTGTTAGGAACCTCCAGGATCACAGCATAAATTATAATATAGCCAAATCAGTTCTCATGCTTCGCACTGATTGAGGGCCAACAGCCCGAAACACCGTGTCTGCGAATTGAGATACTGATTTGGCTTATATCCTAAGTCATATTGCACGACTCGTTAAAGGGTTGATTGTGACTTGTAGGATCGCTACTTCCAACAGGTGGCGCTATAGAGTTAAGTCCTCTTTTTCTCAGAAGAGGCAATTTGCACAATATAAAAGATGTCACTTTTACTGGGACTTAATATCTGTCATCTCTAAGAAGTTTTAAAATTCAGCTTCTGCCATATTTTAGGTTATCCTGCAGTTTTATTTTAGAAGTAAAAGACGTTAACAAGAACCTGTTGTCATCAAATCAATTGCATTGATGGGTAGGGTAGTAAAACGCAAGTTACATTACTGGGTATGATAATAAAAGACGAGTTTCATTGCTGAGTAGGGTAATAAAAGACGAGTTGCTTTGCTGGGTAGGGTAATAAAAGATAAGTTGTATTGCTTAGTAGGGTAATAAAAGACAAGTTGTATGGTGGGGTAGGGTAATAAAAGACGAGTTGCATTGCTGGGTATGATAATAAAAGACAAGTTACCTTGCTGGGTAGGGTAGTAAAAGACGAGTTCAGACATATCGCTGAGAAAATCATCTTTGAATCTTTTTGTAAACCTATGCATCGAGGGTGCGGAAATTACTGTCAAATGCACCAATTCTCGCTTATCCACCTAGTTTCACTTTTCTGTAGTGTTATGGTCCAAATTAATCATTTTTTAGGTTTTTCAAATCATTTTTTTGTCTTGTCCTTCTTTTCCATTGGTTGAATTTGCAACAAATTCATAAAAATGGCGCAAGCAAACTGACAAGGAAAAAATTGCATACAAATGGAACCCTTGATATTAATGTAGCGGAAAAAAGTTTAGTTGAGTTTAGTTGGTCAGTAAAATCACTGTAGCAATGTAGCAGAATTGAGCAGGTAAAGATACTCACGGTAGTGAAATGGCAAAATCTAGTTTCTGTAGCAGAGTTGAGTAGGACAGAAGACTCAGTGTAGCAATGTAGCAGAGCCCAGCCATGTAGCAGATTTAGATAAGTCAGGAGAGTCATTATACACGGTGGGCCATTTATATGGATACACCTGGGTGGGCCATTTATAAAGTTGGATCCAAAATGGCTGACTTCAAAATGGCCGCCATCTTGAAAAGTTTTCCCCCTCCCATATACTAATGTGCCACAAACAGGAAGTTGATATCACCAACCATTCCCATTTTATTTAGATGTATCCATATACATGGCCCACCCTGTAGTGATGTAACATAGACCAGAAATGTGACATAGTAAAGTAGGTAAGAAGATAAAGAGTAGAATGGTCCACCAAACAATCTTAGTTGGGGAAAATAAGCTCTAATGCCTGGGAGCATGAGCTGAGGAGTGTTCGTCTGGCTACAATGGCAACTAGTGTTGAGCATTCCGATACCGCAAGTATCGGGTATCGGCCGATACTAGCGGTATCGGAATTCCGATACCGGGATTCCGATACTTGGCGCGTATCGGATACCGGAATCGGAAGTTCCATGATTCAAAATTCAGAAATTCAGCCAATGAGAAAGATTCCAAGTGTGGGCACATCCTGTTTAGCATGGAGGGCATGAAAGTACTGGCAAGGCTGTGATTGGCTGCTGAAATGATGTCATGATGCAGTTTAAAAGTCGCTGGCGCCATTTTGCGATCACTCTGCTGTGAATTCAGTTAGTGACAGGACGCTGTTTGCTGACTGAGGGACAGTTTAGAGATAGCGATTTGCTTCTTTGTGCTTTCCAAAGGCTAATTTAGCAACCGCTGTGTTCACCTACTATTCACCTTGCTTTTGCCTTGTAGCGCTGTTTTCACAGCGATCTGCAAGGTCTCTCTGTGTGTGTGTGTGTGAGTGCAGCCCACTCTCTAGTCTGAGTGCAGCCACATAGGCCATCCATAGCTGGTTGTATTCAGTTCAGGGAGGGTGGTTCATTGCCTCATACTGTCCTTTTTTTTTTTTTTTTTTGAAGTAGTGCAGGCTGCTGCACATTTTTTCAAATAATTCCTATTAGTGTCTTTCCACCCGTCTCCATCTAATTTGTGGAAAAACACTACATAGGATAAAGTAGAGGAGGGTTTTTGGGCCTTGCAGCGCCGTTTACGGCTGTCTGCACGGTCTCCGTGTGACTGCAGCTCGCCCTGTAGTCTGTGAGCAGCCGTAGCTTGGTTGTCTCCAGCTCAGGGTTGTTCACTGCGTCATACCGCCAAATCAATTTTAATTTTTTTTCAAGTACTGTAGTCTGCTGTTAATTAATTTAAAAAAATCCTATTAGTGTCTTTCCACCCGTCTCCAGCTAATTTGTGGAAAAACACTACATAGGATAAAGTAGAGGAGGGTTTTTGGGCCTTGCAGCGCCGTTTACGGCTGTCTGCACGGTCTCCGTGTGACTGCAGCTCGCCCTGTAGTCTGTGAGCAGCTATAGCCTGGTTGTCTCCAGCTCAGGGTTGTTCACTGCGTCATACCGCCAAATCAATTTTAATTTTTTTTCAAGTACTGTAGTCTGCTGCTAATTAATTTAAAAAAATCCTATTAGTGTCTTTCCACCCGTCTCCAGCTAATTTGTGGAAAAACACTACATAGGATAAAGTAGAGGAGGGTTTTTGGGCCTTGCAGCGCCGTTTACGGCTGTCTGCACGGTCTCCGTGTGACTGCAGCTCGCCCTGTAGTCTGTGAGCAGCCGTAGCTTGGTTGTCTCCAGCTCAGGGTTGTTAACTGCGTCATACCGCCAAATCAATTTTAATTTTTTTTCAAGTACTGTAGTCTGCTGCTAATTAATTTAAAAAAATCCTATTAGTGTCTTTCCACCCGTCTCCAGCTAATTTGTGGAAAAACACTACATAGGATAAAGTAGAGGAGGGTTTTTGGGCCTTACAGCGCCGTTAACGTCTGTCTGCACGGTCTCCGTGTGACTGCAGCTCTATCCGTTGTCAGTTCAGCCCCCAAAAAAGAAATAAATAATAAAGTTCACCAAACACACCAGTTACACCACTTTACATTTGTGTAGGCCACATTAACTCATATTAAAGTCTAGTCCACACTTTAGCTAATTAGTGTTTCTTATACCTGTTAGGAGGAGTTTTTCAGGAATAAGCACACAAAGCCGTTAGTACTTTTCTGCTTTTC
The DNA here is from genome assembly GCF_051348905.1 of Ranitomeya variabilis. Classification (NCBI taxonomy): domain Eukaryota; kingdom Metazoa; phylum Chordata; class Amphibia; order Anura; family Dendrobatidae; genus Ranitomeya; species Ranitomeya variabilis. The sequence goes on from NC_135238.1 coordinate 40,726,571, forward strand.
TTTATCAGTCAACCACGATGAAGAAGGCAGTGAGTAAGGCACGTGGGCGTGGGCGCGGAGCAGGGAGGGGACGTGGGGATTCTGTGCCCGCTGCGGGCACCGGTGACTCATCAGCACCCACTTTCACGAGGGAACAGTCGTTCATGCGCAGCTTTGTCGCCGAGCGCCGTACACCGCTGCTGCGTGAAGACCAAATTGAAGCCGTTGTGGGATGGATGGCAGCTAATGCATCAACTTCCATTAGTGCCACATCCTCTCAGACACAGAGCACTGGAGAGCAGCCATCTGTCTCTTCACCACCTGCCAAATTGCCCAGGCAGACAGAGAGCCCAGGACAGGAGCCGTCTCTACTTCTGTTCTCTGAATCTCTTGGCTTGGAAACAGGGGGCCAGCCAAGCAGCATTGGAGAAATGGAAGAAGAGGCAGGGTGCAGTGATGCCCAACAGCTTTTTCTCTCTGAGTCTGAAGAGGCGGGTGGGCCAGTGGCTCCGTTCACCACATCGCAGGCCGCATCAGCTGATGATGACACTCAGGTGCCACTTACTGGTGCGTGCTCTGCTGCTGAGACTACCCGGGAGGAGCAGTTGGGGGCAGAGGGTAGTGTGGATGACGAGGTCCTTGACCCATCTTGGCGTCAGGGACAGGAAGGTGGTGGGAGCAGCTCTGAGGAAGAGATTCCCCGTACGGTCCAAAGAGGGAGAGGGAGGGGGAAGACTGCGGATCCTGCAGCCTCCGCTTTGGCACCCGTAAGGAGCATGTCTCTTCCAAAAGTCAAAAGGGGGGCTCCCAAGACTTGCAGTGCCTGGTCCTTTTTTGACACAGTTGCAGATGACATTTGCTATGTCAGATGCAAGGTGTGTCATCAAAAAATCAAAAGAGGTCAAAAAGTCGCCAACCTCAATACCTCCAACATGTGGAAACATGTGCGCAACAGGCACCCGGCGGAGTTAGACAAACACACTGAAGAGCTAGGCCAACCAACAGCGGCAGCTACCACCTCTTCAGCTCGTGTTGCCTCTTCCTCTAGCTCACACGCAGCTGGTTCGGCTTCCTCCCAGGATCGCCGTGGAAGAACCTCTGGCCCTGTTGTCCAGAGACCCGCTGTAATTCCACCCGCAGCACCACTTTCCCAGTCAACCACACACTCCCAGCCCAGTCTACAGCCATCGGTAGTACAGGCATGGGAGAAAAGGCGGCCTTTCTCGTCAAACCACCCACGAGCACAGGCTCTGACTGCAGGCATTGCCAAACTTCTGTCACTGGAAATGCTGTCATTCAGGCTGGTGGAGACTGACAGCTTCCGTGACTTGATGTCATTGGCAGTCCCACAGTACAGTGTGCCCAGCCGCTTTTACTTCAGCAGGCAAGCCGTCCCTGCCCTGCACAAGCATGTGGAGGGACACATAAAACACGCGCTACTGAACGCCGTCAGTAGCAAGGTCCACCTCACCACCGATGCGTGGACCAGTCAACATGGACAGGGGCGATACCTTTCCCTCACTGCCCATTGGGTTAATGTAGTTGAGCCGGGTACAGACCGTGCGAGTGGCGCAGGACGTGTCCTGCCCACTCCAAGGATTGCAGGAATCCATTCTGTACGCATTGACTCCTCCTCTTACACCAGTTCCTCAGAATCATCGCTGCAGGAGCCGTCACAGTCCACCTCCACATGGACCCGTGATGAACGTGTACCTGTTACGACCGACATGAGCACAGCCGTGGCCAAACGTCAACAGGCCGTCTTGAAATTAATTTTTTTGGGGAATCGTAGCCACACAGCGCAGGAGCTCTGGAATGCCATCAAGCAGGAGAGCGATGTGTGGTTTGAGCCAGCGAATCTCCAGCCAGGCATGGTAGTGTGTGATAATGGCCGAAATCTGGTGGCAGCCCTGGGCCTCGGCAACCTCACTCACATCCCATGTCTGGCACATGTGCTCAATTTGGTCGTGCAGAGTTTTTTGAGGGACTATCCGGATCTTGATGCACTGCTGCACAAGGTCCGCCTAGAGTGTGCTCACTTGCGGCGTTCCAGCACGGCAAAAGCGCGCATTGCGGCTCTGCAGCGCCGACACCGCCTGCCGGAACATCGCATCATATGTGACCTACCTACCAGGTGGAATTCCACGTTACATATGTTGGAGCGGTTGTGTGAGCAGCAGCAAGCTGTAATGGAGTACCAGCTGTATCAGGCGCACAAAAGTCGCAGTCAGCGCCGTACAGACTTCACAACCACAGAGTGGGCCACTATGAAGGATGTCTGCCAGGTTTTGCGTCCCTTCGATTATTCCACGCGGATGGCGAGTGCAGATGATGCACTAGTCAGCATGACTGTCCCCCTTATCTGCCTGCTTGAAAAATCACTGCAAGCGCTAAGGGATGATGTTGTGGAAGAGGTGGAGGATGAGGATTCACCACTTCCATCATCTTCTGGACAGTCAGCGCCACGTGGTTCCTCACAAACGCGTAGGCAGGGGACAGTTTGTGAGGAGGATGAGGAGGAGTCAATGGAGGAGGAAGACATCCGTCCAGAGGAGGGAGTTACACAATTGTCCAGTACTCAGTGTGTACAGCGAGGGTGGGGTGATGACGAGCGGGCAGAGATCACGCCTCCAGCTGGGGACAGCGTTTCTTGGGCAGTTGGCAGTCTGCAGCACATGGTGGATTACATGCTGCAGTGCCTGAGAAACGACCGCCGCATCGACCACATTCTCAACATGTCTGATTACTGGGTGTTCACCCTCCTCGATCCTCGCTACCGGGACAACGTAGAAAGCCTCATCACACCGTTGAACCGGGAGCGAAAAATGCGGGAGTACCAAGACACACTGGTCAGTTCCATCATCTTCTCCATTCCAACTGAGAGAAGTGCTGCTAGTGCATTCCAAAGCAGCTCAGTGCGTCCAGGCAGTGGTGGAGGCTCTGCACAAAGAGGGAGCAGAAGCAGTGCCTCTGCCCAAGGCAAGACCAGTATGGCCCAACTGTGGCACAGTTTTGTGTGCCCCCCACAAAAGTCTACACCATCACAGACGGCTCCAGTCAGCAGGAGGCAACGGTTCCGTCAGATGGTGACAGACTACATGTCTTGCCCTCTTGCTGTACTCCCAGACGGCTCTTCCCCTTTCAAGTTTTGGGTCTCAAAGCTGGATACATGGCCAGAGCTAAGCCAGTATGCATTGGAGGTGCTGTCTTGCCCTGCGGCCAGTGTATTATCGGAACGTGTCTTTAGTGCTGCAGGTGGTGTACTAACTGACCGTCGCATGCGACTATCCTCCGATAACGTTGACCGGCTTACTTTCCTGAAAATGAACAAGGCCTGGATCTCGCAGGAATTTGCCACTCCTCCTCCTGATTAAATAATTAGGTCACTGTATACGTTATCCAGGTCTCCTGTTGTGTTCATCTTTCAACCACCTGAACTTACATTCCTGGGCTCCAACAACGCCAGTTGAGGCTCAGAAGTGCCATCTGCACAGTCAAAACATACGACCCAGTGTTATTGGGTTTCAGTAACGTCAGCTGATCCCCAGCTGTGTAGCCGGCAATGTGTCCTGCGACCGCCACGCTGACACAACTGAAATGTAAGGGAACCTGTCCCCCCCCCCCCCCAAGGCGTTTGTTACTGAAAGAGCCACCTTGTGCAGCAGTAATGCTGCACAAGGAAAAGGTAGCTATTTTCATTATGCTCCTTGCACACGCAGAACTTAACACTTATAAAATGTGTCCACTGATACCGTAAAACCGTCCCGGAGGTGGGACTTTCCTTCGTAATATGACGCAGCACAGCTGTCATTCCTACCCCCTCGGCGCCGTGCCCCGGCTCCTCATCGTTGTTTGATTCCGTCCCGGAGCCTGCGCTGTTATGTTATCCCTTGGCCAGGCACACTTAGCGCTGCCCATCTTCTGACATCATTTGGTGTCAGGCTGGCTGCGCCTGTGCGGCCGCGCTGTCCGAGAGCCCGCCTCGCAGTGTGGTCTAATGTAATCCCACCGCGGGCCTGGGATCAGTGGCCATGCGCAGTGCATATCCTCGCCTCTCGCTCCACTCCCTACGGCTTCTTCAGACTGTGCGGTGCCAGCTGATCCGTAATAGCATGCCACGGCCGTGGCAGCGCACAGTCTGAAAAAGCCGTAGGGAGGGGAGCGAGAGGCGAGGATATGCACTGCGCATGGCCACTGATCCCAGGCCCGCGGTGGGATTACATTAGACCACACTGCGAGGCGGGCTCTCGGACAGCGCGGCCGCACAAGCGCAGCCAGCCTGACACCAAATGATGTCAGAAGATGGGCAGCGCTAAGTGTGCCTGGCCAAGGGATAACCTAACAGCGCAGGCTCCGGGACGGAATCAAACAACGATGAGGAGCCGGGGCACGGCGCCGAGGGGGTAGGAATGACAGCTGTGCTGCGTCATATTACGAAGGAAAGTCCCACCTCCGGGACAGTTTCACGGTTTCAGGGGACACATTTTATAAGTGTTTAGTTCTGTGCTTGCAAGGAGCATAATTAAAAGAGCCACCTTTTCCTTTTGCATCTTTTGAGCTGCACAAGCTGGCTCTTTCAGCTACAAATGCCTTGGGGGGGGGGGTTAAAGGTTCCCTTTCTCCAATCAGGCTTCGGCCTACATTGTGTTCCTCTGCTTCTACTGCTGTCCCTGGGCTCCAACACCGCTAGTTGTTGCCTGGTAGTGCTGTACGCACAGTCAACAGTCGCTCCTCTGTTATTGGGGTTCAGTAACGTCAGCTGTTCCCCTGCTGTGTGTGTGGCAATCCCTCCAACCTCCTCCAACCTCATCCAAACTCCTCCTCCTCCACCTGTCCCTGGGCTCCAACACCGCTAGTTGCCGTCCAGAAGTGCTGTACGCACAGTCAACAGTCGCTCCTCTGTTATTGGGGTTCAGTAACGTCAGCTGTTCCCCTGCTGTGTGTGTGGCAATCCCTCCTACCTCCTCCAACCTCCTCCTACCTCCTCCTCCTCCACCTGTCCCTGGGCTCCAACACCGCCAGTTGCCGTCCAGAAGTGCTGTACGCACAGTCAACAGTCCCTCCTCTGTTATTGGGGTTCAGTAACGTCAGCTGTTCCCCTGCTGTGTGTGTGGCAATCCCTCCTACCTCCTCCTTCCTCCTCCACCTGTCCCTGGGCTCCAACACCGCCAGTTGCCGTCCAGAAGTGCTGTACGCACAGTCAACAGTCCCTCCTCTGTTATTGGGGTTCAGTAACGTCAGCTGTTCCCCTGCTGTGTGTGTGGCAATCCCTCCTACCTCCTCCAACCTCCTCCTCCTCCACCTGTCCCTGGGCTCCAACACCGCCAGTTGCCGTCCAGAAGTGCTGTACGCACAGTCAACAGTCCCTCCTCTGTTATTGGGGTTCAGTAACGTCAGCTGTTCCCCTGCTGTGTGTGTGGCAATCCCTCCTACCTCCTCCAACCTCCTCCAACCTCCTCCTCCTCCACCTGTCCCTGGGCTCCAACACCGCTAGTTGCCGTCCAGAAGTGCTGTACGCACAGTCAACAGTCGCTCCTCTGTTATTGGGGTTCAGTAACGTCAGCTGTTCCCCTGCTGTGTGTGTGGCAATCCCTCCTACCTCCTCCAACCTCCTCCTACCTCCTCCTCCTCCACCTGTCCCTGGGCTCCAACACCGCCAGTTGCCGTCCAGAAGTGCTGTACGCACAGTCAACAGTCCCTCCTCTGTTATTGGGGTTCAGTAACGTCAGCTGTTCCCCTGCTGTGTGTGTGGCAATCCCTCCTACCTCCTCCTACCTCCTCCACCTGTCCCTGGGCTCCAACACCGCCAGTTGCCGTCCAGAAGTGCTGTACGCACAGTCAACAGTCCCTCCTCTGTTATTGGGGTTCAGTAACGTCAGCTGTTCCCCTGCTGTGTGTGTGGCAATCCCTCCTACCTCCTCCTACCTCCTCCTCCTCCACCTGTCCCTGGGCTCCAACACCGCCAGTTGCCGTCCAGAAGTGCTGTACGCACAGTCAACAGTCCCTCCTCTGTTATTGGGGTTCAGTAACGTCAGCTGTTCCCCTGCTGTGTGTGTGGCAATCCCTCCTACCTCCTCCAACCTCCTCCTCCTCCACCTGTCCCTGGGCTCCAACACCGCCAGTTGCCGTCCAGAAGTGCTGTACGCACAGTCAACAGTCCCTCCTCTGTTATTGGGGTTCAGTAACGTCAGCTGTTCCCCTGCTGTGTGTGTGGCAATCCCTCCTACCTCCTCCAACCTCCTCCTACCTCCTCCTCCTCCACCTGTCCCTGGGCTCCAACACCGCCAGTTGCCGTCCAGAAGTGCTGTACGCACAGTCAACAGTCCCTCCTCTGTTATTGGGGTTCAGTAACGTCAGCTGTTCCCCTGCTGTGTGTGTGGCAATCCCTCCAACCTCCTCCAACCTCCTCCAACCTCCTCCTCCTCCACCTGTCCCTGGGCTCCAACACCGCCAGTTGCCGTCCAGAAGTGCTGTACGCACAGTCAACAGTCCCTCCTCTGTTATTGGGGTTCAGTAACGTCAGCTGTTCCCCTGCTGTGTGTGTGGCAATCCCTCCTACCTCCTCCAACCTCCTCCAACCTCCTCCTCCTCCACCTGTCCCTGGGCTCCAACACCGCTAGTTGCCGTCCAGAAGTGCTGTACGCACAGTCAACAGTCGCTCCTCTGTTATTGGGGTTCAGTAACGTCAGCTGTTCCCCTGCTGTGTGTGTGGCAATCCCTCCTACCTCCTCCAACCTCCTCCTACCTCCTCCTCCTCCACCTGTCCCTGGGCTCCAACACCGCCAGTTGCCGTCCAGAAGTGCTGTACGCACAGTCAACAGTCCCTCCTCTGTTATTGGGGTTCAGTAACGTCAGCTGTTCCCCTGCTGTGTGTGTGGCAATCCCTCCTACCTCCTCCTACCTCCTCCTCCTCCACCTGTCCCTGGGCTCCAACACCGCCAGTTGCCGTCCAGAAGTGCTGTACGCACAGTCAACAGTCCCTCCTCTGTTATTGGGGTTCAGTAACGTCAGCTGTTCCCCTGCTGTGTGTGTGGCAATCCCTCCTACCTCCTCCTACCTCCTCCTCCTCCACCTGTCCCTGGGCTCCAACACCGCCAGTTGCCGTCCAGAAGTGCTGTACGCACAGTCAACAGTCCCTCCTCTGTTATTGGGGTTCAGTAACGTCAGCTGTTCCCCTGCTGTGTGTGTGGCAATCCCTCCTACCTCCTCCAACCTCCTCCAACCTCCTCCTCCTCCACCTGTCCCTGGGCTCCAACACCGCTAGTTGCCGTCCAGAAGTGCTGTACGTACAGTCAACAGTCGCTCCTCTGTTATTGGGGTTCAGTAACGTCAGCTGTTCCCCTGCTGTGTGTGTGGCAATCCCTCCTACCTCCTCCAACCTCCTCCTACCTCCTCCTCCTCCACCTGTCCCTGGGCTCCAACACCGCCAGTTGCCGTCCAGAAGTGCTGTACGCACAGTCAACAGTCCCTCCTCTGTTATTGGGGTTCAGTAACGTCAGCTGTTCCCCTGCTGTGTGTGTGGCAATCCCTCCAACCTCCTCCAACCTCCTCCTACCTCCTCCTCCTCCACCTGTCCCTGGGCTCCAACACCGCCAGTTGCCGTCCAGAAGTGCTGTACGCACAGTCAACAGTCCCTCCTCTGTTATTGGGGTTCAGTAACGTCAGCTGTTCCCCTGCTGTGTGTGTGGCAATCCCTCCTACCTCCTCCAACCTCCTCCAACCTCCTCCTCCTCCACCTGTCCCTGGGCTCCAACACCGCTAGTTGCCGTCCAGAAGTGCTGTACGCACAGTCAACAGTCGCTCCTCTGTTATTGGGGTTCAGTAACGTCAGCTGTTCCCCTGCTGTGTGTGTGGCAATCCCTCCTACCTCCTCCAACCTCCTCCTACCTCCTCCTCCTCCACCTGTCCCTGGGCTCCAACACCGCCAGTTGCCGTCCAGAAGTGCTGTACGCACAGTCAACAGTCCCTCCTCTGTTATTGGGGTTCAGTAACGTCAGCTGTTCCCCTGCTGTGTGTGTGGCAATCCCTCCTACCTCCTCCTACCTCCTCCACCTGTCCCTGGGCTCCAACACCGCCAGTTGCCGTCCAGAAGTGCTGTACGCACAGTCAACAGTCCCTCCTCTGTTATTGGGGTTCAGTAACGTCAGCTGTTCCCCTGCTGTGTGTGTGGCAATCCCTCCTACCTCCTCCTACCTCCTCCTCCTCCACCTGTCCCTGGGCTCCAACACCGCCAGTTGCCGTCCAGAAGTGCTGTACGCACAGTCAACAGTCCCTCCTCTGTTATTGGGGTTCAGTAACGTCAGCTGTTCCCCTGCTGTGTGTGTGGCAATCCCTCCTACCTCCTCCAACCTCCTCCAACCTCCTCCTCCTCCACCTGTCCCTGGGCTCCAACACCGCTAGTTGCCGTCCAGAAGTGCTGTACGCACAGAGCCAAACACCTCGCCAATGTGTTAGTGGGGTTCAGCACCGCCAGCTGTTCCCCTGCTGTGTATACGGCAACGTGTACTGCGACCGCCACGCAGACACAACAAGTTAAATGTAAGGGAACCTGACCCCCCCCCCCCCCAGGCGTTTGTTACTGAAGGAGCCACCTTGTGCAGCAGTAATAATGCAAAGGGAAAAAGTGCCTCTTTTCGTGATGCTCCTTGCACATGCTGAACCTAACACTTATGAAATGTGTCCCCACACAGCGTTAAACCGTCCGGTAGGTGGAACTTTCCTTTGTCGTGTGACGCAGCACAGCCATCATTTTTACCCCCTTGGCGCCGTGCGCACACTCCTCAGCGTTGTTTGAATCTGTCCCGGAGCCTGCGCTGTTAGGTTAGCCCTTGGCCATGCACACATGTTGCGCTGCCCGTCTTCTGACCTCATTTGGTGTCAGGCTGGCTGCGCCTGTGCGGGTGCGCTGGTCGAGATCCCGCCTCGCAGTGTCGTCTAATGTAATCCCACCGCGGGCCTGTGATCCGTGCCCGTGCGCAGTGCATATCCTCTCCTCTCACTCCCCTCCCTACGGCTTCTTCAGACTGTGCGATGTCAGCTGGTCCCTAATAGCATGCCACGGCCGTGACAACGCACAGTCTGAAAAAGCCGTAGGGAGGGGAGTGAGAGGACAGGATATGCACTGCGCACGGGCACGGATCACAGGCCCGCGGTGGGATTACATTAGACGACACTGCGAGGCGGGATCTCGGCCAGCGCACCCGCACAGGCGCAGCCAGCCTGACACCAAATGAGGTCAGAAGACGGGCAGCGCAACATGTGTGCATGGCCAAGGGCTAACCTAACAGCGCAGGCTCCGGGACAGATTCAAACAACGCTGAGGAGTGGGCGCACGGCGCCAAGGGGGTAAAAATGATGGCTGTGCTGCGTCACACGACAAAGGAAAGTTCCACCTACCGGACGGTTTAACGCTGTGAGGAGACACATTTCATAAATGTTTGGTTCCGCATGTACAAGGACCATAATTAAAAGAGCTAAGTTTACCTTTTCCAGCATTAGTGCTGTACACAATGGCTCTTTCAGCTACAAACGCCTGGGGGGGGGGGTGTTAAAGGTTTCCTTTCAACTTGCTCGAGTGCAGGCTTCGGCCTACACTCCGCTCCCCCTGCTCCTCCTGCTGACCCTGGGCTCTAACACCGCCAGTTTTTGCCCAGATGTGCTAGCTGCACAGAGAAAAACACCAGCCAATGTGTCAGTGGGGTTCAGCACCGCCAGCTGTTCCCCTGCTGTGTAGCCGGCAACGTGTCCTGCGACCGCCACGCAGACACAAGAACTGAAATTGAAGGGAACCTGTCCCCCCTCCCCCAGGTGTTTCTATGTTTTACAGCTACCTTGAACAGCAGTAATGCTGCATGTGTTCAAGGTGGCTCAGAAACTTATTCTCCTTGCCCATGTTGAAGTGAACACGTCTAAAATGTGTCCTCTGTGACCATTAAAACGTCCCTCAGGTGTGATTTGACTTTGTATTGACACACGCAACAAGCTCCTTGGTAGCGCTGCCCGTCTTCTGGCATCATTGTTTGGCTGGCTGCGCCTCTGCGGCCGCCCTGACCCACACAACGCCCCTCGGTGTCTTATTTATTGGGACTGCGAGGGTGTGATTGATGGGCAGGATCAGTGCATCAGTTCGCCTGTCCCTCCTCTCCTTCCGCCTTCTTCGGACTGTGCGGCTTCATGGCCGTGGCATGCGATAAGGGATCAGATGACGCCGCACAGTCTGAAGCGGGTGTAAGGACCCGAGTGTGAGAGGCGAACATATGTGCTGCGCCAGGCCCTGAATCCCAGCCCCGCAGTGTTTTAACAATGTTAAGACACTGCGGGGCTGGGATTCATGGGCATCGCGAACCGCACCGGCCGACATTACATGATGCCAGAAGATGGGCAGCGCTAACGGCGCTAGGCCAGGGGATAACACGACAGCGCAGACTCCTGTACAGCAAATAACAACGCTCAGGAGGCTGCACCCAGCACCAAGGTGGGATTCTTGACATCTGTGCTGCGTCTCATTACAAAGGGAACTCTCGCCTCCATTACACAGTTTGACTGTATAAAGGGCTAAATGTTATACGTGTTCCATTCAGCGTGTGCAAGGAGAAAAATTACAAGAGCAACCTTTGACTTGCGCAGCACTACTGCTGCATAAGCTGTGGCTCTTCTACTTTGTAACCCCTGAGGGGGGGTTAAAGGTGACTTTTGAAATCGGTTCAATTAGGCTTCGGCCTACACTCTGCTCCACCTGCAGAGCCCGGGCTCCAACAACGCTAGTTGCTGTCCGGAAGTGCTGGCTGCACAGAGCCAAACACCTCGCCAATGTGTCAGTGGGGTCCAGCACCGCCAGCTGTTCCCCTGCTGTGTAGCCGGCAACGTGTCCTGCAAAAGCCACGCAGACACAACACACCCAAAGCTGCCGCCTGTGCAGGCTTCGGCCTACACTCCCCTCCCCCTGCTCCTCCTCCTCCTGCTCCTCCTCCTGCTGTCCCTGGGCTCTAACACACCGCCAGTTTTTGCCCAGATGTGCTAGCTGCACAGAGAAAAACACCAGCCAATGTGTCAGTGGGGTCCAGCACCGCCAGCTGTTCCCCTGCTGTGCAGCCGGCAACGTGTCCTGCAAAAGCCACGCAGACACAAGAACTGAAATTGAAGGGAACCTGTCCCCCCTCCCCCAGGCGTTTTTACGTTATCCAGCCACCTTGTACAGCGGTAATGCTGCATGTGTGCAAGGTGGCTCATAAACGTATTCTCCTCGCACATGTGGAACTGAAAACACGTCTGAAATGTGTCCTCTGTGTGACCATTTAACCGTCCCGGGGGTGTGACTTTCCTTTGTAATGACACGCTGCAACCCCCTTGGTAGCGCTGCCCGTCTTCTGGCATCATTGTTTGGCTGGCTGCGCCTCTGCGGCCGCCCTGACCCACACAACGCCCCTCGGTGTCTTATTTATTGGGACTGCGAGGGTGTGATTGATGGGCAGGATCAGTGCATCAGTTCGCCTGTCCCTCCTCTCCTTCCGCCTTCTTCGGACTGTGCGGCTTCATGGCCGTGGCATGCGATAAGGGATCAGATGACGCCGCACAGTCTGAAGCGGGTGTAAGGACCCGCGTGTGAGAGGCGAACATATGTGCTGCGCCAGGCCCTGAATCCCAGCCCCGCAGTGTTTTAACAATGTTAAGACACTGCGGGGCTGGGATTCATGGTGATCGCGAACCGCAACGGCCGACATTAAATGATGTCAGAAGATGGGCAGCGCTAACGGCGCTAGGCCAGGGGATAACACGACAGCGCAGACTCCTGTACAGCAAATAACAACGCTCAGGAGGCTGCACCCAGCACCAAGGTGGGATTCTTGACATCTGTGCTGCGTCTCATTACAAAGGGAACTCTCGCCTCCATTACACAGTTTGACTGTATAAAGGGCTAAATGTTATACGTGTTCCATTCAGCGTGTGCAAGGAGAAAAATTACAAGAGCAACCTTTGACTTGCGCAGCACTACTGCTGCATAAGCTGTGGCTCTTCTACTTTGTAACCCCTGAGGGGGGGTTAAAGGTGACTTTTGAAATCGGTTCAATTAGGCTTCGGCCTACACTCTGCTCCACCTGCAGAGCCCGGGCTCCAACAACGCTAGTTGCTGTCCGGAAGTGCTGGCTGCACAGAGCCAAACACCTCGCCAATGTGTCAGTGGGGTCCAGCACCGCCAGCTGTTCCCCTGCTGTGTAGCCGGCAACGTGTCCTGCAAAAGCCACGCAGACACAACACACCCAAAGCTGCCGCCTGTGCAGGCTTCGGCCTACACTCCCCTCCCCCTGCTCCTCCTCCTCCTGCTCCTCCTCCTGCTGTCCCTGGGCTCTAACACACCGCCAGTTTTTGCCCAGATGTGCTAGCTGCACAGAGAAAAACACCAGCCAATGTGTCAGTGGGGTTCAGCACCGCCAGCTGTTCCCCTGCTGTGTAGCCGGCAACGTGTCCTGCGACCGCCACGCAGACACAAGAACTGAAATTGAAGGGAACCTGTCCCCCCTCCCCCAGGTGTTTCTATGTTTTACAGCTACCTTGAACAGCAGTAATGCTGCATGTGTTCAAGGTGGCTCAGAAACTTATTCTCCTTGCCCATGTTGAAGTGAACACGTCTAAAATGTGTCCTCTGTGACCATTAAAACGTCCCTCAGGTGTGATTTGACTTTGTATTGACACACGCAACAAGCTCCTTGGTAGCGCTGCCCGTCTTCTGGCATCATTGTTTGGCTGGCTGCGCCTCTGCGGCCGCCCTGACCCACACAACGCCCCTCGGTGTCTTATTTATTGGGACTGCGAGGGTGTGATTGATGGGCAGGATCAGTGCATCAGTTCGCCTGTCCCTCCTCTCCTTCCGCCTTCTTCGGACTGTGCGGCTTCATGGCCGTGGCATGCGATAAGGGATCAGATGACGCCGCACAGTCTGAAGCGGGTGTAAGGACCCGAGTGTGAGAGGCGAACATATGTGCTGCGCCAGGCCCTGAATCCCAGCCCCGCAGTGTTTTAACAATGTTAAGACACTGCGGGGCTGGGATTCATGGGCATCGCGAACCGCACCGGCCGACATTACATGATGCCAGAAGATGGGCAGCGCTAACGGCGCTAGGCCAGGGGATAACACGACAGCGCAGACTCCTGTACAGCAAATAACAACGCTCAGGAGGCTGCACCCAGCACCAAGGTGGGATTCTTGACATCTGTGCTGCGTCTCATTACAAAGGGAACTCTCGCCTCCATTACACAGTTTGACTGTATAAAGGGCTAAATGTTATACGTGTTCCATTCAGCGTGTGCAAGGAGAAAAATTACAAGAGCAACCTTTGACTTGCGCAGCACTACTGCTGCATAAGCTGTGGCTCTTCTACTTTGTAACCCCTGAGGGGGGGTTAAAGGTGACTTTTGAAATCGGTTCAATTAGGCTTCGGCCTACACTCTGCTCCACCTGCAGAGCCCGGGCTCCAACAACGCTAGTTGCTGTCCGGAAGTGCTGGCTGCACAGAGCCAAACACCTCGCCAATGTGTCAGTGGGGTCCAGCACCGCCAGCTGTTCCCCTGCTGTGTAGCCGGCAACGTGTCCTGCAAAAGCCACGCAGACACAACACACCCAAAGCTGCCGCCTGTGCAGGCTTCGGCCTACACTCCCCTCCCCCTGCTCCTCCTCCTCCTGCTCCTCCTCCTGCTGTCCCTGGGCTCTAACACACCGCCAGTTTTTGCCCAGATGTGCTAGCTGCACAGAGAAAAACACCAGCCAATGTGTCAGTGGGGTCCAGCACCGCCAGCTGTTCCCCTGCTGTGCAGCCGGCAACGTGTCCTGCAAAAGCCACGCAGACACAAGAACTGAAATTGAAGGGAACCTGTCCCCCCTCCCCCAGGCGTTTTTACGTTATCCAGCCACCTTGTACAGCGGTAATGCTGCATGTGTGCAAGGTGGCTCATAAACGTATTCTCCTCGCACATGTGGAACTGAAAACACGTCTGAAATGTGTCCTCTGTGTGACCATTTAACCGTCCCGGGGGTGTGACTTTCCTTTGTAATGACACGCTGCAACCCCCTTGGTAGCGCTGCCCGTCTTCTGGCATCATTGTTTGGCTGGCTGCGCCTCTGCGGCCGCCCTGACCCACACAACGCCCCTCGGTGTCTTATTTATTGGGACTGCGAGGGTGTGATTGATGGGCAGGATCAGTGCATCAGTTCGCCTGTCCCTCCTCTCCTTCCGCCTTCTTCGGACTGTGCGGCTTCATGGCCGTGGCATGCGATAAGGGATCAGATGACGCCGCACAGTCTGAAGCGGGTGTAAGGACCCGCGTGTGAGAGGCGAACATATGTGCTGCGCCAGGCCCTGAATCCCAGCCCCGCAGTGTTTTAACAATGTTAAGACACTGCGGGGCTGGGATTCATGGTGATCGCGAACCGCAACGGCCGACATTAAATGATGTCAGAAGATGGGCAGCGCTAACGGCGCTAGGCCAGGGGATAACACGACAGCGCAGACTCCTGTACAGCAAATAACAACGCTCAGGAGGCTGCACCCAGCACCAAGGTGGGATTCTTGACATCTGTGCTGCGTCTCATTACAAAGGGAACTCTCGCCTCCATTACACAGTTTGACTGTATAAAGGGCTAAATGTTATACGTGTTCCATTCAGCGTGTGCAAGGAGAAAAATTACAAGAGCAACCTTTGACTTGCGCAGCACTACTGCTGCATAAGCTGTGGCTCTTCTACTTTGTAACCCCTGAGGGGGGGTTAAAGGTGACTTTTGAAATCGGTTCAATTAGGCTTCGGCCTACACTCTGCTCCACCTGCAGAGCCCGGGCTCCAACAACGCTAGTTGCTGTCCGGAAGTGCTGGCTGCACAGAGCCAAACACCTCGCCAATGTGTCAGTGGGGTCCAGCACCGCCAGCTGTTCCCCTGCTGTGTAGCCGGCAACGTGTCCTGCAAAAGCCACGCAGACACAACACACCCAAAGCTGCCGCCTGTGCAGGCTTCGGCCTACACTCCCCTCCCCCTGCTCCTCCTCCTCCTGCTCCTCCTCCTGCTGTCCCTGGGCTCTAACACACCGCCAGTTTTTGCCCAGATGTGCTAGCTGCACAGAGAAAAACACCAGCCAATGTGTCAGTGGGGTCCAGCACCGCCAGCTGTTCCCCTGCTGTGCAGCCGGCAACGTGTCCTGCAAAAGCCACGCAGACACAAGAACTGAAATTGAAGGGAACCTGTCCCCCCTCCCCCAGGCGTTTTTACGTTATCCAGCCACCTTGTACAGCGGTAATGCTGCATGTGTGCAAGGTGGCTCATAAACGTATTCTCCTCGCACATGTGGAACTGAAAACACGTCTGAAATGTGTCCTCTGTGTGACCATTTAACCGTCCCGGGGGTGTGACTTTCCTTTGTAATGACACGCTGCAACCCCCTTGGTAGCGCTGCCCGTCTTCTGGCATCATTGTTTGGCTGGCTGCGCCTCTGCGGCCGCCCTGACCCACACAACGCCCCTCGGTGTCTTATTTATTGGGACTGCGAGGGTGTGATTGATGGGCAGGATCAGTGCATCAGTTCGCCTGTCCCTCCTCTCCTTCCGCCTTCTTCGGACTGTGCGGCTTCATGGCCGTGGCATGCGATAAGGGATCAGATGACGCCGCACAGTCTGAAGCGGGTGTAAGGACCCGCGTGTGAGAGGCGAACATATGTGCTGCGCCAGGCCCTGAATCCCAGCCCCGCAGTGTTTTAACAATGTTAAGACACTGCGGGGCTGGGATTCATGGTGATCGCGAACCGCAACGGCCGACATTAAATGATGTCAGAAGATGGGCAGCGCTAACGGCGCTAGGCCAGGGGATAACACGACAGCGCAGACTCCTGTACAGCAAATAACAACGCTCAGGAGGCTGCACCCAGCACCAAGGTGGGATTCTTGACATCTGTGCTGCGTCTCATTACAAAGGGAACTCTCGCCTCCATTACACAGTTTGACTGTATAAAGGGCTAAATGTTATACGTGTTCCATTCAGCGTGTGCAAGGAGAAAAATTACAAGAGCAACCTTTGACTTGCGCAGCACTACTGCTGCATAAGCTGTGGCTCTTCTACTTTCTAACCCCTGAGGGGGGGTTAAAGGTTACCTTTGAAATTGGTTCAAGTAGGCTTCGGCCTACACTCTGCTCCCCCTGCAGAGCCCGGGCTACAACACCGCTCGTTGCTGTCCGGAAGTGCTGGCTGCACAGAGCCAAACACCTCGCCAATGTGTCAGTGGGGTCCAGCACCGCCAGCTGTTCCCCTGCTGTGTAGCCGGCAACGTGTCCTGCGACCGCCACGCAGACACAACACACCCAAAGCTGCCGCCAGTGCAGGCTTCGGCCTACACTCCCCTCCCCCTGCTCCTGCTCCTCCTCCTTCTCCTGCTGTCCCTGGGCTCTAACACACCGCCAGTTGGGGCCCAGATGTGCTAGCTGCACAGAGAAAAACACCAGCCAATGTGTCAGTGGGGTTCAGCACCGCCAGCTGTTCCCCTGCTGTGCAGCCGGCATCGTGTCCTGCAAAAGCCACGCAGACACTTGCTCTTGTACCTTCTGCTCCCCATCCTGGTTCCAGTACCGTCAGCTGGTTCCGGGCAGAGCCTTTGGCTTAGGTGCCTCCCTTTGGTATCCGAGTTCCACCAACGTCAGGTGGTCCTTGGTAGTGCTTTCAGGCACGGGTACCTCCTGCTTAGTAACCGGGTTCCAGTAACGTCAGCTGGTCCTCGGTAGTTCCATTGGCTCTTGGACCTTCGGCTACCCATCCGGGTTCCAGCACCGTCAGCTGGTTCTCGGCAGTGTCTTTTGCTCTTGTACCTTCTGCTCCCCATCCTGGTTCCAGTACCGTCAGCTGGTTCCGGGCAGAGCCTTTGGCTTAGGTGCCTCCCTCTGGGTATCTGAGTTCCACCAACGTCAGGTGGTCCTTGGTAGTGCTTTCAGCACGGGTACCTCCTGCTTAGTAACCGGGTTCCAGTAACGTCAGCTGGTCCTCGGTCGTTCCATTGGCTCTTGGACCTTCGGGTAGCCATCTGAGCTCCAGTTCCATCAGCTGGTTCTCGGCATTCTCTCAGCCTTCTTGTACCTTCTGCTGCATTTCCAAGTTCAAGAGACTAAACACGATGACCCGGAAGACCACCCCTAAGATGACGACGACACCAGAGACGACAACCACCGTGATGACGACGACCCTGGAGACGATGACCCTGAAGACCACCCCGATGACGACGACCCCGGAGACGACCCCGATGACGACGACCCCGGAGACGACGACCCTGGAGACGACGACGACCTGGAAGACCGAGAAGCAGAAGAACAAGAGGCTGCAGAACAAAGAGCAGAAGGACATTAAGCATAACACAAAATATCAGAGCAAAAAATATTATGTAAATTATAAGCAGAAGAAGACTAAGCAGTGTATGGGGGTGAGTCCGTTCCTCCTCGTGGTGCCCCTGGATAAAGCCTGATGCTGCAGGCCAAACTGAACGCGGACAAATGTAACTGTTTTGTGACAGGCAGAACGGAAGGTGTAATCTTCAAACTTTTATAGATAACAACTACGGGAATGCCTGTCACAAATAAGAATATGATGAAGAAGTAGAATATGATGAAGATAATAGTAAAATAAAAAGAATATGAACAATGTAACCCAAAAAATAATAGGTAGAAGATGAAGAAGAAGATGAAGAAGGTGAAGAAGTTGATGTCAAAGAAGCTGATGATGAGGATAATGAAGAAGAAAGCGTGGGAGAAGTAAAAAAGAAGGTGAAGGGCGTGGAAGTAGTGAAACATCAATATCTGACATAAAAAAAAAAAATAACATAGTCAAATTCTTTCTAACGCCGAACGTCATAAAAAAAAAAAAAAAATCCTGCTATTCTATTAGATTGGGCTAAACCTCTGTGCCTTTAATGTCTCCGCCACGTCCCCCAATACATCCTACATTATTCTTAGTTGTTTTCCTTCATGTAGAATGAACCTACAAGTGTATAAAGGGTTTATTTTAATTCCGATATTTTCGTCCCATTGACTTGCATTGGGATCGGGTATCGGTATCGGATTGGATTCCGATACTGTGACGGTATCGGCCGATACTTTCCGATTCCGATACTTTCCGATATCGGAAAGTATCGCTCAACACTACTCTCCAGTAGTGTTGAGCATTCCGATACCGCAAGTATCGGGTATCGGCCGATACTAGCGGTATCGGAATTCCGATACCGGGATTCCGATACTTGGCGCGTATCGGATACCGGAATCGGAAGTTCCATGATTCAAAATTCAGAAATTCAGCCAATGAGAAAGATTCCAAGTGTGGGCACATCCTGTTTAGCATGGAGGGCATGAAAGTACTGGCAAGGCTGTGATTGGCTGCTGAAATGATGTCATGATGCAGTTTAAAAGTCGCTGGCGCCATTTTGCGATCACTCTGCTGTGAATTCAGTTAGTGACAGGACGCTGTTTGCTGACTGAGGGACAGTTTAGAGATAGCGATTTGCTTCTTTGTGCTTTCCAAAGGCTAATTTAGCAACCGCTGTGTTCACCTACTATTCACCTTGCTTTTGCCTTGTAGCGCTGTTTTCACAGCGATCTGCAAGGTCTCTCTGTGTGTGTGTGTGTGAGTGCAGCCCACTCTCTAGTCTGAGTGCAGCCACATAGGCCATCCATAGCTGGTTGTATTCAGTTCAGGGAGGGTGGTTCATTGCCTCATACTGTCCTTTTTTTTTTTTTTTTTTGAAGTAGTGCAGGCTGCTGCACATTTTTTCAAATAATTCCTATTAGTGTCTTTCCACCCGTCTCCATCTAATTTGTGGAAAAACACTACATAGGATAAAGTAGAGGAGGGTTTTTGGGCCTTGCAGCGCCGTTTACGGCTGTCTGCACGGTCTCCGTGTGACTGCAGCTCGCCCTGTAGTCTGTGAGCAGCCGTAGCTTGGTTGTCTCCAGCTCAGGGTTGTTCACTGCGTCATACCGCCAAATCAATTTTAATTTTTTTTCAAGTACTGTAGTCTGCTGTTAATTAATTTAAAAAAATCCTATTAGTGTCTTTCCACCCGTCTCCAGCTAATTTGTGGAAAAACACTACATAGGATAAAGTAGAGGAGGGTTTTTGGGCCTTGCAGCGCCGTTTACGGCTGTCTGCACGGTCTCCGTGTGACTGCAGCTCGCCCTGTAGTCTGTGAGCAGCTATAGCCTGGTTGTCTCCAGCTCAGGGTTGTTCACTGCGTCATACCGCCAAATCAATTTTAATTTTTTTTCAAGTACTGTAGTCTGCTGCTAATTAATTTAAAAAAATCCTATTAGTGTCTTTCCACCCGTCTCCAGCTAATTTGTGGAAAAACACTACATAGGATAAAGTAGAGGAGGGTTTTTGGGCCTTGCAGCGCCGTTTACGGCTGTCTGCACGGTCTCCGTGTGACTGCAGCTCGCCCTGTAGTCTGTGAGCAGCCGTAGCTTGGTTGTCTCCAGCTCAGGGTTGTTAACTGCGTCATACCGCCAAATCAATTTTAATTTTTTTTCAAGTACTGTAGTCTGCTGCTAATTAATTTAAAAAAATCCTATTAGTGTCTTTCCACCCGTCTCCAGCTAATTTGTGGAAAAACACTACATAGGATAAAGTAGAGGAGGGTTTTTGGGCCTTACAGCGCCGTTAACGTCTGTCTGCACGGTCTCCGTGTGACTGCAGCTCTATCCGTTGTCAGTTCAGCCCCCAAAAAAGAAATAAATAATAAAGTTCACCAAACACACCAGTTACACCACTTTACATTTGTGTAGGCCACATTAACTCATATTAAAGTCTAGTCCACACTTTAGCTAATTAGTGTTTCTTATACCTGTTAGGAGGAGTTTTTCAGGAATAAGCACACAAAGCCGTTAGTACTTTTCTGCTTTTCTTTATCAGTCAACCACGATGAAGAAGGCAGTGAGTAAGGCACGTGGGCGTGGGCGCGGAGCAGGGAGGGGACGTGGGGATTCTGTGCCCGCTGCGGGCACCGGTGACTCATCAGCACCCACTTTCACGAGGGAACAGTCGTTCATGCGCAGCTTTGTCGCCGAGCGCCGTACACCGCTGCTGCGTGAAGACCAAATTGAAGCCGTTGTGGGATGGATGGCAGCTAATGCATCAACTTCCATTAGTGCCACATCCTCTCAGACACAGAGCACTGGAGAGCAGCCATCTGTCTCTTCACCACCTGCCAAATTGCCCAGGCAGACAGAGAGCCCAGGACAGGAGCCGTCTCTACTTCTGTTCTCTGAATCTCTTGGCTTGGAAACAGGGGGCCAGCCAAGCAGCATTGGAGAAATGGAAGAAGAGGCAGGGTGCAGTGATGCCCAACAGCTTTTTCTCTCTGAGTCTGAAGAGGCGGGTGGGCCAGTGGCTCCGTTCACCACATCGCAGGCCGCATCAGCTGATGATGACACTCAGGTGCCACTTACTGGTGCGTGCTCTGCTGCTGAGACTACCCGGGAGGAGCAGTTGGGGGCAGAGGGTAGTGTGGATGACGAGGTCCTTGACCCATCTTGGCGTCAGGGACAGGAAGGTGGTGGGAGCAGCTCTGAGGAAGAGATTCCCCGTACGGTCCAAAGAGGGAGAGGGAGGGGGAAGACTGCGGATCCTGCAGCCTCCGCTTTGGCACCCGTAAGGAGCATGTCTCTTCCAAAAGTCAAAAGGGGGGCTCCCAAGACTTGCAGTGCCTGGTCCTTTTTTGACACAGTTGCAGATGACATTTGCTATGTCAGATGCAAGGTGTGTCATCAAAAAATCAAAAGAGGTCAAAAAGTCGCCAACCTCAATACCTCCAACATGTGGAAACATGTGCGCAACAGGCACCCGGCGGAGTTAGACAAACACACTGAAGAGCTAGGCCAACCAACAGCGGCAGCTACCACCTCTTCAGCTCGTGTTGCCTCTTCCTCTAGCTCACACGCAGCTGGTTCGGCTTCCTCCCAGGATCGCCGTGGAAGAACCTCTGGCCCTGTTGTCCAGAGACCCGCTGTAATTCCACCCGCAGCACCACTTTCCCAGTCAACCACACACTCCCAGCCCAGTCTACAGCCATCGGTAGTACAGGCATGGGAGAAAAGGCGGCCTTTCTCGTCAAACCACCCACGAGCACAGGCTCTGACTGCAGGCATTGCCAAACTTCTGTCACTGGAAATGCTGTCATTCAGGCTGGTGGAGACTGACAGCTTCCGTGACTTGATGTCATTGGCAGTCCCACAGTACAGTGTGCCCAGCCGCTTTTACTTCAGCAGGCAAGCCGTCCCTGCCCTGCACAAGCATGTGGAGGGACACATAAAACACGCGCTACTGAACGCCGTCAGTAGCAAGGTCCACCTCACCACCGATGCGTGGACCAGTCAACATGGACAGGGGCGATACCTTTCCCTCACTGCCCATTGGGTTAATGTAGTTGAGCCGGGTACAGACCGTGCGAGTGGCGCAGGACGTGTCCTGCCCACTCCAAGGATTGCAGGAATCCATTCTGTACGCATTGACTCCTCCTCTTACACCAGTTCCTCAGAATCATCGCTGCAGGAGCCGTCACAGTCCACCTCCACATGGACCCGTGATGAACGTGTACCTGTTACGACCGACATGAGCACAGCCGTGGCCAAACGTCAACAGGCCGTCTTGAAATTAATTTTTTTGGGGAATCGTAGCCACACAGCGCAGGAGCTCTGGAATGCCATCAAGCAGGAGAGCGATGTGTGGTTTGAGCCAGCGAATCTCCAGCCAGGCATGGTAGTGTGTGATAATGGCCGAAATCTGGTGGCAGCCCTGGGCCTCGGCAACCTCACTCACATCCCATGTCTGGCACATGTGCTCAATTTGGTCGTGCAGAGTTTTTTGAGGGACTATCCGGATCTTGATGCACTGCTGCACAAGGTCCGCCTAGAGTGTGCTCACTTGCGGCGTTCCAGCACGGCAAAAGCGCGCATTGCGGCTCTGCAGCGCCGACACCGCCTGCCGGAACATCGCATCATATGTGACCTACCTACCAGGTGGAATTCCACGTTACATATGTTGGAGCGGTTGTGTGAGCAGCAGCAAGCTGTAATGGAGTACCAGCTGTATCAGGCGCACAAAAGTCGCAGTCAGCGCCGTACAGACTTCACAACCACAGAGTGGGCCACTATGAAGGATGTCTGCCAGGTTTTGCGTCCCTTCGATTATTCCACGCGGATGGCGAGTGCAGATGATGCACTAGTCAGCATGACTGTCCCCCTTATCTGCCTGCTTGAAAAATCACTGCAAGCGCTAAGGGATGATGTTGTGGAAGAGGTGGAGGATGAGGATTCACCACTTCCATCATCTTCTGGACAGTCAGCGCCACGTGGTTCCTCACAAACGCGTAGGCAGGGGACAGTTTGTGAGGAGGATGAGGAGGAGTCAATGGAGGAGGAAGACATCCGTCCAGAGGAGGGAGTTACACAATTGTCCAGTACTCAGTGTGTACAGCGAGGGTGGGGTGATGACGAGCGGGCAGAGATCACGCCTCCAGCTGGGGACAGCGTTTCTTGGGCAGTTGGCAGTCTGCAGCACATGGTGGATTACATGCTGCAGTGCCTGAGAAACGACCGCCGCATCGACCACATTCTCAACATGTCTGATTACTGGGTGTTCACCCTCCTCGATCCTCGCTACCGGGACAACGTAGAAAGCCTCATCACACCGTTGAACCGGGAGCGAAAAATGCGGGAGTACCAAGACACACTGGTCAGTTCCATCATCTTCTCCATTCCAACTGAGAGAAGTGCTGCTAGTGCATTCCAAAGCAGCTCAGTGCGTCCAGGCAGTGGTGGAGGCTCTGCACAAAGAGGGAGCAGAAGCAGTGCCTCTGCCCAAGGCAAGACCAGTATGGCCCAACTGTGGCACAGTTTTGTGTGCCCCCCACAAAAGTCTACACCATCACAGACGGCTCCAGTCAGCAGGAGGCAACGGTTCCGTCAGATGGTGACAGACTACATGTCTTGCCCTCTTGCTGTACTCCCAGACGGCTCTTCCCCTTTCAAGTTTTGGGTCTCAAAGCTGGATACATGGCCAGAGCTAAGCCAGTATGCATTGGAGGTGCTGTCTTGCCCTGCGGCCAGTGTATTATCGGAACGTGTCTTTAGTGCTGCAGGTGGTGTACTAACTGACCGTCGCATGCGACTATCCTCCGATAACGTTGACCGGCTTACTTTCCTGAAAATGAACAAGGCCTGGATCTCGCAGGAATTTGCCACTCCTCCTCCTGATTAAATAATTAGGTCACTGTATACGTTATCCAGGTCTCCTGTTGTGTTCATCTTTCAACCACCTGAACTTACATTCCTGGGCTCCAACAACGCCAGTTGAGGCTCAGAAGTGCCATCTGCACAGTCAAAACATACGACCCAGTGTTATTGGGTTTCAGTAACGTCAGCTGATCCCCAGCTGTGTAGCCGGCAATGTGTCCTGCGACCGCCACGCTGACACAACTGAAATGTAAGGGAACCTGTCCCCCCCCCCCCCCAAGGCGTTTGTTACTGAAAGAGCCACCTTGTGCAGCAGTAATGCTGCACAAGGAAAAGGTAGCTATTTTCATTATGCTCCTTGCACACGCAGAACTTAACACTTATAAAATGTGTCCACTGATACCGTAAAACCGTCCCGGAGGTGGGACTTTCCTTCGTAATATGACGCAGCACAGCTGTCATTCCTACCCCCTCGGCGCCGTGCCCCGGCTCCTCATCGTTGTTTGATTCCGTCCCGGAGCCTGCGCTGTTATGTTATCCCTTGGCCAGGCACACTTAGCGCTGCCCATCTTCTGACATCATTTGGTGTCAGGCTGGCTGCGCCTGTGCGGCCGCGCTGTCCGAGAGCCCGCCTCGCAGTGTGGTCTAATGTAATCCCACCGCGGGCCTGGGATCAGTGGCCATGCGCAGTGCATATCCTCGCCTCTCGCTCCACTCCCTACGGCTTCTTCAGACTGTGCGGTGCCAGCTGATCCGTAATAGCATGCCACGGCCGTGGCAGCGCACAGTCTGAAAAAGCCGTAGGGAGGGGAGCGAGAGGCGAGGATATGCACTGCGCATGGCCACTGATCCCAGGCCCGCGGTGGGATTACATTAGACCACACTGCGAGGCGGGCTCTCGGACAGCGCGGCCGCACAAGCGCAGCCAGCCTGACACCAAATGATGTCAGAAGATGGGCAGCGCTAAGTGTGCCTGGCCAAGGGATAACCTAACAGCGCAGGCTCCGGGACGGAATCAAACAACGATGAGGAGCCGGGGCACGGCGCCGAGGGGGTAGGAATGACAGCTGTGCTGCGTCATATTACGAAGGAAAGTCCCACCTCCGGGACAGTTTCACGGTTTCAGGGGACACATTTTATAAGTGTTTAGTTCTGTGCTTGCAAGGAGCATAATTAAAAGAGCCACCTTTTCCTTTTGCATCTTTTGAGCTGCACAAGCTGGCTCTTTCAGCTACAAATGCCTTGGGGGGGGGGGTTAAAGGTTCCCTTTCTCCAATCAGGCTTCGGCCTACATTGTGTTCCTCTGCTTCTACTGCTGTCCCTGGGCTCCAACACCGCTAGTTGTTGCCTGGTAGTGCTGTACGCACAGTCAACAGTCGCTCCTCTGTTATTGGGGTTCAGTAACGTCAGCTGTTCCCCTGCTGTGTGTGTGGCAATCCCTCCAACCTCCTCCAACCTCATCCAAACTCCTCCTCCTCCACCTGTCCCTGGGCTCCAACACCGCTAGTTGCCGTCCAGAAGTGCTGTACGCACAGTCAACAGTCGCTCCTCTGTTATTGGGGTTCAGTAACGTCAGCTGTTCCCCTGCTGTGTGTGTGGCAATCCCTCCTACCTCCTCCAACCTCCTCCTACCTCCTCCTCCTCCACCTGTCCCTGGGCTCCAACACCGCCAGTTGCCGTCCAGAAGTGCTGTACGCACAGTCAACAGTCCCTCCTCTGTTATTGGGGTTCAGTAACGTCAGCTGTTCCCCTGCTGTGTGTGTGGCAATCCCTCCTACCTCCTCCTTCCTCCTCCACCTGTCCCTGGGCTCCAACACCGCCAGTTGCCGTCCAGAAGTGCTGTACGCACAGTCAACAGTCCCTCCTCTGTTATTGGGGTTCAGTAACGTCAGCTGTTCCCCTGCTGTGTGTGTGGCAATCCCTCCTACCTCCTCCAACCTCCTCCTCCTCCACCTGTCCCTGGGCTCCAACACCGCCAGTTGCCGTCCAGAAGTGCTGTACGCACAGTCAACAGTCCCTCCTCTGTTATTGGGGTTCAGTAACGTCAGCTGTTCCCCTGCTGTGTGTGTGGCAATCCCTCCTACCTCCTCCAACCTCCTCCAACCTCCTCCTCCTCCACCTGTCCCTGGGCTCCAACACCGCTAGTTGCCGTCCAGAAGTGCTGTACGCACAGTCAACAGTCGCTCCTCTGTTATTGGGGTTCAGTAACGTCAGCTGTTCCCCTGCTGTGTGTGTGGCAATCCCTCCTACCTCCTCCAACCTCCTCCTACCTCCTCCTCCTCCACCTGTCCCTGGGCTCCAACACCGCCAGTTGCCGTCCAGAAGTGCTGTACGCACAGTCAACAGTCCCTCCTCTGTTATTGGGGTTCAGTAACGTCAGCTGTTCCCCTGCTGTGTGTGTGGCAATCCCTCCTACCTCCTCCTACCTCCTCCACCTGTCCCTGGGCTCCAACACCGCCAGTTGCCGTCCAGAAGTGCTGTACGCACAGTCAACAGTCCCTCCTCTGTTATTGGGGTTCAGTAACGTCAGCTGTTCCCCTGCTGTGTGTGTGGCAATCCCTCCTACCTCCTCCTACCTCCTCCTCCTCCACCTGTCCCTGGGCTCCAACACCGCCAGTTGCCGTCCAGAAGTGCTGTACGCACAGTCAACAGTCCCTCCTCTGTTATTGGGGTTCAGTAACGTCAGCTGTTCCCCTGCTGTGTGTGTGGCAATCCCTCCTACCTCCTCCAACCTCCTCCTCCTCCACCTGTCCCTGGGCTCCAACACCGCCAGTTGCCGTCCAGAAGTGCTGTACGCACAGTCAACAGTCCCTCCTCTGTTATTGGGGTTCAGTAACGTCAGCTGTTCCCCTGCTGTGTGTGTGGCAATCCCTCCTACCTCCTCCAACCTCCTCCTACCTCCTCCTCCTCCACCTGTCCCTGGGCTCCAACACCGCCAGTTGCCGTCCAGAAGTGCTGTACGCACAGTCAACAGTCCCTCCTCTGTTATTGGGGTTCAGTAACGTCAGCTGTTCCCCTGCTGTGTGTGTGGCAATCCCTCCAACCTCCTCCAACCTCCTCCAACCTCCTCCTCCTCCACCTGTCCCTGGGCTCCAACACCGCCAGTTGCCGTCCAGAAGTGCTGTACGCACAGTCAACAGTCCCTCCTCTGTTATTGGGGTTCAGTAACGTCAGCTGTTCCCCTGCTGTGTGTGTGGCAATCCCTCCTACCTCCTCCAACCTCCTCCAACCTCCTCCTCCTCCACCTGTCCCTGGGCTCCAACACCGCTAGTTGCCGTCCAGAAGTGCTGTACGCACAGTCAACAGTCGCTCCTCTGTTATTGGGGTTCAGTAACGTCAGCTGTTCCCCTGCTGTGTGTGTGGCAATCCCTCCTACCTCCTCCAACCTCCTCCTACCTCCTCCTCCTCCACCTGTCCCTGGGCTCCAACACCGCCAGTTGCCGTCCAGAAGTGCTGTACGCACAGTCAACAGTCCCTCCTCTGTTATTGGGGTTCAGTAACGTCAGCTGTTCCCCTGCTGTGTGTGTGGCAATCCCTCCTACCTCCTCCTACCTCCTCCTCCTCCACCTGTCCCTGGGCTCCAACACCGCCAGTTGCCGTCCAGAAGTGCTGTACGCACAGTCAACAGTCCCTCCTCTGTTATTGGGGTTCAGTAACGTCAGCTGTTCCCCTGCTGTGTGTGTGGCAATCCCTCCTACCTCCTCCTACCTCCTCCTCCTCCACCTGTCCCTGGGCTCCAACACCGCCAGTTGCCGTCCAGAAGTGCTGTACGCACAGTCAACAGTCCCTCCTCTGTTATTGGGGTTCAGTAACGTCAGCTGTTCCCCTGCTGTGTGTGTGGCAATCCCTCCTACCTCCTCCAACCTCCTCCAACCTCCTCCTCCTCCACCTGTCCCTGGGCTCCAACACCGCTAGTTGCCGTCCAGAAGTGCTGTACGCACAGTCAACAGTCGCTCCTCTGTTATTGGGGTTCAGTAACGTCAGCTGTTCCCCTGCTGTGTGTGTGGCAATCCCTCCTACCTCCTCCAACCTCCTCCTACCTCCTCCTCCTCCACCTGTCCCTGGGCTCCAACACCGCCAGTTGCCGTCCAGAAGTGCTGTACGCACAGTCAACAGTCCCTCCTCTGTTATTGGGGTTCAGTAACGTCAGCTGTTCCCCTGCTGTGTGTGTGGCAATCCCTCCAACCTCCTCCAACCTCCTCCTACCTCCTCCTCCTCCACCTGTCCCTGGGCTCCAACACCGCCAGTTGCCGTCCAGAAGTGCTGTACGCACAGTCAACAGTCCCTCCTCTGTTATTGGGGTTCAGTAACGTCAGCTGTTCCCCTGCTGTGTGTGTGGCAATCCCTCCTACCTCCTCCAACCTCCTCCAACCTCCTCCTCCTCCACCTGTCCCTGGGCTCCAACACCGCTAGTTGCCGTCCAGAAGTGCTGTACGCACAGTCAACAGTCGCTCCTCTGTTATTGGGGTTCAGTAACGTCAGCTGTTCCCCTGCTGTGTGTGTGGCAATCCCTCCTACCTCCTCCAACCTCCTCCTACCTCCTCCTCCTCCACCTGTCCCTGGGCTCCAACACCGCCAGTTGCCGTCCAGAAGTGCTGTACGCACAGTCAACAGTCCCTCCTCTGTTATTGGGGTTCAGTAACGTCAGCTGTTCCCCTGCTGTGTGTGTGGCAATCCCTCCTACCTCCTCCTACCTCCTCCACCTGTCCCTGGGCTCCAACACCGCCAGTTGCCGTCCAGAAGTGCTGTACGCACAGTCAACAGTCCCTCCTCTGTTATTGGGGTTCAGTAACGTCAGCTGTTCCCCTGCTGTGTGTGTGGCAATCCCTCCTACCTCCTCCTACCTCCTCCTCCTCCACCTGTCCCTGGGCTCCAACACCGCCAGTTGCCGTCCAGAAGTGCTGTACGCACAGTCAACAGTCCCTCCTCTGTTATTGGGGTTCAGTAACGTCAGCTGTTCCCCTGCTGTGTGTGTGGCAATCCCTCCTACCTCCTCCAACCTCCTCCAACCTCCTCCTCCTCCACCTGTCCCTGGGCTCCAACACCGCTAGTTGCCGTCCAGAAGTGCTGTACGCACAGAGCCAAACACCTCGCCAATGTGTTAGTGGGGTTCAGCACCGCCAGCTGTTCCCCTGCTGTGTATACGGCAACGTGTACTGCGACCGCCACGCAGACACAACAAGTTAAATGTAAGGGAACCTGACCCCCCCCCCCCCCAGGCGTTTGTTACTGAAGGAGCCACCTTGTGCAGCAGTAATAATGCAAAGGGAAAAAGTGCCTCTTTTCGTGATGCTCCTTGCACATGCTGAACCTAACACTTATGAAATGTGTCCCCACACAGCGTTAAACCGTCCGGTAGGTGGAACTTTCCTTTGTCGTGTGACGCAGCACAGCCATCATTTTTACCCCCTTGGCGCCGTGCGCACACTCCTCAGCGTTGTTTGAATCTGTCCCGGAGCCTGCGCTGTTAGGTTAGCCCTTGGCCATGCACACATGTTGCGCTGCCCGTCTTCTGACCTCATTTGGTGTCAGGCTGGCTGCGCCTGTGCGGGTGCGCTGGTCGAGATCCCGCCTCGCAGTGTCGTCTAATGTAATCCCACCGCGGGCCTGTGATCCGTGCCCGTGCGCAGTGCATATCCTCTCCTCTCACTCCCCTCCCTACGGCTTCTTCAGACTGTGCGATGTCAGCTGGTCCCTAATAGCATGCCACGGCCGTGACAACGCACAGTCTGAAAAAGCCGTAGGGAGGGGAGTGAGAGGACAGGATATGCACTGCGCACGGGCACGGATCACAGGCCCGCGGTGGGATTACATTAGACGACACTGCGAGGCGGGATCTCGGCCAGCGCACCCGCACAGGCGCAGCCAGCCTGACACCAAATGAGGTCAGAAGACGGGCAGCGCAACATGTGTGCATGGCCAAGGGCTAACCTAACAGCGCAGGCTCCGGGACAGATTCAAACAACGCTGAGGAGTGGGCGCACGGCGCCAAGGGGGTAAAAATGATGGCTGTGCTGCGTCACACGACAAAGGAAAGTTCCACCTACCGGACGGTTTAACGCTGTGAGGAGACACATTTCATAAATGTTTGGTTCCGCATGTACAAGGACCATAATTAAAAGAGCTAAGTTTACCTTTTCCAGCATTAGTGCTGTACACAATGGCTCTTTCAGCTACAAACGCCTGGGGGGGGGGGTGTTAAAGGTTTCCTTTCAACTTGCTCGAGTGCAGGCTTCGGCCTACACTCCGCTCCCCCTGCTCCTCCTGCTGACCCTGGGCTCTAACACCGCCAGTTTTTGCCCAGATGTGCTAGCTGCACAGAGAAAAACACCAGCCAATGTGTCAGTGGGGTTCAGCACCGCCAGCTGTTCCCCTGCTGTGTAGCCGGCAACGTGTCCTGCGACCGCCACGCAGACACAAGAACTGAAATTGAAGGGAACCTGTCCCCCCTCCCCCAGGTGTTTCTATGTTTTACAGCTACCTTGAACAGCAGTAATGCTGCATGTGTTCAAGGTGGCTCAGAAACTTATTCTCCTTGCCCATGTTGAAGTGAACACGTCTAAAATGTGTCCTCTGTGACCATTAAAACGTCCCTCAGGTGTGATTTGACTTTGTATTGACACACGCAACAAGCTCCTTGGTAGCGCTGCCCGTCTTCTGGCATCATTGTTTGGCTGGCTGCGCCTCTGCGGCCGCCCTGACCCACACAACGCCCCTCGGTGTCTTATTTATTGGGACTGCGAGGGTGTGATTGATGGGCAGGATCAGTGCATCAGTTCGCCTGTCCCTCCTCTCCTTCCGCCTTCTTCGGACTGTGCGGCTTCATGGCCGTGGCATGCGATAAGGGATCAGATGACGCCGCACAGTCTGAAGCGGGTGTAAGGACCCGAGTGTGAGAGGCGAACATATGTGCTGCGCCAGGCCCTGAATCCCAGCCCCGCAGTGTTTTAACAATGTTAAGACACTGCGGGGCTGGGATTCATGGGCATCGCGAACCGCACCGGCCGACATTACATGATGCCAGAAGATGGGCAGCGCTAACGGCGCTAGGCCAGGGGATAACACGACAGCGCAGACTCCTGTACAGCAAATAACAACGCTCAGGAGGCTGCACCCAGCACCAAGGTGGGATTCTTGACATCTGTGCTGCGTCTCATTACAAAGGGAACTCTCGCCTCCATTACACAGTTTGACTGTATAAAGGGCTAAATGTTATACGTGTTCCATTCAGCGTGTGCAAGGAGAAAAATTACAAGAGCAACCTTTGACTTGCGCAGCACTACTGCTGCATAAGCTGTGGCTCTTCTACTTTGTAACCCCTGAGGGGGGGTTAAAGGTGACTTTTGAAATCGGTTCAATTAGGCTTCGGCCTACACTCTGCTCCACCTGCAGAGCCCGGGCTCCAACAACGCTAGTTGCTGTCCGGAAGTGCTGGCTGCACAGAGCCAAACACCTCGCCAATGTGTCAGTGGGGTCCAGCACCGCCAGCTGTTCCCCTGCTGTGTAGCCGGCAACGTGTCCTGCAAAAGCCACGCAGACACAACACACCCAAAGCTGCCGCCTGTGCAGGCTTCGGCCTACACTCCCCTCCCCCTGCTCCTCCTCCTCCTGCTCCTCCTCCTGCTGTCCCTGGGCTCTAACACACCGCCAGTTTTTGCCCAGATGTGCTAGCTGCACAGAGAAAAACACCAGCCAATGTGTCAGTGGGGTCCAGCACCGCCAGCTGTTCCCCTGCTGTGCAGCCGGCAACGTGTCCTGCAAAAGCCACGCAGACACAAGAACTGAAATTGAAGGGAACCTGTCCCCCCTCCCCCAGGCGTTTTTACGTTATCCAGCCACCTTGTACAGCGGTAATGCTGCATGTGTGCAAGGTGGCTCATAAACGTATTCTCCTCGCACATGTGGAACTGAAAACACGTCTGAAATGTGTCCTCTGTGTGACCATTTAACCGTCCCGGGGGTGTGACTTTCCTTTGTAATGACACGCTGCAACCCCCTTGGTAGCGCTGCCCGTCTTCTGGCATCATTGTTTGGCTGGCTGCGCCTCTGCGGCCGCCCTGACCCACACAACGCCCCTCGGTGTCTTATTTATTGGGACTGCGAGGGTGTGATTGATGGGCAGGATCAGTGCATCAGTTCGCCTGTCCCTCCTCTCCTTCCGCCTTCTTCGGACTGTGCGGCTTCATGGCCGTGGCATGCGATAAGGGATCAGATGACGCCGCACAGTCTGAAGCGGGTGTAAGGACCCGCGTGTGAGAGGCGAACATATGTGCTGCGCCAGGCCCTGAATCCCAGCCCCGCAGTGTTTTAACAATGTTAAGACACTGCGGGGCTGGGATTCATGGTGATCGCGAACCGCAACGGCCGACATTAAATGATGTCAGAAGATGGGCAGCGCTAACGGCGCTAGGCCAGGGGATAACACGACAGCGCAGACTCCTGTACAGCAAATAACAACGCTCAGGAGGCTGCACCCAGCACCAAGGTGGGATTCTTGACATCTGTGCTGCGTCTCATTACAAAGGGAACTCTCGCCTCCATTACACAGTTTGACTGTATAAAGGGCTAAATGTTATACGTGTTCCATTCAGCGTGTGCAAGGAGAAAAATTACAAGAGCAACCTTTGACTTGCGCAGCACTACTGCTGCATAAGCTGTGGCTCTTCTACTTTGTAACCCCTGAGGGGGGGTTAAAGGTGACTTTTGAAATCGGTTCAATTAGGCTTCGGCCTACACTCTGCTCCACCTGCAGAGCCCGGGCTCCAACAACGCTAGTTGCTGTCCGGAAGTGCTGGCTGCACAGAGCCAAACACCTCGCCAATGTGTCAGTGGGGTCCAGCACCGCCAGCTGTTCCCCTGCTGTGTAGCCGGCAACGTGTCCTGCAAAAGCCACGCAGACACAACACACCCAAAGCTGCCGCCTGTGCAGGCTTCGGCCTACACTCCCCTCCCCCTGCTCCTCCTCCTCCTGCTCCTCCTCCTGCTGTCCCTGGGCTCTAACACACCGCCAGTTTTTGCCCAGATGTGCTAGCTGCACAGAGAAAAACACCAGCCAATGTGTCAGTGGGGTTCAGCACCGCCAGCTGTTCCCCTGCTGTGTAGCCGGCAACGTGTCCTGCGACCGCCACGCAGACACAAGAACTGAAATTGAAGGGAACCTGTCCCCCCTCCCCCAGGTGTTTCTATGTTTTACAGCTACCTTGAACAGCAGTAATGCTGCATGTGTTCAAGGTGGCTCAGAAACTTATTCTCCTTGCCCATGTTGAAGTGAACACGTCTAAAATGTGTCCTCTGTGACCATTAAAACGTCCCTCAGGTGTGATTTGACTTTGTATTGACACACGCAACAAGCTCCTTGGTAGCGCTGCCCGTCTTCTGGCATCATTGTTTGGCTGGCTGCGCCTCTGCGGCCGCCCTGACCCACACAACGCCCCTCGGTGTCTTATTTATTGGGACTGCGAGGGTGTGATTGATGGGCAGGATCAGTGCATCAGTTCGCCTGTCCCTCCTCTCCTTCCGCCTTCTTCGGACTGTGCGGCTTCATGGCCGTGGCATGCGATAAGGGATCAGATGACGCCGCACAGTCTGAAGCGGGTGTAAGGACCCGAGTGTGAGAGGCGAACATATGTGCTGCGCCAGGCCCTGAATCCCAGCCCCGCAGTGTTTTAACAATGTTAAGACACTGCGGGGCTGGGATTCATGGGCATCGCGAACCGCACCGGCCGACATTACATGATGCCAGAAGATGGGCAGCGCTAACGGCGCTAGGCCAGGGGATAACACGACAGCGCAGACTCCTGTACAGCAAATAACAACGCTCAGGAGGCTGCACCCAGCACCAAGGTGGGATTCTTGACATCTGTGCTGCGTCTCATTACAAAGGGAACTCTCGCCTCCATTACACAGTTTGACTGTATAAAGGGCTAAATGTTATACGTGTTCCATTCAGCGTGTGCAAGGAGAAAAATTACAAGAGCAACCTTTGACTTGCGCAGCACTACTGCTGCATAAGCTGTGGCTCTTCTACTTTGTAACCCCTGAGGGGGGGTTAAAGGTGACTTTTGAAATCGGTTCAATTAGGCTTCGGCCTACACTCTGCTCCACCTGCAGAGCCCGGGCTCCAACAACGCTAGTTGCTGTCCGGAAGTGCTGGCTGCACAGAGCCAAACACCTCGCCAATGTGTCAGTGGGGTCCAGCACCGCCAGCTGTTCCCCTGCTGTGTAGCCGGCAACGTGTCCTGCAAAAGCCACGCAGACACAACACACCCAAAGCTGCCGCCTGTGCAGGCTTCGGCCTACACTCCCCTCCCCCTGCTCCTCCTCCTCCTGCTCCTCCTCCTGCTGTCCCTGGGCTCTAACACACCGCCAGTTTTTGCCCAGATGTGCTAGCTGCACAGAGAAAAACACCAGCCAATGTGTCAGTGGGGTCCAGCACCGCCAGCTGTTCCCCTGCTGTGCAGCCGGCAACGTGTCCTGCAAAAGCCACGCAGACACAAGAACTGAAATTGAAGGGAACCTGTCCCCCCTCCCCCAGGCGTTTTTACGTTATCCAGCCACCTTGTACAGCGGTAATGCTGCATGTGTGCAAGGTGGCTCATAAACGTATTCTCCTCGCACATGTGGAACTGAAAACACGTCTGAAATGTGTCCTCTGTGTGACCATTTAACCGTCCCGGGGGTGTGACTTTCCTTTGTAATGACACGCTGCAACCCCCTTGGTAGCGCTGCCCGTCTTCTGGCATCATTGTTTGGCTGGCTGCGCCTCTGCGGCCGCCCTGACCCACACAACGCCCCTCGGTGTCTTATTTATTGGGACTGCGAGGGTGTGATTGATGGGCAGGATCAGTGCATCAGTTCGCCTGTCCCTCCTCTCCTTCCGCCTTCTTCGGACTGTGCGGCTTCATGGCCGTGGCATGCGATAAGGGATCAGATGACGCCGCACAGTCTGAAGCGGGTGTAAGGACCCGCGTGTGAGAGGCGAACATATGTGCTGCGCCAGGCCCTGAATCCCAGCCCCGCAGTGTTTTAACAATGTTAAGACACTGCGGGGCTGGGATTCATGGTGATCGCGAACCGCAACGGCCGACATTAAATGATGTCAGAAGATGGGCAGCGCTAACGGCGCTAGGCCAGGGGATAACACGACAGCGCAGACTCCTGTACAGCAAATAACAACGCTCAGGAGGCTGCACCCAGCACCAAGGTGGGATTCTTGACATCTGTGCTGCGTCTCATTACAAAGGGAACTCTCGCCTCCATTACACAGTTTGACTGTATAAAGGGCTAAATGTTATACGTGTTCCATTCAGCGTGTGCAAGGAGAAAAATTACAAGAGCAACCTTTGACTTGCGCAGCACTACTGCTGCATAAGCTGTGGCTCTTCTACTTTGTAACCCCTGAGGGGGGGTTAAAGGTGACTTTTGAAATCGGTTCAATTAGGCTTCGGCCTACACTCTGCTCCACCTGCAGAGCCCGGGCTCCAACAACGCTAGTTGCTGTCCGGAAGTGCTGGCTGCACAGAGCCAAACACCTCGCCAATGTGTCAGTGGGGTCCAGCACCGCCAGCTGTTCCCCTGCTGTGTAGCCGGCAACGTGTCCTGCAAAAGCCACGCAGACACAACACACCCAAAGCTGCCGCCTGTGCAGGCTTCGGCCTACACTCCCCTCCCCCTGCTCCTCCTCCTCCTGCTCCTCCTCCTGCTGTCCCTGGGCTCTAACACACCGCCAGTTTTTGCCCAGATGTGCTAGCTGCACAGAGAAAAACACCAGCCAATGTGTCAGTGGGGTCCAGCACCGCCAGCTGTTCCCCTGCTGTGCAGCCGGCAACGTGTCCTGCAAAAGCCACGCAGACACAAGAACTGAAATTGAAGGGAACCTGTCCCCCCTCCCCCAGGCGTTTTTACGTTATCCAGCCACCTTGTACAGCGGTAATGCTGCATGTGTGCAAGGTGGCTCATAAACGTATTCTCCTCGCACATGTGGAACTGAAAACACGTCTGAAATGTGTCCTCTGTGTGACCATTTAACCGTCCCGGGGGTGTGACTTTCCTTTGTAATGACACGCTGCAACCCCCTTGGTAGCGCTGCCCGTCTTCTGGCATCATTGTTTGGCTGGCTGCGCCTCTGCGGCCGCCCTGACCCACACAACGCCCCTCGGTGTCTTATTTATTGGGACTGCGAGGGTGTGATTGATGGGCAGGATCAGTGCATCAGTTCGCCTGTCCCTCCTCTCCTTCCGCCTTCTTCGGACTGTGCGGCTTCATGGCCGTGGCATGCGATAAGGGATCAGATGACGCCGCACAGTCTGAAGCGGGTGTAAGGACCCGCGTGTGAGAGGCGAACATATGTGCTGCGCCAGGCCCTGAATCCCAGCCCCGCAGTGTTTTAACAATGTTAAGACACTGCGGGGCTGGGATTCATGGTGATCGCGAACCGCAACGGCCGACATTAAATGATGTCAGAAGATGGGCAGCGCTAACGGCGCTAGGCCAGGGGATAACACGACAGCGCAGACTCCTGTACAGCAAATAACAACGCTCAGGAGGCTGCACCCAGCACCAAGGTGGGATTCTTGACATCTGTGCTGCGTCTCATTACAAAGGGAACTCTCGCCTCCATTACACAGTTTGACTGTATAAAGGGCTAAATGTTATACGTGTTCCATTCAGCGTGTGCAAGGAGAAAAATTACAAGAGCAACCTTTGACTTGCGCAGCACTACTGCTGCATAAGCTGTGGCTCTTCTACTTTCTAACCCCTGAGGGGGGGTTAAAGGTTACCTTTGAAATTGGTTCAAGTAGGCTTCGGCCTACACTCTGCTCCCCCTGCAGAGCCCGGGCTACAACACCGCTCGTTGCTGTCCGGAAGTGCTGGCTGCACAGAGCCAAACACCTCGCCAATGTGTCAGTGGGGTCCAGCACCGCCAGCTGTTCCCCTGCTGTGTAGCCGGCAACGTGTCCTGCGACCGCCACGCAGACACAACACACCCAAAGCTGCCGCCAGTGCAGGCTTCGGCCTACACTCCCCTCCCCCTGCTCCTGCTCCTCCTCCTTCTCCTGCTGTCCCTGGGCTCTAACACACCGCCAGTTGGGGCCCAGATGTGCTAGCTGCACAGAGAAAAACACCAGCCAATGTGTCAGTGGGGTTCAGCACCGCCAGCTGTTCCCCTGCTGTGCAGCCGGCATCGTGTCCTGCAAAAGCCACGCAGACACTTGCTCTTGTACCTTCTGCTCCCCATCCTGGTTCCAGTACCGTCAGCTGGTTCCGGGCAGAGCCTTTGGCTTAGGTGCCTCCCTTTGGTATCCGAGTTCCACCAACGTCAGGTGGTCCTTGGTAGTGCTTTCAGGCACGGGTACCTCCTGCTTAGTAACCGGGTTCCAGTAACGTCAGCTGGTCCTCGGTAGTTCCATTGGCTCTTGGACCTTCGGCTACCCATCCGGGTTCCAGCACCGTCAGCTGGTTCTCGGCAGTGTCTTTTGCTCTTGTACCTTCTGCTCCCCATCCTGGTTCCAGTACCGTCAGCTGGTTCCGGGCAGAGCCTTTGGCTTAGGTGCCTCCCTCTGGGTATCTGAGTTCCACCAACGTCAGGTGGTCCTTGGTAGTGCTTTCAGCACGGGTACCTCCTGCTTAGTAACCGGGTTCCAGTAACGTCAGCTGGTCCTCGGTCGTTCCATTGGCTCTTGGACCTTCGGGTAGCCATCTGAGCTCCAGTTCCATCAGCTGGTTCTCGGCATTCTCTCAGCCTTCTTGTACCTTCTGCTGCATTTCCAAGTTCAAGAGACTAAACACGATGACCCGGAAGACCACCCCTAAGATGACGACGACACCAGAGACGACAACCACCGTGATGACGACGACCCTGGAGACGATGACCCTGAAGACCACCCCGATGACGACGACCCCGGAGACGACCCCGATGACGACGACCCCGGAGACGACGACCCTGGAGACGACGACGACCTGGAAGACCGAGAAGCAGAAGAACAAGAGGCTGCAGAACAAAGAGCAGAAGGACATTAAGCATAACACAAAATATCAGAGCAAAAAATATTATGTAAATTATAAGCAGAAGAAGACTAAGCAGTGTATGGGGGTGAGTCCGTTCCTCCTCGTGGTGCCCCTGGATAAAGCCTGATGCTGCAGGCCAAACTGAACGCGGACAAATGTAACTGTTTTGTGACAGGCAGAACGGAAGGTGTAATCTTCAAACTTTTATAGATAACAACTACGGGAATGCCTGTCACAAATAAGAATATGATGAAGAAGTAGAATATGATGAAGATAATAGTAAAATAAAAAGAATATGAACAATGTAACCCAAAAAATAATAGGTAGAAGATGAAGAAGAAGATGAAGAAGGTGAAGAAGTTGATGTCAAAGAAGCTGATGATGAGGATAATGAAGAAGAAAGCGTGGGAGAAGTAAAAAAGAAGGTGAAGGGCGTGGAAGTAGTGAAACATCAATATCTGACATAAAAAAAAAAAATAACATAGTCAAATTCTTTCTAACGCCGAACGTCATAAAAAAAAAAAAAAAATCCTGCTATTCTATTAGATTGGGCTAAACCTCTGTGCCTTTAATGTCTCCGCCACGTCCCCCAATACATCCTACATTATTCTTAGTTGTTTTCCTTCATGTAGAATGAACCTACAAGTGTATAAAGGGTTTATTTTAATTCCGATATTTTCGTCCCATTGACTTGCATTGGGATCGGGTATCGGTATCGGATTGGATTCCGATACTGTGACGGTATCGGCCGATACTTTCCGATTCCGATACTTTCCGATATCGGAAAGTATCGCTCAACACTAATGGCAACCTGATGCAAAAAAGAGAACAGAAGAAATCAACCGGAGCAGGAAAGCAGTGGGGGAGCCAGGGTAGGTGAGTAATAATTGGTATTATAGCACCAAATTGGTAATGTACTGGGAATAGAATATGTGCAGTATATAATAATTTCAATGCTCAGGTCGGATTAGGACAGAAGAGCACAATACGGAATGCCGCCCGAGAAATAAGAGAGGGTGAGAGTGATGTTAGTGTTCACCTGGGTGGTTGGGTATGGAGCCCTAGAATCAGCAGATTGCAATTCACTTTAGTGGAGAGATCGCGGTACCGGAACTGCGCTTGTTTCTTGTACATTTATTTCTTACCTTGAAAAGGTGCAAATCCATCGCCGAAACACGTTGGTTAATAAAATCCTTAATTTATGCCATCCAGGATTCTTTATTTCCACAAGCGCAGCCCAGATCTCTCCAATCATATCAATGTCACATTGTATTCAGTGCATTCTGTACCCCTTTCTTCATGCAGATGACGACCATAAGAATTCCACTGCCGTTCAGAAATAGATGAGCGGTTATTGATGACCCCACCATTGAATGTTCAATGGCTTTGATGGTCGACCCCAACAACCTTTATCAAATATTGGTTAAATGCAAACTATTCTAGAAATTCCCAATTTTGTATTGTAGTCCATATCGTTACTCATCAATTACCTGTAAACTTAAGAAGGAGAAACCACTATAGGGCTAATGCTTTCCCGAAGGAGCATGTTTGACTTCAGCCTCTGATTTTAACATTTCATCGCCTCCTTCCAGCAGGCAGCATGTGATGAAACAGAATGCCATTATATCTCCTTATTAAGCTCCCAAAATTCTGTTTTAGGCATTAAACTGACAGTCAGACGATACTTTAGAGCATGTGGTCTCCGCTGTTATTTTAGCTTTGAATCAGCTTACAGAGCAGAGAATTTTATAATCTCCCTGTTCTCAGTCATTTCTTTCAACTTCAGCCACAAAATAGGTCAGGGAAGTGGAAAGACGCATAAATAAATCTATGAATGAAATCCTGCAACACTGTCTTATACCCAAAAAAAAAAATTGTTCTACACCAGTTACATTTCTTTACCACCACTACCATTCAGTCCTGGTTTAATATGTTTTAAAGCAAAACATAGTAGTCCCTGCAACTATATACAAATTAATGGTCTAGACCCACAATATTTCCCAAACTCCAGTCCTCACGGCTCCCAACAGGTCATGTTTTGAGGATTTCCATACTGCTGCACAAGTGAGAGAACTCCTGATACTTCCAACGTGACCTGTTGGGATCCGTGAAGACTGGAGTTTGGGAAACACTGGTAGAGTCAAGGAGGTGGAAACAGTAAGCTGAGAATTGAAGCTGGCCACACCTCAGCCAACCCAATTCTGCTCAATTGATGGCCCTGTGGGATGGGTATGTCATCCATGTCCTCCAAGACATCAATCAAGTCAGTTTGGAAGTGATTACGTGATAGATTCACTGGAGAACCCAGAGGAAACCCACCAAACACGGGGAGAACCTACAAACTCCTTGCAAATGTTGTCGTTGGTAGGATTTGAACCCAGGACCCCAGCTCTGCAAAGGAACAGTGCTAACCACTGAGCCACCATGCTGCCCATATGTTCTGATATCAATGCAGATAAAAGAAGAAAAATAGACTGGGGAAAAGCATGGGGTTTCTAAACAATTTTGTTTTTACACGAATGTAGACAAATCCCGTAAGTAATTTGCAAAGTTTCACAACTTTCCATGCTGGACCAAATCCTAATAGTGCTTTTAAAGCTTAGTAAGACTCCATGATCAGATTGTCTCTATAAAGAGAGCTCCAAAGATGGGACAAAAAGATAAACGTTTTTTGTGAGAAATGTAAGTAAAGTAAAGAAAAGGAAATATAATTTGACTATTTTACGTCACATCCATTTGATCGCAGATGCAACGCACAGATAAGGCAAGAAATAGTCGGCAGTGGATGAAATCTCTTTGGAATGACGGCCCTGGTGAGGGTCAACGGGTTTTGCCGCCAAGCCGCAAATCTCTCTCCAACAAAGTTTATTAAAGAGCACTGAGCCTCCCAAGCCCCAAACGGTCCCCTCTCAACCTGTTGTCCTATCCCCAGCCAGCCGCTGTACCATAAGACAAAACTGGAAGTGACGGCCCTGTTCACTCTGCGGTCGCAGTTGTGCCTCATTTGTAGTCACCTCCTTGTGGATCTTCACTTATTGACTGTTGGTGAATATCTGCCTGGAGAGGAGAGGACTGGGACTTGGCTCTTGACTTGCGAAGTCCGGTTTCTGGGTCTTGACCGCTGTAGGGCGAAGGCCCTTGTCCTTACTGGCACAACCAGAACTCTGGGTCTTCCTATATTCCCATATGTATTCTGACCCATAACAGGTGGTATCCAGCACCATGGTGGCGTAGACTTCCCGCTGAGGCCTGGTACGCTGGCCTCAACACCATCCCTGGTCCGCGTCTCCTCCTCTCTTACGCTTGGTGCCAAATCTCTCTGTGGTTTTGGCGCACGGGGCTTTTATATCTTGGTCTTCAGCCCTACAAGTCACCTGACCAGATCCAGCATATGAAGCTGCTCCCCCTGAAATGCTTCCTGTACAAATTGGTTCCGCCTGATTGTGCCGGGCCAGAAGATGGTGGTCCTTCCTCACTATGATCACAAAACGCAAGGGCTCTACAGGGCTATCACTGCTTCTTCTCACACATACAGGAACACATGGGCTACTAGCACAGTGAACAAGTCTGTAGGAACATGTTCACACACCACCAAGAAACTTGAAGACAAGTCTTCATCATTCTTCTCACATATGAATGCCTCCTCTCATACAATCAGACAGTTACTTCCATTGTATCATTCCTCATCACCGAGATTTTCTACTATCGTGGAGACGACGTTGCTCTTTCTGTTGCCGCCATTTGTTTCTCTCAAATCTAATTCAGGCAGGTATTGTTTGCATTGATTTTACAAGACTATATGTATCTTTTCTAGTATATTGTATGTGTTTTCTGTTTGTGTCTAAATCATTTTCTTTAGATTTAAAAAGGTCAAAAAAGACTAGAGAAAAAAAAATCTCAAAATAGTTTCCGATATTGCAGTCTTGATCGATGCAACATTAGATATAGCAAGACAAAAGTGGTGCGTAACTGAAAAAGGACGCATTGAAGTCAATAGGATTTCTATGTAATCTAAAGACACTGTAGGTTTTCCAAAAGGAGAAATGTCAATTCACACCTTCAGTATTTTACGTCAGTATTTGTAAGCCGAAACCAGGAGTGGGTGAAAAATGAAGCAGCATTTTCGAATTTCCCATTTTTTTCCATCATTTTCCATTTTTGTTAGTATGTTAGAAGTCTTAAACGTTTCGGAGCAAATTCTTTTTCAACAAATTAAAAACCTATCTTTTAGGGACCACTTTGTTTTTTACATAACTTTTAGGGCCTTTGGGTCACATAAAAAAAAAACAAGCAAGACCTGGTGGCACCCATTAAAGTATTCAAATCCTCATTCTGGAAGCTTGTTAATGCGACGCCCACCAGGGCCGTGGGGTACAGTTCTTTGGGGAAGTCATGGGGCCGTGACCCGACTCCTTGACCCTGTGGCACAATTACTGCTGGAAAAAGCCGAAGACTGCAGAAGTTAATGAGCGGCCCCGAAAGCAGATGTGCCCGGGAGACAGCGGGACGGGAGGACGCATCGCTGGACAGGTAAGTATAATTATGTTTATTATTAATTTTATTCTTTCTTTTATAGCCCCCCCCCCCCCCCCCGCCCCATCCCATATCTATAAAGTCCAAGCTCGGGGTTCGGACGTAAGTTCGCGTCATCTCCGGTCCCGAGCTCGAACTTTACAAAAAAACTTGGGGGAACCCGCCGATCCCAAAACATCGGGGGGTTCGCCCATCACTACCCACAGTGGCTTCACAGAATTTTAGAACATTGGGCAGTGAAAATGAAAAATTTTTTTTTTCCACTGGATATTCCTTTAGCCCTACATTTTTCATTTTCACATAGGTAAGAGGAGAAAATGGACTTCACAATTTGTTCTGTAATTTCTCCTGAGTACACCGATACCCCAAAAGTAGTCAGAAACTAGCATTTGCTCACAGGGCTGGGCTTGAAAGTGAAGGAGCGCTATTTGACTTTTGGAGCCCAATTTTGGCTTAAATAGATGGCAGATGCCATATCACATTTGGAGAGGTGCCAAAACTGCAGAAACCTCCAATAAATGATACCATTTTGAAAGCTAAATCAATAAAAGAAATTTATATCCTCTAATTATATTGCAGTCATCACATTATACAGCACTGTGTACTTACAATTGCTCATTTTACCTTTCTACAAAGTTAATTCTTCTCTTTTCACTGCTATATGTAGAAACATAAAGTCTCATTTCAATTAATTTTTTTTTGGGGGGAGGAGAGAGTGCAATGTTTGCTTTTCCAGAGTTTTTGTACTACAAATAATATGGAAACCACCTGAAAAGGGACTTTTGTGGGTTGAATTGAAGATTTTATTTGTACCATTTTGGGTACATAACATTTTGGGTCGCTGTTAATGCTTGGTTCATATTTATCCTGTGCTCTACATTTAGCACTTACATGGGGGTTTCCATCTTAATCTTCAAAATAAGTAATTCAGAGAAAACCTTAGGCTAGGTCATCAATGTCTGATCAGCTGGGGTCTGATACCCAGCACCCTTGCCAATTAGCTGCTCTCGGGGTCGGTGGCGGCCGCCAGCCGGAAGCTCTCACTTGTCGAGCTGTTACGTCAACTTGTAGTGGCCGGGGCTGGGTACCTTCATTTTTACAGTATTTTTCAGTCCGATCTAGAAGAATTAAACCTGAATCTGATTGCTTATACCACAACATACTGTAATATCAAAGTAAAGCATTGCCACCAAGGACAACATCTACAAGGAGTTTGTATGTTCTCCCCGTGTTTGCGTGGGTTTCCTCCGGGTTCTCCGATTTCCTCCCACACTCCAAAGAGATACTGATAGAG
Source organism: Ranitomeya variabilis (assembly GCF_051348905.1). Taxonomy (NCBI): domain Eukaryota; kingdom Metazoa; phylum Chordata; class Amphibia; order Anura; family Dendrobatidae; genus Ranitomeya; species Ranitomeya variabilis. The sequence goes on from NC_135238.1 coordinate 40,769,622, forward strand.
AATGTAGATTGTGAGCCGCCCCAATGGGGGACAGTGATGATGTCTGTTAAGCGCTGTATATGAAAGCATAGTAAATGACAGAAAAAAACATTTAGCATTTAAATATAGATGCGAGAGCCTCACGGCAAAGGTTGCCATATTTAATCCAGTCCTTCCGATGTTGTATCACTTTATATAATAACAAAACCCTTGCCTGACTATGTATTTTTATAATTATATTATATATGCGGCCCTACATTGTTCTCCTCTTCATCCTAATAATACACTTTTCTACTACTCCTACAATATATTATTATTTCAGCAGTTTCATGCTGCTATCAAACACTCAAACCTTGTGTACATTTTATACTAAGAGCAAGAAAGAAAACATTTGCATTTGTTTTTTGGAGGAAAATTAGAATAATGCCACATCAACTATGGGAGTGTGGATGTGGGATGACATCCGCGTCAACTAAAGTGCCGGCCACTAGGTGTCACTGTTTAAATAACTTGCTGTCCACTGCCTGTTGTCAAGTACAATCCATACCTAGCAGCAGAGATGCCAAGATGAATTTTAGGAAGTGGGGATCAGATATTTATTTCTCTGCTCCACTTCTTTTAAGCTTATCCATATCAGAGAGTTGAGATTTCAGTTGGGGCAAGCAAACTATTGGACATTGGTTGGAACAATTTATGTTGAGATATGTTGAAAACGAAGTTACAGCACCTAAAGTGCTGGCAGGATTCTGATAAAGCAAAACAGCTCTCTGAAAAAAAGAGTAAAACCATTATAGCTTTATGTATGATGACTGCAAGACCCAAGGACAGGTTCTGCATAGATAGAGAAATGTTTCCACTGGTGCTCACAATGAACTTAGATGTATACGGTCTAACTCATGGATGCTTTTCTTGACTTTTAAATTTTTTGCACATTAGTGAAGATTTAGTGAATTTCAAGCATTTCTATTATGCTGTTACTTCTTTATAGTCCAGAAAACTTAATCAAGGTCCCTGGTATAGTGAAATCTTTATTAATGAAGGCTCAGTGGGTCGTTGATGACAGACATGAAATTGACTTGCGGTTCAATCTATTATTACGCTTTTTTTTTCACTGTACTTAATTCCATGTGAATTACTGACATTATGCCTCCTACTCTCAGCAACAACACGTTGGCCTTGTGATCCTTTATGCATAAGCACAGGTCAAACGCGGCGCTGACTCACTAAGCGGCACTTTAAAATCCTTAAGTGACTCCATTCATACCAGCCCTTTCTAAATGAATACTAACCTTGTACAGGACTTTTCTTCACCTAAAGTTTGGGAAGTGAACTCATGTACGTGCTGATTACAATTCCTTTGTATGCTAGGCAAAAACATATATATATCTTTTACATTTTAAAAATTACAAAAAGGAAAATGGTTCAATGCAAAAGTTTGGGCACCCTTGGAGATTTGAGTGATCAGATAACCTTGTGCAAGGTTTCAGACCTTAATTAGCCTGTTAGGGTTATGCCTTGTTCACTATCATCACTAGGAAAGTCCATGTGATGCATATTTCCCAGCTTTAAAAAAAACAGCTTCGTCTAACCTTGTGCCAAAAAACAGCAGCCATTGGCTCTTCGAAGCAGCTGCCTAGCACTCTGAAAATGAAAATGGTGGAGGCCCACAAAGCAGGAGAAGGCTATAAGATCGCAAAGTGTTCTCAAGCTGTCCTTTCCTCAATTCGAAATATAATTAAGAAATGGAAGTTACTAGGAACAGTGGAGGTCAAGATAAGGTCTGGAAGACCAAGCAAAATTTTAGTTAGAGCTGCTCGCAAAAGACCTTCAGAAAGATTTAGCAGTGTTTGGAGTTGTGGTACATTGTTCTACTGTTCAGAGATATCTGAACAAATATGGCCTTTATGGAAGAGTCATCAGAAGAAAACCTCTCCTGCGTCCTCACCATAAAATTCAGAGTCAGAAGTACGGAAAAGAACATCGAAACAAGGCTGATGCATTTTGGAAAGAAGTACTGTGGACCAACAAGTTTAAAATTGAACTCTTTGGCCACAATGATAAAAGGGATGTGTGGAGAAAAAAGGGCACATAATTTCAGGAAAAGGACATCTCATCAACCATTAAGTAAGGGGGTGGATCAATCATTCTTTGGGGTTGTGTTGCAGCCAATGGCACAGGGAACATTTCACGGGTGTATGGGAGAATGGATTAAATGAAATGTCAACAAATTCTTGATGTAAACATAAAACCATCTGTAAAAAAGCTGAAGTTGAAAAGATGATGGCTTCTACAAATGGATAATGATCATAAATAGGGATGGGCAAACCTGAACTCTAAAGTTTGGGACAGTACCGAACACATAGTGTTCGGTCACACGGTCCCGAACATGGGTTTCCATGGGAAACCTGTGTTACAGTTCGGGTCTAGTTTGGGCTGTAAAAAAAGGCAGAAAATTAATAATAAACATTAGAATTATACTTACTTGTCCAGCGACGCGTCCCGCTGTCTCCTGGCCCAATCTGCTTTCGGGGCCACTTATTACCTTCTGCCGGTATTCACTGTACTCGGCAGTCTTTGGCTTTTTCCGGCAGTGTTCATGCGGTGATGTCACTGAACAAACACGGCCGGAAAAAGCCAAAGACTGCCGAGTGCAGTGAATACTGCCGGCAGTAAATGAGCGTCCCCGGAAGCAGCGGGACGGGAGGACACGTCGCTGGACAGGTAAGTATAATTCTAATGTTTATTATTAATTTTCTGCTTTTTTTTTTTACAGCTCTCCCTCCCCATCCCATATATGTAAAGTCCGAGTTCGGGGTTCGGATGCAAGTTCGTGTCATGTCCGGCCCCGAACTTGAACTTTACAAAAAACTCGGGCGAACCCGCCGATCCCGAACATCAAGGGGTTCGCCCATCACTAATCCTAAACACATGCCAACATCCGCAATATACAACCTCACAAGGCACAAGCTGAAGGTTTTATAATGTCCCTCACAGTCTCGTGATCTGAACATCATTGAAAATCTATGGCTAGACCTCAAAATAGCAGAGGATACAAGGAATCTCACAGAACTGGAAGAATTTTCCAAGGAAGAATGGATGAACATCCCTCAAACAAGAATTGAAAAACTCTTGGCTGGCTGGCTACAATTTACAAGCAGTGATACTTTCAAAAGTGGGTGCTACTATGTACTAACCATGCAGGGTGCTTAAACTTTTGCATCTGCCCATCTTCCTTTATATATATATATACACTAGCTATTGAACACGTTCTACGCCCAGGTGGCGAGCATTTATATTGGTATATGGTCTACATCCTGGTATGTGCTGCTTCCATCCTGCGCCCCAATCTTGTCATGTGCTGCTCCCATCTTGCACCCCCATCCTGTCATATGCTGCTCCCATCCTGCGCCCCCTTCCTTCATGTGCAGCCTCCATCCTGCACCCTCATCCTGTTTTGTGCGCCTCCATTTTGTCATGTGCTACTCTCTTCCTGTGCCCTCATCCTGTCATGTGCTCCCATCTTGCGCCCCAATCTTGTCATGAGGTGGTCCCATCCTGAGCCCCTATCCTGTCATGTGCTGCTCCCATCCTGCACCCCCATGCTTTCATGTGCTGCTCCCATCCTGCGCCCCATTCTGTCATGTGCTGCTCCCATCCTGCACCCTCATCTACATGTGCTGCTCCCATCCTGCACCCCCATTCTGTAATGTGCTGCTCCCATCCTGCACCCCCATCCTGTCATGTGCTGCTCCCATCCTGCACCCCCATCCTGTCATGTTGCTCCCATCCTGCGCCCCCATTCTGTAATGTGCTGCACCCATCCTGCACCCCCATCCTGTCATGTGCTGCTCTCATCCTGCGCCCCCATCCTGTCATGTGCTGCCCCCATCCTGCACCCCCATTCTGTCATGTGTTGCTCCCATCCTGCACCCCCATCCTGCGCCCCCATTCTGTAATGTGCTGCACCCATCCTGCACCCCCATTCTGTCATGTGCTTCTCCCATCCTGCGCCCCATCCTGTCATGTGCTGCTCCCATCCTGCACCCCCATTCTGTAATGTGCTGCTCCCATCCTGCACCCCCATCCTGTCATGTGCTGCCCCCATCCTGCACCCCCATTCTGTCATGTGCTGCTCCCATCCTGCACCCCCATCCTGCCATGTGCTGCTCCCATCCTGCACCCCCATCCTGTCATGTTGCTCCCATCCTGCGCCCCCATTCTGTAATGTGCTGCACCCATCCTGCACCCCCATCCTGTCATGTGCTGCTCTCATCCTGCGCCCCCCATCCTGTCATGTGCTGCTCCCATCCTGCGCCCCATCCTGTCATTTGCTGCTCCCATCCTGTGCCCCCATTCTGTAATGTGCTGCTCCCATCCTGCGCCCCATTTTGTTATGTGCTGTGTTGTGAATTTGCTTTTTGCTCCCTCTAGTGGTTACTAGTTTTTTGACTCTGGTTTTTCTGTCATTCCTTTTATCCGCACCTGGGTCGTTAGTTAGGGGTGTTGCTATATAAGCTCCCTGGACCTTCAGTTCAATGCCTGGCAACGTAGTTATCAGAGCTAGTCTGCTGTGCTCTTGTCTACTGATCCTGGTTCCAGTTATATCAGCTAAGTCTGCCTTTTGCTTTTTGCTATTTGTTTTGGTTTTGTATTTTTGTCCAGCTTGTTCCAAATCTATATCCTGACCTTTGCTGGAAGCTCTAGGGGGCTGGTGTTCTCCCCCCGGACCGTTAGACGGTTCGGGGGTTCTTGAATTTCCAGTGTGGATTTTGATAGGGTTTTTGTTGACCATATAAGTTACCTTTCTTATAATCCCTCTTCTGCAATGCATTAAACATTTAATACTGGCCTGGCAAACTGTTATGACCCCAATGGCGAGGGTCTCAGAGGAACGTGGAAGTCTGCAGAATACAAAAATCCAGCTCATAGGGCAGTGGTAACTGGGTTGACCATATATCTACTCCTAACGCCAACACTAGAAGTAGCCGGGGATCATTCCTACGTTGATTCTAGATGACACGCGCCAGCCGGAGAATCTAGCTACCCCTAGTAGAGGAAAACAAAGACCTTTCTTGCCTCCAGAGAAGGGGACCCCAAAGCTGGATAGAAGCCCCCCACAAATAATGACGGTGAGGTAAGAGGAAATGACAAACACAGAAATGAACCAGGTTTAGCACAGAGAGGCCCGCTTACTGATAGTAGAATAAAGAAAGGTAACTTATATGGTCAACAAAAACCCTATCAAAATCCACACTGGAAATTCAAGAACCCCCGAACCGTCTAACGGTCCGGGGGGAGAACACCAGCCCCCTAGAGCTTCCAGCAAAGGTCAGGATATAGATTTGGAACAAGCTGGACAAAAATACAAAACCAAAACAAATAGCAAAAAGCAAAAGGCAGACTTAGCTGATATAACTGGAACCAGGATCAGTAGACAAGAGCACAGCAGACTAGCTCTGATAACTACGTTGCCAGGCATTGAACTGAAGGTCCAGGGAGCTTATATAGCAACACCCCTAACTAACGACCCAGGTGCGGATAAAAGGAATGACAGAAAAACCAGAGTCAAAAAACTAGTAACCACTAGAGGGAGCAAAAAGCAAATTCACAACAGTGCTGCTCCCATCCTGTGCCCACATTCTGTCATGTGCTTCTCCCATCCTGCGCCCCATCCTGTCATGTGCTGCTCCCATCCTGCGCCCCCATTCTGTAATGTGCTGCTCCCATCCTGCACCCCCATCCTGTCATGTGCTGCCCCCATCCTGCACCCCCATTCTGTCATGTGCTGCTCCCATCCTGCACCCCCATCCTGTCATGTGCTGCTCCCATCCTGCACCCCCATCCTGTCATGTTGCTCCCATCCTGCGCCCCCATTCTGTAATGTGCTGCACCCATCCTGCACCCCCATCCTGTCATGTGCTGCTCTCATCCTGCGCCCCCATCCTGTCATGTGCTGCCCCCATCCTGCACCCCCATTCTGTCATGTGCTGCTCCCATCCTGCACCCCCATCCTGCGCCCCCATTCTGTAATGTGCTGCACCCATCCTGCACCCCCATTCTGTCATGTGCTTCTCCCATCCTGCGCCCCATCCTGTCATGTGCTGCTCCCATCCTGCACCCCCATTCTGTAATGTGCTGCTCCCATCCTGCACCCCCATCCTGTCATGTGCTGCCCCCATCCTGCACCCCCATTCTGTCATGTGCTGCTCCCATCCTGCACCCCCATCCTGTCATGTGCTGCTCCCATCCTGCACCCCCATCCTGTCATGTTGCTCCCATCCTGCGCCCCCATTCTGTAATGTGCTGCACCCATCCTGCACCCCCATCCTGTCATGTGCTGCTCTCATCCTGCGCCCCCCATCCTGTCATGTGCTGCTCCCATCCTGCGCCCCATCCTGTCATTTGCTGCTCCCATCCTGTGCCCCCATTCTGTAATGTGCTGCTCCCATCCTGCGCCCCATTTTGTTATGTGCTGCTCCCATCCTGTGCCCACATTCTGTCATGTGCTTCTCCCATCCTGCGCCCCATCCTGTCATGTGCTGCTCCCATCCTGCGCCCCCATTCTGTAATGTGCTGCTCCCATCCTGCACCCCCATCCTGTCATGTGCTGCCCCCATCCTGCACCCCCATTCTGTCATGTGCTGCTCCCATCCTGCGCCCCCATTCTGTAATGTGCTGCACCCATCCTGCACCCCCATCCTGTCATGTGCTGCTCTCATCCTGCGCCCCCATCCTGTCATGTGCTGCCCCCATCCTGCACCCCCATTCTGTCATGTGCTGCTCCCATCCTGCACCCCCATCCTGTCATGTTGCTCCCATCCTGCGCCCCCATTCTGTAATGTGCTGCACCCATCCTGCACCCCCATCCTGTCATGTGCTGCTCTCATCCTGCGCCCCCATCCTGTCATGTGCTGCTCCCATCCTGCGCCCCATCCTGTCATTTGCTGCTCCCATCCTGTGCCCCCATTCTGTAATGTGCTGCTCCCATCCTGTGCCCCATTTTGTTATGTGCTGCTCCCATCCTGTGCCCACATTCTGTCATGTGCTTCTCCCATCCTGCGCCCCATCCTGTCATGTGCTGCTCCCATCCTGCGCCCCCATTCTGTAATGTGCTGCTCCCATCCTGCACCCCCATCCTGTCATGTGCTGCCCCCATCCTGCACCCCCATTCTGTCATGTGCTGCTCCCATCCTGCACCCCCATCCTGTCATGTTGCTCCCATCCTGCGCCCCCATTCTGTAATGTGCTGCACCCATCCTGCACCCCCATCCTGTCATGTGCTGCTCTCATCCTGCGCCCCCATCCTGTCATGTGCTGCCCCCATCCTGCACCCCCATTCTGTCATGTGCTGCTCCCATCCTGCACCCCCATCCTGCGCCCCCATTCTGTAATGTGCTGCACCCATCCTGCACCCCCATTCTGTCATGTGCTTCTCCCATCCTGCGCCCCATCCTGTCATGTGCTGCTCCCATCCTGCACCCCCATTCTGTAATGTGCTGCTCCCATCCTGCACCCCCATCCTGTCATGTGCTGCCCCCATCCTGCACCCCCATTCTGTCATGTGCTGCTCCCATCCTGCACCCCCATCCTGTCATGTGCTGCTCCCATCCTGCACCCCCATCCTGTCATGTTGCTCCCATCCTGCGCCCCCATTCTGTAATGTGCTGCACCCATCCTGCACCCCCATCCTGTCATGTGCTGCTCTCATCCTGCGCCCCCCATCCTGTCATGTGCTGCTCCCATCCTGCGCCCCATCCTGTCATTTGCTGCTCCCATCCTGTGCCCCCATTCTGTAATGTGCTGCTCCCATCCTGCGCCCCATTTTGTTATGTGCTGCTCCCATCCTGTGCCCACATTCTGTCATGTGCTTCTCCCATCCTGCGCCCCATCCTGTCATGTGCTGCTCCCATCCTGCGCCCCCATTCTGTAATGTGCTGCTCCCATCCTGCGCCCCATTTTGTTATGTACTGCTCCCATCCTGCTCCCCCATCCTGTCATGTGCTGCTCTCATCCTGCGCCCCCATCCTGTCATGTGCTTGCTGCCCCCATCCTGCGCCCCCATTCTGTCATGTGCTGCCCCCATCCTGCACCCCCATTCTGTCATGTGCTGCTCCCATCCTGCACCCCCATCCTGTCATGTGCTGCTCCCATCCTGCACCCCCATCCTGTCATGTTGCTCCCATCCTGCGCCCCCATTCTGTAATGTGCTGCACCCATCCTGCACCCCCATCCTGTCATGTGCTGCTCTCATCCTGCGCCCCCCATCCTGTCATGTGCTGCTCCCATCCTGCGCCCCATCCTGTCATTTGCTGCTCCCATCCTGTGCCCCCATTCTGTAATGTGCTGCTCCCATCCTGCGCCCCATTTTGTTATGTGCTGCTCCCATCCTGTGCCCACATTCTGTCATGTGCTTCTCCCATCCTGCGCCCCATCCTGTCATGTGCTGCTCCCATCCTGCGCCCCCATTCTGTAATGTGCTGCTCCCATCCTGCGCCCCATTTTGTTATGTACTGCTCCCATCCTGCTCCCCCATCCTGTCATGTGCTGCTCTCATCCTGCGCCCCCATCCTGTCATGTGCTTGCTGCCCCCATCCTGCGCCCCCATTCTGTCATGTGCTGCTCCCATCCTGCGCCCCCATTCAGTAATGTGCTGCTCCCATCCTGCGCCCCCATTCTGTCATGTGCTGCTCCCATCCTGCGCCCTCATTCTGTAATGTGCTGCTTCCATTCTGCGCGCCCATTCTGTCATGTGCTGCTCCCATCCTGCACCCCTGTTCTGTCATGTGCTGCTCCCATCCTGCGCCCCCATTCTGTCATGTGCAGTGAAAAGTTACTGGCTTGCTGCGCTGACGTATTTTCTATATATGTTCAGTAGAAAGTGGCTAGATTGTTTTACTGATGTATTTTATATATAGATTCAGTCTAAAAATGGAGCCGTAAAACGCAGACTGTGCAGGCGCCGATTCTGGCGCCACAACCCTCCTGGGCCACAATCCTCATCCCTGGATGTGTAAATTACAAAATGGCACCTGAAGTGCGCTATACGCATGCGCTATTTCCAATGGATGATTCATGTCCCAACCTCCGGCCCGAAGAGACCCCACAGCAATACCGGATAGGTATCGTATATACTCGAGTATAAGCTGACTCAAGTATAAGCCGAGACCCCTAATTTTGCCACAAAAAACTGGAAAAACTTATTGACTCGAGTATAAGCCTAGGGTGGGAAGTGAAGCAGCTAAAATAAAAAAAATACAGTGGAACCCACGTCATTTTATTTTTCTTCACTTATTTATAGAGCAGGCATGGCTGATGAATACTCTCATCAGCGGTGCCTGCTCTCGCTGTTATTACTGACAGCAGGCGTAGGCTGATGGGAGTAGAAGTCCCATCAGCCAACACCTGTGACCGGAGGTAGACTTTTTACTTGATCCGCACTTTTTTTAACTGTTCGGCCAGACCTGAAAATCCAGTGGTTCGACCATCAGAAATAGCAATACCTTATTTATATGTGAGGAAAAGTACACTGTCCTGTAACACACACAGTAAGTTCCGATACAATGAAAAATCCTTTAAATAATAAATGTATCACACGATACCAGGGTCACTCCTATGTCTGGAACCTCTGGATTCGGTGGCCATGTAAAACAACTTTACTGTCAGTATGCTCGGGGCTAAGACTACAAGGTCTTGAAGGCCATGCTATGCAGTTTGCTTCAATGACTCCTTATATTGCCTGCATCTCATTGTAAAGCAGCATTTATGGGAATCGTGTCATGAGCAGTGTAGCATAGACACAGTTTCTTTTTGACTGTGCACACATAGGCAGGTAATGACTCATTTATAACATTTCAGCCATTAATTGCCTGTCTTTGTAGAGAAAGCTTATATGGGGACAATTAGTTTCCAGTTAGAACTCATCAGGGATTATTCATCATGTAGAGACACATTGCGGTCCTTTATGGATAGCTCCATTTCTAGTTGGTAACCTTCCAAGGCCTAAGTGGTAAGTGGTAACACAGAACCCTGTGCCCATGTACATAAAGTCTAAACTTTTTTTTTTTTTTTTTTTATAATTTTTGCTGAAACTTCAAAGAAATTCACTCTCTCTTCTCGGTAGTGCAGAGAAAAAAGCAGCTAAGGTTCGTAAAACTGGCTTCTAAATCTTGGATAACTGCGATACATTTGCATAGAATATGTATGATTACTCTGGTTGTCATGATTAGGAATGCATAATGAAGGTTTCTCTATGAACTTTCGGTTCTTGGCTTTTTATTGACTCCAAAATTGTGTAGAAACACCTTGCAGACTGTTATTGAAGAAGCATGTTTTAACTTAAAGAAGTCCTCCCATCAAAAATGTATCCCCTTAATATATTGAAGTCATCATATTATATAGCACTGTTTACTTACAATTGCTCATTTTGACTTTCTACCCGGTTAATTCTTCTCACGTGATTAAAAGCTGACTAGCTGAATCCTTCTAAGCTCTATGTAGAAACAGGAGGTCAATTTTCCCTGTATGAGTCACGAGTCACTGCAAAAGTCCAAGGTAGTGGGGAGGAGTAAGCAGCTGGGTCAGGAGGTGAAGAGGGGGATAAGAAATGTAGGGACAAGAGAGTTTCTGTTTCTACATAGAGCAGAGAAAAGAGAAGAGTTAGCCGGGTAGAAAGGCAAAAGGAGCAATTGTAAGTACACAGAGCTTGATAAGAGGATACAAACTTTGATGGAAGTGCTTCTTTACGGGTGCTTCCACATTATGCTTATCTTCACGTTTGTAGGTCCAGTGAGGGTTTGTGTCTGAAACACCCCCTCCCCCCCCCCAGAAAACAAATATGGGGTCTCCTGATGTGTCTGTCTTGAAAAACTTGGCAGGTTCACCCTCCTGAAATAATTGTTGGTTGCACGTAACCTAAAATAACAAGACAAGAATAAAACAAATTGCCTCCGATCAGTCGATTGCAATGCATATTCTGGACCTGTCTCTATTATCACAGTCAATCACTGCACAAGTGGCAGGAATCCGACAGCAGATCGAGAGGAAATCAAATCCACAACCATCAATAACCAAATCTGCATCGTTCCTGCTACTCCAGCGATTCTTAACTGCGCCCGTCACACGCCGCACATTACTCATAGCGGCCGTTAACCTGTTTCACTCACTGTAAAGGATAAGCAATCATTCACCTGAAGGTAGAAGGATATGGTGCAATGATGGAAAAAAACATTTATTAAAATGAGGAAACTTTCTGCAATTTTAATGAAATTCATCACTTGTCTCAAATATTTTTTTTTTATCAAAATAGTATAAGAATTGCCGTTTTGCCATTATTAAAGGTTAGACATCCCGGATACAGTTTACGCTATAGCATTAACCAAGCAATAGCACAGGGGTTCAGTCCTGCAGAGCCTTTACATGGTTGTTAGATAGACCCTCGAGCCTTCAGCTGTCACACATCACAGCCAGGAGATGGGAAGGAGATGAAGAAATTTTCTGGGAAATATTTTTCTACATTAAAAATTTCTATAGGGTATAGGAGAGGAAGGGATATTGCTGTGATACTGCAGCGCCCCAGAGTCCTGGTCGTTGCAGTAATGTCGCTCCGCCACTAAGGGGAGTGATGTTACGTCTGACTGCACTAAAGGAGTTCACCTGATCAGGTAACACTCGAACTACACTTCACACTCCGGCCACCAGGGGGAGTGGTTCTATCTAGTAGGCCACTCCTCACACTCTGGTAAAACTGGGGGTTGGACAGGAAGACAGAGGAGAAGTAACTGGGAATAGCTAGAGAGAGGACCTGTCAGGGATGGGATCCTGACAGATTCCTAAGAAAGGACAAAAAGTGAGAGAAAACGGGAATACAGCAAGGAGGCGATAGGACCAGAAGGAGTCGTGCTGTAAGATCGAGGCAACATCCTTCTGAGGCGCAAACAGTCGGTGGCCGGAACGCCGAGAAAGTAAGAGACTTTAAGCATTACTTCAAACCACGGCAGGGCAGCCAATTATAGGTTGGCTGTCTCACTTAAACACCTAAGTGTTATGACCCCAATGGCAGAGGGTCTCAGAAATAGTTTCTAAGTCTGCAAACACAAAAACCAGCTCATAGGGCAGTGGTAACTGATCTGACCATATATCTAATCCTAGCACCACAAATAACAGCAGCCGGGGAACGTGCCTACGTTGATTCTAGACGTCTCGCGCCAGCCGGAGAACTAACTAACCCTAGAAGGGAAAAGAAAGACCTTTCTTGCCTCCAGAGAAAAGACCCCAAAAGTTGGATACAAGCCCCCAACAAATAATAACGGTGAGGTAAGAGGAAAAGACAAACGTAAGGATGAGCTAGGTATTTAGCAAAGAGAGGCCCACTAGCTAATAGCAGAATATAGTAAGATAACTTATATGGTCAGCAAAAACCCTATCAAAAATATCCACGCTGGATATTCAAGAACCCCCGAACCGTCTAACGGCCCGGGGGGAGAACACCAGCCCCCTAGAGCTTCCAGCAAGGTCCGGAATAACATTTAGTACAAGCTGGACAAAAATGAGAGCAAGCAAATAACCCAAAAAACAAAGAAGCAGGACTTAGCTTAATTTTGCACGAACCAGGACCAGCAGATAGGAGCAAACAAAAAGGATCTGATTACAACGATGCCAGGCACTGGACTAAGGATCCAGGAGGTTTATATAGCAACACCCCTGGACTAACGACCCAGGTGGGTGCAAACTGAGGAAAGAAAATCCCAGAGTCATATCACTAATAACCACCAGAGGGAGCCAAGAAGTCTAATTCACAACAGTACCCCCCCCTTAAGGAGGGGTCACCGAACCCTCACCAAGACCACCAGGGCGATCAGGATGAGCAGCGTGAAAGGCACGAACTAAATCGGCCGCATGCACATCAGAGGCAACCACCCAGGAATTATCCTCCTGACCATAGCCCTTCCACTTGACCAGATACTGAAGCCTCCGTCTGGAGAGACGAGAATTCAAGATCTTCTCCACCACGTACTCCAACTCGCCCCCAACCAACACCGGAGCAGGAGGCTCAACAGAAGGAACCACAGGTACAACGTACCGCCGCAACAAGGACCTATGGAACACGTTGTGAATGGCAAACGACACAGGAAGATCCAAGCGAAAGGACACAGGATTAAGGATTTCCAATATCTTGTAAGGACCGATGAAGCGAGGCTTAAATTTAGGAGAGGAGACCTTCATAGGAACAAATCGAGAAGACAGCCATACCAAATCCCCAACACGAAGTCGGGGACCCACACCGCGGCGGCGGTTGGCAAAACGCTGAGCCTTCTTGTTATGGTTCTCAATGGCAAGAGAACATAGCCCAGCAAAAATAAGAACTAGCTCTTGGAAGGATGGAAACTAAACTGACCATGAACTAAACCTGCCGCCCAACTAACAGTAGCCGGGTAGCGTAGCCTGCGTTTTATCCCTAGACGCCCAGCGCCGGCCGGAGGACTAACTAATCCTGGCAGAGGAAAATATAGTCCTGGCTCACCTCTAGAGAAAATTCCCCGAAAGGCAGACAGAGGCCCCCACAAATATTGGCGGTGATTTTAGATGAAATGACAAACGTAGTATGAAAATAGGTTTAGCAAAATTGAGGTCCGCTTACTAAATAGCAGGAAGACAGAAAGGACACTTTCATGGTCAGCTAAAAACACTATCAAAACACCATCCTGAAATTACTTTAAGACTCTAGTATTAACTCATAACATCAGAGTGGCAATTTCAGATCACAAGAGCTTTCCAGACACAGAAACGAAACTACAGCTGTGAACTGGAACAAAATGCAAAAACAAACAAGGACAAAAGTCCAACTTAGCTGGGAGTTGTCTAGCAGCAGGAACATGCACAGAAAGGCTTCTGATTACAATGTTGACCGGCATGGAAGTGACAGAGGAGCAAGGCTAAATAGCGACTCCCACATCCTGATGGAAACAGGTGAACAGAGAGGATGATGCACACCAGTTCAATTCCACCAGTGGCCACCGGGGGAGCCCAAAATCCAATTTCACAACAGTACCCCCCCCTCAAGGAGGGGGCACCGAACCCTCACCAGAACCACCAGGGCGATCAGGATGAGCCCTATGAAAGGCACGGACCAAATCGGAGGCATGAACATCAGAGGCAGTCACCCAAGAATTATCCTCCTGACCGTATCCCTTCCATTTGACCAGATACTGGAGTTTCCGTCTGGAAACACGGGAGTCCAAGATTTTTTCCACAACGTACTCCAACTCGCCCTCAACCAACACCGGAGCAGGAGGCTCAACGGAAGGCACAACCGGTACCTCATACCTGCGCAATAATGACCGATGAAAAACATTATGAATAGAAAAAGATGCAGGGAGGTCCAAACGGAAGGACACAGGGTTAAGAATCTCCAATATCTTGTACGGGCCGATGAACCGAGGCTTAAACTTGGGAGAAGAAACCCTCATAGGGACAAAACGAGAAGACAACCACACCAAGTCCCCAACACAAAGCCGAGGACCAACCCGACGCCGGCGGTTGGCAAAAAGCTGAGTCTTCTCCTGGGACAACTTCAAATTGTCCACCACCTGCCCCCAAATCTGATGCAACCTCTCCACCACAGCATCCACTCCAGGACAATCCGAAGATTCCACCTGACCAGAAGAAAATCGAGGATGAAACCCCGAATTACAGAAAAAGGGAGACACCAAGGTGGCAGAGCTGGCCCGATTATTGAGGGCAAACTCCGCTAAAGGCAAAAAAGCAACCCAATCATCCTGATCTGCAGACACAAAACACCTCAAATATGTCTCCAAGGTCTGATTCGTCCGCTCGGTCTGGCCATTAGTCTGAGGATGGAAAGCAGACGAGAAAGACAAATCTATGCCCATCCTAGCACAGAATGCTCGCCAAAATCTAGACACGAATTGGGTACCTCTGTCAGAAACGATATTCTCCGGAATACCATGCAAACGGACCACATTTTGAAAAAACAGAGGAACCAACTCGGAAGAAGAAGGCAACTTAGGCAGGGGAACCAAATGGACCATCTTAGAGAAACGATCACACACCACCCAGATGACAGACATCTTCTGAGAAACAGGAAGATCCGAAATAAAATCCATCGAGATGTGCGTCCAGGGCCTCTTCGGGATAGGCAAGGGCAACAACAATCCACTAGCCCGAGAACAACAAGGCTTGGCCCGAGCACAAACGTCACAAGACTGCACGAAGCCTCGCACATCTCGAGACAGGGAAGGCCACCAGAAGGACCTTGCCACCAAATCCCTGGTACCAAAGATTCCAGGATGACCTGCCAACGCAGAAGAATGAACCTCAGAAATGACTTTACTGGTCCAATCATCAGGAACAAACAGTCTACCAGGTGGGCAACGATCAGGTCTATCCGCCTGAAACTCCTGCAAGGCCCTCCGCAGGTCTGGAGAAACGGCAGACAATATCACTCCATCCTTAAGGATACCTGTAGGTTCAGAATTACCAGGGGAGTCAGGCTCAAAACTCCTAGAAAGGGCATCCGCCTTAACATTCTTAGAACCCGGCAGGTAGGACACCACAAAATTAAACCGAGAGAAAAACAACGACCAGCGCACCTGTCTAGGATTCAGGCGTCTGGCGGACTCAAGATAAATTAGATTTTTGTGGTCAGTCAATACCACCTGATGTCTAGCCCCCTCAAGCCAATGACGCCACTCCTCAAAAGCCCACTTCATGGCCAAAAGCTCCCGATTCCCAATATCATAATTCCGCTCGGCGGGCGAAAATTTACGTGAGAAAAAAGCACAAGGTCTCATCACGGAGCAATCGGAACTTCTCTGCGACAAAACCGCCCCAGCTCCGATTTCAGAAGCGTCGACCTCAACCTGAAAAGGAAGATCAACATCAGGCTGACGCAGCACAGGGGCGGAAGAAAAGCGGCGCTTAAGCTCCCGAAAGGCCTCCACAGCAGCAGGGGACCAATCAGCAACATCAGCACCCTTCTTAGTCAAATCAGTCAATGGTCTAACAACATCAGAAAAACCAGCAATAAATCGACGATAAAAGTTAGCAAAGCCCAAAAATTTCTGAAGACTCTTAAGAGAAGAGGGTTGCGTCCAATCACAAATAGCCTGAACCTTGACAGGATCCATCTCGATGGAAGAGGGGGAAAAAATATATCCCAAAAAGGAAATCTTTTGAACCCCAAAAACGCACTTAGAACCCTTCACACACAAGGAATTAGACCGCAAAACCTGAAAAACCCTCCTGACCTGCTGGACATGAGAGTCCCAGTCATCCGAAAAAATCAAAATATCATCCAGATACACAATCATAAATTTATCCAAATAATCACGGAAAATGTCATGCATAAAGGACTGAAAGACTGAAGGGGCATTTGAAAGACCAAAAGGCATCACCAAATACTCAAAGTGGCCCTCGGGCGTATTAAATGCGGTTTTCCACTCATCCCCCTGCTTAATTCGCACCAAATTATACGCCCCACGGAGATCTATCTTAGAGAACCACTTGGCCCCCTTTATGCGAGCAAACAAATCAGTCAGCAGTGGCAACGGATATTGATATTTAACCGTGATCTTATTCAAAAGCCGATAATCAATGCACGGCCTCAAAGAGCCATCTTTCTTAGCCACAAAGAAAAAACCGGCTCCTAAGGGAGATGACGAAGGACGAATATGTCCCTTTTCCAAGGACTCCTTTATATATTCTCGCATAGCAGCATGTTCAGGCACAGACAGATTAAATAAACGACCCTTAGGGTATTTACTACCCGGAATCAAATCTATGGCACAATCGCACTCCCGGTGCGGAGGTAATGAACCAAGCTTAGGTTCTTCAAAAACGTCACGATATTCAGTCAAGAATTCAGGAATCTCAGAGGGAATAGATGATGAAATGGAAACCACAGGTACGTCCCCATGCGTCCCCTTACATCCCCAGCTTAACACAGACATAGCTTTCCAGTCAAGGACTGGGTTATGAGATTGCAGCCATGGCAATCCAAGCACCAACACATCATGTAGGTTATACAGCACAAGAAAGCGAATAATCTCCTGGTGATCCGGATTAATCCGCATAGTTACTTGTGTCCAGTATTGTGGTTTATTGCTAGCCAATGGGGTGGAGTCAATCCCCTTCAGGGGTATAGGAGTTTCAAGAGGCTCCAAATCATACCAACAGCGTTTGGCAAAGGACCAATCCATAAGACTCAAAGCGGCGCCAGAGTCGACATAGGCATCCGCGGTAATAGATGATAAAGAACAGATCAAGGTCACAGATAGAATAAACTTAGACTGTAAAGTGCCAATTGAAACAGACTTATCAAGCTTCTTAGTACGCTTAGAGCATGCTGATATAACATGAGTTGAATCACCGCAATAGAAGCACAACCCATTTTTTCGTCTAAAATTCTGCCGTTCACTTCTGGACAGAATTCTATCACATTGCATATTCTCTGGCGTCTTCTCAGTAGACACCGCCAAATGGTGCACAGGTTTGCGCTCCCGCAGACGCCTATCGATCTGGATAGCCATTGTCATGGACTCATTCAGACCCGCAGGCACAGGGAACCCCACCATAACATCCTTAATGGCATCAGAGAGACCCTCTCTGAAATTCGCCGCCAGGGCGCACTCATTCCACTGAGTAAGCACAGCCCATTTACGGAATTTCTGGCAGTATATTTCAGCTTCGTCTTGCCCCTGAGATAGGGACATCAAGGCCTTTTCCGCCTGAAGTTCTAACTGAGGTTCCTCATAAAGCAACCCCAAGGCCAGAAAAAACGCATCCACATTGAGCAACGCAGGATCCCCTGGAGCCAATGCAAAAGCCCAATCCTGAGGGTCGCCCCGGAGCAAGGAAATCACAATCCTGACCTGCTGAGC
Organism: Ranitomeya variabilis; assembly: GCF_051348905.1. Classification (NCBI taxonomy): domain Eukaryota; kingdom Metazoa; phylum Chordata; class Amphibia; order Anura; family Dendrobatidae; genus Ranitomeya; species Ranitomeya variabilis. Next base: position 40,787,498 of record NC_135238.1, read on the forward strand.
AGGATCTCCAGCAGAGCGAGATTTCAGGGACAAAAACAACTTGCAATTATTTTTGAAATTTTGAAAGCAAGATCTATTCCCCGAGAAAAATTCAGGCAAAGGAATTCTAGGTTCAGATATAGGAACATGAACAACAAAATCTTGTAAATTTTGAACTTTCGTGGTAAGATTATTCAAACCTGCAGCTAAACTCTGAATATCCATTTTAAACAGGTGAACACAGAGCCATTCCAGGATTAGAAGGAGAGAGAGAGAGAGAAAGGCTGCAACATAGGCAGACTTGCAAGGATTCAATTACAAGCACACTCAGAACTGAAGGAAAAAAAAAAAATCTTCAGCAGACTTCTCTTGTCTCTCCTTTCTCTGTCAATTAATTTAACCCTTTTGGTCCGGTCAAACTGTTATGGTTCTCAATGGCAAGAGAACATAGCCCAGCAAAAATAAGAACTAGCTCTTGGAAGGATGGAAACTAAACTGACCATGAACTAAACCTGCCGCCCAACTAACAGTAGCCGGGTAGCGTAGCCTGCGTTTTATCCCTAGACGCCCAGCGCCGGCCGGAGGACTAACTAATCCTGGCAGAGGAAAATATAGTCCTGGCTCACCTCTAGAGAAAATTCCCCGAAAGGCAGACAGAGGCCCCCACAAATATTGGCGGTGATTTTAGATGAAATGACAAACGTAGTATGAAAATAGGTTTAGCAAAATTGAGGTCCGCTTACTAAATAGCAGGAAGACAGAAAGGACACTTTCATGGTCAGCTAAAAACACTATCAAAACACCATCCTGAAATTACTTTAAGACTCTAGTATTAACTCATAACATCAGAGTGGCAATTTCAGATCACAAGAGCTTTCCAGACACAGAAACGAAACTACAGCTGTGAACTGGAACAAAATGCAAAAACAAACAAGGACAAAAGTCCAACTTAGCTGGGAGTTGTCTAGCAGCAGGAACATGCACAGAAAGGCTTCTGATTACAATGTTGACCGGCATGGAAGTGACAGAGGAGCAAGGCTAAATAGCGACTCCCACATCCTGATGGAAACAGGTGAACAGAGAGGATGATGCACACCAGTTCAATTCCACCAGTGGCCACCGGGGGAGCCCAAAATCCAATTTCACAACACCTTCTCCTGTGACAACTTTAAGTTGTCCACCACATGATTCCAGATCTGCTGCAACCTATCCACCACAGAATCTACCCCAGGACAGTCAGAAGGCTCCACATGTCCCGAGGAAAAATGAGGATGGAAACCAGAGTTGCAGAAAAATGGCGAAACCAAAGTAGCGGAACTAGCCCGGTTATTAAGGGCAAACTCAGCCAACGGCAAGAAGGTCACCCAATCATCCTGATCCGCAGAAACAAAACATCTCAAATAAGCCTCCAGCGTCTGATTAGTTCGCTCAGTTTGTCCATTAGTCTGAGGATGAAAGGCAGACGAAAACGACAACTCAATGCCCATCCTAGCACAAAAGGATCGCCAGAACCTGGAAACAAACTGGGATCCTCTGTCAGACACAATATTCTCAGGAATGCCGTGTAAACGAACCACATTCTGAAAGAACACAGGAACCAGATCGGAAGAGGAGGGCAGCTTAGGCAAAGGCACCAAATGGACCATTTTGGAAAAGCGATCACATACCACCCAGATGACAGACATGCCCTGAGACACCGGGAGATCAGAAATGAAATCCATGGAAATGTGTGTCCAAGGCCTCTTCGGGACAGGCAAGGGCAAGAGCAACCCGCTGGCACGAGAACAGCAAGGCTTAGCTCGAGCACAAGTCCCACAGGACTGCACAAATGACCGCACATCCCGTGACAAGGAAGGCCACCAAAAGGACCTAGCCACCAGATCTCTGGTGCCAAAAATTCCCGGATGACCTGCCAACACCGAGGAATGAACCTCGGAAATGACTCTGCTGGTCCACCTATCAGGAACAAACAGTCTGTCAGGTGGACAAGAGTCAGGTCTACCAGCCTGAAATCTCTGCAACACGCGTCTCAAATCAGGAGGAATGGCTGACAAGATAACTCCCTCTTTAAGAATACCAACTGGTTCTGCGACTCCAGGAGAGTCAGGCACAAAGCTCCTTGAAAGAGCATCAGCCTTCACATTCTTTGAACCTGGTAAATACGAGACCACAAAGTCAAAACGGGAGAAAAACAATGACCAGCGGGCCTGTCTAGGATTCAGGCGTTTAGCAGACTCGAGATACATCAGATTTTTGTGATCAGTCAAGACCACCACACGATGCTTAGCACCCTCGAGCCAATGACGCCACTCCTCAAATGCCCACTTCATGGCCAGCAACTCCCGATTGCCGACATCATAATTCCGCTCAGCAGGCGAAAACTTCCTGGAGAAGAAAGCACATGGTCTCATTACCGAGCAACCAGGGCCTCTCTGTGACAAAACGGCCCCTGCCCCAATCTCAGAAGCATCCACTTCGACCTGAAAGGGAAGTGAGACATCAGGCTGGCACAAAACAGGCGCCGAAGTAAACCGGTGCTTCAACTCTTGGAACGCCTCCACGGCTGCAGGAGCCCAGTTAGCAACATCAGAACCTTTCTTGGTCATATCCGTCAAAGGTTTAACAACGCTAGAAAAATTAGCGATAAAACGACGGTAGAAGTTAGCAAAACCCAAGAACTTCTGAAGACTCTTAACTGACGTGGGTTGAGTCCAATCATGAATA